>NC_091285.1:19124098-19728348 GCF_032444005.1 Ranitomeya imitator | reverse complement strand
GGGTTAAGATGCGAGACTCATCCGAGTTTCTCGCATGTGTGATCCATCTATCGTATCCATCTATTATCTATTATCTATCTATCATCTGTCTATTATCTATCTATCTATCTATTATCTATCTATCTAGCTGTGCGTGTAAACATTATTCTTCAATGGAGTACGTAAATGAAGAGGTTGGACAAGAAATGACATCACAATTCTGTTTTTTTCTATATCTTTATTTAGCTAACAAAAAAAAACACAAATCCGCATAAAAAACACATCAAAAACGCAGGTGACCTGCCAGTGACCTCAGGTGCAGATTTGGTGCAGATTTTACCTGGGTCAAATCCTGAGCAAATCCTGACTGTGGAAACATATCGTAAAGCTGGCAAGTCATACTATAGCTGCTTGAGGTCTAAAACGGAAAATGCTCCCCCTAGTGGTAAATATATATATTTGTAAGAAATAATATAATATTTTTCATATAGAAATGTTTGCAAACAGTGCACACATTGCATTAACCCCTTAGCGACCGCCGATACGCCTTTTAACGGCGGCCGCTAAGGGTACTTAAACCACAGCGCCGTTAATTAACGGCGCTGTGGAAAAAGTACATAGCTCCCCCCACAGGCCGATTTTCTCCGGGGTCTCGGCTGCCGGGGGTAGCCGAGACCCCAGAGAACATGATTCGGGGGTTTTTTAACCCACCCCGCATTTGCGATCGCCGGTAATTAACCGTTTACCGGCGATCGCAAAAAAAAAAAAAAAAGCGATCTCTTTTTAATTTCTCTGTCCTCCGATGTGATCGCACATCGGAGGACAGAGAAAAGGGGTCCCAGGTGGCCCCCCAATACTCACCTAGCTCCCCCGATGCTCCTCGTGTCTCCCGGTGGGCGCCGCCATCTTCAAAATGGCGGGCGCATGCGCAGTGCGCCCGCCGGCCGGCACCGGGAGAATCTTTGGGGTCTCGGCTGCCGGGGGTAGCCGAGACCCCAAAGAGCATGATCGGGGTCGGTATTACCGACCCCTGTTTTGCGATCGCCGGTAATGAACTGTTTACCGGCGACCGCAAAAAAAGAAAAAAAAAAAGTAAAGTGTAATTCTGTCCTCTGATGTGATAAGCACATCAGAGGACAGAGAAATAGGGGGATTTGGGGACCCTAGCATACTCACCTAGGTCCCTGGATCCTCTTGCTGCTCCTCCTGGCCGCCGGCAGAAGAACATGGCGGACGCATGCCCAGTGCGCCCGCCATCTGTCTCCATCTGCCGGCCGGCAGGAGAACAGCAGTTAGGGCTAAAATTAGGGGTAGGGTTAGGGGTAGGGTTAGGGCTAGGGTTAGGTTAGGGGTAGGGTTAGGGCTAGGGTTGGGGCTAAATTTAGGGTTAGGGTTGGGGCTAAATTTAGGGTTAGGGTTGGGGCTAAATTTAGGGTTAGGCTTCTTTCACACTTACGTCGGTACGGGGCCGTCGCAATGCGTCGGCCCGACATACCGACGCACGCTGTGAAAATTGTGCACAACGTGGGCAGCAGCTGTAGTTTTTCAACGCATCCGCTGCCCAATCTATGTCCTGGGGAGGAGGGGGCGGAGTTATGGCCACGCATGCGCGGTCAGAAATGGCGAATGCGACGTACAAAAAAACGTTTCATTGAACGTTTTTTGTGCCGACGCTCCGCCAAAACACAACTGATCCAGTGCACGACGGACGCGACGTGTGGCCATCCGTCACGATCCGTCGGCAATACAAGTCTATGGGCAAAAAACGCATCCTGCGGGCACATTTGCAGGATCCGTTTCTTGTCCAAAACGACGGATTGCGACGGAATGCCAAACGACGCAAGTGTGAAAGTAGCCTTAGGGTTAGGGTTGGGGCTAAAGTTAGGGCTAGGGTTGGGGCTAAAGTTAGGGTTAGAGCTGGGATTAGGGTTAGGGTTTGGATTAGGGTTGGTATTAGGGTTAGGGTTGGCATTAGGGTTACGCTTGGGATTAGGGTTAGGTTTGGGATTAGGGTTAAGGTTAGGGTTGTGATTAGGGGTGTATTGGGATTAGGGTTAGGTTTGAGGTTAGGGTTGAGATTAGGATTAGGGGTGTGTTGGATTTAGGGTTTTGATTAGGGTTATGGTTAGGGTTGACATTAGGGTTGTTTTGGGGTAAGGGTTGTGATTATGGTTAGGGTTAGTGATTAGGATTATGGATCAGGTTGGGATTAGGGTTAGGGGTGTGTTGGGGTTAGGGTTGGAGCTAGAATTGTTTAGGTACATCAGGGGGTCTCCAAACACGACAGCCAATTTTGCGCTCAAAAAGTCAAATGGTGCTCCCTCCCTTCCGAGCTCTGCCGTGTGCCCAAACAGTGGGTTACCCCCACATATGGGGCATCAGCGTACTCGGGATAAATTGGACAACAACTTCTGGGGTCCAATTTCTCTTGTTACCCTTGTGAAAATAAAAACTTGGGGGCTACAAAATCTTTTTTGTGAAAAAAAAAATATTTTTTATTTTCACGACTCTGCATTCTAAACTTCTGTGAAGCACTTGGGCATTCAAAGTTCTCACCACACATCTAGATAAGTTCCTTGGGGGGTCTAGTTTCCAAAATGGGGTTACTTGTGGGGGGTTACTACAGTTTAGGTACATCAGGGGCTCTGCAATCGCAACATAATGCCCACAGACCATTCTATCAAAGTCTGCATTCCAAAAAGGCGCTCCTTCCCTTCCGAGCTCTGCCGTGCGCCCAAACAGTGGTTTACCCCCACATATGGCGCATCATCGTACTCGGGATAAATTGGACAACAACTATTGCAGTCCAATTTCTCCTGTTACCCTTGTGAAAATAAAAACTTGGGGGCTACAATATCTTTTTTGTGGAAAAAAAAAATATTTTTTATTTTCACGACTCTGCATTCTAAACTTCTGTGAAGCACTTGGGCATTCAAAGTTCTCACCACACATCTAGATAAGTTCCTTGGGGGGGTCTAGTTTCCAAAATGGGGTCACTTGTGGAGGGTTTCTACTGGTTAGGTACATCAGGGGCTCTGCAAACGCAACATAATACCCGCAGACCATTCTATCAAAGTCTGCATTCCAAAACGGCGCTCCTTCCTTCCGAGCTCTGCCGTGCGCCCAAACAGTGGTTTACCCCCACATATGGGGTACCAGCATACTCAGGACAAATTGGACAACTTTTGGGGTCCAATTTCTCTTGTTACCCTTGTGAAAATAAAAACTTGGGGGTTAAAAAATCTTTTTTGTGGAAAAAAAAAAATATTTTTTATTTTCACGGCTCTGCATTATAAACTTCTGTGAAGCACTTGGGCATTCAAGGTTCTCACCACACATCTAGATAAGTTCCATGGGGGGTCTAGTTTCCAAAATGGGGTCACTTGTGGGGGATTTCTACTGTTTAGGCACATCAGGGGCTCTCCAAACGCGACATGGCGTCCAATCTCAATTCCAGCCAATTCTACATTGAAAAAGTCAAACGGCACTCCTTCTCTTCCAAGCTCTGCGGTGCGCCCTAACAGTGGTTTACCCCCACATATTGGGTATCAGCGTACTCAGGAGAAATTGCACAACAACTTTTGTGGTCTAATTTCTCCTGTTACCCTTGTGAAAATAAGAATTTGTGGGCGAAAAGATGATTTTTGTGTAAACAAAAGCGATTTTTTATTTTCACGGCTCTACATTATAAACTTCTGTGAAGCACTTGGGGGTTCAAAGTGCTCACCACACATCTAGATAAGTTCCTTAAGGGGTCTAGTTTCCAAAATGGTGTCACTTGTGGGGAGTTTCCACTGTTTAGGCACATCAGGGGCTCTCTAAACGTGACATGGCGTCCGATCTCAATTCCAGCCAATTCTGCATTGAAAAAGTCAAACGGCACTCCTTCTCTTCCAAGCTCTGCGGTGCGCCCTAACAGTGGTTTACCCCCACATATGGGGTATTGGCGTATTCAGGAGAAATTGCATAACAAAATTTATGGTTACATTTCTGTTTTTACACTTGTGAAAATAAAAAAAATGGTTCTGAATTAAGATGTTTGCAAAAAAAAGTTAAATGTTCATTTTTTTCCTTCCACATTGTTTCAGTTCCTGTGAAGCACGTAAAGGGTTAATAAACTTCTTGAATGTGGTTTTGAGAACCTTGAGGGGTGTAGTTTTTAGAAAGGTGTCACACTTCATTATTTTCTATCATATAGACCCCTCAAAATGACTTCAAATGTGATGTGGTCCCTAAAAAAAAATGGTGTTGTAAAAATGAGAAATTGCTGGTCAACTTTTAACCCTTATAACTCCCTAACAAAAAAAAATTTTGTTTCCAAAATTGTGCTGATGTAAAGTAGACATGTGGGAAATGTTATTTATTAACTATTTTTCGTGACATATCTCTCTGATTTAAGGGCATAAAAATACAAAGTTTGAAAATTGCAAAATGTTAAAAATTTTCGCCATATTTCCGTTTTTTTCATAAATGATCGCAAGTAATATCGAAGAAATGTTACCACTAACATGAAGTACAATATGTCATGAAAAAACAATCTCAGAATCAGCGGGATCCGTTGAAGCGTTCCAGAGTTATAACCTCATAAAGTGACAGTGGTAAGAATTGCAAAAATTGGCCTGGTCATTAAGTACCAAATTGGCTCTGTCACTAAGGGGTTAATACATTTTAATTACTATTTTAAGCTTAATTTCACACAAAAAAACAAACTACAAGAAAACTGGTGGGACCTTCCCTCTAAATTATGATGGTTTCTTCCAGTTTCTGCTTCTCCCTAATATCTTTATAGAACCATGACATACACATAATATAGCATGAAGGGGCTCGGAGAAGGTGGCAGTGAAGGTGTGTAAGTGTCTGATGGGGTCACACAGCTCATAAAAGGACAACTGCCCGGCCTCATAATCCAGACATATCCTGAACCTATCACTGGAGATCTCGTCAGGTAACCGGATCATTTTCCTGTCATGTCTCACAAGATACTGATTATCACATCTCCACAAACACCAGGATTTGTTATTATTTCCTCCAATCGCTGACTGCTCTCCCCTCCTGTCTATACTGGGATAACACATCCCCACTATCCACCACCTTGATCTCCTGATCTCCACATCCCAGTAATGTCGTCCTGAGGTAAATCCTCTCCTGCTCATCACCTGATTATACTGGAATCTCTCTGCTGTTTCTGGACGTTTCTGTTTCTCTTCTGTCCAGGTTGCAGTTTTCAGGTCGTCTGATATAAGGAGACTATTACCAGCTGTGGTTACATCCAGTAATATGTCTGCAGGATCCTCCACATAGATCCCGCTCCTTATACCTGATATTACCTCACATAATGTGTGTAATGTGTGTGAGATCACAGCCACATCCAGGTCATCTCCATCATGGAGCTGTTTATCATGTCCTCCTGTGTCCTCATCACCTCCCTCCTCCTCAGGATCACACAAGTCACCGGTGTCTGGATCCTGTAAGACAGTCAGTGGATCCGTCATGTTACACAGCTCCTCAATGTGTCTCATCTTCCTGGACAGCTCGTCCTTCTTTATTTCCAGCTGATGGATCCGAGCAGACAGTGACAGTGACTCTTCCTTCTCCTGCCTGGAGATCTCACTCAGGACCTTCTTCTCCAGGTCGTCCACCCGTCTCCTGATGTCTGTACACAGGGCAGTGACTCTCGGCTTCTCCAGCTGCTTTTTCCTGAGCTTTTCTCCTCCGCTCCTCCAGACTCCGGACTCTTTCCTCAGTCTTCTCTCTCTTTGTGATCAGTTTCTGCAGAACATTTCTCAGTTTCTCCTTCTTCTCTGAGGCCTCATCCAGCATCTCCACACGATGTCCCCGATGTTCCCCAATCAAAATGCAGGACACACAGATACAAGCAGCGTCCTCGGTGCAGTAATATTCCAGGATCTTCTTATGGACAGAACATTTCCTTTTCTCCAGAGAAGTGCTGGGATCAGATAAGACGTGTTCTGGTGATTTGCTGTGAACCCTCAGGTGTTTATGACACAGAGAAGCCTCACAGCGAAGACAGGATCTAACAGCAGGTACCGGAGAGTCCACACAGTAAGTGCAGCAGATCCCGGTGATCTCCTTTTGTTCTTGCTGAGTAATCAGGAAACGTTCAGCGACATTATGGAGATATAGGTTCCTCATCAGTGCCGGCCGCTGCTGAAACTCTTCTCTGCATACAGGACAGGAATAAACTCCAGACTCGTCCTGTGTATCCAGCACACGATCAATACAGACCCGGCAGAAGTTGTGTCCACATCTCAGCATTACAGGATCTGTATAAGTGCTCAGACAGATGGAGCAGAGCAGCTCGTCTCTCAGATCAATAGACGCCATGGCTGATGGAAGAAGAGAGAAAATAAACTACAATTATTTAATACTCAGAGTAAAGTTTGGGTTCAGCTATGTAGACACAGGAAAAATTATAACAGGTATTCAGTCCTTTATATATGATGTATGAATATGTACAGGGCCGGTATCAACACCCGGCGCACGCGGGCAAGTGCCGGGGCCCTGAGCAGGTGGAGGGGCTCACTCACCATCAGGGTCACTGGCGTGCTATGGGGCCCGATCCCCCGCTGCTTGCTATGGGGCCCCGAGATTTGCCATACTCGCCTCTCCCTGTTTCTGGGCTGCGGTGTCTTCCGTCCTCTGACTGTGACGTTTCAGGTGAGAGGGCGCGATGATGTGATTAGTGTGCGCCCTCTGCCTGAACAGTCATGGCGCAGAGAGCCATAAAACATCGAGGAGTCGGACAGCATCGAGAGGTGAATATTTTTTTTATTCTTTTTTTAACCCCTCTACCCCCAAAGGTGGTTTGCATGTTAATGACCGGGACAATTTTTACAATTCTGACCACTGTCCCTTTATGAGGTAATAATTCTGGAATGTTTCATGGATCCTGATACATATATGCTAGCCACCTTAGGGAGAGACCCAAGTAGGGCTAAATGTAGCGGGACGAAAGAGACCGAAAAGCCCTCTACCTAAAGGAAATACATAGTGGATGCTTTCCTGAAACGGAAAGTACTTGCAAGCAGCATAATACAAAGAATAGCAGGTTTACCCAGAATCCTTTGCAGGAGGCGGAGCTATGCAAATCATCTCTTTCCACCCCAGTCTAATCCACAGCGCTTGGAACCGCCAAGCGTGTAGGAATTGGTTGGCTGTGTAAATTTAGAAACTAATCCGCAGCATTGCACGCTTGGCGGTTCCAAGCGCTGTGGATTAGACTGGGGTGGAAAGAGATGATTTGCATAGCTCCGCCTACTGCAAAGGATTCTGGGTAAACCTGCTATTCTTTGTATTATGCTGCTTGCAAGTACTTTCCGTTTCAGGAAAGCATCCACTCATGGATCCTGGTGATTCTGACATTGTTTTCTCGTGACATATTGTACTTCATGATAGTGGTAAAATTTCCTTAATGTGACTTGCAATTATTTGTGGGGGAAAAACTGAAATTTGACGAAAATTTTGAAAATAATTTCGCAATTTTCCAACTTTGAATTTTCATACCCTTAAATCACAGAGATATGTCACACAAAATACTTAATTAGAACCCCTTTTTTTCTTAGGGAGTTAAAAGGGTTAAAAGTTGACCAACGATTTCTCATTTTTACAACACCATTTCTTAGGGACCACCTCACATTTGTATTCACTTTGAGGGGTCTATATGAAAGAAAATACAAAGTAAGTGACACCATTCTAAAAACTGCACCCCTCAAGATGCTCAAAACCACATTCAAGAAGTCTATTAACCCTTCAGGTTCTTCACAGGAATCTTTGGAATGTTTAAAAAAATTAACATTTAACTTTTTTTCACAAAATATTACTTCAGATCCAATTTGTTTTATTTTACCAAGGGTGACAGGAGAAATTGGACCCCAACAGTTGTACAATTTGTCCTGAGAACGCTGATACCCCATATGTGGGGGTAAACCACTGTTTGGGCGCATGGCAGAGCTCGGAAGTGAAGGAGCGTCGTTTGACTTTTCAATGCAAAATTGGCTGGAATTGAGATCGGACTCCATGTCAAGTTTGGAGAGCCCCTGATGTGCCTAAACAGTGGAAACCCCCCACAATTGATACCATTTTGGAAAGTAGACCCTCTAAAGAACTTATCTAGATGTGTGGTGAGCACTTTGAACCCTCAAGTGCTTCATAGAAATTTATAATGTGGAGCCGTAAAAATAAAAAATAATTTTTCACAAAAATGATTTTTTGCCCCCAATTTTTAATTTTCCCAAAGGGTAACAGGAGAAATTGGACTCCAAAAATTGTTGTGCAATTTGTCCTGAGTACGTTGATGCCTCCTATGTGGGGGTAAACCACTGTTTGGGCACACGACAAACCTCGGAAGGTAAGGAGCGCTGTTTAACTTTTCAATGCAAAATTGGCTGGAATTGAGATCGGACACAATGTCACGTTTAGAGAGCTCCTGATGTGCCTCAACAGTGGAATTCTCCGCATTCTAACTCCAAGACTAACCTCAACACACCCTTAACCTTAATCCCAACCCTAACCACAACCCTAGCCACACCCCTAACACCAACACACCCCTAACCTCAACCATAACCCTAACCAAACCTCTAACCCTGACATACCCCTTACCATAATTCCAACCCTAACCCTAATCCCAACTATAAACGTAATCCTAATGCTAATCCAAACCCTAACTTTAGCCTTAACCCTAATGGGAAAATGGAAATTAATACTTTTTTTTATTTTAATATTTTTCCCTAACTAAGGGGGTGATAAAGGGGGGTTTGATTTACTATTTATAACGGGTTTTAATGTTTGGCAGCTGTCACACGCTAAAAGATGCTTTTTATTGTAAAAAATCGTTTTTGCATCACCACATTTTGAGAGCTATAATTTTTCCACATTTTGGCCCACAGAGTCATGTGAGATTTTGTTTTTTTGCGGGACGAGTTGACGTTTTTATTGCTATACCATTTTCGCGCACATGACATTTTTTGATCGCTTTTTATTACGATTTTTGGGAGGCAGAATGAACAGAAACCAGCAGTTCATGATTTTTTTTTTTGGGGGGGGGCGTTTATATCATTCCGCGTGTGGTAAAATTGATAAAGCAGTTTTAATATTCGGGTCAGTGCGATTACAGCGATACCTCATTTATATCATTTTTTATGTTTTGGCGCTTTTATACAATGAAAACTATTTTATATAAAAAAATATTATTTTTGCATCGCTTTATTCTGAAAGCTATAACTTTTATTTTTTTGCTGATGTTGCTGTATGGCAGCTCACTTTTTGCAGGACAAGATGACGTTTTCAGCGGTTCCATGGTTATTTATATCTGTCTTTTTGATCGCGTGTTATTCCACTTTTTGTTCGGGGGTATGATGATAAAGCGTTGCTTTTTTAATATGGGGTTCACTAAAGGGGTTAACTAGTGGGACAGTTTTATAGATCAGGTCGTTACGGACGCGGCGATACTAAATATGTGCACTTTTATTGTTTTCTTTTATTTACATAAAGAAATGTATTTATTGGAAAAAAAATGTTTCTTTACTTAGGAATTAAAAAATATATATTATTACCACATCTTACCTAAACGCACCATGTGTGGTCCAGTCGTGCACTACCTGACCGTCTCTATGTTTTAATGGATTAATATCGGGTGTAATAAAGATTTGTTCATTATTAAATAGAGGTCTCCAGTTTTTTTGATCGGATGATTTAAATAGGAAAGAACCTAGACATGTTTGGTGTCTGCGAACTCGTAATGACCTGGAGAACGGTAATGGCAGCTCAGTTTTAAGATTTAGGGAACACGGTAAAAAAAATAAAAATTGTGGAATTGCACTTTTTTTCCAATTTGACAGCACTAGGACTTTTTTTTCCTGTTTTCCAGCGCACTATACAGTAAAATAAATGGCGTCGTTCAAAAGTACAACTCGTCCCGCTAAGGAATAAACCCCTCACATGGCCATATTGATGGAAGTTAAAAACAAACAAACACAGAAGGCATGCGTGCTTTTCTGTCTGAGCTCCCTTCTTCCCACAGACATGACTTTTTCTATATACTGTGGATGCTCCATCCGGATTTATATTATGTTCGTTACAATTAGAAGTTTGAAATGTTCCTATAAAAAGTTGTAGAAGAAACTCGGAAAAAACAAATAAAAATGAATAAAAGTTGAAGAATCTGAATGTATCAACAGAAGAACTTCCATAAATAAGATTCTGGACTCGCACACGGCTCCTTAATGCTCGTCCTAAGGACGTTTCCCACTGATCTAGATGACTTTTTTGCCCTTATTTGAGCAGCTCTTACCTTGGATCCTGCTTTTCCTCTGCCGGCTGCTAGTGATGTGGAAGAGACTTGGAGCAGTGTGAGCAAGTGAGGAATGGTTGGCAATGCTTTGTTGTGACCGGGCTCCTCCCACATAAACACATACATTACTGTGATTGGCTGATGGCTCATTAGGAAAAAACTTTTTTTTTTTATAAGGCAAAATGGGGTTAAATATTAATGACAACCAACTAGGAAAAAAAAACTAAAAAAAAATAAACTTTTAAGTTAATTGCAGAAAAAGTATATGTGACTATATACAAAACTCTTTAAAAAAGGGACTATAAATGGGTTAATTGTAATATCAGGGACAATAATACACAAAAGCTGGAAGAGAGATAGAGAGAGAGAGATTCCCAGACTGGAAAAATGGGTTAAATTAAATAGAAATTCTCCCACGCATGCTCAGTTTCAAAAGACAGAAGCCGTCGCTGGATTCCTGCTTTTGACGGTCAGCGACGGATCCTGCGCCCATAGGCTTCCATTATAGCAAACAACGGTCAGCGACGGATCCTGCGCCCATAGGCTTCCATTATAGCAAACGATGGTCAGCGACGGATCCTGTGCCCATAGGCTTCCATTATAGCAAACGACGGTCAGCGACGGACCCTGCGCCCATAGGCGTCCATTATAGCAAACGACGGTCAGCAACGGATCCTGCGCCCATAAGCTTCCATCATAGCAAACGATGGCCAGCAACAGATCCTGCGCCCATAGGCTTCCATTATAGCAAACGACGGTCAGCGACTGGGGTCCAGAGCCTCTCACCTAGCCAAATTAGTTGTCATGCTTCGCACTGAAGAGGGCCAACAGCCTGAAACACCGTGTCTGCGAATTGAGATACTAATTTGGCTTTTATCCTAAGTCATATTGCACGACTCGTTAAAGAGTTGATTGTGACTTGTAGGATCGCTACTTCCAACAGGTGGCGCTATAGAGTTTAAGTCCTCTTTTTCTCAGAAGAGGCAATTTGCATATTATATTTCCCAGAGGAGCATTGCACGGAGAATAAGCCTCCTTACCTTGACAAGCCAGAGATGGTATGTCACTCTCCATAAGGTGGAACATATCATTAATTAGTATTGATTAATTGGAGTGTTGAAACCAATAAAAATAACTCTTACTATACAGTTATGTAATCGCTGTGTGGTGGTGATAGTGGCGGACATGGTGGATTGTTTGGGCCTTTTATTGTAGTAATTTTGTCTGCAGTCTCAGGGAGTATAATACTGGGGTCATCACCTCACATTATAGCTGATAGGAGCACATTCACCTCACACATCATGTATTAGTGTAGTATCAGCTCCTACATCATATATGGGATCAATTTTACCTCAGAAATTCATGTAGCCGCCATGTTCCCTCATGTGTACCTCCCTGCAGACATGGCTGATGTACTACTCCACATTCATCATGTATTAGTGTAGTCTCAGCTCCTACATCATATATGGGATCAATTTTACCTCAGAAATTCATGTAGCTGCCATGTTCCCTCATGTGTACCTCCCTGCAGACATGGCTGATGTACTACTCCACATTCATCATGTATTAGTGTAGTCTCAGCTCCTACATCATATATGGGATCAATTTTACCTCAGAAATTCATGTAGCCGCCATGTTCCCTCATGTGTACCTCCCTGCAGACATGGCTGATGTACTACTCCACATTCATCATGTATTAGTGTAGTCTCAGCCCTTACATCTTATTTGGGAGTAATATTACCTCAGAGATTCATGTAGCTGCCATGTTACCTCATGGGTCTGTTACAAGTTGCCTCACACACTGCAGAGACAGCTCCTGTGTGACCTCCTTACAGACATGGCTGTTGTGTCACATTTCTGCTGTATTATACAGAGTCTTCATGAGTTTTGGGTATATGTATGATGGGTCAGAGCATTGGCACATACAGTGTCTGCTATTGGTAGCATAGAGCTGGGCAGTTACAGGGACTAGTCACTGGTGAGGGGGAGCAGTAACGGGATGGTATATATATACCGTATATATATATATATATATATATATATATATATATATATGATGGTAAGAGGCTGCACTTTATGTCTGTGCATTACATGCTGCTGTGTGCCGATTCCCCCCTTCCCATTTATGGAGTCTGGTGACCCGAATGTGACCTCATCTCTGCTACAGTACAGTCTGATGATGCTGGGTGATAACCAGGTTACTATCACTATCTATATACATACCTCCCAACCGTCCCTCATTGTGCGGGACTGCCCCGGATTTGATGCTTGCCCCGTCTGTCCTGCCCGGGACGCAGAGAGTCCCGCAGACAGAACAGTTGATGCTGCTGTCACACGCCCCTTTTGTTAGACCACGCCCCTTCCCCGTCGGTACGTTCCTGAGTCTTCCAGTCTGCCACTGCCTCACAGTTCAGAGAGTGGGGACACCTGAGGGGACAGAACAGAGCCGGACACAGCCTGGGTGCCGGGGGCAATGTAAGCAGCAGACCATGAGAGGACTGGAGGCTGCTAATGGGAGAGATGCAGATCAGTGAGTAGTGGATGTCACAGAGATGACTCAGTCCGTCCAGTGCATTGTGGAGGAGGAGCAGCTGCAGCCTCCTGGGAGATAGTGACAACACATCAATGTGGCTGCTTTATTTCCCCAGGCATAAAAGTGCTAAGCCCCTATAACAGTCAGTCACTGTATCATCATGTGCTAATTACAAGCTGCAGCTCCGCTCGGTGCACACACGCGGCTGAGGCTCCGCTCAGAACACTTCGTACACAGACACACACGCGGCTCCGCTCGGTGCACCTCGTACACACACGCGGCTCCGCTCGGTGCACCTCGTACACACACGCGGCTCCGCTCGGTGCACCTCGTACACACACGCGGCTCCGCTCGGTGCACCTCGTACACACACGCGGCTCCGCTCGGTGCACCTCGTACACACACGCGGCTCCGCTCGGTGCACCTCGTACACACACGCGGCTCCGCTCGGTGCACCTCGTACTGTGAAAGGTGTACGGAGCCATATGTACGAGGTGTACGGAGCACAGCCGCGTGTGTACGAGGTGTGCGGAGCAGCATGTGAAAGGTGTACGGAGCGGAGTCGTGTGTAAGGGGTATACGGAGCCATGTGTACGAGGTGTACAGAGCACAGCCGCGTGTGTACGAGGTGTATGGAGCACAGCCGCGTGTGTACGGAGCGGAGCAGCATGTGAAAGGTGTACAGAGCGGAGCCGTGTGTACGAGGTGTACGGAGCACAGCCGCGTGTGTACGAGGTGTACGGAGCACAGCCGCGTGTTTACGAGGTGTACGGAGCTGAGCCGGGTGTGTACGAGATGTACGGAGCGGAGCAGCATGTGAAAGGTCTACGGAGCGGAGTCGTGTGTGTAAGAGGTTTGCGGATCAGAGCAGAGTGTGAAAGGTGTATGGAGCGGAGCCACGTGTGTACGAGGTGTACAGTGCAGAGCCACGTGTGTATGAGGTGTGCAGAGCAGAGCCATGCGTGCTCAAAGTATACGGAGCGTGTGCAATGTGTATAGAGCGGAGCCGTGTGTGTACGAAGTAGTGCCGTGTGTGTACGAGGTGTATGGAGCGGAGCCGTGTGTGTAGGAGTAGCTATGTGTGGCCATTATACGGTACAAAGTATCATGTGCGGCCAATATACAGTATGGAGCATCATGTGTGGTCATTATACAGTATGGAGCATCATGTGTGGCTATTATACAGTATGGAGCATCATGTGCGGTCATTGTACAGTATGGAGCATCATGTGTGGCTATTATACAGTATGGAGCATCATGTGCGGTCATTGTACAGTATGGAGCATCATGTGCGGCCATTATACAGTATGGAGCATCATGTGTGGCTATTATACAGTATGGAGCATCATGTGCGGTCATTGTACAGTATGGAGCATCATGTGCGGTCATTGTACAGTATGGAGCATCATGTGCAGCCAATATACAGTATGGAGCATCGTGTGCGGCTATTATACAGTATGGAGCATCATGTGCGGTCATTATACAGTATGGAGCATCATGTGCAGCCGATATACAGTATGGAACATCATGTGCGCCCATTATACAGTATGGAGCATCATGTGTGGCTATTATACAGTATGGAGCATCATGTGTGGTCATTATACAGTATGGAGCATCATGTGTGGCTATTATACAGTATGGAGCATCATGTGTGGCCATTATACAGTATGGAGCATCATGTGCAGCCAATATACAGTATGGAGCATCATGTGCGGTCATTATACAGTATTGAGCATCATGTGCGGCCATTATACAGTATGGAGCATCATGTGCGGCCATTATACAGTATGGAGCATCGTGTGCGGCTATTATACAGTATGGAGCATCATGTGCGGTCATTATACAGTATGGAGCATGATGTGTGGCCATATTTTTTTGTTTATAATTATTCTTTATGAACAGTTTGATCAGCAGTGCTAAATGGGTGTGGTTGAGACGTGGATATGGGTGTGACTAGTGAATGGGTGTGGTCAGAGGCGTGGCCTAAAATTTGCCGCGGTGAGTGGGGCACTAATAACTCAGCACATGGCGGGCAGTGAGTGGGCACTACTAACACAGTCATGGCGGGCAGTGAGTGGGCACTACTAACACAGTCATGGCGGGCAGTGAGTGGGCACTAATAACTCAGCACATGGCGGGCAGTGAGTGGGCACTAATAACTCAGCACATGGCGGGCAGTGAGTGGGCACTCCTAGTGTGATGCTGCACCTTGCTCAGGAGAACACATCCTGGGCCCAGTTTTCAGCCCTGTCTCTCGTCTATTGTATGTAGGTAATGTGACTGACTGGGGACACAGACCTTGCAGTTTTCGGCACATACACTTATGGCTGCAGGCGGCTTATACTAGACCTACATATTATATTTTCTTACGATGTACAGTGGGGCAAAAAAGTATTTAGTCAGTCAGCAATAGTGCAAGTTCCACCACTTAAAAAGATGAGAGGCGTCTGTAATTTACATCATAGGTAGACCTCAACTATGGGAGACAAACTGAGAAAAAAAAATCCAGAAAATCACATTGTCTGTTTTTTTTAACATTTTATTTGCATATTATGGTGGAAAATAAGTATTTGGTCAGAAACAAAATTTCATCTCAATACTTTGTAATATATCCTTTGTTGACAATGACAGAGGTCAAACGTTTTCTGTAAGTCTTCACAAGGTTGCCACACACTGTTGTTGGTATGTTGGCCCATTCCTCCATGCAGATCTCCTCTAGAGCAGTGATGTTTTTGGCTTTTCGCTTGGCAACACGGACTTTCAACTCCCTCCAAAGGTTTTCTATAGGGTTGAGATCTGGAGACTGGCTAGGCCACTCCAAGACCTTGAAATGCTTCTTACGAAGCCACTCCTTCGTTGCCCTGGCGGTGTGCTTTGGATCATTGTCATGTTGAAAGACCCAGCCACGTTTCATCTTCAATGCCCTTGCTGATGGAAGGAGGTTTGCACTCAAAATCTCACGATACATGGCCCCATTCATTCTTTCATGTACCCGGATCTGTCGTCCTGGCCCCTTTGCAGAGAAACAGCCCCAAAGCATGATGTTTCCACCACCATGCTTTACAGTAGGTATGGTGTTTGATGGATGCAACTCAGTATTCTTTTCCTCCAAACACGACAAGTTGTGTTTCTACCAAACAGTTCCAGTTTGGTTTCATCAGACCATAGGACATTCTCCCAAAACTCCTCTGGATCATCCAAATGCTCTCTAGCAAACTTCAGACGGGCCCGGACATGTACTGGCTTAAGCAGTGGGACACGTCTGGCACTGCAGGATCTGAGTCCATGGTGGCGTAGTGTGTTACTTATGGTAGGCCTTGTTACATTGGTTCCAGCTCTCTGCAGTTCATTCACTAGGTCCCCCCGCGTGGTTCTGGAATTTTTGCTCACCGTTCTTGTGATCATTCTGACCCCACGGGGTGGGATTTTGCGTGGAGCCCCAGATTGAGGGAGATTATCAGTGGTCTTGTATGTCTTCCATTTTCTAATTATTGCTCCCACTGTTGATTTCTTCACTCCAAGCTGGTTGGCTATTGCAGATTCAGTCTTCCCAGCCTGGTGCAGGGCTACAATTTTGTTTCTGGTGTCCTTTGACAGCTCTTTGGTCTTCACCATAGTGGAGTTTGGAGTCAGACTGTTTGAGGGTGTGCACAGGTGTCTTTTTATACTGATAACAAGTTTAAACAGGTGCCATTACTACCGGTAATGAGTGGAGGAAAGAGGAGACTCTTAAAGAAGAAGTTACAGGTCTGTGAGAGCCAGAAATCTTGATTGTTTGTTTCTGACCAAATACTTATTTTCCACCATAATATGCAAATAAAATGTTAAAAAAACAGACAATGTGATTTTCTGGATTTTTTTTTCTCAGTTTGTCTCCCATAGTTGAGGTCTACCTATGATGTAAATTACAGACGTCTCTCATCTTTTTAAGTGGTGGAACTTGCACTATTGCTGACTGACTAAATACTTTTTTGCCCCACTGTATGTGCAGCTGGTGGTTAGAGAGCCTGTCTGTCTGTCTGTAGAGGAGCAGGCGGCTTCTTTATTGTTACAGCATATAACAGCATTGCTCATCATCGAATGCATCTGACCTTATGATGGGACATTTTCCAGTATCAACCTGTAATATACCTTGGTTGTAAACTTACATGGTGTTTTCATCTTCACTTATCCCACACCTTGTGCAGTTGGGGGGGGGGGGGGGGGTCCTTGAAGTTGGTTACAAATTGGTCTGGGGGATCCATTGGGATATGGATTCCTCCTTTTGGAATTTAATTTGGTTCTTGATCTGGTGAATTGTAGAGGGGATTTTCAGCAAGGGTTTGTTGAATCCTCAGGAAGTTCAAGTGAACATTGGAACCCTGTGGTTGTGGTGCTCCCGAGCTAGTGGGGTAACGGCTGGGAGTAATTGTTGGTACATTTTATGTTCACTTTTTGTTTGGTAATCACCAGATCTTATGAGCTTCAAGGACTCCTCCCAGCATGTTAATGTTCTTTATGCTTTGATGTTTTATGGTATGCAGTTTTTAATTCTTATATTGTCCCCTTCATATATTTGCAGGAATGGTGTATATCCACTGAGTGCTTAATTTTATATTACTTAAGATGGTGGATAGCACAGACTAAGTGGATTACCTGGAGTCGGGCAGTTGGGGGAGGGGGGGGGATCCTTGAAGTTGGTTACAAATTAGTCTGGGGGATCCATTGGGATATGGATTCTTCCTTTTGGTATTAAATATGGTTCTGGATCTGATGAAATGTGGAGGGGAGTTTCGGCAAAGGTTTGTCAGATCCTCAGGAAGTTCAAGTGAACATTGAAACCCTGTGGTTATGGTGCTCCCGAGCCAGTGGGGTAACGGCTGGGAGTAAATTGTTGGTACATTTTATGTTCACTTTATGCTTGGTAATCTCCAGATCTTATGAGCTTCAAGGACTCCTCCCAGCTCGCTAATGTTATCTATGCTTTGTTGGGTTATTGTATGTTTGTTTTAATAAAGGTGTGTATTAACAAAAAACAATTATTTGTTTCTTTTTTAGTGATCCTTGAAGCTAATTATAATTTGGTCAGTAGGGGTAACCATCTCAGGTATGGACCCTCTGTTTGGGGGGGTGTTCATCATAGTATCACCCCTTGTGTGGAGGAGAAAACATCTCAGGTGTGGCCCCTGGATGGAGGGGTATACATCATAGTATGACCCCCTGGTATGGAGGGGTAACCATCTTTGGTATGGCCCCCTGGTGTGGAGGAGTGACCGTCATAGTATGGCCCCCTGGTCTGCAGAAGCATTTATATCTTACAAGTCCCTGTTAGGGTAAAGTCCCTATGGTCAATCATATTCTACATGCCGAATAGTACCTGGACAGGTTATATGCCTGGGGTGTTGGACGAGGTCCTGAATAGTACCTGGACAGGTCATATGCCTGGGGTGTTGGACGAGGTCCTGAATAGCACCTGGACAGGTCATATGCCTGGGATGTTGGACTATGTCCTGAATAGCACCTGGACAGGTTATATGCCTGGGGTGTTGGACGAGGTCCTGAATAGCACCTGGACAGGTCATATGCCTGGGGTGTTGGACGAGGTCCTGAATAGCACCTGGACAGGTCATATGCCTGGGGTGTTGGACTATGTCCTGAATAGCACCTGGACAGGACATATGCCTGAGGTGTTGGACTACGTCCTGAATAGCACCTGGACAGGTCATATGACTGGGGTGTTAGACTACGTCCTGAATAGTTCCTGGACAGGTCATATGCCTGGGGTGTTGGACGAGGTCCTGAATAGTACCTGGACAGGTCATATGCCTGGGGTGTTGGACGAGGTCCTGAATAGCACCTGGACAGGTCATATGCCTGGGGTATTGGACTGATGTCCTGAATAGCACCTGGACAGGTCATATGCCTGGGGTGTTGGACGAGGTCCTGAATAGTACCTGGACATGTTATATGCCTGGGGTGTTGGACTACGTCCTGAATAGTACCTGGACATGTCATATGCCTGGGATATTGGACTGATGTCCTGAATAGCACCTGGACAGGTCATATGCCTGGGGAGTTGGACGAGGTCCTGAATAGTACCTGGACAGGTTATATGCCTGGGGTGTTGGACGAAGTCCTGAATAGCACCTGGACAGGTCATATGCCTGGGGTGTTGGACGAGGTCCTGAATAGCACCTGGACAGGTCATATGCCTGGGGTGTTGGACGAGGTCCTGAATAGTACCTGGACAGGTTATATGCCTGGGGTGTTGGACGAGGTCCTGAATAGCACCTGGACAGGTCATATGCCTGGGGTGTTGGACGAAGTCCTGAATAGTACCTGGACAGGTCAAAAAAAAAAAAAGGTAGAGATGCATTTCATTATAATCGGTAGCTTCAAGGACGCTCTCTTTTTTTTCATGTGACTTGAGAATGCTGAGGCACAGATTTTGACTGTTTATATTGACCAACTCCTATTTCTTTCAAGGTTGTTGTCTGGAAAATGCAGTAATCTGGGGCATTAAACTGAAGAGCAATGTACCTGATATGGGTGCCCTGGAGTGAGTGGGAGTGACTAAGAGAAAAGTAATAAAGTGCATCCCGATGCCCTAGAGACAGTGGGAGCGGCTAAGGGTGAAGAAATCAAGTGCATAAACACGAAGGGCGATGTGCCTATTCCCAATGCCTTTGTCCTAGTTGGAGAGGGTTAATGGTATATGTTATCAAGTGCCTGTAAAGCAATTAACAATGGCGTGGCAAGGTTATTAATAATGCCTTGGTAGACTTTTCTGCTATAGGCTTATTTCATTTACTATGTCCAAATATTACAGAAATTATTTAAATTACCAGGCTTTAAAATCAGGCTGGTACATAGATATGGGAACAGAACTGAGCTAGCTGCATATATATACAGAAGCAGAGCCAAGCATGCTGCCTACATAGATACTGTAACAGAAGCAAGCTGACTACATAGACATGAGACCGGAACCAAGATTGCTACATAGACAAGGAAACTGACAGGAGCTTACTACAGAGATATGGGAGCAGAACTGAGCTTACTACAAAGCTATGTTAGCAGAACAGAGCTACTACAGAAATATGGGAGCAGAACCAAGCTTACTACAGAGATATAGGAACAGAACGGAGCTTACTACAGAGCTATGGGAGCAAAACTGAGCTTACTACAAAGATAAGGGAGCAGAACTCAGCTTACTACTGAGATATGGGAGCAGAACCTAACTTACTACAGAAATATGGAAGCAGAACCGAGCTTACTATGGAGATATGGGAGCAGAACTCAGCTTACTACAGAGATAAGGGAGCAGAACAAAGCGTACTATGTCTACTACAAGATACGGAAACAGAACCAAGCTTACGGCATATAGATGGTATTAGAATCTAGATTACTACATTGATACAGTACCAGAACTAAGGATACTGCTTAGATATGGTACCATAACTGAACTTACTTACAAACATACATACAACTCCAGAAACACGGACATGTAAACACACAGTACACCTCGTACACACGTGGCTCCGCTCCGTACACCTCATACACACGCAGCTACGCTCCCTACACATCGTACACACACATGGCTCCTCTCCATACACCTCGTACACACATGGCTCCTCTACGTACACCTCGTACACACATGGCTCCGCTCCGTACAACTTGTACACACATGGCTCCACTCCGTACACCTCGTACACACACGGCTCTGCTACAGCCACACTGTAAACACCTCCTGACCCCACACATAAACTTACCAATACCCTCGTCCAGTGCCATGACAACCAGCAGAGTCCTGTACACGGAGGTCCTCCCGATCATGTGACCCCTGACTCCTCCCCTCCTGTGACCTCATCACAGGTCCTGTGCACACATAGCAGTCAATATATGGTGTGCTGCTCTGTAGGTGCAGGGATGAGGCTGACCGGCTGATATTGCACGCACACCTCCTAACCAGTGCGGGACAACTAACTGACTGTCAAAATCGGGACAGTCCTGCTGGATCCGGGACGGTTGGGAGGTGTGGCAAAAGTAATATGATCCCTTCATTATTAGATTCTTTATCAGCAGTTTCTTAAAGGGAAGGTACTGCGTTTGTAGATCACTAATAAATCAATGTAATGTAGCATAACATGCTGTTATAACCAAGTTTTGAATGCATGTGAAACATATTTTGTGTCTTATAGGAGTGTAAAGAAGGCACTGGGGGCTGACATCTTGTATTCACAGCAGAAGCAGGACACTATCAGTGTCATTATATGGCACCCCATGGTCATAGGAGATAACAGACCGCCGCTGACCCTGTCTCTAAGGTACTTTCACATTTCCGTCGGTACGGGGCCGTCACTAAGCGACGGCGCGACATACCGACGGAAGTGTGTGCTATCATATTTCCGTCACACTTCTGGGTGAGGAAACATCGTGAGAGCAATATTTCATTCTGCGCAGTTTGAAACACTGGATGCGACGTACAGAAAAACGTTCCAGTGCACGACGGGCGCGATGTGTGACCATACAAGTCTATGGGAAAAAAAGGCATCCTGCCGGCAAATTTGCAGGATGCGTTTTTTTCCCAAAACGACGCAAATAAAAAAACGTAAATGTGAAAGTAGCCAAACATTGCAGCCGCATTAGCAGTGAGCTGGGCACACCTCTGTGGGCTGCACAACTCCCTGCTGTAGGTGTGACTGGCCGCCATTTTATTATAGCCCATTGCTATCTGCCGAGCTCCGCTTACTCTCTATCACAGGAGATAAGCGCTCACTGGAGGATGGAGAGTGGGGAGTGCGGGTGATTTACCTCCCTGCTCCTCTGTCCTGTTACTCCAGGCGCTGTGCATCCTGAGCAGCCATCCTGTGCTCCTCACACTGCTCTGTATCCGCCTCCCACTCACACACAGTCCCAGTGATCTCCAGTAAGCTGCACTCACAGCCTGCAGAGAGAGGTGACACCTGGAGAGAAAGAGCCGGACAGCTGACAGGACAGTGATGGCGGTGGGGGATGGCAAGAAAGTTATTCACAAAACAGGGGTGTGAAGTAGCATGCACACAACATGGATCATATATCCTCCCCCCTATATCTCCTCTGTGACCCCCCATAGACCAGCACACTGCTCTCCTGAAATACTCTATGCTGCTGTCACCCTGCTCTCTCCACCATACAGTTGTGGCCAAAAGTATTGACACCCCTGCAATTCTGTCAGATAATACTCAGTTTCTTCCTGAAAATGATTGCAAACACAAATTCTTTGATATTATCTTCATATAATTTGTCTTAAATTAAAAAACACAAAAATAATTGTTCTAAAGCCAAATTGCATATAACATAAAAAAGTGGGTGGACAAAAGTATTGGCACTGTTCAAAAAATCATGTGATGCTTCTCTAATTTGTGTAAATAACAGCACCTGTAAAGGTACCGTCACACTTAACAATAACGTTAACGATATCGTTGCTTTTTGTGACGTAGCAACGATATCGTTAAGGAAATCGTTATGTGTGACAGCGGCCAACGATCAGGCCCCTGCTGGGAGATCGTTGGTCGCTGAAGAAAGTCCAGAACTTTATTTCATCGCTGGATCTCCCGCTGACATCGCTGGATCGGCGTGTGTGACACCAATCCAGCGATGTCTTCACTGGTAACCAGGGTAAACATCGGGTTACTAAGTGCAGGGCTGCGCTTAGTAACCCGATGTTTACCCTGGTTACCAGCGTAAAAGTAAAAAAAAAAAAACACTTCATACTTACCTACCGCTGTCTGTCCCCGGCTCTGTGCTTCTCTGCACTCCTCCTGCACTGGCTGTGAGCACAGCGGCCGGAAAGCATGACAACGGGTATCCGTGACTCCTGTGAGCTCTCACATAAAACCATTTACCTTACCTTATGACACCCCGGAGTAATGGCCACCTCCCCCTTTCCTGCGACAGAGGATTACCCCCTATTAAACACACGACAATTAAATTGGATTAATTGGCCACAGCAGCCGTTTATTAAAATTTAACATACAACAATATAATAACAGTAAACCCCGGAAGTGGATGGTCCTCGAAGCCCGAAACCAGTATTAACGTTTTTCAGCCAACCGTCCCACCTATTTTGGCCTTATAACCGCCTTACCCCCAGCCGCTAAGCACCAGCTCGGAGGCAAACTCCACCCGCCAGGCCAAAACCGCACACCAGTTTGTGGGTCCCCCAATAATCCCCTCCACGGGATTATCCATACCCCTTTTACCATTTCAAATTACCCCGGGGAGTCCAGGACCTATTGAGATCCCCCCCCCCCCCCCCCCGGCAATCCGCCATTTTCCACTTCCACCAACTTCGAGGACCACCACCCCAGCCATGCTGCCGCGACATAAGATCATCCATATTTAAATTTACATAAGTACATTCATAATGTTAAGCATCCTAGCTCTAACCTCATACTAACAACGACTCATACTAACAACAGTTGATTCTACCCTTGAACCTTAACTACAAAGGGAGGGTGGGTGGGAGCTTCTCTTCTGTGGCTGGTGAGTACCCAAATGGTTGCCCCCTCCACGTGGCCACTACCTTTTATATAGGCCGCCCCCCCCTGCCCTGTCTCCGACCCCTCCTTCCTTTTTCAAATTAAAAAAACTCCGTCCCTCCTCTTAGCTTCTGTTAACCCTATACCCCCCAACTTCCTACGAGCTCCCTATTGTCCCACGTCACCCTGTCATGGCGGCCTCCCCCAAGGGCCGGAGGCCCAGTACGGCCTTTCTGAGCGGTGACGTCACCGCTCTGCTTTCCGGCTGACCGACGCTCACATTCAGTGCAGGAGGAGTGCAGAGCACAGCGCCGGAGGACAGACAGCGGTAGGTAAGTATGAAGTGTTTGTTTTTTTTTACTTTTACCCTGGTAACCAGGGTAAACATCGGGCTACTAAGCGCGGCCCTGCATGGTCCCTCTCTAGGCTATGAATATCAGCCTTTCTGACTATAAATTATAGGGGGACCCCACGTCATTTTTTTTTTGGATCCCCCTATTTTTATGACCAGTAAAGGCTAAATATACAGCTTCGGGCTGATATTCATAGCCTGGGAAGCTCCATAGGTATTAACCCCTTCCCAGGCTAGAAACACCGGTCCCCCAGTCGCTGGCAGCACGGGAGCCCACGGCAATTTTTTTTTAATTAAACATATTGCATTTAAGGCCGGGGTCAATACCCGACACTGCCGCCGGCACTCGCTGCCGGAGCGTTTAGCTGCATAGAAATACATGCAGCCGCACACTCCTGTCCCGAGTGCCGGTGGCAGTGCCGGGTATTGAAGCGAGAGACTCGTATGAGTTTCTCGTAAGTGTGACCCCGACCTAACGCAGATTTTGTGTGTGTCTTTATTTAAGGATGGAATCACACATGCGAGAAACTCGGACGAGTGTCACATCTTAATACCCGGCACTGCCGCCGTCATTCGGGAGCGGAGCGTGCGGCTGCATAGAAATACATGTAGCTGCACGCTCTGCTCCCGAGTGTCGGCGGCAGTGTCGGGTATTAAGATTCGAGACTCGTCCGAGTTTCTCACATGTGTGATCCATCTATCGTATCCATCTATCGTATCATCAATCTATTTATAGATGGATTATCTATCTTATCTATCGATTATCTATCGTATCTATCATCTATCTATCTATGTATTATCTATCCATCTATCATATCTATCCATCTATCGTATCCATCTATCGTATCTATTATCTATCTATCATCTATCGATATAGCTATCTAGATATATAGATAGATATATTGGTAGATTATAGATAGATACAATAGCTATCTATTGTATGTATTTATCGTATCTGTCTATCTATCTATCTAGCTGTGTGTGTAAACATTATTCTTCAATGGAGTACGTAAATGAAGAGGTTGGACAAGAAATGACATCACAATTCTTTTTTTTATATATATATATCTCTATTTAGCTTACAAAAACACACACAAATCCGCATAAAAAGAAAACGCATGAAAAACGCATGGAACCTGCCAGTGACCTCAGGTGCAGATTTGGTGCAGAATTTACCTGGGTCAAATCCTGAGCAAATCCTGATGCAATCCTGACTGTGGAAACATATCGTAAAGCTGGCAAGTCTTACTATAGCTGCTTGAGGTCTAAAACGGAAAATGTTCCCCCTAGTGGTAAATATATATGTTTGTAAGAAAATATATAATATTTTTCATATAGAAATGTTTGCAAACAGTACACACATTGCATTAATACATTTTAATTACTATTTTAAGCTAAATTTCACAAAAAAACAAACTACAAGAAAACTGGTGGGACCTTCTCTTTAAATTATGACGGTTTCTTCCAGTTTCTGCTTCTCCCTAATATCTTTATAGAACCTTCAAATACATATAATGCAGCATGGAGGGGCTCGGAGAAGGTGGCAGTGAAGGTGTGTAAGTGTCTGATGGGGTCACACAGCTCATAAAAGGACAACTGCCCGGCCTCATAATCCAGACATATCCTGACTCTATCACTGGAGATAATATCAGGTAAATAGATCTCTTCACTGTCATGTATCACTGAATACTGATTATTATATCTCCACAAACACCAGGACTTGTTATTATATCCAATATCTGACTTCCACCCCCTCCTGTCTATACTGGGATAACACATCCCCACCCTCCAACACCCTGATCTCCTGATCTCCACATCCCAGTAATGTCGTCCTGAGGTAAATCCTCTCCTGCTCATCACCTGATAATACTGGAATCTCTCTGCTGTTTCTGGACGTTTCTGATTCTCTCGTGTCCAGGTTGCAGTTTTCAGGTCGTCTGATATAAGGAGATTATTAACAGCCGCGTTTATATCCAGTAATATGTCTGCCGGACTCACCACATAGATCCCGCTCCTTATACCTGATATTACCTCACATAATGTGTGTAATGTGTGTGAGATCACAGCCACATCCAGGTCATCTCCATCATGGAGCTGTTTATCATGTCCTCCTGTGTCCTCATCACCTCCCTCCTCCTCAGGATCACACAAGTCACCGGTGTCTGGATCCTGTAAGACAGTCAGTGGATCCGTCATGTTACACAGCTCCTCAATGTGTCTCATCTTCCTGGACAGCTCGTCCTTCTTTACTTCCAGCTGATGAATCAGAGCAGACAGTGACAGTGACTCTTCCTTCTCCTGCCTGGAGATCTCGCTCAGGACCTTCTTCTCCAGGTCGTCCACTCGTCTCCTGATGTCTGTACACAGGGCAGTGACTCTCTCGGTTTCTCCAGCTGCTTTTTCTTGAGCTTTTCTCCTGCTCTTCTCCAGACTCCGGACTCTTTCCTCTGTCTCTTCTCTCTTTATGATCAGTTTCTGGAGAACATTTCTCAGTTTCCCCTTCTTCTTCTCTGAGGCCTCATCCAGCATCTCCACCTGATGTCCCCGATGTTCTCCGCCCAAACTGCAGAACACACAGATAGAAGCAGCGTCCTCAGTGCAGTAATATTCCAGGATCTTCTTATGGACAGAACATTTCCTTTTCTCCAGAGAAGTGCTGGGATCAGATAAGACGTGTTCTGGTGATTTGCTGTGAGCTCTCAGGTGTTTATGACACAGAGAAGCCTCACAGCGAAGACAGGATCTAACAGCAGGTACCGGAGAGTCCACACAGTAAGTGCAGCAGATCCCGGTGATCTCCTTTTGTTCTTGCTGAGAAATCAGGAAACGTTCAGCGACATTATAAAGATATAAGTTCCTCATCAGTGTCGGCCGCTCCTGAAACTCTTCTCTGCATTCAGGACAGGAATAAACTCCAGACTCGTCCTGTGTATCCAGCACACGACCAATACAGACCCGGCAGAAGTTGTGTCCACATCTCAGCATTGCAGGATCTGTATAAGGGCTCAGACAGATGGAGCAGAGCAGCTCTTCCCTCAGATCAATAGACGCCATGGCTGATGGAAGAAGAGAGATAATAAACTACAATTTAATACTCAGAAAGCAAAGTTTGGGTTCAGCTATGTAGACACAGGATACGGCAAAATAATAACAGGTATTCAGTCCTCTATATATGATGCATAAAAATGTACATGGCCGGCAGCAGCACCCAGCACACGCGGGCAAGTGCTGGGGCCCTGAGCAGGTGGAGGGGCTCACTCACCATCGGGGTCACTGGCGTGCTATGGGGCCCGATCCCCCGAGGCTTGCTATGGGGCCCCGAGATTTGCGATACATCTCCCTGTTTCTGGGCTGCGGTGTCTTCCGTCCTCTGACTGTGACGTTTCAGGTGAGAGGGCGCGATGATGTGTATAGTGTGCGCCCTCTGCTTGAACAGTCACGGCGCAGAGAGCCATAAGACGTCGAGGAGTCGGACAGCATCGAGAGGTGAATATTTTTTTTATTCTTTTTTTTTAACCCCTTTACCCCCAAAGGTGGTTTGCATGTTAATGACCGGGCCAATTTTTACAATTCTGACCACTGTCCCTTTATGAGGTAATAATTCTGGAATGTTTCATGGATCCTGGTGATTCTGACATTGTTTTCTCGTGACATATTGTACTTCATGATAGTGGTAAAATTTCCTTATTGTGACTTGCAATTATTTGTGGGGAAAAAACTGAAATTTGACGAAAATTTTGAAAATAATTTCGTAATTTTCCAACTTTGAATTTTCATACCCTTAAATCACAGAGATATGTCACACAAAATACTTAATTAGGCCAGTTTCACACGTCAGTGGCTCCAGTACGTGAGGTGACAGTTTCCTCACGTACCGGAGCCACTGACACACGTAGACACTTAAAAATCAATGCATCTTTTCAGATGTCATTGATTTTTTGCGGACCGTGTCTCCGTGTGCCAAACACGGAGACATGTCAGTGTTCGTGGGAGCTCACGGATTACACGGACCAATTAAAGTCAGTGGGTCCGTGTAAAACATGTATCGCACACGGACATTGTCCGTGTGCCGTGCAGGAGACAGCGCTACATTAAGCGCTGTCCCCCCCACTAGTGCTGAAGCCCCATTCATATGTTCCCTGCAGCAGCGTTTGCTGCAGGGAAGATATGAATATTAGTGTTTAAAATGCAGATCCAGGTCCCCCCCCCTCCTCCCACCCCCTGTGCGACCCCCCGCTGTGATTAAAATACTCACCTAGCTTCCGGATCCCTCACCGCAGCGTCCTCTTCTGGCCGCATTGTCTCCTGTAGGCGGTCACGTGGGGCCGCCGCTTACAATCATGAATATGCGGCTCCACCTCCCAAAGGGGTGGAGCCGCATATTCAGTACTGTAAATGAGCGGCCCCACATGACCGCATACAGGAGACGATGCGGCCAGGAGAGGACGCTGCGGTGAGGGATCCGGAAGCTAGGTGAGTATTTTAATCACAGCGGGGGGATCTGGATCTGCATTTTAAACACTAATATTCATATCTTCCCTGCAGCAAACGCTGCTGCAGGGAACATATGAATGGGGCTTCAGCACGATGCCGGGGACAGCGCTAAACTTTAGCGCTGTCTCCGGCATGGTGCGTGTGGTACCCAGTGGGCACACGGGCGGCACACGTGTGCCACACTGATGTGCCACAGAAATGCACCGGCACACGGACACGGATAATTCCGGTACCGATTTTTCCGGTACCGGAATTATCTGGACGTGTGAGACTGGCCTTAGTAACATTTCCGACATGTCTACTTTACATCAGCACAATTTTAGAACCCCTTTTTTTTGTTAGGGAGTTAAAAGGGTTAAAAGTTGACAAACGATTTCTCATTTTTACAACACCATTTCTTAGGGACCACCTCACATTTGTATTCACTTTGAGGGGTCTATATGAAAGAAAATACAAAGTAAGTGACACCATTCTAAAAACTACACCCCTCAAGGTGCTCAAAACCACATTCAAGAAGTCTATTAACCCTTCAGGTTCTTCACAGGAATCTTTGGAATGTTTAAAAAAATTAACATTTAACTTTTTTTCACAAAATATTACTTCAGATCCAATTTGTTTTATTTTACCAAGGGTAACAGGAGAAATTGGACTCCAAAAATTGTTGTGCAATTTGTCCTGAGTACGTTGATGCCTCATATGTGGGGGTAAACCACTGTTTGGGCACACGACAGACCTTGGAAGGTAAGGAGCGCTGTTTGACTTTTCAATGCAAAATTGGCTGGAATTGAGATCGGACACCATGTCACGTTTGGAGAGCACCTGATGTGCCTCAACAGTGGAATTCTCTGCATTCTAACTCCAAGGCTAACCCCAACACACCCCTAACCCTAATCCCAACCCTAACCACAACCCTAGCCACACCCCTAACACCAACACACCCCTAACCTCAACCATAACCCTAACCAAACCTCTATCCCTGACATACCCCTTAACATAATTCCAACCCTAACCCTAATCCCAACTGTAAACGTAATCCTAATGCTAATCCAAACCCTAACTTTAGCCCTAACCCTAATGGGAAAATGGAAATTAATACTTTTTTTTATTTTAATATTTTTCCCTAACTAAAGGTGTGATAAAGGGGGGTTTGATTTACTATTTATAACGGGTTTTAATGTTTGGCAGCTGTCACACGCTAATAGATGCTTTTTATTGCAAAAAATAGTTTTTGCATCACCACATTTTGAGAGCTATAATTTTTCCACATTTTGGCCCACAGAGTCATGTGAGATTTTGTTTTTTTGCGGGACGAGTTGGCGTTTTTATTGCTACCGTTTTCGGGCACATGACATTTTTTGATCGCTTATTATTACGATTTTTGGGAGGCAGAATGAACAAAAACCATCAATTCATGAATTTTTTTTTGGGGGGGGGCGTTTATATCATTCCGCGTGTGGTAAAATTGATAAAGCAGTTTTAATATTTGGGTCAGTGCGATTACAGCGATACCTCATTTATATCATTTTTTATGTTTTGGCGCTTTTATACAATAAAAACTATTTTATATAAAAAAATATTATTTTTGCATCGCTTTATTCTGAAAGCTATAACTTTTATTTATTCGTTGATGACGCTGTATGGCAGCTCACTTTTTGCGGGACAAGATGACGTTTTCAGCGGTTCCATGGTTATTTATATCTGTCTTTTTGATCGCGTGTTATTCCACTTTTTGTTCGGGGGTATGATGATAAAGCGTTGTTTTTTTAATATGGGGTTCACTAAAGGGGTTAACTAGTGGGATAGTTTTATAGATCAGGTCGTTATGGACGCGGCGATACTAAATATGTGCACTTTTATTGTTTTCTTTTATTTACATAAAGAAATGTATTTATTGGAAAAAAAAATTTCTTTACTTAGGAATTAAAAAATATATATTATTACCGCATCTTACCTAAACGCACCATGTGTGGTCCAGTCGTGCTCTACCTGAGCGTCTCTATGCTTTAATGGATTAATATCGGGTGTAATAAAGATTTGTTCATTATTAAATAGAGGTCTCCAGTTTTTTTGATCGGATGATTTAAATAGGAAAGAACCTGGACATGTTTGGTGTCTGCGAACTCGTAATGACCTGGAGAATGGTAACGGCAGCTCAGTTTTAGGATTTAGGGAACACGGTAAAAAAATAAAAATTGTGGAATTGCCTTTTTTTTGCAATTTGACAGCACTTGGATTTTTTTCCTGGTTTCCAGCACACTATGCAGTAAAATGGCGTCGTTCAAAAGTACAACTCGTCCCGCTAAGAAATAAACCCCTCACACGGCCATATTGATGGAAGTTAAAAAAAACAAACACAGAAGGCGTGCGTGCTTTTCTGTCTTTGCTCCCTTCTTCCCACAGACATGACTTTTTCTATATACTGTGGATGCTCCATCCGGATTTATATTATGTTCGTTACAATTAGAAGTTTGAAATGTTCCTATAAAAAGTTGTAAAAGAAACTCGGAAAAAAACAAATATGAATAAAAGTTGAAGAATCTGAATGTATCAACAGAAGAACTTCCATAAATAAGATTCTGGACTCGCACACGGCTCCTTAATGCTCGTCCTAAGGACGTTTCCCACTGATCTAGCTGATTTTTTTGCCCTTATTTGAGCAGCTCTTACCTTGGATCCTGCTTTTCCTCTGCTGGCTGCTAGTGATGTGGAGGAGACTTGGAGCAGTGTGAGCAAGTGAGGAATGGTTGGCAATGCTTTGTTGTGACCGGGCTCCTCCCACATAAATACATACATTACTGTGATTGGCTGCTCAGTGTAGTGAGTGCACTGCACACATGATCTGTGAATGGCTGCTCAGTGTAGTGAGCGCACTGCACACGTGATCTGTGATTGGCTGCTCAGTGTAGTGGGTAAACACAAGGCCATGCTTTTAACCCCTTAAGTCATGGAATGCTACCTTTTTTTAAAATGTATTTCTTCTCTTTCATTTTCTCCTCTTTTTCTTCTATGAGCTGTAACTTTGACTTTGTCAGCGGGAAAATAAAAAATATTGCTTGGGCTTGTGTTGTTTTTTTATTTTATTGGGGTGAAAAAAATTGATAAATTTATTGCAAAAAAATTACTTGCGTTGCAATTTTCCAAAACATCTGAGACAAATATATGTTAAATGTTGGGGCACATATGATGCTTTGATTTCGTAATATCCAAATTGCCTCTTTGCCTGCAGTGAGCAACCCCCAACCTCCGCGGCAACATAGGGATACTACCAGGCCAAAAAATAGGGTCAGTACCCCAGGTGTCCTTGTATGCGATATGTCTAGTTGACAAACTAGACCCAATTACACCTTGCTCTGAGCAACCAATACCCCTGATCCCAACTATTCAAAATATAGATTTATATCCATTCAGTGTCTCCATCACTATGGCTCATTAGGAAAAAACTCTTTTTTTTATAAGGAAAAATGGGGTTAAATATTAATGAGAACCAACTAGGAAAAAACCCTAAAAAAAATTAACTTTTAAGTTAATTGCAGAAAAAGGACATGTGAGTATATACAAAACTCTTTAAAAAAAAAGGGACTATAAATGGGTTAATTGTAATATCAGGAACAATAATACACAAAAGTTGGAAGAGAGATAGAGAGAGAGATTCCCAGACTGGAAAAATGGGCTAAATTAAATGAATAGAAATTCTCCCACGCATGCTCAGTTTCAAAAGACGGAATCCGTTGCTGGATTCCTGCTTTTGACGGTCAGCGACGGATCCTGCGCCCATAGGCTTCCATTATAGCAAACGACGGTCAGCGACGGATCCTGCGCCCATAGGCTTCCATTATAGCAAACGACGGTCAGCGATGGATCCTGCGCCCATAAGCTTCCATTACAGCAAACGACGGTCAGTGATGGATCCTGCGCCCATAGGCTTCCATTATAGCAAACGACGGTCAGCGATGGATCCTGCGCCCATAAGCTTCCATTACAGCAAACGACGGTCAGTGATGGATCCTGCGCCCATAGGCTTCCATTATAGCAAACGACGGTCAGCAACGGATCCTGCGCCCATAGGCTTCCATTATAGCAAACGACGGTCAGCGACGGATCCTGCACCCATAGGCTTCCATTACAGCAAACGACGGTCAGTGACGGATCCTGAGCCCATAAGCTTCCATTATAGCAAACGACGGTCAGCTACGGATCCTGCGCCCATAGGCTTCCATTATAGCAAACGACGGTCAGCGACGGATCCTGCGCCCATAGGCTTCCATTATAGCAAACGACAGTCAGCGACGGATCCTGCGCCCATAGGCTTCCATTATAGCAAATGACAGTCAGTGACGGATCCTGCGCCCATAGGCTTCCATTATAGCAAACGACGGTCAGCGACGGATCCTGCGCCCATAAGCTTCCATTATAGCAAACGACGGTCAGCAATGGATCCTGCACCCATAGGCTTCCATTATAGCAAACGACGGTTAGCCACGGATCCTGCGCCCATAGGCTTCCAATATAGCAAACGATGGTCATTGACGGATCCTGCGCCCATAGGTTTCCATTATAGGAAACGACGGTCAGTGACGGATCCTGCGCCCATAGGCTTCCATTATAGGAAACGACGGTCAGTGACGGATCCTGCGCCCATAGGCTTCCATTATAGCAAATGACAGTCAGTGACGGATCCTGCGCCCATAGGCTTCCATTATAGCAAATGACAGTCAGTGACGGATCCTGCGCCCATAGGCTTCCATTATAGCAAATGACAGTCAGTGACGGATCCTGCGCCCATAGGCTTCCATTATAGCAAATGACAGTCAGTGACGGATCCTGCGCCCATAGGCTTCCATTATAGCAAACGACGGTCAGCGACGGATCCTGCGCCCATAAGCTTCCATTATAGCAAACGACGGTCAGCAATGGATCCTGCACCCATAGGCTTCCATTATAGCAAACGACGGTCAACGACGGATCCTGCGCCCATAGGCTTCCATTATAGCAAACGACGGTCAGCCACGGATCCTGCGCCCATAGGCTTCCAATATAGCAAACGATGGTCATTGACGGATCCTGCGCCCATAGGTTTCCATTATAGGAAACGACGGTCAGTGACGGATCCTGCGCCCATAGGCTTCCATTATAGCTAACGACGGTCAGCGATGGATCCTGCGCCCATAGGCTTCCATCATAGCCAACGATGGACGGCACAGGATCTGTCGCTGTCAGACTTTGACGTACAGAAAAAAACGTTACTATGTCCTTTTTCGGATGAAAGGGGAGGCCATCTGTCACAATCCATCGCTAATACAAGTCTATGAGGAAAAAAAGGATCCAGCAGCAACATTTACTGGATCCGTTTTTTGTAAACATGACGGATTGTGGCTGATGACAAAAAAACGAATGTGTGAAAGAGGCCAAAGGAGGACAGATAACAGCTTTACCACCGTGGATGTGCGGCACTGGGGGCTGGTGACACTGCAATGTCACGGTGACAAAAAAACGTAATTCTAGCGTTTTGATATTTTTTTCTCACTACTCTGTTTAGCGATGAGGTTAATCTTTCATTATTAATAGATCGAGCGATTCTGAGTACGGCGATACCAAATGATTTTTTTTTATTGTTTTATTTTCAGCGGGGCAAATGAGGGGTGATTTGAACTTTTATATTTTTTTATATCTTTAAAAACTTTAAATAAACAGTCGCTCAAATAACACATAGAGTAAAATAAATACATGTGCACCAAAACCAAGCAGCAATCAGCCTGTGCCTCCATTTCCAATCTCTCTCTCCCCCAAGGTTCCATCATCTTTTATATGTTAAATTGTCCATTGAATCTTATGTAAAGGCTGTGATCTCCCATGGTGTGTGCTGGAGACTTAACAGCTCCCAACTTACATAGAATTAACATATAAAGGAAAACATCTAATTATCTGACCTCATCTTTGAATATCAAGTTCTAGTTCTCCTCCTCTCAGAAGAAGAGACAATTTGCATCTTTGAATATCAAGAGGCTCCTTTGTTAGAATGTAAGTGTCAAGATTGTAATAAAAAACCTGTTATTGTCCCTGGTTGAAGACACCAGTAGGACTGCAAGCTTATATACTGAAATGATTGGAACATATCAATAATTAGTATTGATTAATTGGAGTGTTGAAACCAATAAAATAACTCTTACTATACAGTTATGTAATCGCGGTATGGTGGTGGACATTGTGGATTGTTTGGGCCTTTTATTGTAGTAATTTTGATAATTTTGTTCTTTGCATTGTGTGTTTTTGGTTAGCAGCAGTGGTATACTGTAATGATATATGTATAGATGATATTTTAAATGGCTGTAGGGGGTTCATATGGGGAGACATGTACTTTTAGGCTTGGTCCCCTGATTTAGGACCCTAGCAACGCCCCTGCCATACCGTGTGTTTACATGTCTGTGTTTCTGGAGATGTATGTATGTTTCTAAGTAAGCTCAGTTATGATACCATATCTAAGCAGTAAGATTGCTTCTGGTACTGTATCGATGTAGTAATCTAGATTCTGGTGCCATATGTATGCCGTAAGCTTGGCTCTGTTTCCGTATCTTGTAGTAGACATAGAAAGCTCTGTTCTGTTCCTATATCTCTGTAGTAAGCTCGGTTCTGCTCCATTATCTCTGTAGTAAGCTCGGTTCTGCTCCCATATCTCTGTGGTAAGCTTGGTTCTGCTCCCTTATCTCTGTAGTAAGCTTGGTTCTGCTCCCTTATCTCTGTAGTAAGCTCGGTTCTGCTCCCATATCTCTGTAGTAAGCTCGGTTCTGCTCCATTAACTCTGGAGTAAGCTTTCAATTCTGAGTGTCTGAGCAAAAGGTCTGAATACTTATGACCATGTGATATACCAGTTTTTCTTTTTTAATAAATTTTCAAAAATTTCTACATTTCTGTTTTTTTTTCAGTCAAGATGGGGTGCAGGGTATACATTAATGAGAAAAAATGAACTTTTTTGAATTTACCAAATGACTGCAATGAAACAAAGAGTGAACAATTTAAAGGGGTCTGAATACTTTCCTTACCCACTGTATATAGATAGATAGATAGATAGATAGATAGATAGATAGATAGATAATAGATTGTAGACAGATAGATAGATACACATATGTATGTAATACCAAGCCCGAGGTTTAGTAACGAACAGGTGTCAGCCAGATACCCTCATTAATAAAACAGAACATAAAGAGTTAAATCATGACACACACACAAAATCTGCATGAAACGCAATATCTGTTTATTTAAAAAAAAAAACATTTCCATGGACTCCCCCGTATGTTTCATAACCAGCAGAGGGAAAGCCGATGGCTGAGGGCTGATGTTAATAGTCTGGGAAGGATCTAATAGCCATAAAGGTTCCCAGGCTATTAATATCAGCTCACAGATGTTTGCTTAGCCTTTACTAGCTATTTTACAGGGGAACCCTAGAAAAAATTGACATGATGTCCCCTATAAAATCGAACCCCAAAGGCTAGGCAGACAGCTGCGGGCTGATATTAATAGCCTGGGACAGGGCCATGGATATTGGCCCCCAGGCTAAAAATATCAGCTCTCAGCTGCCCCAGAAATGGCGCATCTTATAGATGCGCCAATTCTGGCACTTAGCCTCGCTCTTCCCACTTGCCCTGTAGCGGTGGCAAGTAGGGTTCATATTCGTGGGGTTGATGTCACCTTTGTATTGTCAGGTGACGTCAAGCCCACGGCTTAGTAATGGAGAAGCGTCTATAATACCCCTATCCATTACTAATCCTGTAGTTATATGGTAAAAAAAAGACACAGCCAGAATAAAGTCCTTTATTTGAAAAAAACACACAGACTCCTTTATTGGTTCTTAATTTACCATACTTTCTGAATGCTAATCCCCGATGTCGTCATCTTGTGCAATAAAAATCAATCAATAAACCAACATATAATACTCCCTGTCCGACATAGTCCATTTACCGTATGTACCACAACGATCTCACATGTAGAACAGTCACATCGAGAGATGTGACCGCTCTACCCGGTTTCCGGTGATACACTGACAGGAGGTAATCGCTTCGGTAGTGCGTCACTGCACTGCCGTGAGTTCAACAGAGTTCATCAGCTCCGGTGCTCTCACTTACGGCACTACCGCTGTGTGAGAACTTTCCCACGCAGTGGTGCTGCAAATGACAGCACCGGGACAATCACTTTCTGTCAGTGTATCGCCGAAGTCTGGTAGAGCGGTCACATCTCCCGATGTGACTGTTCTACACGTGAGATCGCCATGGGACACTCAGATTACCTGGACAGGGAGTTTATGTTGGTTTATTATTTTACATTATTTCTAGGAGACGAGGGCGTCCGGGATTTGGTGTGAGGTGAGTATAATGGGTTTTTATTTTTGTGTGAATATGTATGTAACTGTGAGCACAGGCACTGGCAGATAATACTACTCTCCTATCAGCGGCACTTGTTGTCACTATTATCAGTGACAGCCGACATAGCCTGATGGGAGCAGTAGTCTCATCGGCCCACACCTGTTTGTTTACTGCAGGTCACAGTCAGCTGCAGAATCACACTGACATCTGCCAGCAAGATCCCACAGCTCTGTGACCAACAGTACTGGCGGTAGCATTACTGCACACAGCCGCACACACACACGCAGACACCCGCACACACACAGACAGACACGTACATATTCTCTGCTCACACATATTCGCCGCCAGGGTCAGACTGGGCAACCGGAGAATCGGAGGATTCTCCCGTGGGCCCAGGCCCTGACACCTGCTGGCATACAGGGCCAGCAGCTGCCTTGGCGTCCCACTGCTCCAGGGGCCCCCAGCCAGTGGGGTGTCGCTAATAGCGGCACACCGTGCAGCTGCTATGGGGCCCCCGATACCAGAGGAGCAGCAGCGGGTGACAGGAAGCCTAAGCCTGATCTCGCTGCTAAAGTGAAATGAATATTCACGCTTCCTCACGCCCCCATCGGCGTGGAGAGAGAATTAATTTCACTATAATAGCGGTCAGCATTTGCCGCATGCTGCAGCTAACACTGCCAGCTATCAGGGTCTGCAGACTATGACCTCTGCCGCCGCTCCCTCAGGGGCCCCCAAATCCACGCGGCTGCTATGGGGCCGTAAGCCAGGGGGACTCGTCACCAGCACCACCCCCAGCACGCATTAATGGAGGATAGAGAGAGAGAGTGTCAGATGACGCTCCCTCTCCCATCATTCCCCTCGCCTCTGACATACAGCGGGTGCGTGATGATGTCACTTCATTGTGTACCTGCTGTGTGTGAGGCCGACTGCAGTGCAGCTCCTGACATCGGAGCAGAGCCGCCGCCGGAATCAGCGTGGGAGCGAGGAAGAGAGGTGAGTATTGTTATACTGTATATACAGTATATATATATATATATAGATATATCTCAGTGAGTCTGGGGCAGCATTATTCCCTATGCCGGGGTATTATACTATATGGGGGAATTACCTTATACCCTTTGGGGGGGGCAGCATTATTCCCTATGATGGGGCAGCATTATTCCCTATGAGGGGGGCAGCATTATTTCCTATGGGCACATCATTATACCCTATGGGGGCAGCATTATTCCCTATGGGGACATCATTATACCCTATAAGGGGGCTGCATTATTCCCTATGAGGGGGGCAGCATTATTCCCTATGGGAACATCATTATACCCTATGGGGGCAGCATTATTCCCTATAAGGGGGCTGCATTATTCCCTATGAGGGGGCAACATTATTCCCTATGGGGACATCATTATACCCTATGAGGGGGGCTGCATTATTCCCTATGATGGGGGCAGCATTATTCCCTATGGGGACATCATTAAACCCCATGAGGGGGGCTGCATTATACCCTATGAGGGGGGCACCATTATACCCTATGGGGACATCATTATACCCTATGAGAGGGGCTGCATTATTCCAGCACATTAAGGGTATGTGCACACGCCAGGATTTCTTGCAGAAATTTCCTGATGAAAACTGGAAATTTTCTGCAAGAAATCCGCATTTTTTTTTGCGTTTTTTTAGCATTTTGCAAGCGAAATTAGCTTGCAGAATGCTAAAGTTTTCTAAGTGATCTGTAGCATCGCTTGGAAAACTGACTGACAGGTTGGTCACACTTGTCAAACATAGTGTTTGACAAGTGTGACCAACTTTTTACTATAGATGCTGCCTATGCAGCATCAATAGTAAAAGATAGAATGTTTAAAAATAATAAAAAAAATTTAAAAAATGGTTTTACTCACCTGCAAATAGATTAATGGCTGCACTCAAAATTAATCTGTGCTAGAGCAAGGAAATGTGCGATACATGAAATGGGAATAGCATAATGGCTTGTGAAATATATGAAAAAACACATGAGATTCTTAGCACAAGATTTGGCCAAAAGTTGTGAGCCCATCCACCAATCGTCAAGGTAATCTCAGAACGGATGTGTACCTGAGCTGACTGCCTAGTGTGAACACTTACCTATGGCTAATAACGTGGTAAAGCCTACTATGTACTTTTTTTTGCTATATGACTTTTTTGGTTATGCACCAGTTCAGATTAGATTGCTGTTCAGTCAGTTTTTCTATATCTACTATACTCACCTGCAGACAGCCAATCTCCTCAACGGCGTTCCTATAGATGGTGTGTGTGTGCAGGACCTTCGATGACGTCGCGGTCACGCGAGCGGTCACAAGACGGAGACGTCATCGCAGGTCCTTCACACACACCATCTATAGGAACGGAAGCGGCACCATGCACCGCTGAGAGGCGGGAAGACTCCGGGGCCATCAGAGGGTGAGTATATGACTATTTTTTATTTTAATTCTTTTTTTTTTTACCAATTATATGGTGCCCAGTCCGTGGAGGAGAGTCTCCTCTCCTCCGCCCTGGGTACCAACCGCACATAATCTGCTTACTTCCCGCATGGTGTGCACAGCCCCATGCGGAAAGTAAGCAGATCAATGCATTCCTAGGTGTGCGGAATCCCCGCAATTCCGCAAATTTAATGAACATGTTGCTTTTTTTTCCGCAATGCGATTTTTTTCGCGGAAAAAAATGCAACATTTGCACAAGAAATGCGGAATACACTGTAAATAATAGGAGGCATATGTAAGCGTTTTTTTCGCGTTTTTATCACGTTTTTATAGCGAAAAAACGCGAAAAAAAACGCGAAAAATACTGAACGTGTGCACATGGCCTCAGAATCAAGTTGAAATGCAAACCCTGAGGCAGGAAGGAAGCATAACCACTCCTGATCAGATCACAGCAGACAGTCACTAGCCATCCCCCAGCCCATCTATATCACAACCCCCCATGGATATTATACTCAGAGACCGCCTGTGCCAACTAGAGAGTGAGTTTATTCAATTTAGGCCGGCGTCACACATGCGAGTTTTACGGACGTAAGAGCGCAGAAACTACGTCCGTAAAACTCGCAAAAAATACGGCACAATTATTCTCTATGCCTCTGCTCCTATCTGCCGTATTTTACTGATCAGTATTATACGGCTTTCTACGGCCGTACAAAATCGCAGCATGCTGCGTTTGTCACCGTACTACGCAAGAAATACGCCAATGAAAGTCTATGGAAGCGTGAAAAATACGGATTACACACGGAGAAGCAGTGTGACTTGCGAGAAATACGCAGCGCTGTTAGAGAGAAAAGCCGGCAATTCAGTGCGGTGTACAGTAAAATCACACTGACAGCTTACAGTCCAATAGGTAGAATAAATGTGTACACATAGAATAGGTATATATATATATATATATGTCAGTGAGACACATATATGTATATATATTAATATTTATTCCAGCGCTATACAGCTTGAAAGCCGGTAATTCAATTACCGGCTTTTTCTTTCTCCTTCCTAAAACCCGACATGATTTGAGACATGGTTTACATACAGTAAGCCATGTCTTCTCTCCATTTTTTTTGCAGATTCCACACTACTAATGTCAGTAGAGTGTATCTGCAAAATTTGGCCGTTCTAGCTCTTAAAATAAAGGGTTAAATGGCGGAAAAAATTGGCGTGGGCTCCCGTGCAATTTTCTCCGCCAGAGTAGTAAAGCCAGTGACTGAGGGCAGATATTAATAGCCTGGAGAGGGTCCATGGTTATTGGCCCCCCCCTGGCTAAAAATATCTGCCCCCAGCCACCCCAGAAAAGGCACATCTGGAAGATGCGCCTATTCTGGCACTTGGCCACTCTCTTCCCATTCCCGTGTAGCGGTGGGATATGGGGTAATGAAGGGTTAATGCCACCTTGCTATTGTAAGGTGACATTAAGCCTAATTAATAATGGAGAGGCGTCAATTATGACACCTATCCATTATTAATCCAATTGTAGTAAAGGGTTAAATAAAACACAAACACATTATTTAAAATTATTTTAATGAAATAAAAACAATGGTTGTTGGAGTATTTTATTGTACGCCCAATCCAGTCACTGAAGACCCTCGTTCTGTGAAAGAAAAAACATAATAAACCAACAATATACTTACCCTCCGCAGATCTGTAACGTCCAACGATGTAAATCCTTCTGAAGGGGTTAAAACATTTTGCAGCAAGGAGCTTTGCTAATGCAATGCTACTCCTCGCTGCAAAACCCCGGGGAATGAGGCTAAATATAGATCAATGATCTATATTTAGCTTCATTTGCGGTGAGGCGCCCTCTGCTGGCTGTTCTTAGATCGTGGGAACTTACCTAGAAAGCTCCATACTCCCCGCAGTCACCGCTCACACAGGGTTAATGCCAGCAGTAACGGACCGCATTATGCCGTGGGTAACTCACTCCGTTACCGCCGCTATTAACCCTGTGTGACCAAGTTTTTACTATTGATGCTGCCTATGCAGCATCAATAGTAAAAACATCTAATGTCAAAAATAAAAAAAATAAAAAATCATTATATACTCACCTTCCGCTGCCTTTCACACTCCTCGCAAAGCTCCGGTGACCGCTCCATGCAAGCGGCAGGTTCCGGTGGCAAGGATGGTATGCGACAAGGACCTGCCATGACGTTACGGTCATGTGACCACGACGTCATCACAGGTCCTGCGCGAGAAGGTCCTGCGCGAGAAGGACCTGCCATGACGTCACGTGACCGGACCGCGACGTCATCACAGGTCCTGCGCTCATACCAACCCTGGGACCGGAAGCTGGACTACAAGGGGCCCTCGGAAGGTGAGTATATGTTTATTTTTTATTTTTAAACCTGTGACATACGTGGCTGGGCAATATACTACGTAGCTGGGCAATGTACTTCGTGACTGGCCAATATACTACGTGGCTGGGCAATATACTACGTGGCTCTGTGCTGTATACTACGTCGCTGTGCAATATACTAGGTGGCACTGTGCTGTATACTACGTCACTGGGCAGTATTCTACGTCACTGGGCAATATACTACATGGCTGGGCAATATACTACGTGGGCTGTGCAATATACTACGTGGATATGCATATTCTAGAATACCCGATGCGTTAGAATCGGGCCACCATCTAGTACTGTATAATGACCACACATGATGCTCCATACTGTATAATGACCCCACATGATGCTCAATACTGTATAATGACCGCACATGATGCTCCATACTGTACAATGACCATACATGATGCTCCATACTGTGTAATGACTGCACATGATGCTCCATACTGTATAATGACTGCACATGATGCTCCATACTGTATATTGGCTGCACATGTTGCTCCATACTGTATAATGATCGCACATGATGCTCCATATTGTATAATGACGGCACATGATGCTCCATACTGTATAATGGCCCCACATGATGCTCCATACTGTATAATGACCGCACATGATGCTCCATACTGTATAATGACCCCACATGATGCTCAATGCTGTATAATGACTGCACATGATGCTCCATACTGTATAATGGCCCCACATGATGCTCCATACTGTATAATGACCACACATGATGCTCCATACTGTATAATGGCCCCACATGATGCTCCATACTGTATAATGACCACACATGATGCTCCATACTGTATACTGGCTGCAAATGATGCTCCGTACTGTATAATGACCGCACATGATGCTCCATACTGTATAATGACTGCACATGATGCTCCATACTGTATAATGACCGCACATGATACTTCTTACCATATAATGACCACACATAGCTACTCCTACACATGCGGCTGCGCTCCGTACACTTTGCACACACGGCTCCGCACACACGCGCTCCGCTCCATACACCTCGTACACACGCTGCTCCGCTCCGTACACCTCATACACACATGGCTCCGCTCCATACACCTCGTACACATTCAGCTCCACTCCATACACCTCGTACACATTCAGCTCCGCTCCATACACCTCGTACACATTCAGCTCCGCTCCATTCACCTCGTACATATTCAGCTCCGCTCCATACACCTCGTACACATTTAGCTCCGCTCCATACACCTCGTACACACATGGCTCTGCTACATCCACACTGTAAACACCTCCTGACCCCTGTTGTGAATTCTGTTGTCGGGCTCCCTCCTGTGGTCATGAATGGTACTTCGGCTGGTTCTATCCATGGAATTCCTCTGGTGGCTGTGGGTGTTTCTGAGTTTCCTTCCACAGGTGACGAGGTTAATTCGTTAGCTGGCTGCTCTATTTAACTCCACTTAGATCTTTGCTCCATGCCACCTGTCAATGTTCCAGTATTGGTCTTGTTCACTCCTGGATCGTTCTTGTGACCTGTCTTCCCAGTAGAAGCTAAGTGCCTGCCTGTTTTTCTCTGGTTTGCTATTTTTCTGTCCAGCTTGCTATTTTGTTGTTGTCTTTCTTGCTGGAAGCTCTGGGACGCAGAGGGAGCGCCTCCGCACCGTGAGTCGGTGCGGAGCGTCTTTTTGCGCCCTCTGCGTGGTCTTTTTGTAGGTTTTTGTGCTGACCGCAAAGCTACCTTTCCTATCCTCGGTCTGTTCAGTAAGTCGGGCCTCACTTTGCTAAATCTATTTCATCTCTGTGTTTGTATTTTCATCTTTACTCACAGTCATTATATGTGGGGGGCTGCCTTTTCCTTTGGGGAATTTCTCTGAGGCAAGGTAGGCTTTATTTTTCTATCTTCAGGGCTAGCTAGTTTCTTAGGCTGTGCCGAGTTGCATAGGGAGCGTTAGGAGCAATCCACGGCTATTTCTAGTGTGTGTGATAGGATTAGCGATTGCGGTCAGCAGAGTTCCCACGTCCCAGAGCTCGTCCTTTATTATCAGTAACTACCAGGTCATTCCCTGTGCTCTTAACCACCAGGTCCATTATTGTCCTGACCACCAGGTCATAACAGTACAGGTGGCCCAAAGTACTAATGCATCTCAATAGAGGGATAAGAGAAGTTCTGAGACCATTTTTTTTTCTTTGCAGTGTGTTTTGTCTCTCTTATCCCCTTTACATCTGGGTGGTTCAGAACACAGGTGTAGACATGGACATTCAAGGTCTGTCCTCTTTGATGGATAATCTCACTATAAGTGTACAAAACATTCAAGATTTTTTGGTTCAGAATCCGATGTCAGAGCCTAGGATTCCAATTCCTGATTTGTTTTTTGGTGATAGATCTAAGTTCTTGAATTTCAAAAATAATTGTAAATTGTTTCTTGCCTTGAAACCTCACTCCTCAGGTGACCCTGTTCAACAAGTAAAGATCATTATTTCTTTGTTACGTGGTGACCCTCAAGACTGGGCATTTTCCCTTGCGCCAGGGGATCCGGCATTGCGTGATGTTGATGCGTTTTTCCTGGCGCTTGGATTGCTTTATGACGAACCTAATTCAGTGGATCAGGGAGAGAAAATCTTGCTGGCTCTGTGTCAGGGTCAGGATGAAGCGGAGATATATTGTCAGAAGTTTAGAAAGTGGTCTGTGCTCACTCAGTGGAATGAATGTGCCCTGGCAGCGATCTTCAGAAAGGGTCTCTCTGAAGCCCTTAAGGATGTCATGGTGGGATTTCCCATGCCTGCTGGTCTGAATGAGTCTATGTCTTTGGCCATTCAGATCGATCGACGCTTGCGTGAGCGTAAAGCTGTGCACCATTTGGCGGTACTATCTAAGCATGGGCCTGAGCCTATGCAATGTGACAGGACTTTGACCAGAGCTGAACGGCAAGAACACAGACGTCGGAATGGGCTATGTTTTTACTGTGGTGATTCCACTCATGCTATCTCCGATTGTCCTAAGCGCACTAAGCGGTTCGCTAGGTCTGCTACCATTGGTACGGTACAGTCGAAATTTCTATTGTCCGTTACTCTGATTTGCTCTCTGTCGTCCTATTCTGTTATGGCATTTGTGGATTCAGGTGCTGCCCTGAATTTGATGGACTTGGAGTTTGCCAGGCGCTGTGGTTTTTTCTTGGAGCCCTTGCAGTATCCTATTCCATTGAGAGGAATTGATGCTACGCCTTTGGCCAAGAATAAGCCTCAGTATTGGACCCAATTGACCATGTGCATGGCTCCTGCACATCAGGAGGATATCCGCTTTCTGGTGTTGCATAATCTGCATGATGTGGTCGTTTTGGGGTTGCCATGGCTACAGGTCCATAATCCAGTATTGGACTGGAAATCTGTGTATGTGTCCAGCTGGGGTTGCCAGGGGGTACATGGTGATGTTCCATTTTTGTCAATTTCGTCTTCCACTCCTTCTGAAGTTCCAGTGTTTTTGTTGGATTATCGGGATGTATTTGATGAGCCCAAAGCCAGTGCCCTACCTCCTCATAGGGATTGCGATTGTGCAATTAATTTGATTCCTGGTAGTAAGTTTCCTAAGGGCCGATTGTTCAATTTATCTGTGCCAGAACATGCCGCTATGTGGAGTTATATAAAGGAATCCTTAGAGAAAGGCCATATTCGCCTGTCGTCATCACCGTTAGGAGCAGGGTTCTTTTTTGTGGCCAAGAAGGATGGTTCTTTGAGACCTTGTATTGATTACCGCCTTCTCAATAAAATTACAGTCAAATTTCAGTATCCTTTGCCGTTGCTGTCTGATTTGTTTGCTCGTATTAAAGGGGCTAGTTGGTTCACCAAGATAGATCTTCGAGGGGCGTATAATCTTGTGCGTATTAAACAGGGCGATGAATGGAAAACAGCATTTAATACGCCCGATGGCCATTTTGAGTACCTGGTTATGCCATTCGGGCTTTCCAATGCTCCATTAGTATTTCAGTCCTTTATGCATGACATCTTCCGAGAGTACCTGGATAAATTCCTGATTGTGTATTTGGATGATATTTTGGTCTTTTCGGATGATTGGGAGTCTCATGTGAAGCAGGTCAGAATGGTGTTCCAGGTCCTTCGTGCGAATTCCTTGTTTGTGAAGGGGTCAAAGTGTCTCTTTGGAGTTCAGAAGGTTTCATTTTTGGGGTTCATTTTTTCCCCTTCTACTATCGAGATGGACCCTGTTAAAGTCCAGGCCATTTACGATTGGACTCAGCTGACATCTGTGAAGAGCCTGCAAAAGTTCCTGGGCTTTGCTAATTTTTACCGGCGCTTCATCGCTAATTTTTCTAGTGTTGCTAAACCGTTGACTGATTTGACCAAGAAGGGTGCTGATGTGGTCAATTGGTCTTCTGCAGCTGTAGAGGCTTTTCAGGAGTTGAAGCGTCGTTTTTCTTCTGCCCCTGTGTTGTGCCAGCCAGATGTTTCACTCCCGTTTCAGGTTGAGGTTGATGCTTCTGAGATTGGAGCTGGGGCTGTTTTGTCGCAAAGAAGTTCTGATGGCTCGGTGATGAAGCCATGTGCTTTCTTTTCTAGAAAGTTTTCGCCTGCTGAGCGCAATTATGATGTTGGTAATCGAGAGTTGTTGGCCATGAAGTGGGCATTCGAGGAGTGGCGTCATTGGCTTGAAGAAGCCAAGCATCGCGTGGTGGTCTTGACAGATCACAAGAATTTGACTTATCTTGAGTCTGCCAAACGGTTGAATCCGAGACAGGCTCGATGGTCATTATTTTTCTCCCGTTTTGATTTTGTGGTTTCGTACCTTCCGGGCTCTAAGAATGTGAAGGCTGATGCCCTGTCAAGGAGTTTTGTGCCTGACTCTCCGGGTGTTCCTGAGCTGGCGGGTATTCTCAAAGAGGGGGTCATTTTGTCTGCCATCTCCCCTGATTTGCGGCGGGTGCTGCAAAAATTTCAGGCTGATAGACCTGACCGTTGCCCAGCGGAGAAACTGTTTGTCCCTGATAGATGGACTAGTAGAGTTATCTCTGAGATTCATTGTTCAGTGTTGGCTGGGCATCCCGGAATCTTTGGTACCAGAGATTTGGTGGCTAGATCCTTTTGGTGGCCGTCTTTGTCACGGGATGTGCGTTCTTTTGTGCAGTCCTGTGGGACTTGTGCTCGGGCTAAGCCCTGCTGTTCTCGTGCCAGTGGGTTGCTTTTGCCCTTGCCGGTCCCGAAGAGGCCCTGGATGCATATTTCTATGGATTTTATTTCGGATCTCCCCGTCTCTCAAAAGATGTCGGTCATTTGGGTGGTTTGTGATCGCTTTTCTAAGATGGTCCATTTGGTACCTTTGTCTAAATTGCCTTCCTCCTCTGATTTGGTGCCATTATTTTTCCAGCATGTGGTTCGTTTACATGGTATCCCGGAGAACATCGTTTCTGACAGAGGTTCCCAGTTTGTTTCGAGGTTTTGGCGATCTTTTTGTGCTAGGATGGGCATTGATTTGTCTTTTTCCTCAGCTTTCCATCCTCAGACAAATGGCCAAACCGAACGAACTAATCAGACTTTGGAAACATATCTGAGATGCTTTGTTTCTGCTGATCAGGATGATTGGGTGTCCTTTTTGCCGTTGGCTGAGTTCGCCCTTAATAATCGGGCCAGCTCGGCTACTTTGGTTTCGTCGTTTTTCTGCAATTCTGGCTTCCATCCGCGTTTCTCTTCAGGGCAGGTTGAGTCTTCAGACTGTCCTGGTGTGGATACTGTGGTGGATAGGTTGCAGCAGATTTGGACTCATGTGGTGGACAATTTGACATTGTCCCAGGAGAAGGCTCAACGTTTCGCTAACCGCCGGCGCTGTGTGGGTCCCCGACTTCGTGTTGGGGATTTGGTTTGGTTGTCGTCTCGTTATGTTCCTATGAGGGTTTCCTCTCCTAAGTTTAAGCCTCGTTTCATTGGTCTGTATAAGATTTCTGAGGTTATCAATCCTGTGTCATTTCGTTTGGCCCTTCCTGCTTCTTTTGCCATCCATAATGTGTTCCATAGGTCGTTATTGCGGAGATACGTGGCGCCTGTGGTTCCATCCGTTGATCTTCCTGCCCCGGTGTTGGTTGAGGGGGAGTTGGAGTATGTGGTGGAGAAGATTTTGGATTCTCGTATTTCGACACGGAAACTCCAGTACCTGGTCAAGTGGAAGGGTTATGGTCAGGAAGATAATTCCTGGGTTTTTGCCTCTGATGTTCATGCTGCCGATCTGGTTCGTGCCTTTCATTTGGCTCATCCTGGTCGGCCTGGGGGCTCTGGTGAGGGTTCGGTGACCCCTCCTCAAGGGGGGGTACTGTAGTGAATTCTGTTGTCGGGCTCCCTCCTGTGGTCATGAATGGTACTTCGGCTGGTTCTAGCCATGGAATTCCTCTGGTGGCTGTGGGTGTTTCTGAGTTTCCTTCCACAGGTGACGAGGTTAATTCGTTAGCTGGCTGCTCTATTTAACTCCACTTAGATCTTTGCTCCATGCCACCTGTCAATGTTCCAGTATTGGTCTTGTTCACTCCTGGATCGTTCTTGTGACCTGTCTTCCCAGTAGAAGCTAAGTGCCTGCCTGTTTTTCTCTGGTTTGCTATTTTTCTGTCCAGCTTGCTATTTTGTTGTTGTCTTTCTTGCTGGAAGCTCTGGGACGCAGAGGGAGCGCCTCCGCACCGTGAGTCGGTGCGGAGCGTCTTTTTGCGCCCTCTGCGTGGTCTTTTTGTAGGTTTTTGTGCTGACCGCAAAGCTACCTTTCCTATCCTCGGTCTGTTCAGTAAGTCGGGCCTCACTTTGCTAAATCTATTTCATCTCTGTGTTTGTATTTTCATCTTTACTCACAGTCATTATATGTGGGGGGCTGCCTTTTCCTTTGGGGAATTTCTCTGAGGCAAGGTAGGCTTTATTTTTCTATCTTCAGGGCTAGCTAGTTTCTTAGGCTGTGCCGAGTTGCATAGGGAGCGTTAGGAGCAATCCACGGCTATTTCTAGTGTGTGTGATAGGATTAGCGATTGCGGTCAGCAGAGTTCCCACGTCCCAGAGCTCGTCCTTTATTATCAGTAACTACCAGGTCATTCCCTGTGCTCTTAACCACCAGGTCCATTATTGTCCTGACCACCAGGTCATAACAGTACAGGTGGCCCAAAGTACTAATGCATCTCAATAGAGGGATAAGAGAAGTTCTGAGACCATTTTTTTTTCTTTGCAGTGTGTTTTGTCTCTCTTATCCCCTTTACATCTGGGTGGTTCAGAACACAGGTGTAGACATGGACATTCAAGGTCTGTCCTCTTTGATGGATAATCTCACTATAAGTGTACAAAACATTCAAGATTTTTTGGTTCAGAATCCGATGTCAGAGCCTAGGATTCCAATTCCTGATTTGTTTTTTGGTGATAGATCTAAGTTCTTGAATTTCAAAAATAATTGTAAATTGTTTCTTGCCTTGAAACCTCACTCCTCAGGTGACCCTGTTCAACAAGTAAAGATCATTATTTCTTTGTTACGTGGTGACCCTCAAGACTGGGCATTTTCCCTTGCGCCAGGGGATCCGGCATTGCGTGATGTTGATGCGTTTTTCCTGGCGCTTGGATTGCTTTATGACGAACCTAATTCAGTGGATCAGGGAGAGAAAATCTTGCTGGCTCTGTGTCAGGGTCAGGATGAAGCGGAGATATATTGTCAGAAGTTTAGAAAGTGGTCTGTGCTCACTCAGTGGAATGAATGTGCCCTGGCAGCGATCTTCAGAAAGGGTCTCTCTGAAGCCCTTAAGGATGTCATGGTGGGATTTCCCATGCCTGCTGGTCTGAATGAGTCTATGTCTTTGGCCATTCAGATCGATCGACGCTTGCGTGAGCGTAAAGCTGTGCACCATTTGGCGGTACTATCTAAGCATGGGCCTGAGCCTATGCAATGTGACAGGACTTTGACCAGAGCTGAACGGCAAGAACACAGACGTCGGAATGGGCTATGTTTTTACTGTGGTGATTCCACTCATGCTATCTCCGATTGTCCTAAGCGCACTAAGCGGTTCGCTAGGTCTGCTACCATTGGTACGGTACAGTCGAAATTTCTATTGTCCGTTACTCTGATTTGCTCTCTGTCGTCCTATTCTGTTATGGCATTTGTGGATTCAGGTGCTGCCCTGAATTTGATGGACTTGGAGTTTGCCAGGCGCTGTGGTTTTTTCTTGGAGCCCTTGCAGTATCCTATTCCATTGAGAGGAATTGATGCTACGCCTTTGGCCAAGAATAAGCCTCAGTATTGGACCCAATTGACCATGTGCATGGCTCCTGCACATCAGGAGGATATCCGCTTTCTGGTGTTGCATAATCTGCATGATGTGGTCGTTTTGGGGTTGCCATGGCTACAGGTCCATAATCCAGTATTGGACTGGAAATCTGTGTATGTGTCCAGCTGGGGTTGCCAGGGGGTACATGGTGATGTTCCATTTTTGTCAATTTCGTCTTCCACTCCTTCTGAAGTTCCAGTGTTTTTGTTGGATTATCGGGATGTATTTGATGAGCCCAAAGCCAGTGCCCTACCTCCTCATAGGGATTGCGATTGTGCAATTAATTTGATTCCTGGTAGTAAGTTTCCTAAGGGCCGATTGTTCAATTTATCTGTGCCAGAACATGCCGCTATGTGGAGTTATATAAAGGAATCCTTAGAGAAAGGCCATATTCGCCTGTCGTCATCACCGTTAGGAGCAGGGTTCTTTTTTGTGGCCAAGAAGGATGGTTCTTTGAGACCTTGTATTGATTACCGCCTTCTCAATAAAATTACAGTCAAATTTCAGTATCCTTTGCCGTTGCTGTCTGATTTGTTTGCTCGTATTAAAGGGGCTAGTTGGTTCACCAAGATAGATCTTCGAGGGGCGTATAATCTTGTGCGTATTAAACAGGGCGATGAATGGAAAACAGCATTTAATACGCCCGATGGCCATTTTGAGTACCTGGTTATGCCATTCGGGCTTTCCAATGCTCCATTAGTATTTCAGTCCTTTATGCATGACATCTTCCGAGAGTACCTGGATAAATTCCTGATTGTGTATTTGGATGATATTTTGGTCTTTTCGGATGATTGGGAGTCTCATGTGAAGCAGGTCAGAATGGTGTTCCAGGTCCTTCGTGCGAATTCCTTGTTTGTGAAGGGGTCAAAGTGTCTCTTTGGAGTTCAGAAGGTTTCATTTTTGGGGTTCATTTTTTCCCCTTCTACTATCGAGATGGACCCTGTTAAAGTCCAGGCCATTTACGATTGGACTCAGCTGACATCTGTGAAGAGCCTGCAAAAGTTCCTGGGCTTTGCTAATTTTTACCGGCGCTTCATCGCTAATTTTTCTAGTGTTGCTAAACCGTTGACTGATTTGACCAAGAAGGGTGCTGATGTGGTCAATTGGTCTTCTGCAGCTGTAGAGGCTTTTCAGGAGTTGAAGCGTCGTTTTTCTTCTGCCCCTGTGTTGTGCCAGCCAGATGTTTCACTCCCGTTTCAGGTTGAGGTTGATGCTTCTGAGATTGGAGCTGGGGCTGTTTTGTCGCAAAGAAGTTCTGATGGCTCGGTGATGAAGCCATGTGCTTTCTTTTCTAGAAAGTTTTCGCCTGCTGAGCGCAATTATGATGTTGGTAATCGAGAGTTGTTGGCCATGAAGTGGGCATTCGAGGAGTGGCGTCATTGGCTTGAAGAAGCCAAGCATCGCGTGGTGGTCTTGACAGATCACAAGAATTTGACTTATCTTGAGTCTGCCAAACGGTTGAATCCGAGACAGGCTCGATGGTCATTATTTTTCTCCCGTTTTGATTTTGTGGTTTCGTACCTTCCGGGCTCTAAGAATGTGAAGGCTGATGCCCTGTCAAGGAGTTTTGTGCCTGACTCTCCGGGTGTTCCTGAGCTGGCGGGTATTCTCAAAGAGGGGGTCATTTTGTCTGCCATCTCCCCTGATTTGCGGCGGGTGCTGCAAAAATTTCAGGCTGATAGACCTGACCGTTGCCCAGCGGAGAAACTGTTTGTCCCTGATAGATGGACTAGTAGAGTTATCTCTGAGATTCATTGTTCAGTGTTGGCTGGGCATCCCGGAATCTTTGGTACCAGAGATTTGGTGGCTAGATCCTTTTGGTGGCCGTCTTTGTCACGGGATGTGCGTTCTTTTGTGCAGTCCTGTGGGACTTGTGCTCGGGCTAAGCCCTGCTGTTCTCGTGCCAGTGGGTTGCTTTTGCCCTTGCCGGTCCCGAAGAGGCCCTGGATGCATATTTCTATGGATTTTATTTCGGATCTCCCCGTCTCTCAAAAGATGTCGGTCATTTGGGTGGTTTGTGATCGCTTTTCTAAGATGGTCCATTTGGTACCTTTGTCTAAATTGCCTTCCTCCTCTGATTTGGTGCCATTATTTTTCCAGCATGTGGTTCGTTTACATGGTATCCCGGAGAACATCGTTTCTGACAGAGGTTCCCAGTTTGTTTCGAGGTTTTGGCGATCTTTTTGTGCTAGGATGGGCATTGATTTGTCTTTTTCCTCAGCTTTCCATCCTCAGACAAATGGCCAAACCGAACGAACTAATCAGACTTTGGAAACATATCTGAGATGCTTTGTTTCTGCTGATCAGGATGATTGGGTGTCCTTTTTGCCGTTGGCTGAGTTCGCCCTTAATAATCGGGCCAGCTCGGCTACTTTGGTTTCGCCGTTTTTCTGCAATTCTGGCTTCCATCCGCGTTTCTCTTCAGGGCAGGTTGAGTCTTCAGACTGTCCTGGTGTGGATACTGTGGTGGATAGGTTGCAGCAGATTTGGACTCATGTGGTGGACAATTTGACATTGTCCCAGGAGAAGGCTCAACGTTTCGCTAACCGCCGGCGCTGTGTGGGTCCCCGACTTCGTGTTGGGGATTTGGTTTGGTTGTCGTCTCGTTATGTTCCTATGAGGGTTTCCTCTCCTAAGTTTAAGCCTCGTTTCATTGGTCCGTATAAGATTTCTGAGGTTATCAATCCTGTGTCATTTCGTTTGGCCCTTCCTGCTTCTTTTGCCATCCATAATGTGTTCCATAGGTCGTTATTGCGGAGATACGTGGCGCCTGTGGTTCCATCCGTTGATCCTCCTGCCCCGGTGTTGGTTGAGGGGGAGTTGGAGTATGTGGTGGAGAAGATTTTGGATTCTCGTATTTCGACACGGAAACTCCAGTACCTGGTCAAGTGGAAGGGTTATGGTCAGGAAGATAATTCCTGGGTTTTTGCCTCTGATGTTCATGCTGCCGATCTGGTTCGTGCCTTTCATTTGGCTCATCCTGGTCGGCCTGGGGGCTCTGGTGAGGGTTCGGTGACCCCTCCTCAAGGGGGGGTACTGTAGTGAATTCTGTTGTCGGGCTCCCTCCTGTGGTCATGAATGGTACTTCGGCTGGTTCTAGCCATGGAATTCCTCTGGTGGCTGTGGGTGTTTCTGAGTTTCCTTCCACAGGTGACGAGGTTAATTCGTTAGCTGGCTGCTCTATTTAACTCCACTTAGATCTTTGCTCCATGCCACCTGTCAATGTTCCAGTATTGGTCTTGTTCACTCCTGGATCGTTCTTGTGACCTGTCTTCCCAGTAGAAGCTAAGTGCCTGCCTGTGTTTCTCTGGTTTGCTATTTTTCTGTCCAGCTTGCTATTTTGTTGTTGTCTTTCTTGCTGGAAGCTCTGGGACGCAGAGGGAGCGCCTCCGCACCGTGAGTCGGTGCGGAGGGTCTTTTTGCGCCCTCTGCATGGTCTTTTTGTAGGTTTTTGTGCTGACCGCAAAGCTACCTTTCCTATCCTCGGTCTGTTCAGTAAGTCGGGCCTCACTTTGCTAAATCTATTTCATCTCTGTGTTTGTATTTTCATCTTTACTCACAGTCATTATATGTGGGGGGCTGCCTTTTCCTTTGGGGAATTTCTCTGAGGCAAGGTAGGCTTTATTTTTCTATCTTCAGGGCTAGCTAGTTTCTTAGGCTGTGCCGAGTTGCATAGGGAGCGTTAGGAGCAATCCACGGCTATTTCTAGTGTGTGTGATAGGATTAGGGATTGCGGTCAGCAGAGTTCCCACGTCCCAGAGCTCGTCCTTTATTATCAGTAACTACCAGGTCATTCCGTGTGCTCTAACCACCAGGTCCATTATTGTCCTGACCACCAGGTCATAACAGACCCCACACACAAGGCAGTTTACTTACCTCATCCAGCAGCACCATGGCAATTTGGCAACCAGCACAGCCGAGTCCTGCAATCCACAGAGGTCCCGATCATGTGACCCCCTGACTCCTCCCCTCCTGTGACCTCATCACAGGTCCGGTTCGCACAAACCAGGCAGCTAATATGTGGTGTAAGGCTCTGTGGTGCAGGGATGACCGGCTGATACGTACTGCACTGCAAACAGAAGGGTGAGGGGCATGGCTTAACACAAGGGGGCATGTCAGTTGCTTCTCCTGCTGTCTGGGAAGCAGAGTGTCCCGTGCTGGACAGGGGGGCAAAGCATCAAAACCGGGACAGTCCCGTACAATGAGGGACGGTTGGGAGCTATGAATACATGCAGCCGCACACTCCGGTCCCGAGTGCCGGGTATTGAAGCGAGAGACTCGTATGAGTTTCTCGTAAGTGTGACCCCGGCCTAACGCAGATTTCGTGTATGTGTGTCTTTATTTAAGGCCGGGATCACACATGCGAGAAACTCGGACGAGTCTCGCATCTTAATACCCGGCACTGCCGCCATCACTCGGGAGCGGAGCGTGCGGCTGCATAGATATACATGTAGCTGCACGCTCTGCTCCCAAGTGCCGGCGGCAGTGACGGGTATTAAGATACGAGACTCGCCCAAGTTTCTCGCTTGTGTGATCCATCTATCTATCTATCTATCGTATCCATGTATTATCTATCTATCTATCATATCTATCATCTGTATATTATCTATCCATCATATCTATCTATCTCTCTAGCTGTGTGGAAATATTATTCTTCAATGGTGTATGTAAATGAAGAGGTTGGACAAGAAATGACATCACAAGTCTTTTTTTTTGTATATCTTTATTTAGCTTGCAAAAAAACACACAAATCCGCATGAAAAACACAAAAAAACACATGAAAAACACAGATGACCTGCCAGTGACCCCAGGTGCCGATTTGGTGCAGATTTTACCTGCGTCAAATCCTGATGCAATCCTGACTGTGGAAACATATCCTAAAGCTGGCAAGTCTTACTATAGCTGCTTGAGGTCTAAAACGGAAAATGCTCCCCCTAGTGGTAAATATATATATATTTGTAAGAAAGTATATAATATTTTTCATATAGAAATGTTTGCAAACAGTGCACACATTGCATTAATACATTTTAATTACTATTTTAAGCTTAATTTCACACAAAAGCAAACTACAAGAAAACTGGTGGGACCTTCCCTTAAAATTATGACGGTTTCTTCCAGTTTCTGCTTCTCCCTAATATCTTTATAGAACCATCATATACACATAATGCAGCATGGAGGGGCTCGGAGAAGGTGGCAGTGAAGGTGTGTAAGTGTCTGATGGGGTCACACAGCTCATAAAAGGACAACTGCCCGGCCTCATAATCCAGACATATCCTGAATCTATCAGCGGAGATCTTGTCAGGTAACCAGATCTCTTCACTGTCATGTATCACTGAATACTGATTATCATCATCAAAAACATCATCAAATCCCCACAAACACCAGGACTTGTTATTATATCCAATCTCTGACTGCTCTCCCCTCCTGTCTGTACTGGGATAACACATCCCAACCATCCAATCCCCTGATCTCCTGATCTTCACATCCCAGTAATGTCGTCCTGAGGTAAATCCTCTCCTGCTCATCACCTGATTATAATTCTGGAATCTCTCTGCTCTTTCTGGACGTTTCTGCTTTTCTCCTGTCCTGGCAGTTTTCAGGTCGTCTGATATAAGGACATTATTACCAGCTGTGGTTACATCCAGTAATATGTCTGCAGGACTCACCACATAGATCCCGCTCCTTATACCTGATATTACCTCACATAAAGTGTATAATGTGTGTGAGATCACAGCCACATCCAGGTCATCTCCATCATGGGGCTGTTTATCATGTCCTCCTGTGTCCTCATCATCTCCCTTCTCCTCAGGATCACACAAGTCACCGGTGTCTGGTTCCTGTAAGACAGTCAGTGGATCCGTCATGTTACACAGCTCCTCAATGTGTCTCATCTTCCTGGACAGCTCGTCCTTCTTTATTTCCAGCTGATGGATCTGAGCAGACAGTGACAGTGACTCTTCCTTCTCCTGCCTGGAGATCTCACTCAGGACCTTCTTCTCCAGGTCGTCCACCCGTCTCCTGATGTCTGTACACAGGGCAGTGACTCTCTCGGCTTCTCCAGCTGCTTTTTCCTGAGCTTTTCTCCTGCGCTCCTCCAGACTCTGGACTCTTTCCTCAGTCTCCTGTGTCTTTTTGATCAGTTTCCGCAGAACATTTCTCAGTTTCTTCTTCTCTGAGGCCTCATCCAGCAGCTTCACCCGGTGTCCACGATGTTCCCCAATCAAACAGCAGGACACACAGATACAAGCAGCGTCCTCAATGCAATAATATTCCAGGATCTTCTTATGGACAGAACATTTCATTTTCTCCAGAGAAGTGCTGGGATCAGATAAGACGTGTTCTGGTGATTTGCTGTGAACCCTCAGGTGTTTATCACACAGAGAAGCCTCACAGTGTAGACAGGATCTAACAGCAGGTACCGGAGAGTCCACACAGTAAGTGCAGCAGATCCCGGTGATCTCCTCTTGTTCTTGCTGAGAAATCAGGAAACGTTCTGCGACATTATGGAGATTTATGTTCCTCATCAGTGCCGGCCGCACCCGAAATCTTTTTCTGCATTCAGGACAGGAATAAACTCTAGACTCGTCCTGTGTATCCAGCACACGACCAATACAGACCCGGCAGAAGTTGTGTCCACATCTCAGCGTTACAGGGTCCTTAAATGTAGATAAACAGATGGAGCAGAGCAGCTCGTCTCTCAGATCAATAGACGCCATGGCTGATGGAAGAAGAGAGAAAATAAACTACAATTATTTAATACTCAGAAAGCAAAGTTTGGGTTCAGCTATGTAGACACAGGAAAAATTATAACAGGTATTCTGTCCTCTATATATGATGTATGAATATGTACAGGGCCGGTATCAGCACCCGGCGCACGCGGGCAAGTGCCGGGGCCTTGAGCAGGTGGAGGGGCTCACTCACCATCGGGGTCACTGGCGTGCTATGGGGGCCTGATCCCCCGCTGCTTGCTCCAAGCACCAAGATTTGCCATACTCGCCTCTCCCTGTTTCTGGGCTGCGGTGTCTTCCGTCCTCTGACTGTGACGTTTCAGGTGAGAGGGCGCGATGATGTGATTAGTGTGCGCCCTCTGCCTGAACAGTCACGGCGCAGAGAGCAAGAAGACGCCGAGGAGTCGGACAGCGTCGAGAGTTGAATATTTTTTTATTCTTTTTTTAACCCCTTTACCCCCAAAGGTGGTTTGCATGTTAATGACCGGGCCAATTTTTACAATTCTGACCACTGTCCCTTTATGAGGTAATAATTCTGGAACGCTTCATGGATCCCGGTGATTCTGACATTGATACTTCATGATAGTGGTAACATTTCCTTAATATGACATTATTTGTGGGACAAAAACTGAAATTTGACAAAAATTTTGAAAATAATTTTGCAATTTTCCGACTTTGAATTTTCATGCCCTTAAATCACAGAGATATGTCACACAAAATACTTAATAAGTAACATTTCCCACATGTCTACTTTACATCAGCACAATTTTAGAACCCCTTTTTTTTGTTATAAGGCAGTTATAAGGGTTAAAAGTTGACCAACGATTTCTCATTTTTACAACACCATTTCTTAGGGACCACCTCACATTTGTATTCACTTTGAGGGGTCTATATGAAAAAAAAAAAAAATAAGTGACACCATTCTAAAAACTGCACCCCTCAAGCTGCTCAAAACCACATTCAAGAAGTATATTAACCCTTCAGGTTCTTCACAGGAATCTTTGGAATGATTAAAAAAATGAACATTTAACTTTTTTTCACAAAAATATTACTTCAGATCCAATTTGTTTTATTTTACCAAGGGTGACAGGAGAAATTGGACCCCAACAGTTGTACAATTTGTCCTGAGAACGCTGATACCCCATATGTGGGGGTAAACCACTGTTTGGGCGCATGGCAGAGCTCGGAAAGGAAGGAGCGTCGTTTGACTTTTCAATGCAAAATTGGTTGGAATTGAGATCGGACTCCATGTCAAGTTTGGAGAGCCCCTGATGTGCCTAAACAGTGGAAACCCCCCACAATTGACACCATTTTGGAAAGTAGACCCCCTAAGGAACTTTTCTAGATATGTGGTGAGCACTTTGAACCCTCAAGTGCTTCATAGAAATTTATAATGTGGAGCCGTAAAAATAAAAAATGATTTTTTTCACAAAAATGATTTTTTTGCTTGCAATTTTTAATTTTCCCAAGGGTAACAGGAGAATTTGGACTCCAAAAATTGTTGTGCAATTTGTCCTGAGTACGTTGATACCTCATATGTGGGGGTAGACCACTGTTTGGGCACACGACAGACCTCGGAAAGTAAGGAGCGCTGTTTGACTTTTCAATGCAAAATTGGCTGGAATTGAGATCGGACGCCATGTCACGTTTGGAGAGCACCTGATGTGCCTCAACAGTGGAATTCTCCTCATTCTAACTCCAAGGCTAACCCCAACACACCCCTAACCCTAATCCCAACCCTATCCACACCCCTAACACCAACACACCCCTAACCTCAACCATAACCCTAACCACACCCCTAACCCTAATCCCAACCCTAAGCCCAACACACCCCTAACCCTAATCCCAACCGTAAACCATAACCCTAACCACACCTCTAACCCTGACATACCCCTTACCATAATTCCAACCCTAACCCTATTCCCAACTGTAAACGTAATCCTAACGCTAATCCAAACCCTAGCTTTAGCCCCAACCCTAACCCTAACTTTAGCCCTAACCCTAATGGGAAAATGGAAATTAATACTTTTTTTTATTTTAATATTTTTCCCTAACTAAAGGGGTGATAAAGGGGGTTTTGATTCACTATTTATAACGGGTTTTAATGTTTGGCAGCTGTCACACGCTAAAGGATGCTTTTTATTGCAAAAAATAGTTTTTGCATCACCACATTTTGAGAGCTATAATTTTTCCACATTTTGGCCCACAGAGTCATGTGAGATTTTGTTTTTTTGCGGGACGAGTTGATGTTTTTATTGCTACCATTTTCAGGCACATGACATTTTTTAATCACTTTTTATTACGATTTTTGGGAGGCAGAATGAACAAAAACCAGAAATTCATGATTTTTTTTTTTTGGGGGGGGGGGGGGGCGTTTATATCATTCCGCGTGTGGTAAAATTGATAAAGCAGTTTTAATATTCGGGTCAGTGCGATTACAGCGATACCTCATTTATATCATTTTTTATGTTTTGGCGCTTTTATACAATAAAAACTATTTTATATAAAAAAATATTATTTTTGCATCGCTTTATTCTAAAAGATATAACTTTTATTTTTTTGCTGATGATGCTGTATGGCAGCTCACTTTTTGCAGGACAAGACGACGTTTTCAGCGTTACCATGTTTATTTATATCTGTCTTTTTGATCGCGTGTTATTCCACTTTTTGTTCGGGGGTATGATGATAAAGCGTTGCTTTTTTAATATGGGGTTCACTAAAGGGGTTAACTAGTGGGACAGTTTTATAGATCAGGTCGTTACGGACGCGGCGATACTAAATATGTGCACTTTTATTGTTTTCTTTTATTTCCATAAAGAAATGTATTTATTGGAAGAAAAAATTTCTTTACTAAGGAATTAAAAAATATATATTATTACCACATCTTACCTAAACGCACCATGTGTGGTCCAGTCGTGCACTACCTGAGCGTCTCTATGTTTTAATGGATTAATATCGGGTGTAATAAAGATTTGTTCATTATGTTAAATAGAGGTCTCCAGTTTTTTGATCGGATGATTTAAATAGGAAAGAACCTGGACATGTTTGGTGTCTGCGAACTCGTAATGACCTGGAGAATGGTAACGGCAGCTCAGTTTTAGGATTTAGGGAACACGGTAAAAAAATTAAAATTGTGGAATTGCACTTTTTTTGCAATTTGGCAGCACTTGGAATTTTTTTCCTGTTTTCCAGCACACTATGCAGTAAAATAAATGGTGTCGTTCAAAAGTACAACTCGTCCCGCTAAGACTACGTTCACATTAGCGTTTCCCGACGCAGCGTCGGGCAACGCTGCGGCGACGCATGTGTCATGCGCCCCTTTATTTAACATGGGGGGCGCATGGACATGCGTTGTGCTGCGTTTTGCGACGCATGTGGTTTTTTTGCCGCAAGCGTAGGGCGCAGAGGACGCAGCAAGTTGCATTTTTTTTGCGTCCATTTTTCGGCAAAAAAGGACGCATGCGTTGCAAAATGCAGCGTTTTAGCGTGCGTTTTGTTGCATTTTTGTTTGCGTTGTGCGGTGCGTCGCCGACGCAGCCCCACACAACGTAAATGTGAACGTAGTCTAAGAAATAAACCCCACACACGGCCATATTGATGGAAGTTAAAAAAAACAAACAAACACAGAAGGCGTGCGTGCTTTTCTGTCTGAGCCCCCTTCTTCCCACAGACATGACTTTTTCTATATACTGTGGATGCTCCATCCGGATTTATATTATGTTCGTTACAATTAGAAGTTTGAAATGTTCCTAGAAAAAGTTGTAAAAGAAACTCGGAAAAAACAAATAAAAATGAATAAAAGTTGAAGAATCTGAATGTATCAACAGAAGAACTTCCACAAATAAGATTCTGGACTCGCACACGGCTCCTTAATGCTCGTCCTAAGGACGTTTCCCACTGATCTAGCTGATTTTTTTGCCCTTATTTGAGCAGCTCTTACCTTGGATCCTGCTTTTCCTCTGCCGGCTGCTAGTGATGTGGAGGAGACTTGGAGCAGTGTGAGCAAGTGGGGAATGGTTGGCAATGCTTTGTTGTGACCGGGCTCCTCCCACATAAACACATACATTACTGTGATTGGCTGCTCAGTGTAGTGAGTGCACTGCACACATGATCTGTGAATGGCTGCTCAGTGTAGTGAGTGCACTGCACACGTGATCTGTGATTGGCTGCTCAGTGTAGTGGGTAAACACATGGCCTCTAACAAGGCCATGCTTTTAACCCCTTAAGTCATGAAATGCTACCTTTTTTTAAATTTATTTCTTCTCTTTCATTTTCTCCTCTTCTTCTTCTATGAGCTGTAACTTTGACTTTGTCAGCGGGAAAATAAAAAATATTGCGTGGGCTTGTGTTGTTTTTTATTTTATTGGGGTGAAATAAATTGAGAAATTCATAGCAAAAAAATTACTTGAGTTGCAATTTTCCAAAACATCTGAGACAAATATATATTAAATGTTGGGGCACATATGATGCTTTGATTTCGGAATATCCAAATTGCCTCTTCGCCTGCAGTGAGCAACCCCCAACCTCCGCGGCAACATAGGGATACTACCAGGACAAAAAATAGGGTCAGTACCCCAGGTGTCCTTGTATGCGATATGTCTAGTTGACAAACTAGACCCCATTACACCTTGCTCTGAGCAACCAATACCCCTGATCCCAACTATTCAAAATATAGATTTATATCCATTCAGTGTCTCCATCATTATGGCTCATTAGGAAAAATATCTTTTTTTTTTTTATAAGGAAAAATGGGGTTAAATATTAATGAGAACCAACTAGGAAAAAACCCTAAAAAAATAAACTTTTAAGTTAATTGCAGAAAAAGGATATGTGAGTATATACAAAACTCTTTAAAAAAAAAGGGACTATAAATGGGTTAATTGTAATATCAGGAACAATAATACACAAAAGCTGGAAGAGAGAGAGATTCCCAGACTGGAAAAATGGGTTAAATTAAATGAATAGAAATTCTCCCACGCATGCTCAGATTCAAAAGACGGAATCCGTCGCTGGATTCCTGCTTTTGACGGTCAGCGACGGATCCTGTGCCCATAGGCTTCCATTATAGCAAACGACGGTCAGCGACGGATCCTGCGCCCATAGGCTTCCATTATAGCAAACAACGGTCAGCGATGGATCCTGCGCCCATAGGCTTCCATCATAGCCAACGATGGACGGCGCAGGATCTGTCGCTGTCAGACTTTGACGTACAGAAAAAAACGTTACTATGTCCTTTTTCGGATGAAACGGGAGGCCATCTGTCACAATCCATCGCTAATACAAGTCTATGAGGAAAAAAAGTATCCAGCAGCAACATTTACTGGATCCGTTTTTTGTAAACATGATGGATTGTGGCTGATGACAAAAAAACGAATGTGTGAAAGAGGCCTAAGGAGGACAGATAACAGCTTTACCACCGTGGATGTGCAGCGCTGGGGACTGGTGACACTGCAATGTCACGGTGACAAAAAAAAAATGTAATTCTAGCGTTTTGACTTTTTTTTCTCACTACTCTGTTTAGTGATGAGGTTAATCTTTCATTATTAATAGATCGAGCGATTCTGAGCACGGCAATACCAAATGATTTTTTTTTTTAATGTTTTATTTTCAACGGGGCAAATGAGGGGTGATTTGAACTTTTATATTTTTTTATATCTTTAAAAACTTTAAATAAACAGTCGCTCAAATAACACATAGAGTAAAATAAATACATGTGCACCAAAACCAAGCAGCAATCAGCCTGTGCCTCCATTTCCAATCTCTCTCTTCCCCAAGGTTCCATCATCTTTTATATGTTAAATTGCCCATTGAACCTTATGTAAAGGCTTTGTTCTCCCATGGTGCATGTGCTGGAGACTTAACAGCTCCCAACTTACATAGAATTAACATATAAAGGATAACATCTAATTATCTGACCTCATCTTTGAATATCCAAGAAGTTCTAGTTCTCCTCCTCTCAGAAGAAGAGACAATTTGCATCTTTGAATATCAAAAGGCTCCTTTGTTAGAATGTAAGTGTCAAGATTGTAATAATAATGATAATGTGTGCAAACTGTAAAGCGCTGCGGAATATGTTAGCGCTATATAAAAATAAAAAATAAAGATTATTATTAAGATTGTAATAAAAAACCTGTTATTGGCCGTCCCTGGTTGAAGACACCAGTAGGACTGCAAGCTTATATACTGAAATGATTGGAACATATCATTAATTAGTATTGATTAATTGGAGTGTTGAAACCAATAAAAATAACTCTTACTGTACAGTTATGTAATCGCTGTGTGGTGGTGATGGTGGTGGACATTGTGGATTGTTTTGACTTTATTGTAGTAATTTTGATAATATTGGTCTTTGCATTGTGTGTTATTGGTTAGCAGCAGTGGTATACTGTAATGATATATGTATAGATGATATTTTAAATGGCTGTAGGGGGGTTTATATGGAGAGATATGTACTTTTAGGCTTAGGCTCCTGATTTTAGGACCCTAGCAACGCCCCTGCCATACGGTGTGTTTACATGTCTGTGTTTCTGGAGGTGTATGTACAGTATGTTTCTAAGTAAGCTCAGTTATGGCACCATATCTAAGCAGTAAGATTGGTTCTGGTACTGTATCGATGTAGTAATCTAGATTCTGGTGCCATATGTATGCCGTAAGCTTGGCTCTGTTTCCGTATCTTGCAGTAGACATAGAAAGCTCTGTTCTGCTCCCATATCTCTGTAGTAAGCTCCGTTCTGCTCCCATATCTCTGCAATAAGCTCATAACACTTTAGTACACTCGATTCTGTTCCCTTATTTCTGTAGTAATCTTGGTTCAGCTCCCTTATTTCTGTAGTAAGCTCGGTTCTGTTCCCTTATTTCTGTAGTAAGCTCGATTCTGTTCCCTTATTTCTGTAGTAAGCTCGGTTCTGCTCCATTATCTTTGTAGAAAGCTCGGTTCTGCTCCATTTTCTCTGTAGCAAGCTCGGTTCTGCTCCCATATCTCTGTAGTTAGCTCAGTTCAGCTCCCATATCTCTGTATTAAGCTCGGTTCTGCTCCCTTATCTCTGTAGTTAGCTCAGTTCTGCTCCCATATCTCTGTAGTAAGCTCGGTTCTGCTCCCTTATTTCTGTATTAAGCTCGGTTCTGCTCCCTTATTTCTGTAGTAATCTCGGTTCTGCTCCATTATCTCTGTAGAAAGCTCGGTTCTGCTCCCATATCTCTGCAGTTAGCTCAGTTCAGCTCCCATATCTCTGTATTAAGCTCGGTTCTGCTCCCTTATCTCTGTAGTAAGCTCGGTTCTGCTCCCTTATTTCTGTAGTAATCTCGGTTCTGCTCCCATATCTCTGTATTAAGGTCGGTTCTGCTCCCTTATCTCTGTATTAAGCTCGGTTCTGCTCCCATATCTCTGTAGTAAGCTCGGTTCTGCTCCCTTATCTCTGTAGTAAGCTCGGTTCTGCTCCCATATCTCTGTAGTAAGCTCGGATCTGCTCCCTTATCTCTGTAGTAAGCTCGGTTCTGCTCCCTTATTTCTGTAGTATTCTCGGTTCTGCTCCCTTATCTCTGTAGAAAGCTCGGTTCTGCTCCCTTATCTCTGTAGTAAGCTCGGTTCTGCTCCATTATTTCTTTAGGAAGCTTTCAATTCTGAGTGTCTGAGCAAAAGGTCTAAATACTGATGTGATATATCAGTTTTTCTTTTTTAATACATTTTCAAAAATTTCTGCATTTCTTTTTTTTCAGTCAAGATGGGGTGCAGGGTGTACATTAATGAGAAAAAATGAACATTTTTGAATTTACCAAATGACTGCAATGAAACAAAGAGAGAAAAATGTAAAGGGGTCTGAATATTTTCCTTACCCACTGTATATAGATAGATAGATAGATAGATAGATAGAGCATAAAGAGTTAAATAATGACACACACACACACACACACACACAAAATCTGCGTGAAACGCAATATCTGTTTATTTAAAAAAAAATATTTCCATGGACTCCCCCGTATTTTTCATAACCAGCAGAGGGAAAGACGACGGCTGAGGGCTGATGTTAATAGTCTGGGACAGGGCCATGGATATTGGCACCCCTCAGGCAAAAAACATCAGCTCTCAGCTGCCCCAGAAATGGCGCGTCTTAGGCTACTTTCACACTAGCGTCGGAATCTCTCCGTCGCAATGCGTCGGGCCGAGATTCCGACGCTAGCGTTTGATGCGCCACACAACGGAGGCAGTGGATGCATTTCTCCGGCGCATCCGCTGCCCCATTGTGAGGTGCGGGGAGGTGGGGGCGGAGTTCCACGGTTGCGACATGTGGCAATGCGTCACTAATGTTAATCTATGGGGCAAAAACGCATCCTGCAAACAACTTTGCAGGATGTGCTTTTTTCCATAGACGACGCATTGCGACGTATTGCAAAAAACGCCAGTGTGAAAGTAGCCTTATAGATGCGCCAATTCTGGCACTTAGCCTCGCTCTTCCCACTTGCCCTGTAGCGGTGGCAAGTGGGGTTCATATTTGTGGGGTTAATGTCACCTTTGTATTGTCAGGTGACGTCAAGCCCACGGCCTAGTAATGGAGAGGCGTCTATAATACCCCTATCAATTACTAATCCTGTAGTTATATGGTAAAAAAAAACACAGGCAGAATAAAGTCCTTTATTTGAGAAAAACACACAGACTCCTTTATTGGTTCTTAATTTACCATACTTACTGAATGCCTAATCCCCGATGTCGTCATCTCGTGCAACAAAAATCAAACAATAAACCAACATATAATACTCCCTGTCCGACATAGTCCATTTACCGTATGTCCCACAATGATCTCACGTGTAGAACAGTCACATCGAGAGATGTGACCGCTCTACCCGGTCTCCGGTGATACACTGACAGGAGATAATCGCATCACTTCACGACCGTGAGTTCACCAGAGTTCATCAGCTCTGGTGCTCTCACTTACGGCACTACCGCTGTGTGAGAACTTTCCCACGCAGTGGTGCTGCAAGTGATAGCATCAGAGCGATCGCCTTCTGTCAGTGTATCGCCTAAGTCTGGTAGAGCGGTCACATCTCCCGATGTGACTGTTCTACACGTGAGATCGCCATGGGACACTCAGATTACCTGGACAGGGAGTTTATGTTGGTTTATTATTTTACATTATTTCTAGGAGACGAGGGCGTCGGGGATTTGGTGTGAGGTGAGTATAATGGGTTTTTATTTATGTGTGAATATGTATGTAACTGTGAGCGCAGGCTCTGGCAGATAATAGTACTTTCCTATCTGCGGCACCTGTTGTCGCTGTTATCAGTGACAGCAGACATAGCCTGATGGGAGCAGTAGTCTCATCAGCCCATGCCTGTTTGTTTACCGCAGGTCACAGTCAGCTGCCAGCATCACACTGACATCTGCCAGCATGATCCCACAGCTCTGTGACCGACAGTACTGGCGGTAGTGTTACTGCACACAGCCGCACACACACACGCAGACACCGGCACACACACAGACACGCACATATTCTCCGCTCACACATATTCTCCGCCAGGGTCCGACTGGGCCACCGGAAAATTCTCCAGTGGGCCCAGGCCGTGACACCTGCTGGCTTACAGGGTCAGCAGCTGCCTTGGCGTCCAGCTGCTCCAGGGGCCCCCAGCCAGAGTGGTGTCGCTAATAGCGGCACACCATGCAGCTGCTATGGGGCCCCCGGTGCCAGCGGAGCAGCAGCGGGTGACAGGAAACCTAAGCCTGATCCTGCTGCTAAAGTGAAATGAATATTCACGCTTCCTCACGCCCCCATGGGCGTGGAGAGTGAATTAATTTCACTATAATAGTGGTCAGCGTTTGCCGCATGTTGCAGCTAACACTGCCCGCTATCAGGGTCTGCAGACTAGGGCCTCGGCTACCGCTCCCTTAGGGGCCCCCCAACCCACGCTATGGGGCCACAAGCCAGGGGGACCCGTCGCCAGCACCGCCCCCAGCGTGCATTAATGGAGGAGAGAGAGAATGTCAGATGACACTTCCTCTCCCATCATTCCCCTCGCCTCTGACACACAGCGGGTGCGCGATGATGTCACTTCATTGCGTACCTGCTGTGTGCGAGGCCAACTGCAGCGCAGCCCCTGACATCGGAGCAGAGCCACCACCAGAATCAGCGTGGGAGCGAGGAAGAGAGGTGAGTATTGCTATATATACAGTATATATATATATCTCAGTGAGTCCGGGGCAGCATTATTCCCTATGCGGGGGGTATTATACCATATGGGGGGAATTACCTTATACCCTATGGGGGGGCAGCATTATTCCCTATGATGGGGGCAGCATTATTCCCTATGAGGGGGGCAGCATTATTCCCTATGGGAACATCATTATACCCTATGGGGGGCAGCATTATTCCCTATGATGGGGGCAGCATTATTCCCTATGGGGACATCATTATACCCTATGAGCGGGGCTGCATTACTCCGGCACATTAAGAATCAAGTTGAAATGCAAACCCTGAGGCAGGAAGGAAGCATAATCACTCCTGATCAGATCACAGCAGACAGTCACTAGCCATCCCCCAGCCCATCTACATCACAACCCCCCATGGATATTATACTCAGAGACTGCCTGTGTCAACTAGGGAGTGAGTTTATTCAATTTAAAGAGGAATTTCAAAGAAGCCAAGGTGAGAAAAATGCAAATGACCAACTGAAGGAGGAATTATCAAGGCTGAAAAAAGATCAGTGTGAAATGCAAAGGTCACTTCAAAGACTGCAGGAAGAAAATGCATACCTCAAAGAAGAAATAACAGCTAAAATCATCAAACCTGCAACAAAAGCCAGAGAGGGCACCTCAAAATACCAGCAGTATACAAGCAGTCCCCCAAAACCAAGGCCTGCACCAACCATCTTGGTGCCTGACACATCACTGGCCAGTGACAGCCTCAGTCAGAAGGACACCACACACCACCCCAGAAATAAAAGTACAGCCCTCATCCACACAGCAAATCAGGGCAACCAAGACCCTGGATCCCAAGAAAAATCCTACCCTCAATCATAACAACGAATATACGAATATACAGCCTCATCTTCACAGCAACCCAGGGCAACCAACAGCCAAGGATCCAAGGTCACACAAAAAACAAACAGCCCAAATAAAACACCGGGCCTTGACATTGTCCTAATAATAGACTCAAATGGGAAATACCTGAACACTAAGACACTGTTCCCGGGTGTCCGGGTCACAAAAATCCGCTGTTCAACAATCCCACAAGCAGAGAAGGTGATCAATAACCCATACTTCACAGAGGACACACATCTCATATTACACCGGCCCAATCGATATTCACCAAGAGACAGCCACCCAAGGCCTATCAAAACTCGCAATAGCTGCCCACCAAAAATTTCCCTCAGACATAGACCAACAGGTAAACCAGCAAATCAAATCAGAGCTGGCCGCCAGTATCGCCTTAACACCAAACATTCAACTGCCAAGACACCCGAAATAACGCTCCATCACCTACACGACGAGAAGCACCTCAATAAACAAAGGGGTCAGCCATCTAGTCAGAGAGTTAAAGGTCATCGTTCTAAACAGACTTCCGAGATCACAAGCAAGACGCCCACCAAACAGATAGCAACCCACAGTGATCCGCAGTGAGAGTCCACAGAGAGGGCAAAAGTACTGGAGACCACAAACCCCACAATGGCAACACAAAATAACAGAGGGCAGCAACATGGCAGAAGTCAGAACAGTGCTCAACACGTTATGCAGCAAACTCATGTGACACCCCTAAAACATGCCACCTAAATCCACCACTCGAACTGTTATGTCCTAAGAAAATCTTTCTCCATTATAAGATACTAGCTATTGAACCCGTTCTACGCCCGGGTGGCGAGCATTTATATTGGTATATGGTCTCCATCCTGGTATGTGCTGCTCCATCCTGCGTCCCCATCCTGTCATGTGCTGCACCCATCCTGCGTCCCCATCCTGTCATGTGCTGCACCCATCCTTCGTCCCCATCCCGTCATGTGCTGCACCCATCCTGCGCCCCCATCCTGTCACGTGCTGCACCCATCCTGCGTCCCCATCCTGTCATGTGCTGCACCCATCCTGCGTCCCCATCCTGTCATGTGCTGCAGCCATCCTGCGTCCCCATCCTGTCATGTGCTGCACCCATCCTTCGTCCCCATCCCGTCATGTGCTGCACCCATCCTGCGCCCCCATCCTGTCACGTGCTGCACCCATCCTGCGTCCCCATCCTGTCATGTGCTGCACCCATCCTGCGTCCCCATCCTGTCATGTGCTGCACCCATCCTGCGTCCCCATCCTGCGTCCCCATCCTGTCATGTGCTGCACCCATCCTGCGTCCCCATCCTGTCATGTGCTGCACCCATCCTGCATCCCCCATCCTGTCATGTGCTGCACCCATCCTACGTCCCCATCCTGTCATGTGCTGCACCCATCCTGCGTCCCCATCCTGTCATGTGCTGCACCCATCCTGCGCCCCCATCCTGTCATGTGCTGCACCCATCCTGCGTCCCCATCCTGCTTTGTGCTGCACCCATCCTGCGTCCCCATCCTGTCATGTGCTGCACCCATCCTGCGTCCCCATCCTGTCATGTGCTGCACCCATCCTGCGTTCCCATCCTGTCATGTGCTGCACCCATCCTGCGTCCCCATCCTGTCATGTGCTGCACCCATCCTGCGTCCCCATCCAGTCATGTGCTGCACCCATTCTGCGTCCCCATCCTGCGTCCCCATCCTGTCATGTGCTGCACCCATCCTGCGTCCCCATCCTGTCATGTGCTGCACCCATCCTGCGTCCCCATCCTGTCATGTGCTGCACCCATCCTGCGTCCCCATCCTGTCATGTGCTGCACCCATTCTGCGTCCCCATCCTGGTATGTGCTGCACCCATCCTGCGTCCCCATCCTGTCATGTGCTGCACCCATCCTGCGTCCCCATCCTGGTATGTGCTGCACCCATCCTGCGTCCCCATCCTGTCATGTGCTGCACCCATCCTGCGTCCCCATCCTGTCATGTGCTGCACACATCCTGCGCCCCCATCCTGTCATGTGCTGCACCCATCCTGCGTCACCATCCTGTCATGTGCTGCACCCATCCTGCGTTCCCATCCTGTCATGTGCTGCACCCATCCTGCGTCCCCATCCTGCGTCCCCATCCTGTCATGTGCTGCACCCATCCTGCGTCCCCATCCTGTCATGTGCTGCACCCATCCTGCATCCCCCATCCTGTCATGTGCTGCACCCATCCTGCGTCCCCATCCTGTCATGTGCTGCACCCATCCTGCGTCCCCATCCTGTCATGTGCTGCACCCATCCTGCGCCCCCATCCTGTCATGTGCTGCACCCATCCTGCGTCCCCATCCTGCTTTGTGCTGCACCCATCCTGCGTCCCCATCCTGTCATGTGCTGCACCCATCCTGCGTCCCCATCCTGTCATGTGCTGCACCCATCCTGCGTTCCCATCCTGTCATGTGCTGCACCCATCCTGCGTCCCCATCCTGTCATGTGCTGCACCCATCCTGCGTCCCCATCCTGTCATGTGCTGCACCCATTCTGCGTCCCCATCCTGCGTCCCCATCCTGTCATGTGCTGCACCCATCCTGCGTCCCCATCCTGTCATGTGCTACACCCATCCTGCGTCCCCATCCTGTCATGTGCTGCACCCATCCTGCGTCCCCATCCTGTCATGTGCTGCACCCATCCTGCGTCCCCATCCTGGTATGTGCTGCACCCATCCTGCGTCCCCATCCTGTCATGTGCTGCACCCATCCTGCGTCCCCATCCTGGTATGTGCTGCACCCATCCTGCGTCCCCATCCTGTCATGTGCTGCACCCATCCTGCGTCCCCATCCTGTCATGTGCTGCACACATCCTGCGCCCCCATCCTGTCATGTGCTGCACCCATCCTGCGTCACCATCCTGTCATGTGCTGCACCCATCCTGCGTTCCCATCCTGTCATGTGCTGCACCCATCCTGCGTCCCCATCCTGGTATGTGCTGCACCCATCCTGCGTCCCCATCCTGTCATGTGCTGCACCCATCCTGCGTCCCCATCCTGGTATGTGCTGCACCCATCCTGCGTCCCCATCCTGTCATGTGCTGCACCCATCCTGCATCCCCATCCTGCGTCCCCATCCTGGTATGTGCTGCACCCATCCTGCGTCCCCATCCTGCGTCCCCATCCTGGTATGTGCTGCAACCATCCTGCGTCCCCATCCTGGTATGTGCTGCAATCATCCTGCGTCCCCATCCTGTCATGTGCTGCACCCATCCGGGGGCCTGAGCAGGCGGGGACACCGGCGCGCTGTGGGGGTCAGGTACCAGTATCGCCGCCAGCTCAGGCCCCCCAGCACTTACTATACTCACCTGTCTGTCCCGTTCCACCGCTGAGCATTAAGCACGTCATCGCGCCCTCTGAACTGAAGGTCACAGGCCGAAGACCGGGAAGATGGCGGCGCTCAGCGGTGGAACGCAGGACAGGTGAATATGGCCGATACTCACCCTCCTGGCGGTCCCTGCTTCTCTGTTGGAGATCGCGGTGTGCCTTCAGTGTGAACGCATACCGCGATCTCCCGGGAGCGTCACTCTGTGAGGCCCAGACTGCGCCGGCGCTTGCGCCTGCGCAGTCTATAAAGGCTTCGGACAGAGTGACGCTCCCAGCCTTATATTATAGATATCGACTAAAGATGACATCCTTAGTTATCAGCAGCTGGAACATTCAAGGATTGAATGCTTCACCTTTTGGGTACAAGATAAATGACCCAGACTTCAATCAAAGGCTAAAGAACATTGACATCCAGATCCTCCTGGAGACATGGGTCCAAGCAGAGGAGGAAGCCATGGCACCACTGGGATACACGGAATTTTGTGTCATCCCCAAGAAAAACAAGAACACCAAACAGGGCCACTGCTCAGGGGTCAAACTAACATGGTACAAGGAGGAGATCAAAGAGCATCTCAAAGCAATGAAAAGAGGAGGCAGCCATATCTGGATAAAGATAAGCAGCTCCATCCTCACTGGAAGGCGAGCGAAAGAGCAGGACAGTGATTAAGGTGGGGGGATGACAAGAACGTTATTCACAAAACAGGGGTGTGAAGTAGCATGCACACAACAGGGATCATATATCCTCCCCCCATATATCTCCTCTGTGACCCCCCATAGACCAGCACACTGCTCTCCTGAAATACTCTGTGCTGCTGTCACCCTGGTCCCTCCACCATATATCTCCTCTGTGACCCCCCATAGCTCAACGCACTGCTCTCCTGAAATACTCTGTGCTGCGGTCACCCTGCTCCTTCCCCAATATATCTCCCTCTGTGACCCCCCCCATAAACCAGCACACTGCTCTCCTGAAATACTCTGTGCTGTGGTCACCCTGCTCCCTCCACCATATATCTCTCTCTCTGTGACCCCCATAGACCAGCACACTGCTCTCCTGAAATACTCTGTGCTGCGGTCACCCTGCTCCTTCCCCCATATATCTCCTCTGTGACCCCCATAGACCAGTACACTACTCTCCTGAAACACTCTGTGCTGCGGTCACCCTGCTCCCTCCACTATGTATCTCTCTCTGTTATCCTCCATAGACCAGCACACTGCCATATGAATCACACATTATACCGCCTTATCTATTTATCACATAATACTCCCATAAAGAGCACACATTATACTGCCATATATATTTATTACATAATACTGCCATATATATTGCACATGATGCCACAATGTCAATAAGACACTTATCCATTACTAATCCTATACTTGTTAAGGGGTTAAATAAACACACAGCCAGAATAAAGTATTTTAATGTAATAAAACACTACACAGTTTCCCATCTTTATTATTCAGCTAATCCATGTGACGCCCTCGATCTCCTGTAAAAAAACAAACAAACAAAAAACAGCAGTATAGTCCCTGTTTCCTTGCACACACATACACACAGATACAGACACCCGCACACAGACAGGCACATATTCACCGCTCACACACAGTCTCCGCCCACACACAGTCTTCCCCCTCCCTATCTGCAGCGTTTATTGCACGAAACTCTGCTACGCTGCTACTTTTTGGCCCTCACGCATGCACAATATGTGCTCGGTAACAACAGCTTCATTAACAGATTATTCTTTCTATGGAGGGCGACGGCAGCGTCCTTGCGTTTGACATATTGTCAGTTAGCTGATTTTCTTTGCCAATGTTTATGCACTGTGCTCCTGGCAACAGCCGCGTCACAGTACCGTGAATTTTTCTATTGGCGGTAGTTTTTCGGTCTTTACGCATGCGCAATGTGTGCATGACAACAAACGCGTCATTAATAGGCGATTTTTCCTATTGGCCGGTTGTTTTTACACACACTGATATGACTAGCGACACATTCATTAGGTCCTCCCATAAAGTACTCCTATTGGTCAAGCCTGATATATATATGCATGCCACCTTTGTTAGTTAAGACACGCCCCCAGAAGAATCTGGGCGAAACACGCGTCGGGGCGCGAGGTTCTCTATATTCCACCAGCGATACTCACCAGGTTACAGCGATACATTCGGTAAATTTACTTCCTATTTGTTTGGATACTTATATGTTTACTTATTTATATGATCTCTACCGGACCTCGATTCATAATATATAAAAAAAATGTTTGAGCAATAATGCATATATATACACTAATGGTAGACTCATGATAGATGATGATAGCATTACTTCCTAATTCCCACAGAAAGGATATGTTTACAAGTTAGTACCAGCAATACATGCCAATGGTTATGAGCATCTTTCAAAGGTCTCATTATAATAAAATCTCTCTATATCTCTCTATAGGAATCTGGGAAAATAGAGCAATAATGCCACCTGGCGCTCATGTGTAGTTAAATTGTCTGTATATTTACAATTCATAGCATTTTTGCACAGCTTTCGGCACTTTATTGCTTCATTTTCATTGTATGTATTGTAGATGAATTACTGATTATATATAAAAAAGACAATTTGGTGTACAGATGCTACATAACAATAGGATGGTCAATATATAGAGCTACCTCTGTTTATCCCGTACCTTGCCTCTGAATTTTAATATAATACTGTTTTTGCATGAATTAATATATTTTTGCATTTAAGATTATTTGATTCTTGGTGTCACTTCATTCCCATTTTTTTTGTCCCCTATAGAGGTTATCTTGGGGGAGAGCAAAAAAATTCATTGTGTGTTTGGCGCTCCGTAGAGCTGCAGCGTCAAACCCGCAGCGTCCAGATGTTACAGCATAGTGGAGGGATTTCATGAAATGCCGGCTCTACTATGCGGTAAAACACGCCTGCGGCAGACCCGCGTAAACGGACATGAGGCGCGTCTTTTCAGAACGCAGCATGTCTGTTTACAATGCGGCGACGCCCGTAAATTTCCCATAGATAATGATTAGATGCGGTAAAATCGCATCTAATGATTATTCACATGCGTAGAACTGCATTAACGCAGCTTACAACGCATATCTACTAATTCACATGCCAACTTACCTGTCCCGCCGCCGGAAGATCGCATCCACTGCACTTCTCGCGGTAAACTAAGTTCTCGTGATAACAGCTTACCGCTAGAACTGCCGTGCACGTGACCGCGGGTTATCTCCGGTCACATCAGGCTGGTTCGCACGGTCAGCTGACCCTGAGTGCTAGAATGTAGGTGATGGCTGGAGAGTTATCTCCGGAGATCATCTACAAGCTCTGCTATGTCTGAATGTCAGGCATCCAGATACAGCAGAGCCGGACTCGTCGTGGGACACTCGTTGTATTGGACTACGTCGGACACAGCGAGCATACTGTTGGTTTATTATTTTTACTTTTTTTCTAGGAGAACGAGGGCATCGCAGGAATGAGCGTATAATAAAGATGGCAAAACTGTGTGGTTTTATTTCATTAAAATACTTTATTCTGCATGTGCATGTTTTATTAACCCTTTCACAGCTATAGGATTAGTAATGGTAGGTATCTTATTGACGCCTCTCCGTTACTAAGCCAGCTTAATGTCACCTTACAAAGGTGACATTAACCCTTTATTACCCCATATCCCACCGCTACACGGGAGTGGGAAGAGAGAGTCTAAGTGCCGGAATTGGCGCATCTTGCAGATATACCATTTCTGGGGCGGCTGGGAGCTGGTATTTGTAGCCGGGGGGCCAATATCCATGGTCCCTCTCTAGGCTATGAATATCAGCCCCGCAGCTGTCTGCGTAGCTTTTCTGGCTATAAATTATAGGGGGACCCCACGTCATTTTTTGGGGGGATCCCCCTATTTTTTTATAGCCAGTAAAGGCTAAATATACAGCCGCGGACTGATATTCATAGCCTGGGAAGCTCCATGGGTATTACCCCCTTCCCAGGCTACAAACATCAGTCCCTCCGTCGCTGGCTTTCCCTCTCTGGCGCAGAAAATTGCGCAGGAGCCCACGGCATTTTAAAAATTTTTTTTTTAAATTAAACATATTGCATTTAAGGCCGGGGTCAATACCTGGCACTGCCGCCGGCACTCGCTACCGGAGCGCTCAGCTGCATAGAAATACATGCAGCCGCACACTCTGGTCCCGAGTGTGTGTCTTTATTTAAGGCCGGGATCACACATGCGAGAAACTCGGACGAGTCTCTTATCTTACTACCCGTCACTGCCACCGTCACTCGGGAGCGGAGCGTGCGGCTGCATAGAAATACATGTATCTGCACGCTCTGGTCCCGCGTGTCGGCGACAGTGCTGGGTATTAACCCCTTACTGACATCGGACGGGATAGTACGTCTGATGTCAGCTCCCCTACTTTGATGCAGGGCTCCGCGGTGAGCCCGCATCAAAGCCGGGACATGCCAGCTGTTTTGAACAGCTGACATGTGCCCGCAATAGCGGCGGGGGAAATCGCAATTCACCCGCCGCTATTAACTAGTTATATGCCGCTGTCAAACGCAGACAGCGGCATTTAATTACCGTATCCGTCCGGGCGGCCGGATATGAGCGCATCGCCGACCCCCGTCACATGATCGGAGGTCGGCGATGCTTCTGAATGGTAACCATAGAGGTCCTTGAGACCTCTATGGTTACTGATCGCCGGTAGCTGTGATCGCCACCCTGTGGTCGGCGCTCACAGCACACCTGTAATTCTGCTACATAGCAGTGAACAGCAGATCGCTGCTATGTAGCAGAGCCGATCGTGCTATGCCTGCATCTAGCCTCCCATGGAGGCTATTGAAGCATGGCAAAAGTTAAAAAAAAAGTAAAAAAAATGTGAAAAAAATAAAAAAAATATAAAAGTTTAAATCACCCCCCATTCGCCCCAATCAAAATAAATCAATAAAAAAAAATCAAATCTACACATATTTGGTATCGCCACGTTCAGAATCGCCCGATCTATCAATAAAAAAAAAGCATTAACCTGATCGCTAAACGGCGTAACGAGAAAAAAAATCGAAACGCCAGAATTACGTTTTTTTGGTCGCCGCGACATTGCATTAAAATGCAATAACGGGCGATCAAAAGAACGTATCTGCACCAAAATGCTATCATTAAAAACGTCATCTCGGCACGCAAAGAATAAGCCCTCAACCGACCCCAGATCATGAAAAATGGAGACGCTACGAGTATCGGAAAATGGCGCAATTTTTTTTTTTTTAGCAAAGTTTGGAATTTTTTTTCACCACTTAGGTAAAAAATAACCTAGACATGTTAGGTGTCTATGAACTCGTACTGACCTGGAGAATCATAATGGCAGGTCAGTTTTAGCATTTAGTGAACCTAGCAAAAAAGCCAAGCAAAAAAAAAGTGTGGGATTGCACTTTTTTTGCAATTTCACCGCACTTGGAATTTTTTTCCCGTTTTCTAGTACACGACATGGTAAAACCAATGATGTCGTTCAAAAGTACAACTCGTCCTGCAAAAAATAAGCCCTCACATGGCCAAATTGACAAAAAAATAAAAAAGTTATGGCTCTGGGAAGGAGGGGAGCGAAAAACGAACACGGAAAAACGAAAAATCCCAAGGTCATGAAGGGGTTAAGATGCGAGACTCATCCGAGTTTCTCGCATGTGTGATCCATCTATCATATCCATCTATTATCTATCTATCATCTATCTGTCTGTGTGTGTAAACATTATTCTTCAATGGAGTACGTACAGTAAATGAAGAGGTTGGACAAGAAATGACATCACAATTCTGTTTTTTTCTATATCTTTATTTAGCTTACAAAAAAAAAACACAAATCCGCATGAAAAACACATCAAAAACGCAGGTGACCTGCCAGTGACCTCAGGTGCAGATTTGGTGCAGATTTACCTGGGTCAAATCCTGAGCAAATCCTGACTGTGGAAACATATCGTAAAGCTGGCAAGTCTTACTATAGCTGCTTGAGGTCTAAAACGGAAAATGCTCCCCCTAGTGGTAAATATATATATTTAACACACAGAATGAGCAATGGACGGCACTAGAGAAGCACAAATCAATATGGACATACACTCCTTAAAGAACATCCGAAAAATACGCAGGTGGCACGAATGTTCTGGGTATATGGTGCTCAGCACTGATATGCAATCCAGAGTAAATACGATGAAACAAGAAAAGAAAACAGTGCGGCACTCACCCTTATTATTTGAAGCTGTGAAATCGTGCTCTTTATTGGAGAAAAATGTATAAAACATCCATTAGGAGATCAGGTCAGCGAGAGGGTGCGGAGGTGGAGTGTGGACGACGGCCGTTTCGCACGGTATGTGCTTCAACGGGTCCAGTTCCCGTTGGACCCGTTGAAGCACATACCGTGCGAAACGGCCGTCGTCCACACTCCACCTCCGCACCCTCTCGCTGACCTGATGTCCTAATGGATGTTTTATACATTTTTCTCCAATAAAGAGCACGATTTCACAGCTTCAAATAATAAGGGTGAGTGCCGCACTGTTTTCTTTTCTTGTTTCAAATATGTATATTTGTAAGAAATAATATAATATTTTTCATATAGAAATGTTTGCAAACAGTGCACACATTGCATTAATACATTTTAATTAAAATTTTAAGCTTAATTTCACAAAAAAAAAAAAAACTACAAGAAAACTGGTGGGACCTTCCCTTTAAATTATGATGGTTTCTTCCAGTTTCTGCTTCTCCCTAATACCTTTATAGAACCATGACATACACATAATATAGCATGGAGGGGCTCGGAGAAGGTGGCAGTGAAGGTGTGTAAGTGTCTGATGGGGTCACACAGCTCATAAAAGGACAACTGCCCGGCCTCATAATCCAGACATATCCTGACTCTATCACTGGAGATCTTGTCAGGTAACCAGATCACTTTCCTGTCATGTCTCACAAGATACTGATTATTATTATATCTCCACAAACTCCAGGACTTGTTATTATTTCCTCCAATTGCTGACTGACTCCCCCTCCTGTCTATACTGGGATAACACATCCCCACTATATACGACCTTGATCTACTGCCCTCCACATCCCAGTAATGTCGTCCTGAGGTAAATCCTCTCCTGCTCATCACCTGATTGTTATACTGGAATCTCTCTGCTGTTTCTGGACGTTTCTGATTCTCTTGTGTCCAGGTTGCAGTTTTCAGGTCGTCTGATATAAGGAGATTATTATCAGCCGTGTTTATATCCAGTAATATGTCTGCAGGATCCTCCATATAGATCCCGCTCCTTATACCTGATATTACCTCACATAATGTGTGTAATGTGTGTGAGATCACAGCCACATCCAGGTCATCTCCATCATGGGGCTGTTTATCATGTCCTCCTGTGTCCTCATCATCTCCCTTCTCCTCAGGATCACACAAGTCACCGGTGTCTGGTTCCTGTAAGACAGTCAGTGGATCCGTCATGTTACACAGCTCCTCAATGTGTCTCATCTTCCTGGACAGCTTGTCCTTCTTTATTTCCAGCTGATGGATCAGAGCAGACAGTGACAGTGACTCTTCCTTCTCCTGCCTGGAGATCTCACTCAGGACCTTCTTCTCCAGGTCGTCCACCCGTCTCCTGATGTCTGTACACAGGGCAGTGACTCTCTCGGCTTCTCCAGCTGCTTGTTCTTGAGCTTTTCTCTTGCGCTCCTCCAGACTCCGGACTCTTTCCTCAGTCTTCTCTCTCTTTGTGATCAGTTTCTGCAGAACATTTCTCAGTTTCTCCTTCTTCTCTGAGGTCTCATCCAGCATCTCCACCCGGTGTCCACGATGTTCCCCAATCAAACAGCAGGACACACAGATACAAGCCGCGTCCTCGGTGCAGTAATATTCCAGGATCTTCTTATGGACAGAACATTTCCTTTTCTCCAGAGAAGTGCTGGGATCAGATAAGACGTGTTCTGGTGATTTGCTGTGAACCCTCAGGTGTTTATCACACAGAGAAGCCTCACAGTGTAGACAGGATCTAACAGCAGGTACCGGAGAGTCCACACAGTAAGTGCAGCAGATCCCGGTGATCTCCTCTTGTTCTTGCTGAGTAATCAGGAAACGTTCTGCGACATTATGGAGATTTATGTTCCTCATCAGTGCCGGACGCTCCTGAAATCTTTTTCTGCATTCAGGACAGGAATAAACTCCAGACTCGTCCTGTGTATCCAGCACACGACCAATACAGACCCGGCAGAAGTTGTGTCCACATCTCAGCATTACAGGGTCCTTAAACGTGGATAAACAGATGGCGCAGAGCAGCTCATCTCTCAGATCAATAGACGCCATGGCTGATGGAAAAAGAGAGAAAATAAACTACAATTATTTAATACTCAGAGTAAAGTTTGGGTTCAGCTATGTAGACACAGGATACAGAAAAATTATAACAGGTATTCAGTCCTCTATATATGATGTATGAATATGTACAGGGCCGGTATCAGCACCCGGCGCACGCGGGCAAGTGCCGGGGCCCTGAGCAGGTGGAGGGGCTCACTCACCATCGGGGTCACTGGCGTGCTATGGGGGCCCAATCCCCTGCTGCTTGCTCCAAACCCCGAGATTTGCCATACTCGCCTCTCCGTTTCTGGGCTGCGTGGTCTTCCATCCTTTGACTGTGACGTTTCAGGTGAGAGGGCGCGATGATGTGAATAGTGTGCGCCCTCTGCCTGAACAGTCACGGCGCAGAGAGCCGGAAGACGCCGATGAGTCGGACAGCGTCGAGAGATTAATATATATATATTTTTTATAATGTTTAAAGCAGTATATGGGGGCCAATTACATGTAGAGCAGTATATGGGGCCCATTCTGTAGGGAGCATTATATGGGGCCCATTCTGTAGGGAGCAATATATGGGGCCCACTCTGTATGGAGCAATATACGTTCCCAATGCCATAATATAATGGGAAATCCGCAAAAAATCTGCAAAATTAATGAACATGCTGCGTTTTTTTCCACATGCGGTTTTTTCCCACAAACGCAAACGGAAAAAGCGCAACATGTGCACAAAAAATGCAAAATCCATTATAAATTATGGGATTCTAATGCATGTGTTTTTAGGCGCTTTTGAAGTGTTTTGCTTGAGAAAAAAACATGCAAAAATGCGAAAAATTTGGAGCGTGTGCACATAGCCTTACACGGCCATATTGATGGAAATGAAAAAAAACACAAAAGGCGTGCGTGCTTTTTTTTTGTCTTAGCTCCCTTCTTCCCAGAGCCATAACTTTTTGTATATACTGTGTACGCTCCATCCAGTTTTCTTTTATGTTCATTACAATTAGAAGTTTGAAATGTTCATATAAAAAGTTGTAAAAGAAACTCAGAAAACACAAATAAAAATGAATAAAAGTTGAAGAATCTGAATGTATCAACAGAAGAACTTCCACAAATAAGATTCTGGACTCGCACACGGCTCCTTAATGCCCGTCGTAAGGACGTTTCCCACTGATCTAGCTGATTTTTTTTGCTCATATTTGAGCAGCTCTTACCTTGGTTTGTGCTTTTCCTCTGCCAGCTGCTAGTGATGTGGAGGAGACTTGGAGCAGTGTGAGCAAGTGGGGAATGGTTGGCAATGCTTTGTTGTGATCGGGCTCCTCCCACATAAACACATACATTACTGTGATTGGCTGCTCAGTGTAGTGAGTGCACTGCACACATGATCTGTGATTGGCTGCTTAGTGTAGTGAGTCCACTGCACACATGATCTGTGATTGGCTGCTCAGTGTAGTGAGTGCACTGCGCACATGATCTGTGATTGGCTGCTCAGTGTAGTGAGCGCACTGCACACGTGATCTGTGATGGACGACTGCACAGATCACAAGTCAATGAGTCCATGTGACACGTACCCCACACGGCTGCCATCCGGAGCCTGGGAATCAGTGTACAGTTTTTCTCTGTTCCCAAGCGCCGAGTGCTGAACGCTACCCTCATCATGGTTCCCAGCACCAGCAGAAGATAATGATAAGAGTAGTAGTCTGCTCCCACTGTCTCCACCTGTAAAAATAAGGATAAAACAGAAATCATTATACTGACCTGTCATGATTTACCTGCCGCTATTAACTAGTTAAATGTCGCTGTCAAACTCTGACAGCGGCATTTAACTAATGCTTCCGGCCATCGGGCCGGAAATGTGCTCATCGCTGACCCCCGTCATGTGATTGGAGGTCAGCGATGTGTCGGCATGACAACCAGATATCTCCTTAAGACCTCTATGTTTATTGATGCTGGATTGCTGTGAGCGTCACCCTGTGGTCGGCGCTCATAGCAATGCTGTAATTCAGCTACATAGGGGCGATCTGAGCATCGTTTCTATGTAGCAGAGCCGATCAGGCTATACCAGCTTCTAGTCTCCAATGGAGGCTTTTGAAGCATGGCAAAAGTAAATAAAAAATGTTTTAAAAAATATGAAAAAAAAAAATATATATAAAAGTTTAAATCACCCCCCTTTTGCCCCATTCAAAATAAAACAGTAAAAAAAAAAATCAAACATACACATATTTGGTATCGCCGTGTTCAGAATCGCCCGATCTATCAATAAAAAAAGGGATCAACCTGATCGCTAAACGGTGTAATGATAAAAAAAATTCTAAACGCCAGAATTACATTTTTTTGGGTCACTGCGACATTGCATTAAAATGCAATAAAGGGCGATCAAAAGATTGTATCGGCACAAACGTGGTATCATTAAAAACATCAGCTCAGCGCACAAAAAATAAGCCCACACCCGACCCAAGATCCCGAAAAATGTAAACGCTACAGATATCGGAAAATTGCGCTATTTTTTTTATTTGTTTTTTTTTTTAGCAAAGTTTGGAATTTTTTTTCACCACTTAGATAAAAAATAACCTAGACATGTTTGGTGTCTATGAACTCGTAATGACCTGGAGAATCATAATGGCAGGTCAGTTTTAGCATTTAGTGAACAAAAAACAAGTGTGGGATTGCACTTTTTTGCAATTACACCACACTTGGTATTTTGTTCCCGTTTTCCAGTACAAGACGTGGTAAAACCAATTGTGTCGTTCAAAAGTGCAACTCAACAAATATGAACCCCACTTGCTACCGCTCACCGCTACAGGGCAAGTAGGATGAGCAAGGCTAAGTGCCAGAATTTGCGCATCTTGGAATTGCGCCTTTTCGGGGGCGGCTGAGAGCTGATGTGTTTAGCCAGGGGGGGGAGGGGGGCAATATCCATGGCCTATTTCTAGGCTATTAATTTCTTCCCGCAGCTGTCTGCATAGCCTTTGCTGGTTATTAATTATAGGGTGTTGGAAGACAACATGGACAATGTGCGTACCGTAGAAATATATAGAATTTATGAGTGCTGAATATGATCAGGACTCTGTTGATGAGATAAACCAGATACAAGACTGTAAACCTATCAGGCGGTCAGGCCGGTGTTCTTTTGTGTGATGTCCTTTGTTTTAGTGAGAAGGCAGAGGTGCATCTACATACTAAGGCTACGTTCACATTAGCGTTGCGCGCCGCTGCGTCGGCGACGCAACGCACGACGCACGCAAAAACGCGTGCAAACGCACGCAAAAACGCTGCGTTTTGCGACGCGTGCGTCGTTTTTTGACGAAAATCGGACGCAAGAAAAATGCAACTTGTTGCATTTTCTTGCGTCCGACGCTAGCGTAAAAAACGACGCACGTGTCAGAAAACGCAACGCGAAAAACGCATGCGTCCCCCATGTTAAACATAGGGGCGCATGACGCGCTAATGTGAACGTAGCCTAAGTGAATATTGGCCCTCCACCCTAATGGAGGACACAGGTATACACTGTGGAAATCTTGAATCAATAGCCTCTGTCTTGTTTGTGGCCCATCATCTACATATGTTCACAACTCCTGTGGGTTTCCATTATAAGCCACTGGTCATGAGATAGACATCCTGTCTTCGGCCAATGGATATGTATATGGATACACAATGCCTGTGGTGTTCGGGTGACGAACCATTGTTCTGTGAATGGACATGTTGGAGCCAGCCCAAATGGAGTTGAACCTGTCCTACACTAGAACTTTCTTCCCAAGTAGGAGGACGCCATCTGCAGGAAGGTGATGATTACTGCAGCCAATGACAGTGTTCACATTGCCGGAAGACGATTGGACATTTGCCATAGAAGATACTGGAAGCAATGGTGGAGTCATGGCTTGTATGTGCGTGTGGATGTGAAATGTTGGTAGAAATGGAGGAAGAATCAAGTCCATCTCTCTCTCTCTCTCTCTCTTATTATTGCCATGAAGAATCATTGCTAAGTATACTTGTAGATACTTGTATTGGTATTTTCTCTAATTATAGGACCTTGAAGATAAGGTTTTATTGTTATTTTATTTTCTGAATTGTCTTACTACTATCTTATTTTACTTGTCATTAAATATATTTGTCATTTTCCCAAACTTGAGTTATTGATTGTATAGGAAATATTCAGGACAGGATACAGGACGAGAAATCACCACCGACATTTGTCACCCCAGCGGATCGTGGAAAAACAGCATTCTACCCAGAACGAGAAGTTCCCAACTGCTTCATCCAAGTGCCTGAAAATATCCAGTTTTAAGACCAGACAAGAAAGCCCTTCTTCAAGGAAACAGACCCAAGGAGAACATCTTATCGGTGAACAAGTGACACGCTGGTTCGTGGAAACTTGAACGCCTGAGACGCCTAATGACCGAATGAAACAATGTGAAGGGAAGAGTGAGAGTAAATTGTCGAAAAAGAAAGCAAAGAAAGAGAAGTTAGCAAATGTTTTGTGTATGTTGTTGAAAATGAAAGGAATCACATTGGTATTCAGAGAAAGCTCAATTAAGAGGTGAGGTGGACAAAATTGAACAGGAAGTCAGTATGGCTATTGCTAGTGCTGAAGATCATAGTTGTGAATGTGAAAATCTAAGGGATGAGGTAGACAATATGAATGACCAAAATTGTGAGTTAGAAGATAAGCTCGAGGAGTATGAGGAAAGATGTCAACTTAGGGAGCAGCGAATTGCTTTGCTAGAAGAAAAGGAAGCAAAGTATAATGATGTTATGACAATACTTAGAAATCAGTTGCATGATGCCAATGTAAAACTGGAACTAAAAGAACATGATAATATGTCTTTGAAATCACAGAAAGGTACTAAAGTGAATAATCATTGCTGTAATCAAATGTGCAAATCTAATGACCAGGAAGAAAGAGACTGGAAAAGGCGGGAGGAGCGGCCTGTATGCACCGCGGATAGCCCTGAAGGTAACCCAAAGCAGAGGTCCTCTCTCTTTACTCCTGAATGCCCTCCCCTTAAGGTACCTTCACACATAACGATTTCATTAACGATATCGTTGCTTTTTGTGACGTAGCAACGATATCGTTAACGAAATCGTTATGTGTGACAGCGACCAACGATCAGGCCCCTGCTGGGAGATCGTTGGTCGCTGGGGAATGATCAGGACCTTTTTTTAGTCGCTGATCTCCCGCTGACATCGCACACATGCCGATCCAGCGATGTCTTCACTGGTAACCAGGGTAAATATCGGGTTACTAAGCGCAGGGCCGCGCTTAGTAACCCGATGTTTACCCTGGTTACCATTGTAAAAGTTAAAAAAAAAAAAACAGTACATACTTACATTCCTGTCACGTCACCCAGCGTCAGCTTCCCTGTATCCCCCAGTGTCAGTGCCGGCCGGCCGTAAAGCAAAGCACAGCGGTGATGTCACCGCTCTGCTTTCCGGCCGGCGCTTACACAGTGATGGGAAGCTGACGCTGGAGGGCGTGACAGGAATGTAAGTATGTAGTGTTTTTTTTTTTTACTTTTACAATGGTAACCAAGGTAAACATCGGGTTACTAAGCGCGGCCCTGAGCTTAGTAACCCGATGTTTACCCTGGTTACCCGGGGACTTCGGCATCGTTGGTCGCTGGAGAGCTGTCTGAGTGACAGCTCTCCAGCGACTAAACAGCGACGCTGCAGCGATCGATATCGTTGTCTATATCGCTGCAGCATCGCTTAATGTGACGGTACCTTTAGTGTAATCTATGATAACACAGCCCCTAATGAAATTTATTATGGTTATGGGTGAATTCTCCTCAGTTTATTGTTCTGTCAGAAAAGGCTATTAATAGCTATGTAAGCTGTGCTGTGCACGAGCAGGTTGATTCTGGTTTTCTCTGTTTTTTCCCCACTGTTCTTCCCGTTTTTTTCCAGTGTTTTGATTGGCTTACAGATATCGAACTGAGAGAATTCCTGGCTATAAAAACAGCTGTTCAGAGCCGCTGTCACTAGTTTACCTCAGAAGATTCAAGATCCCGTTCTCCCACCCCCTTTTTTTTGGTTCTGTTGTAACCTTGTCGTGTCGTTTATTTTGTGGGAAAAATCGCCCGGTGTCGGGTGGATTGGATTTTTAATGGTGAAATTTAATTCAGTTGATGAATGATTATTTAATTCTGGTTGGTTATTTTATTAATAATTTATTCTTCATGTTACTCAAAAATAAACGCCACGGTCAATTTTTATTCCAAACTAAATCTGGTGTGTTTGTCTTATTTATTTTGAATGGTGGGGCTTGTGTTACCATGAGTCAGGTAGATTGAGACAAACGAGGGAGAATTCACTTATAAAGAGCAGCAATCAAGTACATTGCACAACACTCACCATGCAAGAAAAGACAAACGTATGCCAGATATTAGGGACATTTGACCCAAGCGCATCAGCCATTAGTCTCTCCAATAGGCTAGAGGCTGTAGTGACACAATACAATCTAGGTAATAGGGCTTCGGGTATGGCTCCCATCCCAACTCTGTGAAAAGTTGCAGCCTCCTGTAGGATATCACAAAGGATTGTCTGCAGATCTTGAATGCAATTGGGGAAATGCTAGTGACAGAATGGAGGAATTAAAGAGAGTCATGGGAGGACGAGATACAAGAGGTACTAATGCCTTAGAAAATGCAAAACTAAATAGAGGAGATGATCCAATTATTTTCTGCAGTGAATATTTGACATTATATCGTTCTACCTATAACTGCCCTGACATGTCTCCTGATGATAACAGTTTTCTATATTCAATGGCTAACAAATGCACCTTTGTTGACTATCCAACAAAACTTGCCTCGAGGAACGCAAATTCCTATCAAGCCTTTGTAAATATATTGAAGGATTGGATTCAGGACACAAGTCATGACAACAAGCCCCAAAGGCGAATCTCAGAGATAGTCAAAAATGAAGGCAAAGTAAGGTTCGTTGGGAAATGTTATAGATGTGGATACACAGGTCACACTATGAAAGAATGCAGAAGTCGTAAAAGAATTATCAATAATAGACCTTTTATTGATAGGAAGCAAACTCAAGAACAAGAACCAAATGCAAGTAATGGAGAGCATAGTCTTCCTGAAGTTACATTATATGGCCCTCTTCTGGAAGAGCTGAGGAAGATTGGAAAGGCAATGGCAGGAAAGCCAGAGGAATTAAAGATCCCACCTAAAACAATAGGGATGTCAGGCCCCAGTGTTGTCCCTAGCGAGTCAGCTTAGCAAGGACAAGGCCGGGAGACCCCGTATTCAGGGTACGGTAGGGGGCCACCGTACAAACATCTGGATACAGGGGCTGCTGTCAGTTTAACTAATCTGGATTTGAAGATGGATCCTAGTGGTAAACAGATTTTCCTGAGAGGTTTTGGAGGACAATTAGTATCTTCAGAGCAATCTTTGCCAGTATCAATAAACCTAGGTAATCTATGTGTTGAGCATGGCTTATATCTTTCACCAACACGTGAAGGTACCATTGTTGGGTCAGATGTTATGAAGGAACATGGACTTATTGTAGATTTGTGCAACTGGATGTTGTGGAGAGGATCACGGTATAGAGGCTGTTTAAAGATGGTTACTGACAATTATGGTATTGATTCAATCGAAGGTGCAGAATCTTTAGATCCAGCTATGCTTTTGAGAACAGATGATGAAATATTGGCTGACATCTTGTGGCAGCATTTTGCCTTGTAGGTTCACGTCTCTGTATTGCTACAGGAGAGGCAAGGAAAATGGGTTTCTGTTGGATACCTATCAAGATTGTTAAGTCCTGTGGAAATAGGATTTGGTGATTGTGTGAGGAATCTGTTGGCAGTACATTGGGCAATACTATCCACGGAATACATAGTAGGATTTTATGAAATCATACTACAAACACCCCACACACCCATCAAAATGCTCTTGGAGTGAACACTCAGTATCTTCCCAAAGAGTAGCAAGATGGCTGGTAGATTTGACACCTAGGAACATCACAATAACTCATGATACTAACTACATCCTGCCACAGTTGATGCAATACAAAGGGGAAAAACATGACTGCGGGGTGGTACACATGACCAAGACCCAGGAGGGGTTTGGATTAGTGGCAGGGAAGGAAGATCTAAAAATTTGGGTGGATGGATCAAGGTATTGGGAAGAGGGACAATTTTACACAGGTTATGCCCTGTGGCGTCCTCAAACAAATGAACAAATTCTCATTAAATGCCCAAGAAAATTCTCAGCACCAAGAGCTGAACTAGAAGCTGTGAGGCAAGCATTATGGAGGGAGGTTTTCTCAAGGTGGGGATTTCCAAAAGTCATTGAATCAGATAGAGGCACACATTTCACCGGCAAAATCATGACTAATATGTGTGAAATGTTGAATGTAAAACCAAAGTTTCATGTATCATATCATCCGCAATCATCTGGGATAGTAGAAAGAATGAATCGAACTTTAACCCCTTCACCCCCGGAGCTTTTTCCGTTTTTTCATTTTCGTTTTTCGCTCCCCTCCTTCCGAAAGCCATAACTTTTTTTATTTTTCCGTCAATATGGCCATGTGAGGGCTTATTTTTTGCGGGACGAGATGTACTTTTGAACAATACCATTGATTTTAACATGCCATGTAACAGAAAATGGGAAAAAAAATTCCAAGTGTGATGAAATTGCAAAAAAAGTGCAATCTCACACTTGTTTTTTGTTTAGCTTTTTTGCTAGGTTCACCAAATGCTAAAACTGACCTGCCATTATGATTCTCCAGGTCATTGCGAGTTCATAGACACCTAACATGTCTAGGTTATTTTTTATCTAAGTGGTGAAAAAAAATTCCAAAGTTTGCTAAAAAAAAACATCTTTCGCAATTTTCCGATACTCGTAGCGTCTCCAATTTTCGTGATCTGTGGTCAGGTGAGGGCTTATTTTTTGCATGCCGAGCTGGCGTTTTAATGATACCATTTTGGTGTAGATACGTTCTTTTGATCGTCCGTTATTGCATCTTAATGCAATGTCGCAGCGACCAAAAAAACTTAATTTGGGCGTTTTGATTTTTTTTTTTCGCTACGCCATTTAGCGGTCAGGTTAATCCTTTGTTTTTATTGATAGATCGGGCGATTGATTGACGCGGCGATACCAAATATGTGTATGTTTGATTTTTTTTTAAAATGCCGCTGTCAGCGCTTGACGACGGCATTTAACTAGTTAATGGGCACGGGCGGATCGCGATTCCGCTCGCGCTCATGTCAGCTGTACAAAAGAGCTGACATGTCGCGGCTTTGAGGTGGGCTCACCGCCGGAGCCCACCTCAAAGCAGGGGATCTGCCAGCTGACGTACTATTCCGTCAGCTGGCAGAAAGGGGTTAAAGGAGAGATTAAAAAAATGGTTTTGCAATCCGGACGTAATTGGCTGTGTCACCTACCTGCGATTCTAATGGCAATACGGGGAACGGATGCAAAGAGCACTGCAATCACCCCATATCAACTAATGACTGGTAGAGTCAGGGGCGGATTATCAGAGGGTCAATATGGGCGGTAGCCCAGGGCCCAGTGGTCTGGGGGGCCCTGGGCTACCGCAGATTAACCCTCTGATAATCCTCTGTGACTGCCCGCCGGGCGGCGTTTATGTGCCCCCCGGACCCGGTGGGCAGAGAGAGGGGGCCCGCATTGGGCCCCTTCTCATCTGCTCACCGGGCCCCTTCCGGCGCTGCGGCGGTTTCCTATTGATGTGCGGGCGTGCGCCCGCACATCAATAGTTAACAACACCAGCCGCCAGCCAATTGGAGGCTGGCAGCTGATGTCGGCCGCAGCGCACACGTCGCCGGCGTCTGACGTCATTGTCAGTCGCCGGCGAGTGTGCTGCAGAAGGGAGCAGCTCGCCGCCTGGAGCGTGGACAGGTGAGGAGACTGTTTTTTTTTTTTGGATCAGTTATTATCGGTGCGGTGGACACACTGGGGGGCAATGCTGGAGGACACTGGGGCAGATTGGAGGACACACTGGGGGCAATGCTGGAGACACTGGGGCAGATTGGAGGACACACTGGGGGGCAATGCTGGAGACACTGGGGCAGATTGGAGGACACACTGGGGGGCAATGCTGGAGACAGTAGGGCAGATTGGAGGACACACTGGGGGCAATGCTGGAGACAGTGGGGCAGATTGGAGGACACACTGGGGGCAATGCTGGAGACACTGGGGCAGATTGGAGGACACACTGGGGGCAATGCTGGAGACACTGGGGCAGATTGGAGGACACACTGGGGGGCAATGCTGGAGACAGTAGGGCAGATTGGAGGACACACTGGGGGCAATGCTGGAGACAGTAGGGCAGATTAGAGGACACACTGGGGGCAATGCTGGAGACACTGGGGCAGATTGGAGGACACACTGGGGGCAATGCTGGAGACAGTAGGGTAGATTGGAGGACACACTGGGGGGCAATGCTGGAGACACTGGGCAGATTGGAGGACACACTGGGGGCAATGCTGGAGACAGTGGGGCAGATTGGAGGACACTGGGGGGGCAATGCTGGAGGACACAGTGGGGCAGATTGCTGGAGACAGTGGGGCAGATTGCTGGAGACAGTGGGGCAGATTGCTTGAGACAGTGGGGCAGATTGCTGGAGACAGTGGGGCAGATTGCTGGAGACAGTGGGGCAGATTGCTGGAGACAGTGGGGCAGATTGCTGGAGACAGTGAGGCAGATTGGAGGACACACTGGGGGGCAATGCTGGAGACACTGGGGCAGATTGGAGGACACACTGGGGGCAATGCTGGAGACAGTGGGGCAATGCTGGAGACAGTGGGGCAGATTGCTGGAGGACACACTGGGGGGCAATGCTGGAAGACACACTGGGGGGCAATGCTGGAGACAGTGGGGCAGATTGCTGGAGACAGTGGGGCAGATTGCTGGAGACAGTGGGGCAGATTGCTGGAGGACACACTGGGGGCAGATTGCTGGAGGACACACTGGGGGCAGATTGCTGGAGGACACACTGGGGGCAGATTGCTGGAGGACACACTGGGGGCAGATTGCTGGAGGACACACTGGGGGCAGATTGCTGGAGACAGTGGGGCAGATTGCTGGAGACAGTGGGGCAATGCTGGAGACAGTGGGGCAGATTGCTGGAGGACACACTGGGGGCAGATTGCTGGAGGACACACTGGGGGCAGATTGCTGGAGGACACACTGGGGGCAGATTGCTGGAGACACTGGGGCAAATTGCTGGAGACACTGGGGCAGATTGCTGGAGACACTGGGGCAGATGATTGCTGGAGACACTGGGGCAGATGATTGCTGGACACACTGGGGCAATGCTGGATACACTGGGGCAGATGATTGCTGGACACACTGGGGCAATGCTGGAGACACTGGGCCAGATTGCTGGACACACTGGTGGTAATATGCTGGACACACTGGGGCAGATTGCTGGACACACTGTCTGGGGGCAATATGCTGGACATACTGGGGCAGATTGCTGGACACACTGGGGGTAATATGCTGGACACACTGAGGGTAATATGCTGGACACACTGGGGGCAGGACTGGAGGCATGGGCAGAATGTAGACACGGGGCATGATTGGAGACATGGGGCAGGATGGATACGATGGAGACAGATGGGGCAGGATGTGGAGATCATATGGGGTAGAATGGATACTCATGAGTGCAGGATGGGAGAACATATGGCTGGAGCCAGGAATGCGATAAACGGAGCCAGGGTGGGGAATATTATTACCATAGGGGCTAATTAAGGGATATTGTTACTGCAGTGATGTATTTATTTTATTTTTTGAGTATACTGTTTTAAATGGGGGGGCGGTCCTGTTATTGTGCAGAGTGACACTATATCGCCTTTTTATCTTCATGTGGTGTAATGTAGAAGTTGTGAAAAATTAAGTAATGTGTTCTGCAAGTGGAGCTCGAGATAACTGTGTTATTTCCTGCAGAAACGAGTCCTGGCTGGAAGGAATGATGGCGGTCTGTGCTGGATGAAAGATGAAGGACTTCACCTAGAGACGTCACTGGTGAGTCCGTGTTACCTATACACTGACACTATACACTGTATACTATATAGAGGTCCTGTGTATAATACCACCAGTGATCTCAGTATTACCTCTACACAGACACTGCATACTAAGTACAGATCTCCTGTGAATACTGGCACTTATGGTGATAGTATTGTGTTTTTGTTTTTATATTACTGATCAGTATTGTGGTACTCAGTCACTATGTGGTGGTAATATGTGGTCTGGAAATGGTGTTGTGGTATTTGTCCCTTGTATGTGCTATTTGGTCACCAAGTGGTAATATGTGGTCTTGACATGGTGTTGTGGTATTTGTTCCTTGTATGTGATATTATTCGATCACTGTGGTTGTAATTTGTGATCTGGTCACGGTGCGGTTGTATTTGTTCCTTGTATGTGATATTATTGGTCAAGATATACCTAAATTGTATTGCAGATTTTAACAAATATTTAATAGGTTACAGTAGAGTAGGGCCCGGACATTTTTCTGGTATAATCTGGTTCGGGTATATCATGACCCCCGTCACATGACCCCCGTCACATGACCCCCGTCACATGACCCCCGTCACATGCCCACAGTGTGTGAACAGCCCGGGGCCCTGGCTACCCTTAATGCACCCCTGGGTAGAGTCATGAACCTTGGCCATCCTGCAGACCCAAAAAACAAACCTACCCCTAAAAACATCAGTCTTTATTAATAATCAAGTACAATACATACGATCAACAAAAATCTAAATGAAGAACATCCCTATTAGGGACTACAAGTTCCTGCAATTAGGGGCACAGCCTACCTATAGAGACATTTATATAGAGTACATTTTTGTGATACCAGAAAAACCCATATAGAAAAACTGAAAAAAAAAAATATAAAAAATAACAATAAAAAAAACATCAAAAATTGAAAAAATGCTACATATAATATGCCTCTTCTGACCCTAATAGGCCCTAAAGTCTGATATCCTTCCTTGCAGCGGAGGTTGGCACCCTAAATTTGCGATATGGCGCCCCCCTCGCTCCACGGTGGCTGTCCCTTATATCCCTAGGAAGTCCCTAAAAACCTAATAACCACAGACAAAAACAAACATATATGGATCAGATTAGATCCATAGTAAAAATGCAAAAGCACTTCTATATACACTGCAACTATGGCTGCCACTATTCCTTACAAAAATGACTTGCTTATAATAAATAGTCACTAAGGGCTTGATTAGTTGTTTGTAGAACTATGTAAAACTATGGGGTAGTAACAAGTCTGCGATCAGCAGGAAGCTATAATACACCTAAGCTGTACTATATATATATATATATATATATATATATATATATATATATATATATATATATTGTAAACAAGTTTTTCTTTGACAGCTTGAGAAGATACTGTTAGAAAATACTACATCAATAACTGCCTTACTGAGTGCACAGTTAGGCTAGAAAAATGCCCCCATATCCATAGTATATCATAGAGGGGATATACCCACACGCATATCATCTATAACTAATGCCTTAGTCAATAAAGTGCTTAATATGCTATATATGCACCATATACTGTAAGTTACATAGATAAGTTAGGTGAACACTCCCATCTTCATAGTTTATCATAACGGGGATATACCCACACACACGTTATGTATAACTAATGCCTTAGTAAATCAAGTGCTTAGTATGCTAAATATGCGCCATGTGATATAAAAATCATAGCTAATAAGAATCATCCACTTAGCTCTTTGCTCCTCAGGCGTTCCCTTAGAGCAGCCATGTCAATACGTTAGCTCACGCTGTCCCGACGCGTTTCTCCCCCGTAATATTTTCTCAGGGGGTTCATCAGGGGACTTGAAGATTGCTTATCCTTAATAGGTCGTAGAGCTACAGGCGGGAATCAAGATGCTGTATACCAGAGTCTGTGCTACCAGCTACCATATCCACTCTCTTATATAGTGCAGTGCTTTAATCTCCACCCACCTTAATTAGGCATTGGCGTGACGTCCTCCTATGTCCGGCACCATAATACACGTGCTGTGCTGAATCAGGAAGCCTAATGCCGTCAGGCGCGCTCTCTGGAGCGCATGTGCTCATACTGATGACGCTCTGTGGAACGCATATGCTCACACTGATGACGTGAGGAGCGTTCTGTGGAACGCACATGCGCTCCACCATAACTCTGCGTACAGCCTCAGAGCAGCATTGTTGGTCCCGGAGATATAATGTCTCCCTTTCTCATCGCGCCCGCTTCTGTCCTGCGCATGCGCCTGCACTTTCTCATGCACATAGCAATCCTGCCTTGTGTGCTGCCCAGATGTACGGTAAATCCAGCAGCTGGATGTGGGTAACATATTATTGTTCCCAAGTAATGCCTGCCATTTAAATTATAAGTAAGTGATGTTATTAATTCAGGCAATGTCCTGAGTGACAAGATGACAATTAATAGTTTACACATATATTTAGCCACAGCATAAAATATGACTTATCAGCTGCCACAATGCCATCCTACCTAATTAAATGGCAATTATAGGACTTCATATGTATCTTTATTCGCAGCATAACATACAGTTTGCTGGGTACCAGCAGAACATCAAGTAGAGAGAGGATATGGAACATAGTGGAAGCTATACGGCAAATAATTGCCAGATATGAAATTCCATATATATGTTAAGGCTCAATAGCCAATAAAACCTTTAATCGTCTCCCACTATATTAAAGGATGTTGCGGTCTAGGAGTACCTCTACCACCTGGATTTGCATGGATAACACAATATCAATGTATTAACCAGGCTATATTGTTTCCTCGCATGGGAAATGCTCTCACCATCACAACTAGATGAAGCTCGAGAAAGTCAGCTGCTCATTAAGTCCGTTAGGGTGGACGGTGTCCATCCAAAAGATCCACCTTGTTTCTCTCTGCAAGATTTTCTTATCCCAATCTCCTTGACGGACCGATGGTTCCACCACTTCAATTACCCTAAATGCAATTGACCCCAAATCCCTCCGTGATGCATATTCACATGACGCGCCAACGGTGTATCCCTCTTTTTGCGTATGTCGCCAAGATGCTCCCCAATACGTATTTTAAACTGTCTCTTGGTCTTTCCGATATAGTTTAATGGACAGCAACACGTACAGAGATAAACAACACCCACCGTTTTGCAATTTGCAAACTGTTTATTATTGTATGTTCTCTTGGTGACTGTACTCGTGAACGTACTGGAAGGCGTTACATACCGACAATAACTACAATGCCCACATCTGAAGGTACCTATGGCTCTATTTTCTAGCCACGTACCTTCTTTTTTTAGGGGGGGCAAAGTGACTGTTAACAAGTTGGTCCTTTATTGATTTACCCCGTCTGAATGTCACCAAGGGTCTGGGTGTAATCCACTTAGCAATATCAGAGTCAGTTCTCAAGACGTTCCAATGCTTTCTGAGAATATGCATTACTTTGGGGTTTTGATCGTCGAAAGGAGTTCCCAGAGATGCTTAGCACCTGTTGGCCCTTTGCCTTCACTCTGCGGTCCAGCTCACCCAAAACCATCTCGATTGGATTCAGGTCTGGTGACTGTGGAGGCCAGGTCATCTGGCGTAGCACCCCATCACTCTCCTTCTTGGTCAATTAGCCCTTACACACCCTGGAGGTGTGCTTGGGGTCACTGTCCTGTTGAAAAATAAATGATGGTCCAACTAAACGCAAACCGGATGGAATAGCATGCCGCTGCAAGATGCTGTGGTAGCCATGCTGGTTCAGTATGCCGTCAATTTTGAATAAATCTCCAACAGTGTCACCAGCAAAGCACCCCCACACCATCACACCTCTTCCTCCATGCTTCACGGTGGGAACCAGGCATGTAGAGTCCATCCATTCACCTTTTCTGCATCGCACAAAGACACGGTGGTTGGAACCAAAGATCTCAAATTTGGACTCGTCAGACCAAAGCACAGATTTCCACTGGTCTAATGTCCATTCCTTGTGTTCTTTAGCCCAAACAAGTCTCTTCTGCTTGTAGCCTGTCCTTAGCAGTGGTTTCCTAGCAGCTATTTTACCATGAAGGCCTGCTGCACAAAGTCTCCTCTTAACAGGTGTTGTAGAGATGTGTCTGCTGCTAGAACTCTGTGTGGCATTGACCTGGTCTCTAATCTAAGATGCTGCTAACCTGTGATTTGTGAGGCTGGTGACTCGGATAAACTTATCCTCAGAAGCAGAGGTGACTCTTGGTCTTCCTTTCCTGGGGCGGTCCTCATGTGAGCCAGTTTCTTTGTAGCGCTTGATGGTTTTTTGACACTGCACTTGGGGACACTTTCAAAGTTTTCCCAATTTTTTGGACTGACTGACCTTCATTTCTTAAAGTAATGATGGCCACTCATTTTCTTTACTTAGCTGCTTTTTTGCCATAATACATATTCTAACAGTCTATTCAGTAGGACTATCAGCTGTGTATCCACCAGACTTCAGCACAACACAACTGATGGTCCTAACACCATTTATAAGGCAAGAAATCCCACTTATTAAATCTGACAGGGCACACCTGTGAAGTGAAAACCATTCCCGGTGACTTTCTTTTGAAGCTCATCAAGAGAATGCCAAGAGTGTGCAAAGCAGTCATCAAAGCAAAAGGTGGCTACTTTGAAGAATCTAGAATATAAGACATAATTTCACTTGTTTCACACTTTTTTGTTAAGTATATAATTCCACATGTGTTAATTCATAGTTTTGATGCCTTCAGTGTGAATGTATAATTTTCATAGTCATGAAAATACAGAAAAATCTTTAAATGAGAAGGTGTGTCCAAACTTTTGGTCTGTACTGTATATTATGTGAACATCACCAACAATAAAAAAAACAAAACAAAAGAAAAACATTTATTTACCTCACAGCGCTGACGACGCGGGGGAGGGCTCCCAGAAGAAAACATGCTGTGGCTGGCAGGCTGTGGCTGGCAGGCTGTGGTTGGCTGGACTGGGGCAGGTTTAAGCTCTGGCGGCAGGTCTGCGTCTTGCTGGCTGGTATATGGATGAGTGAAGCCCTACATAGCAGGCTTTATATACACCTTTCCTAATTGTGGGCTGGTCAATTGTATCTGAGCATGCGCAGTTAAAAAAAACGGAATCTGGCTCCGGATTCCAGCATATGACGGATCCGTCGCCCTCCGGTGCCCATAGGCTTCAATTCTAGCAAATGCCGAATCCGGCGCTGTACGTTTCTTTGCCGGAGACAAAAAACTTTACTTTGTCCGTTTTCGACGGATCTGGCGAACGATGGATGAAATGTGAGGTCATCCGTCGCTAATACAAGTCTATGAGAAAAACGGATATGGCAGCATCATTCGTCGAATCTGTATTTTTCAAAATTTGCTGGATTGAGCCTGACGGCAAAACACTGATGTGTTAAAGCAGCCTAAGGGTACCGTCACACAGTGGCATTTTGATCGTTACGACGGCACGATCCGTGACGCTCCAGCGTCGTAACAATATCGCTCCAGCGTCGTAGACTGCTGTCACACTTTGCAATGTACGACGCTGGAGCGATAATTTCATGACGTATGTGCGATGTAGAAGCCGTTGGTTACTATGCGCACATCGTATACAATATCGTGCACACCTTTGTTACACCATGCGATCATGCCGCCACAGCGGGACACTGGACGACGAAAGAAAGTTTCAAACGATCTGCTACGACGTACGATTCTCAGCAGGGTCCCTGATCGCAGGAGCGTGTCAGACACAGCGATATCGCTGGAACGTCACGGATATATCGCTGGAACGTCACAAATCGTGCCGTCGTAGCGATCAAAATGCCACTGTGTGACGGTACCCTAATTCCTATTTTATTCTGCACACAGATGAAGTTCAGCGGCTCTAAATGACAAGGTGACATATGCTTTGCTGAATCACGTTAGCACTGAAAAACATAGATTTTCAATGGTCTATTACTGCATGGAGCACAATAGGAGCATTGTACAACACACTTCTATGAAATGTGCCCTGCTGTCTTTGCCTGTGGACCTCACTAATGGCGCTAGAAAAAAAAATCTGCTGGAAGGTCGATTTCACAGCCACACGGGACACTAGCTAAATTATCTGACTTAGAAACAACCGCCTAGCTAACTAGCTAAAATCTATTGGCATCGAGGACTAGCATCAGGAGCAGCCTCTCTGCGCTGTTATATTGACAAAATGGCACTAAAACAAGATGTCCGCTCTTTATATCGAGAGGGACATGTGATTTAAGCAGCCAATGACTCAAGCCCTTGTGTCTAGACATTGTGGATGTTTCCTGCACCCTGATTGGCTAGCCGCAATTTGAATACATAAAGTTAGAGAAAAAAAAATTACAAGCACTCAGATCCTCTGAGCTCTCCCCACCCCCTCCCCTCATCAAACATGTGCCCCCCGCTCATCATACACCTCCACTATCCTAGCCAAAGTGCTGAAAATACTTTAGTGGCAACGCAATTATTTTCCCGCACATTTTACCGAATTAATATAAGACAAAAATGCTAGTGATTCCGAATGTGCCATATTTGTGCCGAATTTATGTTGGCGATCGTTTTCGAAACATATTTGCTCATCTCTAATAAAGATCAACGACCGTTGGGTTCAGTTGTCGGACAGTAGACTGAATCAAAACAATAAGGACACTTCTAAAAGAAAATAAAGAATGGGCAATTTGAATACTGACCCTATTTGGGTCAATGTATGTAATGGATTTTTATATGTGTTTTTTTTCACTTACAAATTGCATGAAACTCACGAAAATCTGCAAGGAAGTGTTGTATTTGAATTTTTTTTTAATGTACAACATTTATATTCCTGCTGGATTGTTGTTTCTTGCTCTTGTAATATCACATTACTTTTCTCTAGAAAGCAACACTTTTTTTCTATTTTTTTCAATTTTTTAATATATTTTTTATATTTTATATCTCTTCCTGTAGAAATCATTAGAGAAACACTTACAGTTGGGTCCATATATATTTGGACAGAGACAACATTTTTCTAATTTTGGTTACAGATATTACCACAATGAATTTTAAACAAAACAATTCAGATGCAGTTGAAGTTCAGACTTTCAGCTTTCATTTGAGGGTATCCACATTAACATTGGATGAAGGGTTTAGGAGTTTCAGCTCCTTAACATGTGCCACCCTGTTTTTAAAGAGACCAAAAGTAATTGGACAATTGACTCCAAGGCTATTTCATGGACAGGTGTGGGCAATCCCTTCATTATGTTGTTCTCAATTAAGCAGATAAAAGGCCTGGAGTTGATTTGAGGTGTGCTGCATTTGGAAGGTGTTGCTGTGAAGTAAACACGCAGTTAAAGGAGCTCTCCATGCAGGTGAAACAAGCCATCCTTAAGCTGCAAAAACAGAAAAAAACCATCTGAGAAATTGCTACAATATTAGGAGTGGCAAAATCTACATTTTGGTACATCCTGAGAAAGAAAGAAAGCACTGGTGAACTCATCAATGCAAAAAGACCTGGGCGCCCACGGAAGACAACAGTGGTGGATGATCGCAGAATAATCTCCATGGTGAAGAGAAACCCCTTCACAACAGCCAACCAAGTGACAACACTCTCCAGGAGGTCGGCGTATCAATATCCAAATCTACCATAAAGAGAAGACTGCATGAAAGTAAATACAGAGGGTTCACTGCACGGTGCAGCCACTTATAAGCATCAAGAAGAAAAAGGCTAAAAAACATCTATAAAAGCCGCACAGTTCTTGCAGAACATTATTGGACAGATGAAAACAAGATCAACCTCTACCAGAATGATGGAAAGAGAAAAGTATGGGAAGGCGTGGTCCAGCTCATGATCCAAAGCACCACATCATCTGTAAAACCCGGCGGAGGCAGTGTGATGGCGCGGGCATGCATGGCTGCCAGTGACACTGGGTCACTAGTGTTTATTGATGATGTGACACAGGACAGAAGCAGGCAAATGAATTCTGAGGTCTTCAGGACATACTGTGTGTTCAGATCCAGCCAAATGCAGCCAAACTGATTGGTCGTCGTTTCATACTACAGATGGACAATAACCCAAAACATAAAGCCAAAGCAACCCAGGAGTTTATTAAAGCAAAGAAGTGGAATATTCTTGAATGGCCAGGTCAGTCACCTGATCTCAGCCCAATTGAGCAGCATTTCACTTGTTAAAGACTAAACTTCAGACAGAAAGGCCCACAAACAAACAGCAACAGAAAACCACCACAGTGAAGGCCTGGCAGAGCATCAAAAAGGAGGAAACACAGCGTCTGGTGATGTCCATGAGGTCAAGATTTCAGGCAGTCATTGCCAACAAAGGGTTTTCAACCAAGTACTAGAAATGAACATTTCATTTAAAATTATTTAATCTGTCCAATTACTTTTGGTCCCTTTAAAAACAGGGTGGCACATGTTAAGGAGCTGAAACTCCTAAACCCTTCATCCAATTTTAATGTGGATACCCTCAAATGAAAGCTGAAAGTCTGAACTTCAACTGCATCTGAATTGTTTTGTTTAAAATTCATTGTGGTAATGTCTATAACCAAAATTAGAAAAATGTTGTCTCTGTCCAAATATATATGGACCTAACTGTATTTTATTCAGAAAATGGGCTCTACATTGATGTCTATTACCCAAAAAATGCAGCAAAACGCAGAAACAATGGACATGGCAAATTTTAAACATTTGCACCATTCAAGTTACAAGCGGAAATGGGGCATCATGCACATAACATTCCAAAGATCTCATTTAATTTTCCGGTACTTTTTTCTGAACAGTTCTTTTTTGTCATTTAAAAAAAAAAACATCATATATAATAACCCTTGAGAAATTGTTACAGGACAGAATCGGGAAGTTCATGCAAGAAAACCCTCCAGAATAGTAGAATTCAAACAATTATGCAAAGAGTGCACCAAATATTAATTCACAATAAAAGAATCATTGCAGATATATAAGCAGTTATTAGTTATAAGGGGGGGGGGGGCAAACACTCGAAATTTTAACACATTTTGATCCTTCAGCTTTTCTTTATTTTATATTACAATTAGTTGAATGATCTAAAACATGTAAATGTAACAAATCTGATGTATTCTCTGTCGTATTAATGGATATATCATGTTATGATGGTTTCACCCAGTTACTTCTTCCCTCTAATATCTTTATAGAACTTTCACATACATATAATACAGCATGAAGGGGCTCGGAGAAGGTGGCAGTGAAGGTGTGTAAGTGTCTGATGGGGTCACACAGCTCATAAAAGGACAACTGCCCGGCCCCATAATCCAGACATATCCTGAATCTATCACTGGAGATCTTGTCAGGTAACCGGATCACTTTACTGTCATGTCTCACTGAATACTGATTATTATATTTCCTCAAACTCCAGGACTTGTTATTTCTTCCAATCAGTGACTGATCTCCGCTCCTGTCTATACTGGGATAACACATCCCCACCCTCCACCACCCTGATCTACTGATCTCCACATCCCAGTAATGGCGTCCTAAGGTAAATCCTCTCCTGCTCATCACCTGACTATAACCCAGGAATCTTTCTGCTGTTTCTGGACGTTTCTGATTCTCTCGTGTCCAGGTTGCAGTTTTCAGGTCGTCTGATATAAGGACATTATTACCAGCTGTGGTTACATCCAGTAATATGTCTGCCGGACTCACCACATAGATCCCGCTCCTTATACCTGATATTACCTCACATAATGTGTGTAATGTGTGTGAGATCACAGCCACATCCAGGTCATCTCCATCATGGGGCTGTTTATCATGTCCCCCTGTGTCCTCATCACCTCCCTCCTCCTCAGGATCACACAAGTCACCGGTGTCTGGTTCCTGTAAGACAGTCAGTGGATCCGTCATGTTACACAGCTCCTCAATGTGTCTCATCTTCCAGGACAGCTCGTCCTTCTTTATTTCCAGCTGATGGATCAGAGCAGACAGTGGCAGTGACTCTTCCTTCTCCTGCCTGGAGATCTCACTCAGGACCTTCTTCTCCAGGTCGTCCACCCGTCTCCTGATGTCTGTACACAGGGCAGTGACTCTCTCGGCTTCTCCAGCTGCTTTTTCTTGAGCTTTTCTCCTCTGCTCCTCCAGACTCCGGACTCTTTCCTCAGTCTTCTCTCTCTTTGTGATCAGTTTCTGGACGACATTTCTCCATTTTTTCTTTTTCTTCCCTGCGGCCTCATCCAGTGACTCCATTTTATGTCCATTATGTTTCCCGATCAAACTGCAGGACACACAGATACAAGCCGCGTCCTCAGTGCAGTAATATTCCAGGATCTTCTTATGGACAGAACATTTCCTTTTCTCCAGAGAAGTGCTGGGATCAGATAAGACGTGTCCTGGTGATTTGCTGTGAGATCTCAGGTGTTTATCACACAGAGAAGCCTCACAGAGTAGACAGGATCTAACAGCAGGTACCAGAGAGTCCACACAGTAAGTGCAGTAGATCCCAGTGATCTCGTCTTGTTCTTGCTGAGTAATCAGGAAACGTTCTGCGACATTATGGAGATTTATGTTCCTCATCAGTGTCGGCCGCTCCTGAAACTCTTCTCTGCAGTCAGGACAGGAATAAACTCCAGACCCGTCCTGCGTATCCAGCACACGACCAATACAGACCCGGCAGAAGTTGTGTCCACATTTCAGTGTTATAGGGTCCTTAAATGTAGATAAACAGATGGAGCAGAGCAGCTCGTCTTTCAGAATAGCAGAAGCCATGGCTGACGGAAGAAGGAAGAAATGAAACTACAATTCTCTGATATTAAGAAAGCAAAGGTCAGGTTCAACTTTCTTGACACAGGGTGCGGCAGAATTGTAACAGGTCTTCAGTCCTCTATATATGATGTAAGAATATGTATATAATAGATTAATAGATGTGTGTATATACTATATTTTTCGGAGTATAAAATGCACTTTTTCCCCAAATTTTTTTTGGGTAAAACGGGGGAGCGTCTTATAGTCAGAATATACTTAAGTGTAGTGTGACGGCAGCAGGAGTCGGGCGATACTGCGGCGGTCCGACCCTGCAGGATAATGATCACACTCCCTTTGCAGGCTGATGCGGCAGGTTCGGCGGTGCTCTGTGGTTCGGGGCTGCTCTGGCATTTTGTGAAAGCCCAAAGGCCCCTTACATCCATTGCTGCGATGCCGTGGCCTTCAGTAAAATGGCCGTTAGGGGCGGAGCATGCTCAGATTGAGATCTCGGCAAGGAGATCTTGTTCCGAAATCTCTGGAGACAAGATCTCGGCGCGAGATCTCAATCTGAGTGTGCACTGCCCTTGGTGGCCATTTTCCCAGAGGTCACCGCATCGCAGCAATGGATGTGTGGGCCTCCGGGCTTTCACAAAATGCCGGCACAGCCCCCGCACCACAAGGCACCGCCGAACCTGCTGCACCAGCCTGGGATGGGATTTCCCGGAGGCCACCACAGAACAGCAATGGATGTCTGGGCCTCCGGGATTTCACACAATGTCGGCGGAGCCCCCGCACCTTTAGCACCGTCGAACCGCCACACCAGTCTGGGATGAAAGTCATATCGTTGGACCACTGAATACCCCCTGTGACCCCGCTCCACCAGCGCTTTCGAACTCCCTCCAGTAAGATGAATTCAGACTGTAAGACAGACCCCCATTTGACACATTAATTGTTTTCCCTATTTGCCTTCTGAACATTTGGGGTGTGTCTTATAGTTCGAAAAATACGGTATATGTGTTTGTGTGTGTGTGTGTGTATATACAGTTATATGAAAAAGTTTGGGCACCCCTATTAATTTTAAGCTTAATGTTTTATAAAAATATATTTTTTTGCAACAGCCATTTCAGTTTCATATATCTAATAACTGTTGGACACAGTAATGTTTCTGCCTTGAATGAGGTTTATTGTACTAAGAGAAAATGTGCAATCTGCATTCAAACAAAATTTGACAGGTGCATAAGTATGGGCACCCCACCAGAAAAGTGACATTAATATTTAGTAGACCCTCCTTTTGCAAAAATAACAGCCTCTAGTCGCTTCCTGTAGCTTTTAATGAGTTCCTGGATCCTGGATGAAGGTATTTTTGACCATTCCTCTTTACAAAACAATTCCAGTTCAGTTAAGTTTGATGGTCGCCGAGCATGGACAGCCCTCTTCAAATGATCCCACAGATGTTCAATGATATTCAGGTCTGGGGGCTGGGATGGCCATTCCAGAACAGTGTAATTGTTCCTCTGCATGAATGCCTGAGTAGATTTGGAGCGGTGTTTTGAATCATTGTCTTGCTGAAAGATCCATCCCCTGCGTAACTTCAACTTTGTCACTGATTCATGAATACTATTGTCAAGAATCTGCTGATACTGAGAGGAATCCATGTGTCCCTCAACTTTAACAAGATTCCCGGTGCCGGCATTGGCCACACAGCCCCAAAGCATGATGGAACCTCCACCAAATTTTACTGTGGGTAGCAAGTGTATTTCTTGAAATTCTGTTTTTTGGCCGCCTTGCATAACGCCTTTTTGTATGATCAAACAACTCAATCTTGGTTTCATCAGTTCACAGGACCTTCTTCCAAAAAGAAATTGGCTTCTCCAAATGTGCTTTTGCATACCTTAGCCGACTCTGTTTGTGGCGTGCTTGCAGAAACGGCTTCTTCCGCATCACTCTCCCATACAGCTTCTCCTTGTGCAAAGTGCGTTGTATAGTTGACCGATGCACAGTGACACCATCTGCAGCAAGTTGATGCTGCAGCTCCCTGGAGGTGGTCTGAGGATTGTCCTTGACTGATCTCACCATTCTTCTTCTCTGCCTTCCTGATGTTTTTCTTGGCCTGACACTTCTGGCCTTAACAAGAACTGTACCTGTGTTCTTTCATTTCCTTACTATGTTCCTCACAGTGGAAATTGACAGGTTAAATCTCTGAGACAGCTTTTTGTATCCTTCCCCTGAACAACTATGTTGAATTATCTTTGTTTTCAGATCATTAGACAGTTGTTTTGGGGAGCCCATCATGCCACTCTTCAGAGGAGATTCAAACAGGAGAACAACTTGCAAGTGGCCACTTTAAGTAGCTTTTCTCATGATTGCATACACCTGGCTATGAAGTTCAAGCTCAATGAGGTTAGAAAACAAAAAAAAAAGTGTTTTAGTAAGTCAGTAAAAAGTAGGTAGGAGTATTTAAAACAAGAAAATGATAAGGGTGCCCATACTTATGCACCTGTCAAATTTTGTTTTAATGCAGATTGCACATTTTCTGTTAGTACAATAAACCTCATTTCAAGGCAGAAACATTACTGTGCTCAACAGTTATTAGATATATGAAACTGAAATAGCTGTTGCAAAAAAACAATTTTTATAAAACATTAAGCTTAAGATTAATAGGGGTGCCCAAACTTTTTCATATAACTATATATATATGTGTATGGTGTAAATATACACTGCTCAAAAAAATAAAGTGAACACTTAAACAACAGAATATAACTCCAAGTAAATCAAACGTCTGTGAAATCAAACTGTCCACTTAGGAAGCAACACTGACAATCAATTTCACATGCTGTTGTGCAAATGGAATAGACAACAGATGGAAATTATTGGCAATTATCAAGACACACTCAATAAAGGAGTGGTTCTGCAGGTGGGGACCACTGACCACATCCCAGTACCATGGTTTTCTGGCTGATGTTTTGTTCACTTTTGAATGTTGGTTGTGCTTTCACACTCGTGGTAGCATGAGACGGACTCTAAAACCCACACAAGTGGCTCAGGTAGTGCAGCTCATCCAGGATGGCACATCAATGCGAGCTGTGGCAAGAAGGTCTGCTGTGTCTGTCAGCGTAGTGTCCAAAGGCTGGAGGCGCTACCAGGAGACAGGCCAGTATACCAGTAGACGTGGAGGTGACTGTAGGGGGGCAACAACCTAGCAGCAGGACCACTACCTCAGCCATTGTAAAAGCAGAAAAAGGAGAAGCACTGCCCCGTAAAATTACCTCAAGCAGGCCACAAATGTGCATGTGCCTGCACAAACTGTTAGAAACCGACTCCATGAGGATGGTCTGAGTTCCTGACATCCACAGATGGGGGTTGTGCTCACAGCCCAACACCGTGCAGGACGCTTGGCATTTGCCACAGAACACCAGGATTGGCAAATTCGCCACTGGCGCCCTGTGCTCTTCACAGATGAAAGGAGGTTCACACTGAGCAGATGTGACAGACGTGACAGGTTCTGGAGACGCTGTGGAGAGCAATCTGCCTGCAACATCCTTCAGCATGACCGGTTTGGCAATGGGTCAGTAATGGTGTGGAGTGGCATTTCTTTGGAGGGCCGCACAGCCCTCCATGTGCTCACCAGAGGTAGCCTGTCTGCTATTAGGTACCGAGATGAGATCCTACGACCCCTTGTGAGACCATATGCTTGCGCCCTACCTCCCTACATTTGTATTATATTCTTGCCGGACATGGTACTTAGGTGTCACTATCCCTGTTATTAATTTTTACATGTACTTTAATAACTACCCTTGTTTTGTACTATTTATCAATAAGAATGTTTATACTTAATGGTACTTCGCTCTATGATTCACTTTTTTGGTTTGGGTAACATATGCTTGCGTGATTGGCCCTGGGTTCCTCCTAATGCAGAACAATGCCAGACCTCATGTGGCTGGAGTGTGTCAGCAGTTCCTGCAAGATGAAGGCATTGAAGCTATTGACTGGCCGCCCATGCCCCAGACCTGAATCCGATTGAACACATCTGGGACATTATGTCTTGCACCATCCACCAACGTTACATTGCACCACAGACTGTCCAGGTGTTGGCGGATGCTTTAGTCCAGGTCTGGGACTAGATCCCTCAGGAGACCATCCGCCGCCTCATCAGGAGCATGCCCAGGCGTTGTAGAGAGATCACACAGGCACGTAGAGGCCACTCACACTACTGAGCATCATTTCCTTGTCTTGAGGCATTTCCACTGAAGTTGGATCAGCCTGTAACCTAATTTTCCACTTTGATTTTGAGCATCATTCCAACTCCAGACCTCCGTGGGATATTAGTTGTGATTTACGTTGATCATTTTTAGGTTTCATTGTTCTCAATACATTCCATTATGTAATGAATAAAGATTTACAACTGGAATATTTCATTCAGTTATATCTAGGATGTGGGATTTTAGTGTTCCCTTTATTTTTTGAGCAGTGTATATATATAATATGAGTTTCATTTTTTTGTATTGAAGAACTGAAATAAATTAACTTTTTGAGAATATTCTAATTTTGTGGGAAGCACCTGCATGTGTTCATTCCCATGGAAGCTGCAAATATTCCATGTTCATTCACCACCTAGTAAGCTCAGGGAATTCAATATACATCTGATTTTGGGGATTGAAATGAAAAAGATAGTATATCTGACATGAATATTGCTACTTCTCTCTGGTATCTTGTGTAATGAGACTGTAAATTGTCTTGCCAGATGATAGATAAAATCTAGATCAAAGTATATAGACACACTTTTAAGTAACCAGGATCTAGAATTGCTACCTCCCAAAAGGTCGTTCAGATTCCAATATGTTTACTGGACTTGACATACCCATTACACACCATATACATTGCATATACATCACATACAAAACATAACATATTCTTAATAAAATATTTAATAAACTGTGATATGTGAAAAATGTTTAAAACATTTATGCAAAATATTTTTTTTATAATTATTATTTTGAAGCTGTTCACCATGATTTATAAATAATATCATAATTGATTTCAATCCATCAAATCAAACCAAACACAGATTACAATATTTCATCTTCAGCCAACAATATGTGTCGTGAACCCATCAGTGCTTACACACAGCATCTCTTGGCCTGAAAGACTCCAGCGATTTTACATGGTTTAAAGATGCAAATTTTGTCTTAATGGAAGAAGAGGACTAAGCTCGAGCACCACCTATTGCAAGCAGCGATCCTGAAAGTCAACAGTGACTGTTTAACGAGCCTTGCAATATGAATCAGGATAAAAACCAAACCAGAATCTCGAGAGACAATTTGCATATTTAATTTCCCAGAGGAGCATGCATGGGTTTTAAGTCTTCTCACTCTGACATGCCAGCTTTGATTGTCACTCTCCATAAGTTGAAACGTTAACCCTTAGGCCAGTCTCACACGTCCAAATAATTCCGGTACCGGAAAAATCGGTACCGGAATTATCCGTGTCCATGTGTCCGTGTGCTTACCGTGAACATCAGTGTGGCACACGTGCGGCACACTGGGTTCCACACAGACCGTGCAGGAGACAGCGCTACAAGTAAGCGCTGTCCCCTGCATCTGGTGCTGAAGCCGCCATTCATATCTTCTCTCCAGCAGCGTTCGCTGGCTAGAAGATATCAAAAATTCTTTTTTTTTTTTTCGTGTTTAAAATAAAGATCCACCCCATGACTGTAATCGGCGGCCGCACATGACCGCTCATACAGGAGAAGGTGCGGCGAGGACAGGAAGCTGCGAGGGAGCCGGGTGAGTATTTTATTAACAGCGGGAAGGGGGGGGGGCACACAGGGGGTGGGAGGGGGGTGGGGACAGGGATCTTTATTTTAAACACGAAAAAAAAAAAAAAATTTTCATATCTTCTAGCCAGCGAACGCTGCTGGAGAGAAGATATGAATGGCGGCTTCAGCACCACGTGGGGGGGACAGCGCTTACTGTAGCGCTGTCTCCTGCACAGCACATGGACTGCACACGGACAGCGTCCGTGTGCAGTACGTGTTTTACACAGACCCATTGACTTTAATGGGTCCGTGTAATCCGTGCGCTCCCACGAACACTCACATGTCTCCGTGTTTTGCACACGGACACACGGTCCGTGAAAACACGCTGACATGTGCAGAGACACATTGATTTCAATGTGTCTACGTGAGTCAGTGTCTCCGGTACGTGAGGAAACTGTCACCTCACGTACCGGAGCCACTGACGTGTGAAACCGGCCTTAGACATGGTTTAAAAGAAACTTGTCAAGTCTTGCAGGCCTCCCAAACCACCAACTTTATGTAATTTAGCCCTACTCCATGATTCCCACACTATCCTTGATGTTCCGCTTAGAGCTTAACAAGAGGAGGCCATCAATCACACCCGCGTGCCCATGATTGCAGTGTCTGAGACTGGACTGTTAAGGGTTGAATTGGCACCCAAGTTGATGACAACTAACTCATAAGGCTGCTAAGTGACTGACATAATACCTTTTTTTGCAAACTTATCCACAACAGGGACATCAAGGACATGGAAGGAATTGTGGAATATGGAGACATAACATAATAAAGGCAGTTTGGAAAAGTTTTCGAGACCTGACAAGATAATTGAAGCAAGTTCCAGTGGTGGGAAACCCTGTGATCAGCTTATCGTAAGGGGATCAGTGCATTGTGAAGGAATTCTCCGCAGTGAATATTCGTTTAAGCCTGAAGGTAATAATTTGGAAGCGTAGTTGACCTCTACTTCACCCAGGGCAAAAATTCAGTTTGATGCCGTAGTTCTTTGTGTAATTATCCTGGTTTGCTAGCGATACAGTCACCAAAAGCCCAGGCAGTGGATTGGGAGCCTAATGTTGCCTTCAAACCCTCATATGTGGATCACTTGCTGTTGGGAGATGCATATGATGGTGACTATCAGGGTATGAAAAATACGGTACCAAGATATATATCTTTCCTGTATCAGAGTATGAGCACTTCACATGTATTTTGCCTGGAAAAAGCATTAAAAATGCCAAAAATAATGAACAAATGCCCTGCCATGTCAAAAGTACTTGCTGTGTATATATTCTGTGCTTCTTTGAACCTCTTCAGGTCTTCAAAAACGTGAAACGGTTAAGAGTAGTCAACAGTACATTCTTGTGGAGTCTTCTGCTCATGATTAATACATAAAATGCTCATGACTAATACATAAAATCTGGGGGGAAAAAGTAAAAAATGCCGCAATAGTCATCTGAAAAGACATCTAAAAAAATGATTCAAGAAAAACAGAACGATGTCTCGTGCACATGCGTGTGACAACAGCCTGTAATAGAATAATTAGTATACGATTCTAGGGTCTAATCCTCATCAGTGGCAGATACCACAGGGGTAAGAACTAGAGATCAGCAGATCATTCCAAATTTGAAATCGTCGGCTTCACTGAATTTTCCTCAAAAAATTCAATTTGCACCAATTAAATCTGAGTGTAACAGATTGTTATATTATTTAGTATACATGTACCTGTATAATATCCTATAATCACAGAATAAATAAAAATACTATATATTATATAGTACAAAATATTACCAGTTTCGTTTAATGATTAGAGTATTTGAGTATTTTGAACGTATGTATTGTTAAGAGCGTAATTATGAACTACAACTCCCAGCAATAGGCACCAAATAGAATCAATTTCTCATTTATCCCTTGTATATAACATTGAAGAAAACCAACATTGATTTGGCTTACATATTGTATTATGCTTATTCGGTTTAATTCCATTGTAAAGGACAGGTAAATATCATCAGGTGCAAAACAAATAAAAGCTCAGATGTGACCAGACCGGTTCCTATTTATACAGCAGATGTAATAGATTATGTTGGTTTCTTCCAGTTACTTCTCCCCACAGATATCTTTATACAACAATCCCATACGCATAATACAGCATGGAGGGGCTCGGAGAAGGAGGCAGTGAAGGTGTGTAAGTGTCTGATGGGGTCACACAGCTCATAAAAGGACAACTGCCCGACCTCATAATCCAGACATATCCTGACTCCATCACTGGAGATCTTGTCAGACAATAGGATCACTTAACTACCGTTTATCGCTGAATACTGAACATTATATCTCGACAAACTTCAAGAATTGTTATTATTTCCAATCACTGATCTCCATTCCTATCTATACTGGGATAACACATCCAGACCATCCACCTCCCTGATCTACTGATCTCCACATCCCAGTAATGTCGTCCTGAGGTAAATCCTCTCCTCACCTGAGGATATTGAAATCTCTCTGCTGTTTCTGAATGATTCCTTTTCTTTTGTCTCCAGGTCGCAGTTTTTAGGTTGTGTGATATAAGGAGATTATTACCAGCTGTGATTACATCCCATAATATGTCTGCAGGATCCTCCACATAGATCCCGCTCCTTATACCTGATATTACCTCACATAATGTGTGTGAGATCACAGCCACATCCAGGTCATCTCCATCATGGAGCTGTTTATCATGTCCCCCTGTGTCCTCATCACCTCCCTCCTCCTCAGGATCACCTCAGGTCTCAAGGACCTCTATGGTTACCATTCTGATGCATCGCTGACCCCCATTCATGTGACGGGGGTCAGCGATGCGCTCATTTCCGTCTGGAAGCACCGGTTAAATGCCGCTGTCTGCATTTGACAGCGGCATTTAACTAGCTAATAGCGGTGGGTGAATCGCGATTTCACCCGCCGCTATTGCGAGCACATGTCAGCTGCTCAAAACAGCTGACATATCCCGGCTTTGATGCGGGCTCACCACCGGAGCCCTGCATCAAAGAGGGGGATCCGACCTCAGACGTACTATCCCGTCCGAGGTCAGAAAGGGGTTAAATGGCGAGTTTATACCACATCCTACAATGGAGAGTTGGCTGAAAATAGCTTGGGTGAAGTGGACGGGAAACATATCCGCATCGTCAAACCTGCTGGATCTGGATCAGAATATTTTAACTATAAAAATATTTCTCCATTGTGCTCATGGCCATCGCTGACGCTGAATACAAATTTATAGCGGTCAATATAGAGGCCTATGGCCGCTCCAATGATTCACAAGTTTTTAAATTGTCTGCAATGGGTCATCATCTCTATGGAAACACCTTCCAATTTCCACCCCCAAGACCGCTGCAGGAAACCTCTGGGCCACCAATGCCTTTTGTTTGTGTTGGAGAAGAAGCCTTCCAATTCTCAGAACACCTGCTGAAACCGTACTCCAGTAGTGGATTGACGCCCACTAGAAGAGTATTTAATTACCGCCTAACACGAGCACGGAGAATGGTGGAGTGCGCTTTTGGGATTCTGACAGCCAATTGGCGAGTTCTATTGACCGCTATCAACTTGAAGACTGTGTGGTCCTGCACAATTTTGTTATGTGCAAGGAACAGATTTCCATTGATGACCACTCTGAAGAAACCACCTTGCATGATTATCAGAACATTACTTATAGAAGTTCTGTGTCAGTTTCCAGAATGAGGGACAAATTTGCTGAGTACTGTATTTCACCTCAAGGAAGATATAGACTGGCAGGATGAGAGAGTTTGAAAAATGTGTCTTGGACCTTGTTACCCAAAGTATTTGACCTTCTTTACCCAAAGTATTGTACCTTTTTAACCCAAAGCATTGTACATGGTTGGGTTTTCCCCAAAGTATTTGACCTTCTTTACCCAAAGTATTGTACCTTGTTTTAACCAAAGTATTTAACCTTATAAACTAACAAATGAAAGACAAAATTTTTAAACCAAAAAACTGTTTTTTTTTATTAGCAAATTTTTAACAAACAAAATCTTTATAAATTTAAATAGTGTGGGGTGGAGATAATACTGGATGGGCTGAAACCCAATAAAAAAGTGTTAGACATGTAAACATTTTTTATTAAATGGGGTGGGTGATATTTACCTTCTGCTCACCATCGTTGACCGAAGGAACGACAAGGCTGTAGCATACTTGTACTTGCTCCTGCGTCCTCCCGATCCACTCGGGGCCCGCATCTCCTTGTAAAACTCCTTTTTGAAGTGATCCCTGATTGACCGCCACTGCTTGACAACTCTCTTGGTTAGTATACAACACATTACATCCAGGCAACATAACTGAACTGGGAATACTTACGCGCTTGATTCTGGGCCCGAACATCGAGGTCCTCCCAGTTGCCCACAACTTTGTTGCACACTTGCTCCCAGAGTCGATGGGTCACAACGATATAGGCGTGGTGGCAGACCCCCATGTTCCACAGCGGCTCCCGCTCTAGGATTAGATCGATGAGAAGGTCGATGTTTATCCCGGCCTCCTCACCATCCAAGTCAGGAGCACGCTGTGAAGCCTGTTAAAAAAGACAAAAAACAAAAACATTACACTGAAATCCTCGATGGCGACCGCCCTGACACTAACGCCGATGACCCTGGGAGGCGCTTTGAGGACCTCTTGATCGAGCCCCAGAATGGGAAGACTTAAAAAGAAAAAAAAACATTATGTGCTTGGATGTAGGCTTATGTGTTATGTGTACTGTGATGTCTGTGATGATGTGGTTCTGCGATGCATGTAAGAAACTTACCAATTGCGAGCCTACTCCGGGTATTTCTCCACCCCATCCGTCTCCTTCTGGAAGCACCTCTGATCCTGCAGCTTCCTGTTATACAAAAATTATGTATTAATAATATATATATAAATTATGTGAACATCACCAAAAAGAGAAAAAACAAAAGAAAAATATTTACCTCACAGCGCTGATGACGCGGGGGAGGGCTGCCAGAAGAAGACATGCTGTGGCTGGCAGGCTGTGGCTGGCAGGCTGTGGCTGGTAGGCTGTGGCTGGCAGGCTGTGGCTGGTAGGCTGTGGCTGGTAGGCTGTGGCTGGTAGGCTGTGGCTGGCAGGCTGTGGCTGGCTGCTGGCAAGCTGTGGCTGGCTGGCCTGGGGAAGGTTTAAGCTCTGGCAGCAGGTCTGCGTCTTGCTGGCTGGCTGGTAAATGGATGAGTGAAGCCCTACATAGCAGGCTTTATATACACCTTTCCTAATTGGGGGCTGGCCAATTGTATCTGAGCATGCGCAGTTAAAAAAACAGAATCCGACTCCGGATTCCGTCATGTGACGGATCCGGCACCTTCCGGCGCCCATAGGCTTCCATTCTAGCAAACGGCACTGTCCGTTTTTTTGCCGGAGACAAAAAACTTTACTTTGTCCGTTTTCCACGGATCTGGCGAACGACGGATGAAACGTGAGGTCATCCATCGCTAATACAAGCCTATGAGAAAAAAAACGGATATGGCAGCATCATTCGTCAGATCTGTTTTTTTCAAGATTTGCTGGATTGAGCCTGACGGCAAAAAACTGATGTGTTAAAGCAGCCTAATTCCTACTTTCTTACTCTGCACAAAGATGAAGTTCAGCAGCTATAAATGACAAGGTGACATATGCTTTGCTGAATCACGTTAGCACTGAAAAACATAGATTTTTAATGGTCTATTACTGCATGGAGCACAATAGGAGCAACGCACAACACACTTCTATGAAATGTGCCCTGCTGTCTTTGCCTGTGGACCTCACTAATGGCGCTAGAAAAAAAAATCTGCTGGATGGTCGATTTCACAGCCACACAGGACACTAGCTAGCTAAATTATCTGACTTAGAAACAACCGCCTAGCTAACTAGCTAAAATCTATCAGCACCGAGGACTAGCGTCAGGAGCAGCCTCTCTGCACTGTTATAGTGACAAAATGGCGCTAAAACAAGATGTCCGCTCTTTATATCGAGAGAGACATGTGATTTCAGCAGCCAATGGCACCAGCCCTTGTGTCTGGACATTGTGGATGTTTCCTGCACCCTGATTGGCTAGCCGTAATTTGAATACATAAAGTTAGAAAAAAAAATTACAAGCACTCAGATCCTCTGAGCTCTCCCCACCCCCTCCCCTCATCAAACATGTGCCCCCCGCTCATCATACACCACCACTATCCTAGCCAAAGTGCTGAAAATACTTTAGTGGCAACGCAATTATTTTCCTGCACTTTTTACCGAATTAATATAAGACAAAAATGCTCATGATTCCGAATGTGCCATATTTGTGCCGAATTTATGTTGGCGATCGTTTTCCAAACATATTTCTTCATCTCTAATAAAGATCAAGGACCGTTGGGTTAAGTTGTCGGACGGTAGACTGAATCAAAGCAATAAGGACACTTCTAAAAGAAAATAAAGAATGGGCAATTCGAATACTGACCCTATTTGGGTCAATGTATGCAATGGATTTTTTATGTGTTTTTTTTTTCAACTTACAAAATGCATAAAACTCATGAAAATCTGCAAGTAAATTTTGTATTTGAATTTTTTTTTAATGTTCAACATTTTATATTCCTGCTGGATTGTTGCTTCTTGCTCCTGTGATATCACATTTCCTTTCTCTAGAAAGTGACACTTTTTTCTATTTTTTTAATTTTCTTACATATTTTTATATATTTTTTATATTTTATATCACTTCATGTAGAAATCATTAGAGCAACACTTATTTTATTCAGAAAATGGGCTCCACATTGATGTCTATGACCGCAAAAATGCAGCAAAATGCAGAAACAATGGACATGGTAAATTTTAAACATTTGCACCGTTCAAGTTACAAGCGGAAAATGAGGCATCGTGCACATAACATTTCAAATATCTAATTTAATTTGCCGGTACTTTATTCTGAACAGTTTTTTTTTTGTTATTTCAAAAAAATACATCATATATAATAACCCTCGAGATATTGTTACTGTTACAGGACAGAATCGGGAAGTTCATGTGAGAAAACCCTCCAGAATAGTAGAATTAAAACAATTATGCAAAGAGTGTGCTAAATATTAATTCTCAATAAAAGAATCATTGCAGATATATAACCAGTTATTAGTTATAAGGGGCAAACACTTGGAATTTTAACACATTTTGATCTTTAAGCTTGTCTTTATTTCATACTACAATTAGTTGAATGATCTAAAACATTTAACTGCAACAAATCTGAGATTTTCTCTATCGTATCAATGGATCTATCACGTTATAGTGGTTTCACCCAGTTACTTCTTCCCCCTAATATCTTTATAGAACCTTCATATACATATAATATAGCATGAAGGGGCTCGGAGAAGGTGGCAGTGAAGGTGTGTAAGTGTCTGATGGGGTCACACAGCTCATAAAAGGACAACTGCCCGGCCTCATAATCCAGATATATCCTGACTCTATCACTGGAGATCTTGTCAGGTAACCAGATCTCTTTACTGTCATGTCTCACTGAATACTGATTATTAGATCTCCACAAACTCCAGGACTTGTTATTATTTCCAATCAGTGACTGACCTCCCCTCCTGTCTATACTGGGATAACACATCCCCACTATTGACCACCCTGATCTCCTGGTCTCCACATCCCAGTAATGTCGTCCTGAGGTAAATCCTCTCCTGCTCATCACCTGATTATATTTCTGGAATCTCTCTGCTGTTTCAAGACGTTTCTGATTCTCTTCTGTCCAGGTTGCAGTTTTCAGGTCGTCTGATATACGGACATTATTATCAGCTGTGGTTACATCCAGTAATATGTCTGCAGGACTCACCACATAGATCCCGCTCCTTATACCTGATATTACCTCACATAATGTGTGTAATGTGTGTGAGATCACAGCCACATCCAGGTCATCTCCATCATGGGGCTGTTTATCATGTCCTCCTGTGTCCTCATCACCTCCCTCCTCCTCAGGATCACACAAGTCACCGGTGTCTGGTTCCTGTAAGACAGTCAGTGGATCCATCATGTTACACAGCTCCTCAATGTGTCTCATCTTCCTGGACAGCTCGTCCTTCTTTATTTCCAGCTGATGGATCAGAGCAGACAGTGACAGTGACTCTTCCTTCTCCTGCCTGGAGATCTCACTCAGGACCATCTTCTCCAGGTCGTCCACCCGTCTCCTGATGTCTGTACACAGGGCAGTGACTCTCTCGGCTTCTCCAGCTGCTTTTTCTTGAGCTTTTCTCCTCTGCTCCTCCAGACTCCGGACTCTTTCCTTAGTCTTCTCTCTCTTTGTGATCAGTTTCTGCAGAACATTTCTCCATTTCTTCTTCTTCTTCTCTGAGGCCTCATTCAGTATCTCCACCTGGTGTCCCCGATGTTCTCCGGCCAAACTGCAGGACACACAGATACAAGCAGCGTCCTCAGTGCAGTAATATTCCAGGATCTTTTTATGGACAGAACATTTCCTTTTCTCCAGAGAAGTGCTGGGATCAGATAAGACGTGTTCTGGTGATTTGCTGTGAGATCTCAGGTGTTTATCACACAGAAAAGCCTCACAGTGTAGACAGGATCTAACAGCAGGTACCGGAGAGTCCACACAGTAAGTGCAGCAGATCCCGGTGATCTCCTCTTGTTCTTGCTGAGTAATCAGGAAACGTTCTGCGACATTATGAAGATATAAGTTCCTCATCAGTGTCGGCCGCTGCTGAAACTCTTCTCTGCATACAGGACAGGAATAAATTCCAGACTCGTCCTGTGTATCCAGCACACGACCAATACAGACCCGGCAGAAGTTGTGTCCACATCTCAGCATTACAGGATCTGTATAAGTGCTCAGACAGATGGAGCAGAGCAGCTCTTCCCTCAGATCAGCAGACGCCATGGCTGACGGAAGAAGGAAGAAATGAAACTGAAAGTGTCTATTACTCAATACTTAGCAATGTTATAGTTGCACCCATTCACTTAACTTCTTGAATAATCTGGCACGAGATTTTTTATACCCCTCTGAGAGAATCATGATTTAGGGGCAAAGACCCTAATTACAGAAATGTATCACTTCCTTTAATGGGTTATTTATTTTTTTATTAACCCCTTCATGAAATTTTACATAAATATACATCATGGTGGGGAAAGGGTTCACGCAAAATGACATAAATTGATTGTAAAACTATGACATAAACGCATAGCTGTAAATAGTAATAACGGTCCTAGGAGCGCTGGAAATGAGACCAAAACAAGGATTTTAGTGTTGAACCACAACGCGTTTCAACAGTTAAACCGTCTTCATCAGGTGGAAGTTTATTAAAGGAGAGCAGGAAGGGGTATTTAAACAAATAGCAACCACTAAAATTCATAGTCAGCAGGTCACATGATAAGAACAAATCAAATGATAAAATAGTAAGGTCACATGGTAAAAACACAATAGGAACAAAACTATGTATATATAAAAAAAGATTAAATAAAGCCCCTAGACCTGATTAAAATATAAAACATGGTAAAAAGCAAAAATAAGACAACATATAATAAAATACACTATAAAAACACTATAAAAATGATTAAAAACAGAGAGATCACTTGTTAACCCTTTCAATAGTAAGATTTAACCCTTCAGGCGCCAGAGTCCCCAACTTAAAAATCCAGAAACTTTCCCTATTAATCAAGCTCCCATACCGATCAGATACATTTTCTGGTATAAAATCTATAATCGTCAGTTTCAGAGATTCTAAATTTTTTTGGTGCTTGGTTAAAAAATGCTTTGATAGGCTATGCAACATAAAACCATTCCTAATATTTTGGCGATGCTTCTTCAGTCTTGCGTGCATGGTCTGTATAGTCCGTCCAACATATTGGAGCCCAGATCCGCATTCTATTAGATATACTACAAATGAGGATTGACAGTTAACATGGTAGTTGATTCTGTAATTAATATTAGTAGTATTGGATGTGAATTCTTTAACACCATTTCTGATGGAGTTACAACACAGACATTTTGCAGATCTGCAAGCAAAACAGCTGGGATTTTTTGTTAGCTGGGTCGCGGATGTGGCACTGGGGCTAATAACTGTATTGCTGGGTGCAACTAGGTTGCGGAGTGTGCGATTCCGCCTATAAATTATTCTGGGGTGGGTAGGGATGTGACCTGAGAATATCGGGTCACCTTCCAATATGAACCAATATTTTTTCAAAAGTCTTTGGATAGTAGCATGAGATTGATTAAAAGTTGTAACCAAGCTCCACTTGGCAAATTCAGAGGTCACAGATTTAGCACCCCTACTAGTTTTACTTTTAATTTTCTGTATACATTCATATTTGGACAATATTCCTGTTTTAGAAAGGGCATCTTGAACCAGTTTTTTAGGGTAGCCTTTCTGTAAAAAACGTTGCTCTTCAAAAAAATCCTTGTCTCTTGTGCAATTTTTTCTTATGCGCCAATGCTGCCCATACGGGACGTTAAGGATCCATTTGGGAAGGTGTCCACTATTAAAATTCAAGTAACTATTCACATCCACCTTTTTAAAGTGTGTAGTGGTGGAGAAAAAGCCCTCAGTGTCAACATGTACCATTAGATCTAAAAATTGAATTGAGGAGCGTGAGAAATTAGCTGTGGAGGTAAGACCCCAAGAATTAGAGTTGAGACTGTGAACAAATTCAAGGGCTTCCAATTCAGTGCCTGTCCAAATTAAAAAGAGATTGTCTATGAAGCGACGATAAAAAACAAGCTTACCAGCAGCCAGACGGGACTGCACGATGAGGACGGACTCAAAAGCCCTGAGTACAATAATTTTATAAAAGGAGCTTATTCTATGGGTCTTTACTAGAGTTGAGCGACCTTGACCTTTTTAGAGTCGAGCCGGGTTTTGCGAAACCCGACTATGTCCAAAGTCGGGTCGAGTGAAATCGGCCGATTATGACGTAAAGTCGGGATCGACCGAAACACGAAACCCAATGCAAGTCAATGGGGCAGCATAGTCGGCAGTGAGTGGGGGCCAGGAAAACACCTAGAGTGCCCATTTTAATGTCAAAACCATCCATTCTTCTTAATGAAGCTTGTCAAGCGTAATTTACCTTAAAATAATTGGAAGGCATTTGAAATTGGGGGTCATTTGGCTAAAGTTGTGGGGGGTAGGGCTGGTTCAAGTAATTAGTGGGCCCAGTAAATCTGGACCACGTCACGGCAGTGGAGCAGGGAGAGGTAAGTATTTCAACTTTGCAAGTGCTGTGATCCTGAGCAAGCAGGGGGGGCCCACTCGTTGGCATTGGCACTGGCACAGGGCCCCTCAAAGTACAGCGGTGTGTTTGCACGGCGGGGGCGCCTCCCACCGGCAGCAACACTTTTGCGTACTATGAGAGGCCCTGTGCCAGTGACGTCGCCAACTAGTATTCCTCCCCCCACCTGATGAAGGAACCTGCACTTTCATCTGCACCTTCCTCTTTGTCCCCGTGTAAGGTGGTATGGTATGCGGGAAGAGCAACCTGACTTTCAGCAGGGTCACAATGTTGTTGTGTAGCGTGCACGGGGAATGTTGCGTTATGGGTCAATGTACCAGCAGACTCATCTATCACTGGCTGGGCAATGGGCACGATGAAGTGGAAACACAGATATAGGCCCAAAGAATAAAGTGGGCTAAATGCAGTTCAAAATTGGTAACACAGGAATAACCAGGGGGCATTGCAGTGGAGGACAACTGGAATGAGAGGCTGACACAGAGAGTAGGGCCAAATCAGTAAGTAGTCGAAATGCAGTTCAAAATTGGCAACCGTAGTAAACAGGCGGCACAGCTTTGTTCAGTGGAGGAGAACAGCAAGGAGTGGCAGACACCGATAGTAGGCCCCAACCCAACTAGTAGGCCAAATGCAGTCTAACATTAACAACTACTTAACGAGAGGCTGAAAATGGAATTTCAGGACAGGAAACCAGGAGAACAGCAAGGAGTGGCAGACACCGATAGTAGGCCCCAAACCAACTAGTACGCCAAATGCAGTTGTTCCATTTAACCACAATTTAATGAGAGCCTGAAGATAGAAGCTCAGGAAAGGCAACCTGGGGAACACCTTGGAGTGTAACACACCATCTCTCTCCACCCCATACCCATTTTGTAGGCCTAATGCTGTGTACTTTTCTACAACTACTAAACGAGAGTCGGAAGACCGAAGCAATGGCAAGGAAACCTGGGGAACACCTTGGAGTGTAACACACCATCTCTCTCCACCCGATACCCATTTTGTAGGCCTAATGCAGTGTAGTTTTCTACAACTACTAAACGAGAGTCGGAAGATCGAAGCAATGGCGAGGAAACCTGGAGAACACCTTGGAGTGTAACACACCATCTCTCTCCACCCCATTCCCCATTTTTTAGGCCTAATGCAGCCTACTTTCCGACACCTACTAAACGAGAGCCGGAAGATCGAAGCTCAGGAAAGGCAACCTGGGGAACACCTTGGAGTGTAACACAACCTCTCTCTACACCACGGAAGGGCTGATTCTTAGGAAGGAAGGCTGTTGGAAATAAGCATTGCGCGTCCGAGGGTGATTATATTCTTAGTAGGTATATACTCACCCTCGGACGCGCCCTGCTTCTTTATTTGTAATGAATGTTTATTTGCAATGTGCTTTTGACTTACTCGATTATTTTTGTAATTATTGATTTTATTAATTTCATTGTTTAACATCTTCTTGGCAATAATATAAAGAAGACGCGACAGGACAACAGTCGGTGGATGCCATATCTGTGTTAACAACTCCAAAAAAACCTTTCAGTTAACTTCTTGCAGGAGAAAGTAATTGTAGCTGGTGGACCTTTTTAGTACAGTTCCAGATTTTTGTTGTGTGTTTGTTTTTAATGTTAAAATGTCTGCATTTGAGATCTCACCAGTATCTTCTTTTTTATAATCAAAATAATTATTTTTTTATTTTAAGATGTTGGTTCAAGGGGTACACGGGCAGCAGTAGACAGGTCAGTGGAGGCCTAGTGGAAGGAGGGACCGCAGATGCGCCACTGTTTCACCCATACACAATTTGTAGGCCTAATGCAGCGTAGTTTCCAACAGCTACTAAACGAGAGCCGGAAGATCGAAGCTCAGGAAAGGCAACCTGGGGAACACCTTGGAGTGTAACAACAACCTCTCTCTACACCACGGAAGGGCTGATTCTTAGGAAGGAAGGCTGTTGTAAATAAGCATTGCGCGCCCGAGGGTGATTATATTCTTATTCGGTATCTACTCACCCTCGGACGCGCCATGCTTCTTGATTTGTAATTAATGTTTATTTGCAATGTGCTTTTGACTTACTCAATTATTTTTTTAATTATTGATTTTATTAAATTAATAGTTTAACATCTTATTGGAAATAATTTAAAGGAGACGCGACAGGACAACACTCGGTGGATGCCATATCTGTGTTAACAACTCCAAAAAAACCTTTCAGTTAACTTCTTGCAGGAGAAAGTAATTGTAGCTGGTGGACCTTTTTAGTACAGTTCCAGATTTTTGTTGTGTGTTTGTTTTCAATGTTAAAATGTCTGCATTTGAGATCTCACCAGTATCTTCTTTTTTATAATCAAAATAATTATTTTTTTATTTTAAGATGTTGGTTCAAGGGGTACACGGGCAGCAGTAGACAGGTCAGTGGAGGCCTAGTGGAAGGAGGGACCGCAGATGCGCCACTGTTTCACCCATACACAATTTGTAGGCCTAATGCAGCGTAGTTTCCAACAGCTACTAAACGAGAGCCGGAAGATCGAAGCTCAGGAAAGGCAACCTGGGGAACACCTTGGAGTGTAACAACAACCTCTCTCTACACCACGGAAGGGCTGATTCTTAGGAAGGAAGGCTGTTGTAAATAAGCATTGCGCGCCCGAGGGTGATTATATTCTTATTCGGTATCTACTCACCCTCGGACGCGCCATGCTTCTTGATTTGTAATTAATGTTTATTTGCAATGTGCTTTTGACTTACTCAATTATTTTTTTAATTATTGATTTTATTAAATTAATAGTTTAACATCTTATTGGAAATAATTTAAAGGAGACGCGACAGGACAACACTCGGTGGATGCCATATCTGTGTTAACAACTCCAAAAAAACCTTTCAGTTAACTTCTTGCAGGAGAAAGTAATTGTAGCTGGTGGACCTTTTTAGTACAGTTCCAGATTTTTGTTGTGTGTTTGTTTTTAATGTTAAAATGTCTGCATTTGAGATCTCAACACGATCTTATTTTTTATAATCAAATTAATTTTTTAAATATTTTATTAGGTTGGTTCAAGGGGTACACGGGCCGCAGTAGACAGGTCAGTGGAGGCCTAGTGGAAGGAGTGACCGCAGACAGGCATCGAAGGCCTAAAATAATCACACATGGCTGTAGGCAATTTTAAATTGGTTCCAGGGGTACACGGGCAGCAGTGGTGTGGTCAGTGGAGGCCTAGTGGAAGGAGTGACCACAGACAGGCATCGAAGGCCTAAAATATTAACACATGGCTGTAGGCAATTTTAAATTGGTTCCAGGGGTACACGGGCAGCAGTGGTCTGGTCAGTGGAAGTCTAGTGGAAGGAGTGACCGCAGACAGGCTTCGAAGGCCTAACATAACAAAAATGTCAAAACAATGGTATTGTCAGTGCCAGGCATTGAAGGATGTCAGCGCCTAGACTACACATTGGTGAAGCTGTGAGAGATAATTTTGCTAGTGGTAGAGCACTGTTTGAGCTGGGGGGGGGGGGAACTGGCTTGTGGCCGGCGGTACAGGCACAGGGCCCCTCATATTACAACGGTGAGTCTGACGTTGGGTGCGCACCACCACCGCCAGAGACACTTTATTGTACTATGAGGGACCCAGTGGCAGTGCCGTCGACCAAAAGCGGGCTCACCCACCTCTTCAGACAAACAGCACTCTCAAGGGTCCAAGCGCAAAGTGGCGATAGCACGACCCCGTGTGGGGAGTTTGGCCATTTCGTGAGGTGGAAACATGTCGTATGCTGGACAATCAGGTGAAGAAAATTACGAGATTGGAAAAGTCATTCAGAATAGTCCACAGGCAAGACCTTTTCATAGGAAAGCTAGGTGTCAGCCGGGCAGGGTGGGGCAAAAGATTTTGAAATCCAGTTGTGGTTCATTTTAATGAAGGTTAGATCATCTACATTTTGGGTAGCCAGACGAGTCCTTTTTTCTGTTAGTATTGAACCTGCAGCACTGAATACTCTTTCTGATAGGACACTAGCTGCCGGGCAAGCAAGCTCCTGCAATGCATATTCTGCCAATTCTGGCCAGGTGTCTAATTTGGATGCCCAGTAATCAAATGGGAATGACGTTTGAGGGAGAACGTCGATAAGGGATGAAAAATAGTTTGTAACCATACTGGACAAATGTTGTCTCCTGTCACTTTGAATTGATGCTGCAGTACCTGTCCTGTCTGCGGTCATAGAAAAATCACTCCACAACCTGGTCAGAAAACCCCTCTGGCCAACGCCACTTCTGATTTCTGCCCCTCTAACACCTCTGGTCTGCTGGCCCCTGGAGCTCGTGTGAGAACGATCACGGGCGCTGTGTGCAGGGAATGCCAGAAGCAAACGGTCAACAAGAGTTGATTGTTTTGTTGCTAATATTAGTTCCAAGTTCTCATGTGGCATAATATTTTGCAATTTGCCTTTATAGCGAGGATCAAGGAGGCAGGCCAACCAGTAATCGTCATCGTTCATCATTTTTGTAATGCGTGTGTCCCTTTTGAGGATACGCAAGGCATAATCCGCCATGTGGGCCAAAGTTCCCGTTGTCAAATCTGCGGTTGTGCTTGGTTGAGGGGCAGTTGCAGGCAAATCTACGTCACTTGTGTCCCTCAAAAAACCAGAACCCGGCCTTGCCACGCCACCAATTTCCCGTGCCCCCGGGAAAGCTTCCTCATTAAAAATATACTCATCCCCATCATCCTCCTCATCCTCCACCTCCTCTTCGCCCGGTACCTCGTCATGTACACTGCCCTGACCAGACAATCGCTGACTGTCATCAAGGCTTTCCTCTTCCTCTGGTGCAGACGCCTGATCCTTTATGTGCGTCAAACTTTGCATCAGCAGACGCATTAGGGGGATGCTCATGCTTATTATGGCGTTGTCTGCACTAACCAGCCGTGTGCATTCCTCAAAACACTGAAGGACTTGACACATGTCTTGAATCTTCGACCACTGCACACCTGACAACTCCATGTCTGCCATCCTACTGCCTGCCCGTGTATGTGTATCCTCCCACAAAAACATAACAGCCCGCCTCTGTTCGCACAGTCTCTGAAGCATGTGCAGTGTTGAGTTCCACCTTGTTGCAACGTCTATGATTAGGCGATGCTGGGGAAGGTTCAAAGAACGCTGATAGGTCTGCATACGGCTGGAGTGTACAGGCGAACGGCGGATATGTGCGCAAAGTCCACGCACTTTGAGGAGCAGGTCGGATAACCCCGGATAACTTTTCAGGAAGCACTGCACCACCAGGTTTAAGGTGTGAGCCAGGCAAGGAATGTGTTTCAGTTGGGAAAGGGAGATGGCAGCCATGAAATTCCTTCCGTTATCACTCACTACCTTGCCTGCCTCAAGATCTACAGTGCCCAGCCACGACTGCGTTTCTTGCTGCAAGAACTCGGACAGAACTTCCGCGGTGTGTCTATTGTCGCCCAAACACTTCATAGCCAATACAGCCTGCTGACGTATGCCAGTAGCTGCCCCATAATGGGAGACCTGGTGTGCAACAGTGGCAGGTGCGGATGGAGTGTTTGTGCGACTGCGGTCTGTGGACGAGCTCTTGCTTCTGCAGGAGGACGAGGAGGAGGAGGAGGAGGAGGGGGTGCGAACGGCTACAGACAACTGTTTACTAGACCGTGGGCTAGGCAGAACTGTCCCAAACTTGCTGTCCCCTGTGGACCCTGAATCCACCACATTTACCCAGTGTGCCGTGATGGACACGTAACGTCCCTGGCCATGCCTACTGGTCCATGCATCTGTTGTCAGGTGCACCTTTGTGCTCACAGATTGCCTGAGTGCATGGACGATGCGCTCTTTAACATGCTGGTGGAGGGCTGGGATGGCTTTTCTGGAAAAAAAGTGTCGACTGGGTAGCTCGTAGCGTGGTACAGCGTAGTCCATCAGGTCTTTGAAAGCTTCGCTTTCAACTAACCGGTAGGGCATCATCTCTAACGAGATTAGTCTAGCTATGTGGGCGTTCAAACCCTGTGTACGCGGATGCGAGGCTAAGTACTTCCTTTTTCTAACCATAGTCTCATGTAGGGTGAGCTGGACTGGAGAGATGGAGATCGTGGAACTAGCGGGGGTGCCGGTGGACATGGCAGACTGAGAGACGGTGGGAGATGGTATTGTTGCCGCCGGTGCCCTAGATGCAGTGTTTCCTACTACGAAACTGGTGATTCCCTGACCCTGACTGCTTTGGCCTGGCAAAGATACCTGCACAGATACAGCAGGTGGTGCGCTAAATGGTGGTCCTACACTGCCGGAAGGGATGTTGCGTTGATGACTAGCTTCATTGGCCGAGGGTGCAACAACCTTAAGGGACGTTTGGTAGTTAGTCCAAGCTTTCAAATGCATGGTGGTTAAATGTCTATGCATGCAACTAGTATTGAGACTTTTCAGATTCTGACCTCTGCTTAAGGAAACAGGAACACATGGGCTACTTGCACAGTGAACAAGTCTGTAAGAACATGTTCACACACCACCAAGAAACCTGAAGACACAAAAGAGAATGGTAAAACCAAAAACACTCAGTTTGAAAAAATGTTTGCAGTAATCCGCAAGTGCTAGTAAAAGATGTAAATAACAGGGTATTTGGTTGATACGTTTTTTTGCAAAAAATGTATACTAAGCTGCTCTACCAATCTTCACGGTATACCCATATCAGAGCAGTCCTAACTAATGTATGCAATCCCTATCTGATGTATTTAAAAACCTGATCATCTGTATATTGCCTGTGTGAACAGGGTTCAGAGAGGAAAAATCCATGTGTGCATACAGGGCAGAACAGCTTTTGTGCAGCTAGCCCAAGAGGAGTGGTGGAACTCCCCAGTCTTGTAGACACAAGAGAACAATTATGGAAACAGGAACACATGGGCTACTTGCACAGTGAACAAGTCTGTAAGAACATGTTCACACACCACCAAGAAACCTGAAGACACAAAAGAGAATGGTAAAACCAAAAACACTCAGTTTGAAAAAATGTTTGCAGTAATCCGCAAGTGCTAGTAAAAGATGTAAATAACAGGGTATTTGGTTGATACGTTTTTTGCAAAAAATGTATACTAAGCTGCTCTACCAATCTTCACGGTATACCCATATCAGAGCAGTCCTAACTAATGTATGCAATCCCTATCTGATGTATTTAAAAACCTGATCATCTGTATATTGCCTGTGTGAACAGGGTTCAGAGAGGAAAAATCCATGTGTGCATACAGGGCAGAACAGCTTTTGTGCAGCTAGCCCAAGAGGAGTGGTGGAACTCCCCAGTCTTGTAGACACAAGAGAACAATTATGGAAACAGGAACACATGGGCTACTTGCACAGTGAACAAGTCTGTAAGAACATGTTCACACACCACCAAGAAACCTGAAGACACAAAAGAGAATGGTAAAACCAAAAACACTCAGTTTGAAAAAATGTTTGCAGTAATCCGCAAGTGCTAGTAAAAGATGTAAATAACAGGGTATTTGGTTGATACGTTTTTTGCAAAAAATGTATACTAAGCTGCTCTACCAATCTTCACGGTATACCCATATCAGAGCAGTCCTAACTAATGTATGCAATCCCTATCTGATGTATTTAAAAACCTGATCATCTGTATATTGCCTGTGTGAACAGGGTTCAGAGAGGAAAAATCCATGTGTGCATACAGGGCAGAACAGCTTTTGTGCAGCTAGCCCAAGAGGAGTGGTGGAACTCCCCAGTCTTGTAGACACAAGAGAACAATTATGGAAACAGGAACACATGGGCTACTTGCACAGTGAACAAGTCTGTAAGAACATGTTCACACACCACCAAGAAACCTGAAGACACAAAAGAGAATGGTAAAACCAAAAACACTCAGTTTGAAAAAATGTTTGCAGTAATCCGCAAGTGCTAGTAAAAGATGTAAATAACAGGGTATTTGGTTGATACGTTTTTTGCAAAAAATGTATACTAAGCTGCTCTACCAATCTTCACGGTATACCCATATCAGAGCAGTCCTAACTAATGTATGCAATCCCTATCTGATGTATTTAAAAACCTGATCATCTGTATATTGCCTGTGTGAACAGGGTTCAGAGAGGAAAAATCCATGTGTGCATACAGGGCAGAACAGCTTTTGTGCAGCTAGCCCAAGAGGAGTGGTGGAACTCCCCAGTCTTGTAGACACAAGAGAACAATTATGGAAACAGGAACACATGGGCTACTTGCACAGTGAACAAGTCTGTAAGAACATGTTCACACACCACCAAGAAACCTGAAGACACAAAAGAGAATGGTAAAACCAAAAACACTCAGTTTGAAAAAATGTTTGCAGTAATCCGCAAGTGCTAGTAAAAGATGTAAATAACAGGGTATTTGGTTGATACGTTTTTTGCAAAAAATGTATACTAAGCTGCTCTACCAATCTTCACGGTATACCCATATCAGAGCAGTCCTAACTAATGTATGCAATCCCTATCTGATGTATTTAAAAACCTGATCATCTGTATATTGCCTGTGTGAACAGGGTTCAGAGAGGAAAAATCCATGTGTGCATACAGGGCAGAACAGCTTTTGTGCAGCTAGCCCAAGAGGAGTGGTGGAACTCCCCAGTCTTGTAGACACAAGAGAACAATTATGGAAACAGGAACACATGGGCTACTTGCACAGTGAACAAGTCTGTAAGAACATGTTCACACACCACCAAGAAACCTGAAGACACAAAAGAGAATGGTAAAACCAAAAACACTCAGTTTGAAAAAATGTTTGCAGTAATCCGCAAGTGCTAGTAAAAGATGTAAATAACAGGGTATTTGGTTGATACGTTTTTTGCAAAAAATGTATACTAAGCTGCTCTACCAATCTTCACGGTATACCCATATCAGAGCAGTCCTAACTAATGTATGCAATCCCTATCTGATGTATTTAAAAACCTGATCATCTGTATATTGCCTGTGTGAACAGGGTTCAGAGAGGAAAAATCCATGTGTGCATACAGGGCAGAACAGCTTTTGTGCAGCTAGCCCAAGAGGAGTGGTGGAACTCCCCAGTCTTGTAGACACAAGAGAACAATTATGGAAACAGTTTCCATAATTGTTCTCTTGTGTCTACAAGACTGGGGAGTTCCACCACTCCTCTTGGGCTAGCTGCACAAAAGCTGTTCTGCCCTGTATGCACACATGGATTTTTCCTCTCTGAACCCTGTTCACACAGGCAATATACAGATGATCAGGTTTTTAAATACATCAGATAGGGATTGCATACATTAGTTAGGACTGCTCTGATATGGGTATACCGTGAAGATTGGTAGAGCAGCTTAGTATACATTTTTTGCAAAAAACGTATCAACCAAATACCCTGTTATTTACATCTTTTACTAGCACTTGCGGATTACTGCAAACATTTTTTCAAACTGAGTGTTTTTGGTTTTACCATTCTCTTTTGTGTCTTCAGGTTTCTTGGTGGTGTGTGAACATGTTCTTACAGACTTGTTCACTGTGCAAGTAGCCCATGTGTTCCTGTTTCCATAATTGTTCTCTTGTGTCTACAAGACTGGGGAGTTCCACCACTCCTCTTGGGCTAGCTGCACAAAAGCTGTTCTGCCCTGTATGCACACATGGATTTTTCCTCTCTGAACCCTGTTCACACAGGCAATATACAGATGATCAGGTTTTTAAATACATCAGATAGGGATTGCATACATTAGTTAGGACTGCTCTGATATGGGTATACCGTGAAGATTGGTAGAGCAGCTTAGTATACATTTTTTGCAAAAAACGTATCAACCAAATACCCTGTTATTTACATCTTTTACTAGCACTTGCGGATTACTGCAAACATTTTTTCAAACTGAGTGTTTTTGGTTTTACCATTCTCTTTTGTGTCTTCAGGTTTCTTGGTGGTGTGTGAACATGTTCTTACAGACTTGTTCACTGTGCAAGTAGCCCATGTGTTCCTGTTTCCATAATTGTTCTCTTGTGTCTACAAGACTGGGGAGTTCCACCACTCCTCTTGGGCTAGCTGCACAAAAGCTGTTCTGCCCTGTATGCACACATGGATTTTTCCTCTCTGAACCCTGTTCACACAGGCAATATACAGATGATCAGGTTTTTAAATACATCAGATAGGGATTGCATACATTAGTTAGGACTGCTCTGATATGGGTATACCGTGAAGATTGGTAGAGCAGCTTAGTATACATTTTTTGCAAAAAACGTATCAACCAAATACCCTGTTATTTACATCTTTTACTAGCACTTGCGGATTACTGCAAACATTTTTTCAAACTGAGTGTTTTTGGTTTTACCATTCTCTTTTGTGTCTTCAGGTTTCTTGGTGGTGTGTGAACATGTTCTTACAGACTTGTTCACTGTGCAAGTAGCCCATGTGTTCCTGTTTCCATAATTGTTCTCTTGTGTCTACAAGACTGGGGAGTTCCACCACTCCTCTTGGGCTAGCTGCACAAAAGCTGTTCTGCCCTGTATGCACACATGGATTTTTCCTCTCTGAACCCTGTTCACACAGGCAATATACAGATGATCAGGTTTTTAAATACATCAGATAGGGATTGCATACATTAGTTAGGACTGCTCTGATATGGGTATACCGTGAAGATTGGTAGAGCAGCTTAGTATACATTTTTTGCAAAAAACGTATCAACCAAATACCCTGTTATTTACATCTTTTACTAGCACTTGCGGATTACTGCAAACATTTTTTCAAACTGAGTGTTTTTGGTTTTACCATTCTCTTTTGTGTCCTCTGCTTAAGGAAGTAGAACATTTTTGACAGATGACTTTGCGCTGATCAATTGGATGTTGTTTAAAAAAATGCCAGACTGCACTCTTTCTAGCATCGGATACCTTTTCAGGCATTGCAGACTGAGCTTTAACCGGATGGCCACGCTGTCCTCCACCAGGTTTTGGCTTTGCCACGCGTTTTGGGCAAGATACGGGCCCGGCAGATGGAACCTGTGGCGATGTTGATGCCTGCTGCGGCCCCTCCTCCTCCTCTGCTTCAGAACTGCTGCCGCCTGCACCCTGTTCCCCCAATGGCTGCCAATCGGGGTCAAGAACTGGGTCATCTAATAACTCTTCTTGTACCTCCTGCGCAACTTCGTCTGTGTCACCGTGTCGTTCGGTGGTATAGCGTTCGTGATGGGGCAACATAGTCTCATCAGGGTCTGATTCTTGATCAGCACCCTGCGAGGGCAATGTTGTGGTCTGAGTCAAAGGACCAGCATAGTAGTCTGGCTGTGGCTGTGCGTCAGTGCACTCCATGTCAGATTCAATTTGTAATGGGCATGGACTGTTAACTGCTTCACTTTCTAAGCCAGGGACGGTATGTGTAAAGAGCTCCATGGAGTAACCCGTTGTGTCGCCTGCTGCATTCTTCTCTGTTGTTGTTTTTGCTGAAGAGGACAAGGAAGTGACTTGTCCCTGACCGTGAACATCCACTAACGACGCGCTGCTTTTACTTTTACCAGTTTCACGAGAGGAGGCAAAAGAGCTAGAGGCTGAGTCAGCAAGATAAGCCAAAACTTGCTCTTGCTGCTCCGGCTTTAAAAGCGGTTTTCCTAATCCCAGAAAAGGGAGCGTTCGAGGCCTTGTGTAGCCGGACGACGAACCTGGCTCCACAGCTCCAGACTTAGGTGCAATATTTTTTTCCCCACGACCACCTGATGCTCCACCACTACCACTACCCTCATTACCAGCTGACAATGAACGCCCCCGGCCACGACCTCTTCCACTAGACTTCCTCATTGTTTTAAAAACGTAACCAAACTAACGTTATTTGTTGCAGTCACACAACTTACACGGTGAGCTATAACTTCAGTATGATTTAGCTACCCCTTTACAGGTTGGTGAGACCACCGCGAAAATCAGGCACAATGTTACACACTCTTTTTTTGGTGGCTGCAAATTAGAGAGATGCCCCACACGCAGGACTGTCACTGAAGCACAAATGTTAATATTAATGTCACACTATTATTTGTTTTTTATTTTTATTTTTTTCAGGAACACTTTAGAAACCCCCCCCCCAAAAAAAAAATTGATTTTTGCAGGGAGAATTTAGAAAACAAATGTAACAAACTATATGCTTTCTATGGGCCACTGAGTGAGAGATGACGCACACAGGAATCAGGAGTGGCACACAAGCCCAGAGGCCAATATTTTTCTACCAATGATTGATGGAGTTATTTTCTCTGGTAGATTTTGGAACCCAAATCAAGGAAAAAAAATATAGGCTTTCTATGGACCACAATTGGAGAGAGAGAGAGAGAGAGAGAGAGAGAGAGATGGCACACCCAGGAGTCAAGACTGGCACACAAGCAGAAAGGCCAATATTAATCTCCCACTGTTTTTTTTTTTTTTTTTTTTTTTTTTCAGGGAGACTTTAGAAAAAAAAATAATAAAAAAAATATGATTTTATCAGGAAGAATTTAGAAACCAAATAAAATAAAATGATTTTTTCAGGGAGAATTTATAAAACAAATAAAACCCAAAATAGGCGTTCTATGGCCCACTGACTGAGAGATGACGCACCCAGGAGTCAAGACTGGCACATAAGCAGAAAGGCCAATATTAATCTCCCACTGTTTTTTTTTTTTTTTTTTTTTTTTTCAGGGAGACTTTAGAAAAAAAAATAATAAAAAAAATATGATTTTATCAGGAAGAATTTAGAAACCAAATAAAATAAAATGATTTTTTCAGGGAGAATTTAGAAAACAAATAAAACCAAAAATAGGCGTTCTATGGCCCACTGACTGAGAGATGACGCACACAGGAATCAGGAGTGGCACACAAGCCCAGAGGCCAATATTTTTCTACCAATGATTGATGGAGTTATTTTCTCTGGTAGATTTTGGAACCCAAATCAAGGAAAAAAAATATAGGCTTTCTATGGACCACAATTGGAGAGAGAGAGAGAGAGAGAGAGAGAGAGAGAGAGAGAGAGAGAGAGAGAGAGAGATGGCACACCCAGGAGTCAAGACTGGCACACAAGCAGAAAGGCCAATATTAATCTCCCACTGTTTTTTTTTTTTTTTTTTTTTTTTCAGGGAGACTTTAGAAAAAAAAATAATAAAAAAAATATGATTTTATCAGGAAGAATTTAGAAACCAAATAAAATAAAATGATTTTTTCAGGGAGAATTTAGAAAACAAATAAAACCAAAAATAGGCGTTCTATGGCCCACTGACTAAGAGAGAGAGAGAGAGATGGAACGCTTAGTACTGGCACACAAGCCCAAAGGGCAATATTAATCTCCCTTTTTTTTTCCAGGGAGAATTTCTAAAACCCCCCCCAAAAAAAAAATAGGCTTTCTATGGCCCACTATTTGTGAGAGAGATGGGACGCTCAGGACTGGCACAGATGGCACGCTCAGGACTGGCACAGAAGCCCAGAGGCCAATATTAATCTCCCTTTTTTTCTGGGAGAATTTATAAAACCAAAAAAAAATTTAAATAGGCTTTCTATGGCCCACTATTTGTGAGAGAGATGGCACGCTCAGGACTGGCACAGATGGCACGCTCACAACTGGCACACAAGCCCAGAGGCCAATATTAATCTCCCTTTTTTCAGGGAAAATTTATAAAACCAAAAAAAAAATTAAATAGGCTTTCTATGGCCCACTATTTGTGAGAGAGATGGGACGCTCAGGACTGGCACAGATGGCACGCTCAGGACTGGCACAGAAGCCCAGAGGCCAATATTAATCTCCCTTTTTTTCTGGGAGAATTTATAAAACCAAAAAAATATTTAAATAGGCTTTCTATGGCCCACTATTTGTGAGAGAGATGGCACGCTCAGGACTGGCACAGATGGCACGCTCACAACTGGCACACAAGCCCAGAGGCCAATATTAATCTCCCTTTTTTCAGGGAAAATTTATAAAACCAAAAAAAAAATTAAATAGGCTTTCTATGGCCCACTATTTGTGTGAGAGATGGGACGCTCAGGACTGGCACAGATGGCACGCTCAGGACTGGCACAGAAGCCCAGAGGCCAATATTAATCTCCCTTTTTTTCTGGGAGAATTTATAAAACCAAAAAAATATTTAAATAGGCTTTCTATGGCCCACTATTTGTGAGAGAGATGGCACGCTCAGGACTGGCACAGATGGCACGCTCACAACTGGCACACAAGCCCAGAGGCCAATATTAATCTCCCTTTTTTCAGGGAAAATTTATAAAACCAAAAAAAAAATTAAATAGGCTTTCTATGGCCCACTATTTGTGAGAGAGATGGCACGCTCAGGACTGGCACAGATGGCACGCTCACAACTGGCATACAAGCCCAGAGGCCAATATTAATCTCCCTTTTTTCAGGGAAAATTTATAAAACCAAAAAAAAAATTAAATAGGCTTTCTATGGCCCACTATTTGTGAGAGAGATGGCACGCTCAGGACTGGCACAGATGGCACGCTCACAACTGGCACACAAGCCCAGAGGCCAATATTAATCTCCCTTTTTTCAGGGAAAATTTATAAAACCAAAAAAAAAATTAAATAGGCTTTCTATGGCCCACTATTTGTGAGAGAGATGGCACACTCAGGACTGGCACACAAGCCCAAAGGCCAATATTAATCTCCCACTGTATTTTTATCAGGGAGAATTTATACACCCCACAAAAAAAAATACAGAAAAATGAAAAGGCTTTCTATGGCCCACTATGTGAGAGAGATGGCACACACAGGGATGGCACTCTAGCAGAAATGCCAAATTGCCAATCTTAATCTCCCACCAAAAAAAAAAAAAAAAAAAAAACAGGGAATGTCCTACAATTACTATCTCCCTGCCTCCAGTAATCTCAGCCAGGTATGGCAGGCAGCTACTATCTCCCTGCCTGCAGTAATCTCAGCCAGGTATGGCAGGCAGCAATAAGGAGTGGACTGATGCACAAATGAAATAAAAAGTGTGGACAAACAAAAAAGATAGCTGTGCAGAAAGGAAGGAACAAGAGGATTTGTGCTTTGAAAAAAGCAGTTGGTTTGCACAGCGGCGTACACACAGCAATGCAGCTATCAGGGAGCCTTCTAGGGCAGCCCAATGAGCTACAGCGCTGAGGGGAAAAAAAAAAAAAAAAAACTTCCACTGTCCCTGCACACCGAGGGTGGTGTTGGACAGTGCAAATCGCTGCAGCACAAGCGGTTTTGTGGTTAATGGACCCTGCCTAACGCTATCCCTGCTTCTGACAAAGCGGCAGCAACCTCTCCCTAAGCTCAGATCAGCAGCAGTAAGATGGCGGTCGGCGGGAACGCCTCTTTATAGCCCCTGTGACGTTGCAGACAGCAAGCCAATCACTGCAATGCCCTTCTCTAAGATGGTGGGGACCAGGACCTATGTCATCACGCTGCCCACACTCTGCGTTTACCTTCATTGGCTGAGAAATGGCGCTTTTCGCGTCATTGAAACGCGACTTTGGCGCGAAAGTCGCGTACCGCATGGCCGACCCCGCACAGGGGTCGGATCGGGTTTCATGAAACCCCGACTTAGCCAAAAGTCGGCGACTTTTGAAAATGTTCGACCCGTTTCGCTCAACCCTAGTCTTTACCCCTTTGGCAATTAGTACTCCGATACTTATTTTGTTATTTCTTTTTTTTCTAGCAGGTGCCCTCTCCCTGGTATTAACTCTGCGTTTTTTATTACAGGCCGGCTCCGATTTGCGCTAACTGCACATGCGCGAAGGACGCTCGACCGCTCGGCTTTCTCTGGCTGTATTCGGCGTTCCACTTTTTTCCTGCGCCTGCGCTCTGCGGATCCTGACCTCCTGGGCACCCGGAAGTTCTTCTTCTTCCTCCCCTCACTGCGGCGTTCTGGCACATATAAGCGCGGTTATGCGCCCTTATCTCCACCGCACTACGGACCTTATGCAGCTGGACTCCCACCACTGGTAATTATCAGATATTCGTAAGCAGCTCTTTGCTCCTCTTGTTATGCGTTATACTTAGTGGATTATGTCCCCTGCCGCGGTCTCACATCTGTGAGCTATACGTGTTCTGGAGGTTATTTCATTTTCACTTTGCATTTTTTCGTTTTGGCCATGCATAGTCTTTATCTACAGGACTCGATATTTTCATGGACTTGCATGTTCACATTATTATTATATGTTTTTCTTTTTTATTTTTATCTTTATTTTTCGGTCATTGTGGAGTATTCCTTTATTTTTGAACCTTATGTTTTTGGTTCCTCTTCCTTTCCTTTTTGGACCTTTTTTTCTTTTTTCTTCATAGAATGGTTTTCTCCTTTGACAGGTGGATACAGTTTTTTTTTGTTTCGCCAGTGTTTTTGGTTTCGTCTTTATTATGTGGTATATCCCATTATTTGATGTATGGTGTTGCATATCTCAAAGGGATGGCCTTAGATCCTGAACGATATCAGGATATATTCTAAGCTGATACTTATTCATATCAATATTCTGTACACTTTTTGTCTTATTGTGGAGCTATATGTACCTAATGTATTCATTTCAATATCATTCCAGATACATGTACACATTTATAGATATATTTATAGATAGATATATCGGTAGATAATAGATAGATACAATAGATACCTATTGTATGTATCTATCTTATCTATCTATTATCTATCTATTATCTGTCTATCTATTGTATGGATCTATCTATCTTTAATCACAAAGAAACCAGCTGACCGCACCACCAGAGCGCTTGCTTATTGAACACTCCGGCTGTCCGCTGAAGCTGGCCCCTTGATCTCAGGTGCTTTGCTAGGAAGACATACAAATGCGAATCGTAAGCAGGAAGAAAACGGCAGCTCTCGCCAATCTTCAAAACAGGTAACTCTTTAATGCGATAAAATCTTCATGGCTCGGGGGTGTACATACAGCAGAGTGTACAGGTCCAAACGACGGCCGTTTTGCGACGTTTGTGACATCACAATTCTTTTTTTTTGTATATCTTTATTTAGCTTACAAAAACACACACAAATCCGCATGAAAAAAAAAAATGCTTGAAAAACGCAGGTGACCTGTCAGTGACCTCAGGTGCAGATTTGGTGCAGATTTTACCTGGGTCAAATCCTGAGCAAATCCTGATGCAATCCTGACTGTGGAAACATATCGTAAAGCTGGCAAGTCTTACTATAGCTGATTAAGGTCTAAAATGGAAAATGCTCCCCCTAGTGGTAAATATATTTATATTTGTAAGAAAATATATAATATTTTTCATATAGAAATGTTTGCAAACATTGCACACATTGCATTAATACATTTTAATTACTATTTTAAGCTTAATTTCACACAAAAACAAACTACAAGAAAACTGGTGGGACTTTCCCTTAAAATTATGACGGTTTCTTCCAGTTTCTGCTTCTCCCTAATATCTTTATAGAACCATCATATACACATAATACAGCATGAAGGGGCTCGGAGAAGGTGGCAGTGAAGGTGTGTAAGTGTCTGATGGGGTCACACAGCTCATAAAAGGACAACTGCCCGGCCTCATAATCCAGACATATCCTGAATCTATCACTGGAGATCTTGTCAGGTAACCGGATCACTTTACTGTCATGTCTCACTGAATACTGATCATTATCATCATCATCATCATCAAATCTCCACAAACACCAGGACTTTTTATTATATCCAATCACTGACTGACGCCCCCTCCTGTCTATACTGGGATAACACATCCCCACCATCCACACTCCTGATCTCCTGGTCTCCATATCCCAGTAATGTCGTCCTGAGGTAAATCCTCTCCTGCTCATCACCTGAGGAGAATCCTGGAATCTCCCTACTCTTTCTGGACGTTTCTGATTCTCTCGTGTCCAGGTTGCAGTTTTCAGGTCGTCTGATATAAGGAGATTATTAACAGCCGTGTTTATATCCAGTAAAATGTCTGCAGGATCCTCCACATAGATTCCCCTCCTTATACCTGATATTACGTCACATAATGTGTGTAATGTGTGTGAGATCACAGCCACATCCAGGTCATCTCCATCATGGAGCTTTTTATCATGTCCTCCTGTGTCCTCATCACCTCCCTCCTCCTCAGGATCACACAAGTGACCGGTGTCTGGTTCCTGTAAGACAGTCAGTGGATCCGTCATGTTACACAGCTCCTCAATGTGTCTCATCTTCCTGGACAGCTTGTCCATTATTTCCAGCTGATGGGTCAGAGCAGACAGTGGCAGTGACTCTTCCTTCTCCTGCCTGGAGATCTCACTCAGGAGCTTCTTCTCCAGGTCGTCCACCCGTCTCCTGATGTCTGTACACAGGGCAGTGACTCTCTCGGCTTCTCCAGCTGCTTTTTCTTGAGCTTTTCTCCTGTTCTCCTCCAGACTCCGGACTCTTTCCTCAGTCTCCTCTCTCTTTGTGATCAGTTTCTGGAGAACATTTCTCAGTTTCCTCTTCTTCTTCTCAGAGGCCTCATCCAGAATCTCCACTTGATGTCCTCGATGTTCTCCTGCTGAACAATAGACACAGATACAAGCAGCGTCCTCAGTGCAGTAATATTCCAGGATCTTTTTATGGACAGAACATTTCCTTTTCTCCAGAGAAGTGCTGGGATCAGACAAGACGTGTTCTGGTGATTTGTTGTGAGCTCTCAGGTGTTTATCACACAGAGAAGCCTCACAGTGTAGACAGGATCTAACAGCAGGTACCAGAAAGTCCACACAGTAAGTGCAGCAGATCCCGGTGATCTCCTCTTGTTCTTGCTGAGTAATCAGGAAACGTGCTGCAACATTATGGAGATTTATGTTCCTCATCAGTGCCGGACGCTCCTGAAATATTTTTCTGCAGTCAGGACAGGAATAAACTCCAGACTCGTCCTGTGTATCCAGCACACGACCAATACAGACCCGGCAGAAGTTGTGTCCACATCTCAGCATTACAGGGTCCTTAAACGTGGATAAACAGATGGAGCAGAGCAGCTCGTCTCTCAGATCAAAAGACGCCATGGCTGTCGGAAGAAGAGAGAAAATAAACTACAATTATTTAATACTCAGAGTAAAGTTTGGGTTCAGCTATGTAGACACAGGATACAGAAAAATTATAACAGGTATTCAGTCCTCTATATATGATGTATGAATATGTACAGGGCCGGTATCAGCACTCGGCGCACGCGGGCAAGTGCCGGGGCCCTGAGCAGGTGGAGGGTCTCACTCACCATCGTGGCCACTGGCGTGCTATGGAGGCCCGATCCCCCGCTGCTTGCTCCAAACCCCGAGATTGGCGATACTCGCCTCTCCGTTTCTGGGCTGCGGTGTCTTTCATCCTTTGACTGTGACGTTTCAGGTGAGAGGGCGCGATGATGTGAATAGTGTGCGCCCTCTGCCTGAACAGTCACGGCGCAGAGAGCCGGAAGACGCCGATGAGTCGGACAGCGTCGAGAGATTAATATAAATTTTTTTTATAATGTTTAAAGCAGTATATGGGGGCCAATTACATGTAGAGGAGTATATGGGGCCCATTCTGTACGGAGCAATATATGGGGCCCATTCTGTAGGGAGCATTATATGGGGCCCACTCTGTATGGAGCAATATACGTTCCCAATGTCATAATATAATGGGAAATCCGCAAAAAATCAGCAAAATTAATGAACATGCTGCGTTTTTTTCCGCATGCGTTTTTTTCCCGCAAATGCAAACGGAAAAAAACGCAACATGTGCACAAAAAATGTGGAATCCATTATAAATTATGGGATACTAATGTATGCGTTTTTAGGCGTTATTGAAGCGTTTTGCTTGAGAAAAAAACGTGCAAAAATGCGAAAATTTTGGAGCGTGTGCACATAGCCTTATACGGCCATATTGATGGAAATGAAAAAACAAAACAAAAGGCGTGCGTGCTTTTTTTTGTCTTAGCTCCCTTCTTCCCAGAGCCATAACTTTTTGTATATACTGTGTACGCTCCATCCAGTTTTCTTTTATGTTCATTACAATTAGAAGTTTGAAATGTTCATATAAAAAGTTGTAAAAGAAACTCAGAAAACACAAATAAAAATGAATAAAAGTTGAAGAATCTGAATGTATCAACAGAAGAACTTCCACAAATAAGATTCTGGACTCGCACACGGCTCCTTAATGCTCGTCGTAAGGACGTTTCCCACTGATCTAGCTGATTTTTTTTGCTCATATTTGAGCAGCTCTTACCTTGGTTTGTGCTTTTCCTCTGCCAGCTGCTAGTGATGTGGAGGAGACTTGGAGCAGTGTGAACAAGTGGGGAATGGTTGGCAATGCTTTGTTGTGATCGGGCTCCTCCCACATAAACACATACAATACTGTGATTGGCTGCTCAGTGTAGTGAGTGCACTCATTGCACACATGATCTGTGATTGGCTGCTTAGTGTAGTGAGTCCACTGCACACATGATCTGTGATTGGCTGCTCAATGTAGTGAGTGCACTGCGCACATGATCTGTGATTGGCTGCTCAGTGTAGTGAGCGCACTGCACACGTGATCTGTGATGGACGACTGCACAGATCACAAGTCAATGAGTCCATGTGACACGTACCCCACACGGATGCCATCCGGAGCCTGGGAATCAGTGTACAGTTTTTCTCTGTTCCCAAGCGCCGAGTGCTGAACGCTACCCTCATCATGGTTCCCAGCACCAGCAGAAGATAATGATAAGAGTAGTAGTCTGCTCCCACTGTCTCCACCTGTAAAAATAAGGATAAAACAGAAATCATTATACTGACCTGTCATGATTTACCTGCCGCTATTAACTAGTTAAATGTCGCTGTCAAACTCTGACAGCGGCATTTAACTAATGCTTCCGGCCATCGGGCCAGAAATGTGCTCATCGCTGACCCCCGTCATGTGATTGGAGGTCAGCGATGTGTCGGCATGACAACCAGATATCTCCTTAAGACCTCTATGTTTGTTGATGCTGGATTGCTGTGAGCGTCACCCTGTGGTCGGCGCTCATAGCAATGCTGTAATTCAGCTACATAGGGGCGATCTGAGCATCGTTTCTATGTAGCAGAGCCGATCAGGCTATACCAGCTTCTAGTCTCCAATGGAGGCTATTGAAGCATGGCAAAAGTAAATAAAAATTGTTTTAAAAAATATGAAAAAAATATATATATAAAAGTTTAAATCTCCCCCCTTTTGCCCCATTCAAAATAAAACAGTAAAAAAAAAATCAAACATACACATATTTGGTATCGCCGTGTTCAGAATCGCCCGATCTATCAATAAAAAAAGGGATCAACCTGATCGCTAAACGGTGTAGCGATAAAAAAAATTCTAAACGCCAGAATTACGTTTTTTGGGTCACTGCGACATTGCATTAAAATGCAATAAAGGGCGATCAAAAGATTGTATCGGCACAAACGTGGTATCATTAAAAACATCAGCTCAGCGCACAAAAAATAAGCCCACACCCGACCCAAGATCCTGAAAAATGGAAACGCTACAGATATCGGAAAATTGCGCTATTTTTTTCTTTTTTAGCAAAGTTTGGAATTTTTTTTCACCACTTAGATAAAAAATAACCCAGATATGTTTGGTGTCTATGACCTCGTAATGACCTGAAGAATCATAGTGGCAGGTCAGTTTTAGCATTTAGTGAACAAAAAACAAGTGTGGGATTGCACTTTTTTGCAATTACACCACACTTGGTATTTTGTTCCCGTTATATATATATATATATATATATATATATATATTATATACATATATATAATATATATATATATATATATATATATATATATATATATATATTTACCATGGGGAAGAAAGTATTGAGATGAGAGGCCTGTAATTGACATCATATGTAGACCACAAGTATGAGAGACTAAATAAGAAAACAAATCCAGAAAATCACCGTGTCTGATTTGGTAAGATTTATTTTGCAAATTATGGTGGGAAATAAGTATATGTAAGTAAGGAGGACAGATAACAGCTTTACCCCCATGGATGTGCAGCGCTGGGGGCTGGTGACACTGCAATGTTGTGGTGACCTAAAAAAAATGTAATTCTGGCATTTTGCCTTTTTTTTCTCCCTACGCTGTTTAGCGATGAGGTTAATCCTTTTTATTATGAATAGATCGGGTGATTCTGAGCACGGCGATACCAAATGATTTTTTTCTTATTGTTTTATTTTGAATGGGGCGAAAGGGGGGTGATTTGAACTTTTATATTTTTTTAAAATTTTTTAAAACTTTTTTTTTCCCTTTTGTCATCCTTCAATAGTCTCCATGGGAGACTATAAGCTGCCATAACCCCATCGGCTCTGCTACATACAGGCGATGATCAGATCACCTGTATGTAGCAGAATTACTCACTTGCTATAAGCGACGACCACCGGGCAGCGCTCACAGCAAGCCGGCAGTGACAACCATAGAGGTCTCCAGGAGACCTCTAGCTGACATGCCAACCCATCGATGACCCAAAATCCTATGACGGGGTCACCGATGGGCAGATTTTCGGCACGATTGCTGGAAGCGCATGTTCCGGGCACATGTCAGATGTTCAAAACAGCTGACAAGGGCCGGGAAAGATGTGGGCTCACTGCCGGAGCCTACATCAACGGGAGGGTGTCCGACATTGGTGTACATTTACGCCCGATGTCAGAAAGCTGTTAAGTGGACCAGAGCATTAGTTGCTAAAAGGGGGAACTTGGGATATTATATCCTTCAAAGGAGCATAGAGGCCTTTGCACAGTAGGATCATTAATACTTTCTATGGGACACGTTAATTTGTAGGGGGAGGTAGTAATCCTAGTAATGACACAATTTTTTAAATATTGGGGTCAGTGTTGCACGCCGCAGGTGTGCGCGGAACGGGGAGATTAAGTAGTTTGGGAATAGATGGAGACGGCGCTGGAGATGTGAGAAGTCAGATGTGTTTTTGTTGTAATCTGTGCAGATGAGTTGTGGCTGGAGAAGTTGTCATGTCGGTCTCGGCCAGATGGAAAAGACGGGAAAAGTGAACGACCTGAATCAGAAAGAACGTCAGCGGTAAGTCACTGTATATAACTGTACTGTAATAACGTGTATGTTCTGCAGGACTGCTGGTATCTACCACTATACGGTTACTGTAAGGTGCGAATACTGCTCTTTTTAGGAGCTTTTCTTTTTCTTCTTTTTTTATTTAGTAACAGCTTAGTGTGTTTCAGTCATTATGTAGTAGGAGGTATGTGGTGGTGACATTGGTCTTTGTATAGAGTGTTTTGTAATGTAGAGGTAGTAGTCATATTATGTAATTGTTTTGTAAGGGATCCAGTGATTGTGATGAATAAGAAATGTTCTCATGAGAATTGAGTGAATTTACTTAATAAAAGATAAGAAATAGTCACTCAAATAACACATATAGTAAAATAAATACATGTGCATCAAATCCAAGCATTTTTCATACATTAGATTCTCAAAGTAGAAGTCCATCAGCCTGTGTGTCCATTTCCAATCTCTCTCTTCCCCAAGTTTCCATCATCTTTCATATGTTAAATTGCCCATTGAATCTTATGTAAAGGCTTTGGTCTCCCATGGTGTGTGTGCTGGAGACTTAACAACTCCCAACTTACATAGAATTAACATATACAGGATAACATCTAATTATCTGACCTCATCTTTGAATATCCAAGAAGTTCTAGTTCTCCTCCTCTCAGAGGAGACAATTTGCATTTTTGAATATCAAAAGGCTCCTTTGTTAGAATGTAAGTGTCAAGATTGTAATAAAAAACCTGTTATTGTCCCTGGTTGAAGACACCAGTAGGACTGCAAGCTTATATACTGAAATGATTGGAACATATCAATAATTAGTATTGATTAATTGGAGTGTTGAAACCAATAAAAATAACTCTTACTATACAGTTATGTAATCGCTGTGTGGTGGTGATGGTGGTGGACATTATGGGTTGTTTTGGCCTTTTATTGTAGTAATTTTGTCTGCAGTTTCAGGGAGTATAATACTGGGGTCATCACCTCACATTATAGCTGATAGGAGCACATTCACCTCACACATCATGTATTAGTGTAGTATCAGCTCCTACATCATATATGGGATCAATTTTACCTCAGGAATTCATGTAGCCGCCATGTTCCCTCATGTGTACCTCCCTGCAGACATGGCTGATGTACTACTCCACATTCATCATGTATTAGTGTAGTCTCAGCTCTTACATCTTATTTGGGAGTAATATTACCTCAGAGATTCATGTAGCTGCCATGTTCCCTCATGGGTCTGTTACAAGTTGCCTCACACACTGCAGAGACAGCTCCTGTGTGACCTCCCTACAGACATGGCTGTTGTGTCACATTTCTGCTGTATTATACAGTCTTCATGAGTTTTGGGTATATGTATGATGGGTCAGAGCATTGGCACATACAGTGTCTGCTATTGGTAGCGTAGAGCTGGGCGGTTACAGGGACTCGTCACTGGTGAGAGGGAGCAGTAACGAGATGGTATATATATACCGTATATCTATAATATAACGCTGGGAGCGTCACTCTGTCCGAAACCTTTATAGACTGCGCAGGCGCAAGCGCCAGCGCAGTCTGGGCCTCACAGAGTGACGCTCCCGGGAGATCGAGGTGTGCGTTCACACTGAACACACACCGCGATCTCCAACAGAGAAGCAGGGACCGCCAGGAGGGTGAGTATCGGCCTATATTCACCTGTCCTGCGTTCCATCGCTGAGCGCCGCCATCTTCCCGGTCTTCGGCCTGTAACCTTCAGTTCAGAGGGCGCGATGACACGCTTAATGCGCGCCGGCGCCGCCCTCTGACTGAACAGTGACGGCCAGGAGACCGGGAAGATGGCGGCGCCCAGCGCTGGAACGCAGGACAGGTGAATATAGTAAGTGCTGGGGGGCCTGAGCTGGCGGCGATACTGGCACCTGACCCCCACAGCGCACTGGTGTCCCCGCCTGCTCAGGCCCCCCAGCACTCGGCGCCGAGCGGGTCAGAGGCAGCATGGGGACGCAGGATGGAGCAGCGCATAAGGATGGGGACGCAGGATGGAGCAGCACATAAGGATGGGGACGCAGGATGGAGCAGCACATGACAGGATGGGGACGCAGGATGGGAGCAGCACATGACAGAATGGAGGCGCAGGATGGAGCAGCACATGACAGGATGGGGACGCAGGATGGAGCAGCGCATGACAGGATGGGGACGCAGGATGGAGCAGCACATGACAGGATGGGGACGCAGGATGGAGCAGCACATGACAGGATGGGGACACAGGATGGGAGCAGCGCATCACAGGATGGGAGCAGCGCATCACAGGATGGGGACGCAGGATGGGAGCAGCGCATGACAGGATGGGGACGCAGGATGGGAGCAGCGCATGACAGGATGGGGACGCAGGATGGAGCAGCACATGACAGGATGGGGACGCAGGATGGAGCAGCGCATGACAGGATGGGGACGCAGGACCTCTGTCATTGCCAACAAAGGATATATTACAAAGTATTGAGATGAAATTTTGTTTCTGACCAAATACTTATTTTCCACCATAATATGCAAATAAAATGTTTAAAAAAAAACCAGACAATGTGATTTTCTGGATTTTTTTTTCTCAGTTTGTCTCCCATAGTTGAGGTCTACCTATGATGTAAATTACAGACGCCTCTCATCTTTTTAAGTGGTGGAACTTGCACTATTGCTGACTGACTAAATACTTTTTTGCCCCACTGTATCTCTGTAGTAAGCTCAGTTCTGCTCCCCTATCATCTCCTTTGTAAGCTCGGTTCTGCTCCCATATATCTGTATTAAACTCAGTTCTGCTCCCATATCTCTCTAGTAAGCTCGTTTCTGCTCCCATATCTCTGTTCTAAGTTCGGTTCTGCTCCCTTTTCTCTGTAGTAAGGCTGGAAACATTTTCTCAGCACTTACAATGGGAGAACCTGTTTCCAAGAAGAGGAGTGCACGAACGGTGATATAAATTTGCCACGCCGGTTTCAGCGTTCGTTTTGGTAGCCAGAAATGCGCAGATAAATGGCCTAACTCTTGGGTTAGCAGGGCTTGGGCTAGGGACTCAACTCTTCTCGAACTGTTTCCTGTGGTGGTTGCCATAGTTATTTGGGGACCACAATTAGCCAATAAACAAATACATTTACAACTAGAAACTGATGGTGCTGCACATGCCATAAACTATTTGTCATCCTCTTCTCCGCCGGTCATGGATTTGATCGGGTTTATCGTTTTAAAAGTTTAATTTTCAATGTTTGGTTCAAAGCAAGTGTTGGTATCGAAAATAATGATGATTTAACAGATATGACAATTGAGTCTGTTTCGCAGGAGCAACCTGGTCTGCGGGTGCAGGAGCATCTGGAGGAGCTGGAATGTCCGCCTTTGATTTGGGATGTCCTGGAGACTTAATTCCCTTGATACGTTCGTCAATAGCCCCGTCGACTTGGAGAGTCTATGGTAAGGCGTAGGAGGAGTGGTGCCTTCTAGCAGCAGATAAACCGGTGGGGGTCTTCATATGATTCATGGATGCAGGTGACAATGGCATTCTTATCCCGAATGCATGCCAAAGGGGTGTCAGGAGCGGTGGCACGCAACCGCGTATCCGCACTAGCTTTTAATTTCAAACTGCGGAGTTGGACGGATTCTACAAAACATTTCCTAGTTGGTCAATTATTGAAAGGATGGCGTAGAAAAGATAGTCATAGCGACAATAGGCGCCCCATTTCGTTCCAGCTGTTAGCCAGTTTAATTAAGGCAACAAGAGTCATTTGCGACTCAACTTACGAAACTGCTCTTATATCAGCGGCTTTCGGCGTAGCCTTCTTCGGGGCCATGCGGGTTAGCGAGATCTTACCCTCCGCTCTCAATAAAGCAGGCGGCTTGCAGCGGGAAGACATTTTAATTTGTGACAATGGCTTGAGGATTAGAATTCATAGATCCAAGACCGATCAAGAAGGGAGAGGCACATGGTTTCCAGTATTTGCCATTAAAGAGGATATTTGCCCATTAGTTTTAATTAATAAGTACATGTTGGTTAGAAGTAACGGGGCCCAATTTTTTATTCATGAAAACGGACACCCCTTGCTGTCGGGTCAATTTTTAGCTCTATTAAGACGCTCTTTGTTGTTCTTGGGGCTGCCTGCAGCTGAATTTGGAATGCATTCCTTTCGGATAGGGGCGGCGACGGAAGCTTCTAGGGCTGGGTTATTTGAGTCGGACATTCAAAGAGTTGGCAGATGGAAATCTTGCTGTTTTACTATGTACATCAGGCCTGACTTAGTGTTATAGGATAAAATTGAAAAAAAAAAGACATATATATGTATGCAGCTTTCAAGTTTGTCTAAATTTACAACTTTATTTTCTCAGATGGACTACGGCCCAGTGTATGGTTCGTGGGTCATTCCTACATTTATTGGGCGGCTCGGCGAGCCGAATTGTGTCCAGGAGGACGATCGTTGGGTTTCACAGATTTGGATGTGATCTGGCGTGGCACGAGAGGTCTTATTTGGTCTCAGGTTCTTCCAGAGGTAGTCCGCATCGCACGAGGGGCTTCATCCCCAACAGTGGTGGTCATACATGCCGGAGGGAACGATTTGGCTTCATTTCCGCTCGCTGAACTTTTGACTCTCATGAGATCGGACATGGACAAATTTCCGAGCTTCTTTTCTGCAATGCGAATAGTCTTGTCAGAAGTAATTCCAAGGCTAGTATGGTGGGGCGCCAGAGAGCTAAACGCCATGGAAAGATCCAGGCGTACCCTGAATCAGTGAATATCGCATTTTGTCAGATTTAAAAACGGTGTAGTGGTAAGGCACCATTGTCTCGAGGGAGACAATACTGGTTTTCTTCTTCCAGATGGGAGTCTATCTTAATGCTGGTTTAGATATTTTTCTTAATGGTCTTCGTGAAGGGGAGGTTCAGGCGATTCATTTTTTGGGGGGGTCATAGCTTGCGGTCCGCGCTCCTCCTTGGCGGAACGGGTGGAGTTTTTGGTGGTGAAGATACCTGCACCGGGAGACCGGAATGCAGATAATCTCCCTACACCCGATTTATTGGCAAATATTGCCTTTGTTAAGCTGCGACCATAAAATTTTAAGCTAAAAGTAAAAGATGAAAGTTATATTAAAATCTTTCCTAATAAACTTTTATGTGTTAATGAAAATGGTGTGGCGTCGCTTAATGGGAGAAGAAGATTGTGGGTCGCGGCAGTTCTAAGTACCAGCCTGTTTTTAAAGTCTGTTATCTCTGCTGCTTTAATGTAGCGGCCAGAGATGAGCAGGGCAGAGGTGGGCCGCCACAGGAGGGCCACTGCCTTGTGATTTCCCCCAGGCTGAAAATGCCTGCCAGATCCTCTTATAAAGACTGTACACATGCCTCTCCTGTCAGACTCCTGCATCCGATGCCGTGGTTATGTAGAGAGACCGAGTAACTGTATGCAAACACCGCCATCTGCTAGACCAAACTGTAAGTGAAAGTAAAAAAGGACGAATTGTTTTAGCAGGAACTAAATTGTGCTAGGACATTTGCAGGGTGAGTGAATTCGCCTCCTGAATCTGATCAAGAAAGACTTCCTGAATATAAAAGGCTGCCCTGGCCATGCTGAGATAGCGGTCGGCGCCAGAACCTGCATTAGGGCAGGTTATATGCCTGCGAGGTGGGCAGGGCCGGCTCTAGGTTCTCATGGGCCCCGGGCGAGAGAGTCTCAGTCTGCCCATCACTACCACGCACCACATATTGTATATGGCTGCTCTGTGCGCACAGGACCTGTGATGAGGTCACAGGAGGGGAGGAGTCAGGGGTTACATGATCGGGGCCTCCGTGTATGCAGGACGCTGCTGTGCTGCTTGTCATGGTGCTGGATGAGGGTAAGTTTATGTTTGGGGTCAGGAGGGGTTTACAGTGTGGATGTAGCAGAACCGTGTGTGGATGAGGTGCACGGAGCGGAGCCATGTGTGTACGAGGAGTATGGAGCAGAGTCATGTGTATGAGGTGTACAGAGCAGAGCCGTGTGTGTACGAGGTGTTCTGAGTGGAGCCGCGTGTGTACGAGGTGTACGGAGCAAAACTGCGTGTGTACGAGGTGTGCAGAGTGGAGCCACGTGTGTATGAAGTGTACGGAACGGAGCGGAGCCGCGTGTGTACGAGGTGTACGGAGCGAAGCCGCTTGTGTACAAGGTGTACGGAGTGTAGCCAGGTGTGTACGAGGTGTACAGCACAGAGCCGCGTGTGTACGAGGTGTACGGAGTTGAGCCGGGTGTGTACGAGGTGTACGGAGCGGAGTCGAGTGTGTACGAGGTGTGCGGAGTGGAGCCGAGTGTGTACGAGGTGTGCGGAGCCCCGTGTGTACGAGGTGTACGGAGCGGAGCCGAGTGTATGAGGTGTACGAAGCGGAGCCAGGTGTGTACGAGGTGTACAGCACAGAGCCGCGTGTGTATGAGGTGTACGGAGTGGAGCCAGGTGTGTACGAGGTGTACGGAGTGGAGCCGGGTGTGTACGAGGTGTGCGGAGCGGAGCCGAGTGTGTGCGAGGTGTGCGGAGAGAAGCTGAGTGTGTGCGAGGTGTACGGAGCGGAACCGAGTGTGTACAAGGTGTATGGAGCGCAGCCGCGTGTGTACGAGTGTACGGAGCGGAGAAGGCAATGATAGAGGTTGGGGAGAAGGTAATGATGGGGGTGGGGTAACTATGTATGGCCATTATACTGTATCCAGCATCATATGTGGTCATTATACAGTATTGAGCATCATGTGTGGCCATTATACAATATGGAGCATCATGTATGGCCATTACACAGTATGGAGCACTGTGTGGCCATTACACAGTATGGAGCACTGTGTGGCCATTATACAGTATGGAGCATCATGTGGGGCCATTATACAGTATGGAGCATCATGTGGGGCCATTGTACAGTATGGAGCATCATGTGTGGCCATTATACAGTATGGAGCACTGTGTGGCCATTATACAGTATGGAGCACTGTGTGGCCATTATACAGTATGGAGCATATATACTGGAATCTGGATCCTTTACCTGTTTTGGACACATCTGCAGAAATTTCTGCACCATTTATGCATCTCTTGGCAGGAAAAACGTAGCGAACAATAAGCGCATTTTTGCCGGTTTTGTTGTAGATTTTTCCACACTGAATAGTTTTAGGCCGGTTTCACACGTCCAGAAAATTTGTGTGCTGCCTGAGAACCACAAGGACCGTGCAGGAGACAGCGCTACAGTTAAGCGCTGTCCCCTGCTTTTGGTGCTGAAGCCGGCATTCATTCCTTCTCCCCAGCAGCGTTCGCTGGTGAGAAGGAATAAAAAATCAAGTTTTTTTTAATTTTTTTAGTTAAAAATAAAGTTTGTGGGTCACCTCCCGCCTCCCATCCCCTGTGCGCCTGCCGGCTTGCAGAGAAATACTCACCCAGCTCCCGCGATGTCTCCTCTCAGCGGCCGCTGGCAGCTTGTCCTGTGTGAGCGGTCATGTGGTACCGTGGTACCGCTCATTATAGTAATGAATATGCGCATATTCATCACTGTAATGAGCGGTACCTTGTGACCGCTCACACAGGACAAGCTGCCGGCGCTGAGAGGAGACATTGCGGGAGCTGGGTGAGTATTTCTCTGCAAGCCGGCGGGCATACAGGGGATGGGAGGCAGGAGGTGACCCACAAACTTTATTTTTAACTAAAAAAATAAAAAAAACCTTGATTTTTCATTCCTCTCCAGCGAATGCTGCTTTGGAGAAGGAATGAATGCCGGCTTCAGCACCAAAAGCAGGAGACAGCGCTTACTGTAGCTCCTGTTTTCCGTGTGCACGTGTGCTGGACATATTGCGGTACATGCTGCCGGAGAAAAGCGGACATGTCTCCGTGTTTTGCACACGGACAAACGGTCCGTGAAAACACGGAGACATGTGCATAGACCCATTCATTTGAATTGGTCTACGTGTGTCAGTGTCTCCGGTACGTGAGAAAACTGTCACTACACGTATCGGAGACACTGACGTGTGAAAGAGGCCTTAGAAAAATTGTCAGCAACATTGCTGAAAGAATTGACATCCTGCAGAGATTTTAAAAAAGTGACAAATCTGCAATGTGTGCACAGGCTTTTACCTTTACACTGCTATACGAACACTAGGAAAGTGGAAAGGTAAAGCTGCTCAGTGCCCGGCAGTGTATTGTGAATAGCATAGAGCCGGGGTGCCAGAGCAGCAGAAACACTAAGGAGAGGTCTGTCATTCACACTAATGGGAGCGACAATTGATTACTCCCTGGGCAGAGATGGCTAAAGAGGGTCCTTTAGGCCGCCTGATCAGCCCCTGCATGGTCCGGCCACAGTATGTGTGGCAGACACAGAGCACACAGATGCGGCCAGTGTAACGATAATCCCTCGCTGAAGTTTCCAGAGCGCGGTCTCTGCTCCCCGTCTTCTCTGCTGGCACTGAAGATCTCCCACTCTCCTGCTCCAGGCACATAGCAGTGACCACAGAAGATGAGCGCCGGCCGGCGGCAGACTGTGAACATACAGGGTATAATATAAACCCGGCACTCAACTTAATGATGTAAAGGTGAACTTTTAATGCATTCCAAGATGTAGTACAAAACGTTTCGGTCACCCACACCTTCATCAGTTACTACATAAATAATAAAAAAAAATGAAAGAAAATCAAACAAAAACATAACATGAAGAAAAAAACAAATACCGGTATATACAAATGGGTAATATGGTCAAAAAGGAATGAGATCGTAATATAAGGCATTGAGACCCCAAAACACCGAAGAGCAGTCCCTCAGCTTAATCCGTATATAATCGTACAGACGAACAGCAAAAAATTGATAAAGCAAAAATTTTCATAAGAAAAATCAGCAAATAAGATTATCAGCAAAAGTAATATGATCCCTTCATTATTAGGTTCTTCATCACCAGTTTATTATACTATGACGGTTTCTTCCACTTTCTGCTTCTCCCTAATATCTTTATAGAACCTTTCCATATATATAATGCAGCATGAAGGGGCTCGGAGAAGGTGGCAGTGAAGGTGTGTAAGTGTCTGATGGGGTCACACAGCTCATAAAAGGACAACTGCCCGGCCTCATAATCCAGACATATCCTGAATCTATCACTGGAGATCTTCTCGGTTAATGGAATCGCATTACTGTCATGTATCACTGAATACTGATTATTATATCTCCTCCTCAAACTCCAGGACTTGTTATTATTTCCTGAATATGACTGCTCTCCGCTCCTGTCTATACTGGGATAACACATCCCCACCATCCAATCACCAGATCTACTGATCTCCACATCCCAGTAATGTCGTCCTGAGGTAAATCCTCTCCTGCTCATCACCTGATTACACTGGAACCTCTCTGCTGTTTCTGGACGTTTCTGCTTCTCTCGTGACCAGGTTGCAGTTTTCAGGTTGTCTGATATATGGAGATTATTATCAGCTGTGGTTACATCCAGTAATATGTCTGCAGGATCCTCCATATAGATCCCGCTCCTTATACCTGATATTACCTCACATAATGTGTGTAATGTGTGTGAGATCACAGCCACATCCAGGTCATCTCCATCATGGAGCTGTTTATCATGTCCCCCTGTGTCCTCATCACCTCCCTCCTCCTCAGGATCACACAAGTCACCGGTGTCTGGATCCTGTAAGACAGTCAGTGGATCCGTCATGTTACACAGCTCCTCAATGTGTCTCATCTTCCTGGACAGCTCGTCCTTCTTTATTTCCAGCTGATGGATCAGAGCAGACAGTGACAGTGACTCTTCTTTTTCCTGCCTGGAGATCTCACTCAGGACCTTCTTCTCCAGGTCGTCCACCCGTCTCCTGATGTCTGTACACAGGGCAGTGACTCTCTCGGCTTCTCCAGCTGCTTTCTCTTCGGCTTTTCTCCTGCGCTCCTCCAGACTCCGGACTGTTTCCTCCGTCTCCTCACACTTTGTTTTTAGTTTCTGAAGAACATTTCTCAGTTTCTCCTTCTTCTTCTTTGAGGCCTCATCCAGCATCTCCACATGATGTCCCCGATGTTCTCCGGACAAATTACAGGACACACAGATACAAGCCGCGTCCTCGGTGCAGTAATATTCCAGGATCTTCTTTTGGACAGAACATTTCCTTTTCTCCAGAGAAGTGCTGGGATCACATAAGACGTGTTCTGGTGATTTGCTGTGAGATCTCAGGTGTTTATCACACAGAGAAGCCTCACAGTGTAGACAGGATCTAACAGCAGGTACCGGAGAGTCCACGCAGTAAGTGCAGCAGATCCCGGTGATCTCCTTTTGTTCTTGCTGAGTAGTCAGGAAACGTTCTGCGACATTATGGAGATTTATGTTCCTCATCAGTGTCGGCCGCTTAAACTCTTCTCTGCAGTCAGGACAGGAATAAACTCCAGACTCGTCCTGTGTATCCAGCACACGACCAATACAGACCCGGCAGAAGTTGTGTCCACATCTCAGCATTACAGGGTCCTTAAAAGTAGATAAACAGATGGAGCAGAGCAGCTCGTCTCTCAGATCAGCAGACGCCATGGCTGACACAGATAAAGTGAAATGGAACTACAATTCTCTGATACTCAGAAATCTGAGGTCAGGTGTCAGTTATATAGACACAGGGTTCAGCAGATTTGTAACACCTATTCAGTCCTCTATATATCATGTATGATCATGTACACAGTTGCATAGCTACCAGGGGAGGGGGGAGGAGGGTGTAGTTTTCCCAGGCTGTTCGCTCAGAGGGGCCAACCCAGAGCTATGCTACACTTAACTGATCAGCCTGCACAGCACCCTCATGCAATTAAGCCTCACGGTAGAGCAGGGAGACACGGCAAACTTTAACTCTTGGAACACCTTTCCGCTTCAGGAGACCACTTGGCCATCAATGTCTTTGTACCCTTAAGAAGGTCAGTCAGGGGTGTGGGTATCATGGTGAAATTCGGAATAAACTGCCCATAGCATCCCACCATTCCCAGAATTGTCCTAACTTGTTTTTTTTTTCAAGATCAGTTGCAGACAATTTTGGATCGCCTTTACTCTTTTCACTTTCGGCTTCATTTCACCCCTCTTGATGATATAGCCTAAGTATTTTTCCTCCTCCTCCCCATGGCGCACTTCTTTGGATTTATGGTAAACCCCGTCTTCCACAGTGCATCCAGTACCGCCTGGACCTTCTTCAGCTGACTGATAATCCGGGCTGAAGATCACAAAATCGTACAGGTAAGCGGTGAAGTACTTCTTGTGAGGGGCTAGGATCCAATCCATAGCCTTCTACAAGGTGGCTGGGGCTCTCTTTAGTCCAAAAGGCATTCTGGTATACTGGAAGAAACCATCGACTGTAGAGAAGACTGTCTTCTACTTGGCACACGAAAATGTTGCCAGTACCCTTTCATTAGGTCAAAGGTGGTGGTGTATTTGGCTAACCCTAGCTTCTCAATGAGTTCATCAGATAAGTATCAAACTTGGACACCTCATTCAGCTTCCTATATTCATTACAAAACCAACATTCTCCATCAGGTTTTGGCACAAGGACAATGGGGTTGGACCAGCCACTTTTTGACTACTCAATGACATCCAAGCTCATTATTCCCCTCACCTCTTTCAAAATCAGCTTGCGGCAGCTTCAAGAATTCAATATGGCTTTAGGTTTACCCACGCATGTGGTTCCATCAGGATTTTGTGCTCCACGACCTGCATACATCCCTGCAACTCTGAAAACAGGTCTCGATTCCACCGAAGCAGTTCTCAGCACTATTGTTTCTGAGACAGTGATAGTGTCTTTGCCACTGTTACATCCTCGATCTTGGCTTTGGGATTGACCCCCAAGGCATGTAGCTTCCACCGGTTCCCTGTCTCAACCAGCATAAGCAGGTTGACATGGTAATCCTGATCAGTATTGTTTCAGCATTTAATACCTTGTGCACCGCTCCATAGGTATTCATATGATACCTGAACCTGACTGCACATTGCACTAACAGGGCCGGAGATTCCTCCTCTCATCCTATTGGTAGGCTTGCATTTCATTTAATATCGGCATCTGATCGTTCCCAATTGATATATTTATATATTAATCTTCCACTTAACAGACCAATCTCCAGGTGGAGAATACTTTCACTTTTACGTCAACTATTTATACAGCAGTCGGGTAGGTTCCCCTCTTTTTACCCATTTTTCTGTTCCTATGTTTGACCCATAAAGTTGGATCGTGAATATTGAATTCTGACCTCTATACTGTTGTGGATGATTGTATATACTTGATTTTCGTTTATATTGTAGTACACTGAAAAAAGGTTGTTTGTATATATTGTACTGCCTTAAAGTGGACTGCATGAAATTGCCTCATCATCATCCGCTGTGTGCCAAGTTTATTTATATTTTGTGTCTTTGCTGGCAACGAGGACGAGACAGTGACCTATGAGTCCGACATTCTTGAGTTGGAAGTTTCTGGGGGGAATTTTGGACTGCTCAAATGCGGGACCTTACTTTAAAAGGGGCATTTTATAATGTTACTATTCTAAATGGGATTGCTCAGGAGCCAGGGGCCAACACCAGCTTTCCGTACTTTGCGATAAATGAAAACTTGCTATGCCGAGTTACCAAACTGAGGGGTGAGGTAATAGAGCAACTGTTAGTATCGGGATCATGTAGGTGTAGGGTCTTAGACTCGGTCAATTCTCATGTCTTGGGTGGGAATCTGGGTATAGACAAAACCCAAGAGTGGGTACTTCCGAGGTTGTACTGGCTTGGATGAGATTGTTAACTACATTTTATTTTAGGGAAGTTCCACAGGCCTTTACAGGGTTTTCTCCATTCGAGAAGTTGTACAATCAGCACCCTTGGGGACTTCTGGATATTGCAAAGGAGACCTGTGAAGCAGATGTTACACCCATCCGGTGCATCGAGCATGTCGCCCAGATACAGGTAAGGATTACAAAGGTACAGCCTACCATAGTGATGGTGAAATCAAAGTTCTACCTACCCGTATGAGGAGTGACGCCGGGGCCAGTGAGGACGTGGTATCCACCGCTATTAGCTGAGAAAGATAAACCCTGTTGCCGGATATTTGTAGAGGGTGGGCGGAACCGGCATTTCGCCGCAATGCTGGTGAGTAACGTGCTGTGCCCGATAGTCACTGGATGTGACGTTGGCATGAGTTCCGGGAGCCGGAAGTCGGCGGTCTATGCGTTCCACTGTCGTTATGGAAGGTACTAAAGCATACGTTACACAGACAGTGGTGAGCATATAGTACCCGTGTTTGTACCCTGCCCCTTGGGGAATTGCAGCATTTGGCTATAACATTTTAGAGTTTAAGAAAAGACCCCTAAGTCTGGAAGTCAAGCACGCAGCAAGGAAAAGGAAGGTCCGAGGGAAGGAATCATGGAGGTAGGGAACTCGTGACGATATTCAGTACAAATGACTCTGTACAGAGGATACAGAAAATTAGTACACCAAGTAAGCAAAAATCTGTGATGATACTGTTGGTTTCATAAGCATCTTAGTGTATGAAAGACAATAAATCATAATCCCTATTAAGACCTTTAGGGACAGTGTCTACAACTCGTGGATCCAATGGGCTTCTCTACGTTTTATGATGCCAATGTGATCACAGACATGCCTAGGTGGGGGAATATGTTTAATTATCTGAAATTGAAGTTGTGACACCCTAAGTCCGGAGGAAATAAAATGATGTGGTATGGGTAAAAGGAGGTTTTAACATCTTATGGTGGATTTACATTTAGAAATTCTGTCTTTTATAGGCTGTGTGGTTTCTCCAATATATAGGAGACCACACGGGCATTTAACCCCTTCATGACCCAGCCTATTTTGACCTTAAAGACCTTGCCGTTTTTTGCAATTCTGACCAGTGTCCCTTCATGAGGTAATAACTCAGGAACGCTTCAATGGATCCTAGCGGTTCTGAGATTGTTTTTTCGTGACATATTGGGCTTCATGATAGTGGTAAATTTAGGTCAATAAATTCTGCGTTTATTTGTGATAAAAACGGAAATTTGGCGAAAATTTTGAAAATTTCGCAATTTTCACATTTTGAATTTTTATTCTGTTAAACCAGAGAGTTATGTGACACAAAATAGTTAATAAATAACATTTCCCACACGTATACTTTACATCAGCACAATTTTCGAAACAAAATTTTTTTTTGCTAGGAAGTTATAAGGGTTAAAATTTGACCAGCGATTTGTCATTTTTACAACGAAATTTACAAAACCATTTTTTTTAGGGACCACCTCACATTTGAAGTCAGTTTGAGGGGTCTATACGGCTGAAAATACCCAAAAGTGACACCATTCTAAAAAATGCACCCCTCAAGGTGCTCAAAACCACATTCAAGAAGTTTATTAACCCTTCAGGTGCTTCACAGCAGCAGAAGCAACATGGAAGGAAAAAATGAACATTTAACTTTTTAGTCACAAAAATGATTTTTCAGCAACAATTTTTTTATTTTCCCAATGGTAAAAGGAGAAACTGAACCACGAAAGTTGTTGTCCAATTTGTCCTGAGTACGCTGATACCTCATATGTGGGGGTAAACCACTGTTTGGGCGCACGGCAGGGCTTGGAAGGGAAGGAGCGCCATTTGACTTTTTGAATGAAAAATTGGCTGCACTCTTTAGCGGACACCATGTCACATTTGGAGAGCCCCCGTGTGCCTAAAAATTGGAGCTCCCCCACAAGTGACCCCATTTTGGAAACTAGACGCCCCAAGGAACTTATCTAGATGCATAGTGAGCCCTTTAAACCCCCAGGTGCTTCACAAATTGATCCGTAAAAATGAAAAAGTACTTTTTTTTCACAAAAAAAGTTTTTTAGCCTCAATTTTTTCATTTTCACATGGACAACAGGATAAAATGGATCCTAAAATTTGTTTGGCAATTTCTCCTGAGTACACCGATACTTCACATGTGGGGGTAAACCACTGTTTGGGCACATGGTAAGGCTCGGAAGGGAAGGAGCGCCATTTGACTTTTTGAATGAAAAATTATCTCCATCGTTAGCGGACACCATGTCGCGTTTGGAGAGACCCTGTGTGCTTAAACATTGGAGCTCCCCCACAAGTGACCCCATTTTGGAAACTGGACCCCCCAAGGAACTTATCTAGATGCCTAGTGAGCACTTTAAACCCTCAGGTGCTTCACAAATTGATCCGTACAAATGAAAAAGTACTTTTTTTTCACAAAAAATTTATTTTCGCCTCAATTTTTTCATTTTCACATGGGCAACAGGATAAAATGGATCCTAAAATTTGTTGAGCAATTTCTCCCGAGTACGCCGATACCTCATATGTGGGGGTAAACCACTGTTTGGGCACACGGCAGGGCTCGGAAGGGAAGGCGCGCCTTTTAACTTTTTGAATGGAAAATTAGCTCCAATTGTTAGCGGACACCATGTCGCATTTGGAGAGCCCCTGTGTGCCTATGCAATGGAGCTCCCCCACAAGTGACCCCATTTTGGAAACTAGACCCCCCAAGGAACTTATCTAGATGCATACTGAGCACTTTAAACCCCCAGGTGCTTCACAGAAGTTTATAATGCAGAGCCATGAAAATAAAAAATAATTTTTCTTTTCTCAAAAATGATTTTTTATCCTGGAATTTCCTATTTTGCCAATGGTAATAGGAGAAATTGGACAACAAATGTTGTTGTCCAGTTTGTCCTGAGTATGCAGATACCCCATATGTGGGGGTAAACCACTGTTTGGGCGCACGGCAGGGCTCAGAAGGGAAGGCACGCCATTTGGCTTTTTAAATGGAAAATTATCTCCAATCATTAGCGGACACCATGTCGCGTTTGGAGAGCCCCTGTGTGCCTAAACATTGGAGATCCCCCACAAATTACCCCATTTTGGAAACTAGACCCCCAAAGGAACTAATCTAGATGTGTAGTGAGCACTTTGAACCCTCAAGTGCTTCACAGAAGTTTATAACGCAGAGCCATGAAAATAAAAAAAAAAAAATTATTTTCTCAAAAATGAATTTTAGCCCGCAATTTTTTATTTTCCCAAGGGTAACAGGAGAAATTTGACCCCAAAAGTTGTTGTCCAGTTTCTCCTGAGTACGCTGATACCCCATATGTGGGGGTAAACCACTGTTTAGGCACATGCTGGGGCTCGGAAGTGAAGTAGTGACGTTTTGAAATGCAGACTTTGATGGAGTGCTCTGTGGGCGTCACATTGCGTTTGCAGAGCCCCTGATGTGGCTAAACAGTAGAAACCCCCCACAAGTGTCCCCATTTTGGAAACTAGACCCCGAAAGGAACTTATCTAGATGTGAGGTGAGCACTTTGAACCCCCAAGTGCTTCACAGAAGTTCATAACACAGAGCAGTGAAAATAATAAATACGTTTTCTTTCCTCAAAATAATTTTTTAGCCCAGAATTTTTTATTTTTCCAAGGGTTACAGGAGAAATTGGACCACAAAAGTTGTTGTCCAGTTTCTCCTGAGTACGCTGATACCCCATGTGTGGGGGTAAACCACTGTTTGGGCACACGTGGGGGCTCAGAAGGGAAGTAGTGACTTTTGAAATGCAGACTTTGATGGAATGGTCTGCGGGCGTCACGTTGCGTTTGCAGAGCCCCTGGTGTGCCTAAACAGTAGAAACCCCCCACAAGTGACCCCATTTTGGAAACTAGACCCCCCAAGGAACTTATCTAGATATGTGGTGAGCACTTTGAACCCCCAAGTGCTTCACAGACGTTTACAACGCAGAGCCGTGAAAATAAAAAATCATTTTTCTTTCCTCAAAAATGATGTTTTAGCAAGCAATTTTTTATTTTCTCAAGGGTAACAGGAGAAATTGGACCCCAGTAATTGTTGCGCAGTTTGTCCTGAGTATGCTGGTACCCCATATGTGGGGGTAAACCACTGTTTGGGCACACGTCGGGGTTCGGAAGTGAGGGAGCACCATTTGAATTTTTGAATACAAGATTGGCTGGAATCAATGGTGGCGCCATGTTGCGTTTGGAGACCCCCTGAAGTGCCTAAACAGTTGAAACCCCTCAATTCTACCTCCAACACTAACCCCAACACACCCCTAACCCTAATCCCAACTGTAGCCATAACCCTAATCACAACCCTAACCCCAACACACCCCTAACCACAACCCTAACCCCAACACACCCCTAACCCTAACCACAACCCTAATTCCAACCCAACCCTAAGGCTATGTGCCAACGTTGCGGATTCGTATGAGATTTTTCAGCACCATTTTTGAAAAATCCGCGGGTAAAAGGCACTACGTTTTACCTGCGGATTTTCCGCGGATTTCCAGTGTTTTTTGTGCGGATTTCACCTGCGGATTCCTATTGAGGAACAGGTGTAAAACGCTGCGGAATCCGCACAAAGAATTGGCATGCTGCGGAAAATACAACGCAGCGTTCCCGCGCGGTATTTTCCGCACCATGGGCACAGCGGATTTGGTTTTCCATATGTTTACATGGTACTGTAAACCTGATGGAACACTGCTGCGGATCCGCAGCGGCCAATCCGCACCGTGTGCACATAGCCTAATTCTAAAGGTATGTGCACACGCTGCAGAAAATGCTGCGGATCCGCAGCAGTTTCCCATGAGTTTACAGTTCAATGTGAACCTATGGGAACCAAAAATCGCTGTACACATGCTGCGGAAAAACTGCACGGAAACGCAGCGGTTTACATTCCGCAGCATGTCACTTCTTTCTGCGGATTCCGCAGCGGTTTTACAACTGCTCCAATAGAAAATCGCAGTTGTAAAACCGCAGTGAAATGCGCAGAAAAACCGCGGTAAATCCACGATAAATCGGCAGCAGTTTAGCACTGTGGATTTTTCAAATCCGCTGCGGAAAAATCCGCATAGGACCAGAATATGTGTGCACATACCGAAACCCTAACCCTACCCCTAACCCTACCCCTAACCCTACCCCTACCCCTACCCCTACCCCTAACCCTACCCCTAACCCTACTCCTAACCCTACCCCTAACCCTAACCCTAACCCTAGTTCTTACCCCAACCTTAGTGAAAAAAAAAAAAATTCTTTATTTTTTTTATTGTCCCTATCTATGGGGGTGACAAAGGGGGGGGGGTCATTTACTATTTTTTTTATTTTGATCACTGAGATATAACCTATCTCAGTGATCAAAATTCACTCTGGAACGAATCTGCCGGCGGGCGCACTGCACATGCGCCCGCCATTTTGGAAGATGGCGGCGCCCAGGAAAGAAGACGGACGGACCTCGGGCGGCCAGGTAAGTATAAGGGGGGGAGATCAGGGCACGGGGGGGGGGCGTCGGAGCATGGGGGGGTGGATCGGAGCATGGGGGGGGTGGATCGGAACACGGGAGGGAGGATTGGAGCACGGGGGAGGATTGGAGCACGGGGTGAGGGATCGCTGTGCGGGGGGGTGGATCGGAGCACGGGGGAGGATTGGAGCACGGGGTGAGGGATCGCTGTGCGGGGGGGTGGATCGGAGCACGGGGGGGTCGCTGTGTGCGGGGGGGGATCGGAGTGCGGGTGGGTTTGATTGGAGCGCGGGGGGGTGATTGGTGCACGGGGGAAGCGGACAGGAGGACGGGGGAGCGGAGCACAGGACGGAGGGGAGCGGACCACAGATCGGGGGGCTGGGGGGGCGATCGGAGGGGTGGGGTGGGTGCACATAAGTGTTTCCAGCCATGGCCGATGATATTGCAGCATCGGCCATGGCTGGATTGTAATATTTCACCAGTTTTTTAGGTGAAATATTACAAATCGCTCTGATTGGCAGTTTCACTTTCAACAGCCAATCAGAGCGATCGTAGCCACGAGGGGGTGAAGCCACCCCCCCTGGGCTAAACTACCACTCCCCCTGTCCCTGCAGGCCGGGTGAAATTGGAGTTAACCCTTTCACCCGGCCTGCAGGGACGCGATCTTTCCATGACGCATATGCTGCGTCATGGGTCGGAATGGCACCGACTTTCATGACGCAGCGTATGCGTCAAAGGTCGGGAAGGGGTTAATAAGGTAGGCCACAAATGACGTGTCGCATGTGTAAAAATCCTTTTTGGGATACTTTTTGCTTGAATGAGGATGGTAAATGACATTCCCTTTCAAAATATTATTGCACTGGTTGCATTGTAGGCACGGGAAAGTGCCTGCTTTCGGATTGCGTAAGAAACGTATACGTAGATAGGAAATCATGATCTCTGCGACACGTAGCAGAGCTGAAGCCCTGCTATATATACCACAGATGATCAGATGATCCCAGCTTCAAGGCTCCTAAAGGAGATAATTGAGGTAAAAAAAAAAAAAAGATTTAAAAAGTATTTAAAAAATCAAAAAATATAAATGTTAAAATCCACCCCCATTTCCCTATGCAAAATAAAACAATTACAAAAAATAAATAATACACATATTTGGTATCACTAAGTTCAGAAACGCCCGATCTATAAAAATAAAAAATAAATTAATCCAATCAGTAAACGGCGTATTGAGAAAAAAATTAATATGCCAGAAGTACATTGTTTTGGTAGCCACAACATTGCAATAGAACGCAATAACAATGGGTCTGTTCACATGTCAGTTTGTTTCCATGGACCATGTGTCTGCGGGCAAAATACGCAGACATGTCTGTTTTTTAACAACAGCACAGGCTGCAAAACATCCTGCCTACAGATGACACACAGGGATGTAATCAGTGTGGCACATACTGGCGCATGAGAATCAGTGATACAGTTAGCGCTGTTTCCTGGCACTAGGTGTTGAAGACGGCTCTTATCACTCTTTCCTGCTCTGCCGCTTATCAACGCAAGCAGAGCAGAAGGATGAGAGTTATATTCAAGTGATAACAGCGCCAGCAGCTGATGGGACTACTGCTCCCATCAGCCTACATCTGCTGCCGCTAATTGCAGTGAGAGAAGGCGGCAGCTTATAGGAGTGACTGCTCTACAAATAAAAAAAACAGCATGGGGTTCCCCTGTATTTTTGATAACCAGCTAGGCAAAACTGACAGCTGTGGGCTGCAACAGGCAGCTGTCAGCTTCAGCAAGGCTGGTTATGAAGAATAAAGGGGTCCCATGCTGTTTTTCTTTTAATTATTTAAATAAATAATATAGAAAAAATGGTGTGGGGTCCCCCTATTTTTGACAACTAGCCAAGCTAAAGCAAACAACTGGAGGCTGGTAGTCTCAGACTGGTAAGCGACCATCCAGGCTGAGAACCATTGATGAAAGAGCTGCTGTGAGCGCAGCATCAGGGACTAACGGTGATGTCATCGAGGTTACTGCCGGTCACTGAGGCTGCGTTCCCAGTTCTGTGGAGAACTGCGGTGACCTCAGCACCATTAGGAAAAGTCACTGAGTTCACCACAAACCAAAAATCAAAGATCTGCGGTGAACTCAGATCCCAAAAATGTAGTTGTTACGGGTCTTGGAAAAAAGTGATTTTTGTTTCATACAAACTTTGGATATTTTTTCACCACTTAAATAAAAAAAGAACCTAGAGATGTTTGGTATCTACAAACTCGTAATGACCTGGAAAATTATAATGGCAGGTCAGTTTTAGCATTTAGTGAACACGCTAAATAAAAAAAAACAAAATCAATTGTGGAGTTGTACTTTTTTTTGCAATTTCACCGCTCTTTGAATTGTTTTCCCGTTTTCCAGTCCACGATATGGTAAAAGCAATTTTGTTTTCAAAAGTACAACTCAGCCCGCAAAAAACAAGCCCTCTATATGTTTACGTGGACAGAAAAAAAAACCGAACACAAAAATGGAAAAATCACAAGGTGGTGACGTAGATAAAAAAACAAAAAAATTAGAACCATGGTCAGTCATAGTAAAACTTTTTTAATGCACCGATTGTATATCAAGAAAAACTTGAATGTGTATACCAGATCTCCAAGGTCACAGAATAGAAAGCAATGTAATACGCTGTTTACTCCCTCCGTCACCCACACTACCGTCACCAAAGACGACAGCGTGAGGAGACAGTTAACAAAGCATAAGAGAAGCCGCCGGTGAAGTGATTGTATACCCACATCGCACCCCAAGGGCAGTATATGTCTTGTCATAGAACATACTTATCAGAAGAAGACTTTAGCATCTCCCACAAACAATAGTTGCTGCACAATTCCCAAACAATCGGGGACAGTAAAAAATAGAAGAAATCTGGTGTTTGTGAGGTAGAGAACCAATTTTAAAATCACGATTCAAGCTTTTCGGTGTTAAATGGATCTACGAGACGCGTACCTTAAATTCTAATCCTTTTAGTTGTGCCTCCCTGTCTCCTCCTCTCCTCGATGGGGACACCCTGTCAATGATTGTGCATCCCTGCTGTGATACATTATGGCCCGCCGTAAAGAAACGGTCTGGGATTGGAAGGTCCACCTCCTTCTACAGATGATATATTTATGTTGGGTAAGTCTCTATTCGTCCACATATAATAATCCACATGGACCATGGATGGTGCACACAACATACTCCGATCTATATGTCAAATATTGTTTATTGCTTTTGTTTTGTTTTTTTAATTCTTGGATGTATAAAGTGGTTACCTTTCAGCAAGTTGTTACAACTACAGATACCTAAACAGGGAAAACAACCCCTGCATGTGGGAACAGAACTATTAGCAATATCTGTTTTCACAAACTTATCCTTTAAAGGATTGTCCTAAGAACCGCGTATATTTGTCACCGAGGTAACTCGCATGCCTCCTAAGCGCCACCCTACTCACCATGCGGTTTCTCCTCATATCAGTCCGGCTTGCTGAGTTTGCCTCTTGCAGCACTCCTCACTACTGCTGCATCTGAATTTGGTTTCCATTTGGCTTTAGGTGTGCATGGCTGCTCTCTGCAGGAATTTAACCCTGCTGTGTCCTGTAAAGATTACGTTCTCCTGCCTGTCCCGTGCCAGATGGCTCTATATTAGGCAGCTCTTCCCACCACTCTTTGGTTCTCAGCCTGCTAGCACCTTGTGTATTCATTCCTCCATATCCTGTTGCCCGTTAGCGACCCGGCTTGTTTATCCATCTTTTCTGACCCCTCTCTGCTCTTGACTTGGGCTATGTGTATCGATTCTGCGTGGCCTTCCCTGAGCTTGGATTGTCTGACCACATATTTTCCCTTCTTTTCCTTGTACCCTCATCTATAATCCTCTGATTAGCTGCAGCTGTCCTGGGAACTGCCCTGGGATGGTACGTGGTGTCTACAGGCAGCTCCACCTATCATTACAATCAGAGGCCCTAGTGAAGACCAGGTAGACACTCAGGCTGAATTCACACGATGCGGATTTAGCTCGGATCCGCAGCGGATTTTTCCACGTAGAAACGATGCAGTTCCGCACTGTGATTTACAGTACAATGTAAATCAATAGCAAAAAAAAAAAAACAACCTGTGCTAATGGTGCCGAAAAATCTGCATGAAATCCACTGCATGCTACTTTTGTGTGGAACTGCAGCGTTTCTGAGCCCTTCCATATTAGAAATCCGCAGGTGTAAAATCCGCACAAGTTCCGCACTAAATCCGCAGCTTTTCCGCACAAAATCCGCGGAAAATCCACACCTGCGGTTTCTGCCTGGAGATGAAGATTTTCTGCGGAAAAATCTGCACCCCATTCCGCAACGTGTGCACATAGCCTCAGTTATGCCCTTCGAGGGTAAGCTCGTCCCATTTTGCAGCGAGTCTGCACCCACTGGCGTTATAATATTTTTGGGTAATAGATTTTGAAATATTACGCTCCACAATTGGATGTGTTAAAAAAATATTCCTGTGCTGAGATAATCTTATAAATATGCCCCTACTATGTATGGGTGTCAGACCATGCAAGAATATGGTCAGTGCATGCCACAGCTCTTAGCCAGGGGAGCATAAAAAAAAAAGTATACTGACGACACTGCAGGGGCTCACATCATGACTCATCACTCGACAAACACTCATTCCTGTGATAAAACAGGCAGGGAAATGTGTTACCTCATAGAAATAAGCAGCTGTAAGCCCCTGTTGTGGCCCCCTATCCAGAAACTGTGGTATGTGTTGGCCATATTTTTACAGGGTCACATGGTCATGTTCCTGCGAGGTGGATTCAAACATGACTCTGGAGCACTACCCTCTTCAACAAATTATCTGGATTAACCTCATGACATCTTTACCGTTCCCTTTTTCAATTTTTCCATGATCTTTGTTGGTCGAACACTCATGATAAGAATGCTCTTGAATTTCCTCCATTTGTACATCTAACTGTAGATTGGCGGACTGCAAGCTTTTTTAGAGATGGTTTTTTAACCTTTGATAGCCCAAAGTGAATCAATAACTCTTCTTCTGAAGTCTTTGGAAGTCTCCTTTGTTTGTGCCATAATGCAGTGCCACAAAAGTATTGTGAAGACCAGACTTTGATAGATCCCGGTTCTTCAAATAAAACAGGTCACCCACTCACACCTGATTGTCATCCCATTGATTGACCTTCAAATTATCTGCTGATCCTAGAGGTTCATGTACTTTTGCCATTCCCAAACGTAAGATCTTGGATCATTTTTATCTACTTTTAGGACTTGTGTTACAATCTGTTGTTGTACATCAGATATTTGTAGAAATAGGTAGAAATATAATGAATATTTCTAGAAATATAAAAATTTATGTGACTGCAGACTTGTGAATCCTCACATCATGCAGTATGCGCACTGTCAGGATTCGCCGGTGCCAGGAGCTGGTGGACGCATAACCCCAAATATGTAATTGGCATTCATGTGATCTCTGGCTGACTAGTCTTGTGTAGCTTCACTCAATACAAGTGAATAAAGCAAGGCCAGAGACGTCTAGTTAGAATGTGGCCGGAAGTATGCAAATCACAAACTTGCAGTTACATGACTGCCCACTCCCTGTGCCGGAGTATCCTGACAGCGCACACTGTGAGTGCTGTGAGAATTCACAAGTCTGCAGTCACATAGATTGCCTTAAGCCCCATTAATACAACCTGAAGTGCATCATCCTTGTCCATTGATACCACCTAGTAGACATACTGGTGGGGTGTTCCCCATGTCGATCCGTGCTAATTTATCAGCCTGATTTAGCTCATTTACTACTGATGAGTTGCAATTAGCAGCCTTAGAGTGCAATGAGGTTTCATTCCCAATTTTTCTAGCCACCCTGGAACATGCTTTCGAAACTCCCAGCTTCCTTTTATGATGTGTCAGTGATTGTACTTATAAATCCAGATAAGAATCCGTTAGATTGCGCCTTGTATAGACCAATCTCCCCAGGTAATGCAGACTGAAAAACATGGACTAAAATCTTTCCAGTCAGTCTGTTGGGCAATTCTTTCTATTATCGTTCTGGATCAGACGGGATTTATGCCTGGGAAGTCCACCACTATTAATATTACACAGATACTGGCATTGATTCAGCTCACCAGCGCTGATGATAGACCTTGGACTTACTAGATACAATGAAGGTCTTCAAGGTCTTCGTTTCACTGGAATGACCCTTCTTGATAGCCTGCTTAGTAATCTCATACCTATTCATACTGTAAACTAGATATAGAGGTTTTCCAGGATTCTACAAAGGTCCTCCTGTTTAACTCCATTGGCTCAATTCTACCACCAATGTATGTAGGTGAGATGTATCTGAGATATGTGCACAGATCTCTGTACAAGCAATGGTAGATAGCTTACTCGCTATCCTCTCCTTTCTAGCCTGACCAGCTGCACAGTTAATCCAGGAAAGAAGATGCAGTGGATGAACTTTTAGGTAGTTTATTGACAGCACTTTTAGAAATGATGAGGAAGAGAAGATGAGGGGACACGGCTGGAGGTAAGAGGTAACAGGAGAAACCGCTCTCCAGCTTTGATACATGTTATTGCCAAGATGGCACTGGCCAGAAAGAACAGGATGCAAGATAATCAGATAGGAGTTATAGAGAGAGAGGCATGGTGGGAAATTACAGCTGCAAATATAAACAATGGCCAGTAGATGCAGTAAACAAATATAAATTCTTTACAACTAGCATAGAGAATAAAATCAAAACAGTGGACTAACTATATACTCCTGCAATAGCTGTAAGTTTTGCACAGAAGATGGCTGAACAGCACACTCCCCATCTGAAATCCTTGGATTTGATTATATTAACTGTCTTGAAGTTGAGGTGGTTTCCTGATATTCACTGATAACTCAACCTGAAAAAAAGTGCTTGCAATACAACAATAACCTTAATGTATGAATGTAGCAGACAAATGTCTACAACAAGTTCCTGGAATAACCCAGTGGATAGCCCTTCTGTGCATTGTAAAAGCCGCATTAGGCCAAACTGCCTCCGACCTCAATGTAATCCAATAATTTAGGGTCCAGTATTAATGAAAGCTAACTTAAGTGGTCTGAAAGATCCTTTCGACTGAGTGGAAAATCACTTCTCAACTGGTAAGAGTAAGACCAACCCAGATATAGGCCAGATGACAGATTTGGAGTCACCCTGCTATGTGACTGTCATTCCCACTTTACCATCTTCACTGGGTAAGGTTTTTGAAATAAAACACATAGGTCATGCGTTTTATTCCACCTTTTGGCCTTTCATAAGAACAAGATCTCCTACTTGCAAGTTCGGATTAACTTGTTGCCATTTTCTACGTATATGTAGATGACTAAGGTATTCCATTGTTCATCTACTCCAGGAACAGATAGCCAGATATTGTACAGGTTTACAACAACTCTGGTATTTGTTACCGGACACAGAGTCTTCAGGTGGACTAGGAACAGTTCCACTTTTCTGAGTGAGGAGAATTGGTGGAATAAGAATAGCAGGAGATTCTGAATCCATAGATAAAGGAACAAGAGGTCTTGAGTTCACAATAGACACTTCAGCTAAGAAATTGGTCAATGTCTCATGTGTCAGTCTTGAAAGGTTTGAGTCCATAAATATAGACTCCAATATCCTACAAGTGATTTCTATAATTAAATTTCCATGATCCACCCATATGGGAAGCATGATGAGGGTTGAAGTTGTAACTATCGACAGGCACCTATCAAGATAATTCCACAATCCGATCGCAATTGCAATACTGGTCGTCTGATGGCAAAGAATCGTCTTAAGGCATTGATGAAACTGGATGTATCCAGGGATTTTATCATTTCTAGGTGTACCGCGTATACATAACGCACGCATGTAAACACTGGCCATTGTTTACTGGCTGCATGGCCACCTGTTTCTACGTGCAGGAACTGCCCATGGCACAAAGACATCCAAACCAACATAAGTAAATGGTGGCTCTGTGCTTGTCCTATCAATAAAAAAATATGTTACAGTTTTGCGACACTGAACATAGTGATAAATTAGAAGAGAAATTATCTTTTTTCTTTTACAATCCAATTGCCTGCAGCTCTTAAAGTATCTTTGGTGAAATGTATGCCTTGATGTTTGACCCTTTTGTAGTAATGCTGTATCAAAAGGGTAACAATATGGCAACCAGGAATAATTAGGGGATTCTTTTCTACATTTTCCAACTCGGTCTTGTTTAAACGATCACCGACCCTTACTATGTCCTGTTGATTACTGGTTTTAAATCGATGATGGGACTGTTAAGGAACATCTCGCTTTTCACGTAGACTTTCCAGTTCCTTGTAACAAACATTCTGCTGCCCATTACGTATCACAACCAACTCAGTAAGAGTAACGTCTTCCACAGAGATAGGCTTATGACACATGGGCAAACCACAACAATCGGCATTCCTTATTGTGATTAGACTGAACAATGTGGACTAATTTTGCCGTGGTGCGAACAAGCCTAGTCCATCTGGAGAAGTGTTGAAATTGCAGACAGCTCAAGCCAACATTTTTTTCCCGATGTGGTGATGATGAGGGTACTGACTTCAGGACAAACATCTGGATCGTCATCAGGATCTTGAAGGTTGAAAACATCAACAATGGAAGTCTCTTCAATGTGGTCCAGTAGGACCTCCAATCCTGTCAACCAAAGATTATGAAAGTTCTTGTCCGAAAAGGCCACAAAATGGTCCTTCACTTCAGGCTTGTTTCTTAAATGTTCTTTGCAGTGAAATGAACCTGGGTAAAACCTGTTCTGGGTTGTTTGGAATCCTGGCTCTTGCCGTCCTGATGGGTAAGGTTGCAACCCCATGGTTGGATTCATCCTTGAAGTATCTACTGTCCATTATTTTAATAAACTCCTTGTCTTCTATTGATAAAGCTATTTTGTGGTCATCTTGTGTTCGTGCGAAACACTGTTCTCACTAAATCGTCATAGGAAGCAAGAATGACAATGGGCTCCTCGATGAGGTCGGGGAACCTTTCTTTCACCTCATAGTGGGCATGGCTTAACCCCTTTCTGCCATTGGACGTAATATTCCGTCCATGTGGGGTGGGCCTTAATTCCCAAGGACGGAATATTACGTCCAGCGCGATCGGCCGCGCTCACGGGGGGAGCGCCGCCGATCGCGGCCGGGTGTCAGCTGCTTATCGCAGCTGACATCCGGCACTATGTGCCAGGAGCGGTCACGGACCGCCCCCGGCACATTAACCCCTGGCACACCGCGATCAAAGATGATCGCGATGTGCCGGCGGTGCAGGGAAGCACCGCGCAGGGAGGGGGCTCCCTGCGGGCTTCCCTGAGACCCCCGCAGCAACGCGATGTGATCGCGTTGCTCCGGGGGTCTCCTACCTCCCTCCCTGCAGTAAGTCCCGGATCCAAAATGGCCGCGGATCCGGGTCCTGCAGGGAGGGAGGTGGCTTACCAAGTGCCTGCTCAGAGCAGGCACTTGGTAACGCTGCACTGCTCTCAGACAGATCGGTGATCTGTCAGAGTGCTGTGCAAACTGGCAGATCACCGATCTGTATTGTCCCCCCCTGGGGCAAAGTAAAAAAGTAAAAAAAAAAATTTCCAAGTGTGTAAAAAAAAAATAAAAAAAAAATCCTAAATAATGAAAAAAAAAAAAATATATTATTCCCATAAATACATTTCTTTATCTAAATAAAAAAAACAAAACAATAAAAGTACACATATTTAGTATCTCCGCGTCCGTAACGACCCGACCTATAAAACTGGCCCACTAGTTAACCCCTTCAGTAAACACCGTAAGAAAAAAAAAAAAAAAACGAGGCAAAAAACAACGCTTTATTATCATACCGCCAAACATAAAGTGGAATAACACGCGATCAAAAAGACGGATATAAATAACCATGGTACCGCTGAAAGCGTCATCTTGTCCCGCAAGAAACGAGCCACCATACAGCGACAACAGCAAAAAAATAAAAAAGTTATAGTCCTCAGAATAAAGCGATGAAAAAATAATTATTTTTTTCTATAAAATAGTTTTTATCGTATAAAAGCGCCAAAACATAAAAAAATGATATAAATGAGGTGTCGCTGTAATCGTACTGAACCGAAGATTAAAACTGCTTTATCAATTTTATCAAACGCGGAACGGTATAAACGCCTCCCCCAAAAGAAATTCATGAATAGCTGGTTTTTGGTCATTCTGCCTCACAAAAATCGGAATAAAAAGCGATCAAAAAATGTCACGTGCCCGAAAATGTTACCAATAAAAACGTCAACTCGTCCCGCAAAAAACAAGACCTCACATGACTCTGTGGACTCAAATATGGAAAAATTATAGCTCTCAAAATGTGGTAACGCAAAAAATATTTTTTGCAATAAAAAGCGTCTTTCAGTGTGTGACGGCTGCCAATCATAAAAATCCGCTAAAAAACCCGCTATAAAAGTAAATGAAAAAAATGTATTTATTTCCATTTTCCCATTAGGGTTAGGGCTAGGGTTAGGGTTAGGGCTAGGGCTAGGGTTAGGGTTAGGGCTAGGGCTAGGGCTAGGGTTAGGGCTAGGGTTAGGGCTAGGGTTAGGGTTAGGGCTAGGGCTAGGGCTAGGGTTAGGGCTAGGGCTAGGGTTAGGGCTAGGATTAGGGCTAGGGTTAGGGCTAGGGTTAGGGCTAGAGTTAGGGCTAGGGTTAGGGCTAGGGTTAGGGTTAGGGCTAGGGTTAGGGTTGGGACTAGGATTAGGGTTAGGGTTAGGGCTAGGGTTAGGGTTAGGGCTAGGGTAAGGGCTAGGGTTAGGGTTAAGGCTACAGTTAGGGTTGGGGCTAAAGTTAGGGTTAGGGTTTGGATTACATTTGCGATTGGGATTAGGATTAGGGGTGTGTCTGGGTTAGAGGTGTGGTTAGGGTTACCGTTGGGATTAGGGTTAGGGGTGTGTTTGGATTAGGGTTTCAGTTATAATTGGGGGGTTTCCACTATTTAGGCACATCAGGGGGATCTCCAAACGCGACATGGCGACCGATCTCAATTCCATCCAATTCTGCATTGAAAAAGTAAAACAGTGCTCCTTCCCTTCCGAGCTCTCCCGTGTGCCCAAACAGGAGTTTACCCCAACATATGGGGTATCAGCGTACTCAGGACAAATTGGACAACAACTTTTGGGGTCCAATTTCTCCTGTTACCCTTGGGAAAATACAAAACTGGGGGCTAAAAAATAATTTTTGTGGGAAAAAAAGAGATTTTTTATTTTCACGGCTCTGCGTTATAAACTGTAGTGAAACACTTGGGGGCTCAAAGTTCTCACAACACATCTAGATAAGTTCGTGGGGGGGTCTAGTTTCCAACATGGGGTCACTTGTGGGGGTTTCTACTGTTTAGGTACATTAGGGGCTCTGCAAACGCAATGTGACGCCTGCAGACCATTCCATTTAAGTCTGCATTCCAAATGGCACTCCTTCGCTTCCGAGCCCTCCCATGCGCCCAAACGCTGGTTCACCCCACATATGGGGTATCAACGCACTCAGGACAAATTGGACAACAACTTTTGGGGTCCAATTTCTCCTTTTACCCTCGAGAAAATACAAAACTGGGGGCTAAAAAATAATTTTGAGGGGAAATTTTTTATTTTATTTTCACGGCTCTGCGTTATAAACTGTAGTGAAATACTTGGGGGCTCAAAGTTCTCACAACACATCTAAATAAGTTCCTTGGGGGGTCTAGTTTCCAATATGGGGTCACTTGTGGGGGGTTTCTACTGTTTAGGTACATTAGGGGCTCTGCAAACACAATGTGACGCCTGCAGACCATTCCATCTAAGTCTGTATTCCAAATGGCTCTCCTTCCCTTCCGAGCCCTCCCATGCGCCCAAACGCTGGTTCTCCCCCACATATAGGGTATCAGCGCACTCAGGACAAATTGCACAACAACTTTTGGGGTCCAATTTCTCCTGTTACCCTCAGGAAAATACAAAACTGGGGGCTAAAAAATTATTTTTGTGGGAAAAAAATTTTGTTTTATTTTTACGGCTCTGCATTATAAACTTCTGTGAAGCTCTTATTGGGTCAAAGTGCTCACCACACATCTAGATAAGTTCCTTAGGGGGTCTACTTTTCAAAATGGTGTCACTTGTGGGGGGTTTCAATGTTTAGGTACATCAGTGGCTCTCCAAATGCAACATGGCGTCCAATCTCAATTCCTGTCAATTTTGCATTGAAAGGTCAAACGGCGCTCCTTCCCTTCCGAGCTCTCCCATGCGCCCAAACAATGGTTTACCCCCACATATGGGGTATCAGAGTACTCAGGACAAATTGTGCCACAACTTTTGTGGTCCAATTTCTTCTCTTACCATTGGGAAAATAAAAAATTGGGGGCGAAAAGATAATTTTTGTGAAAAAAAAATGATTTTTTATTTTTACGGTTCTGCATTATAAACTTCTGTGAAGCACTTGGTGGGTCAAAGTGCTCACCACACCTCTAGATAAGTTCCTTAGGGGGTCTACTTTCCAAAATGGTGTCACTTGTGGGGGGTTTCAATGTTTAGGCACATCAGTGGCTCTCCAAACGCAACATGGCGTCTCATCTCAATTCCTGTCAATTTTGCATTGAAAGGTCAAACGGCGCTCCTTCCCTTCCGAGCTCTCCCATGCGCCCAAACAATGGTTTACCCCCACATATGGGGTATCAGAGTACTCAGGACAAATTGTGCCACAACTTTTGTGGTCCAATTTCTTCTCTTACCATTGGGAAAATAAAAAATTGGGGGCGAAAAGATAATTTTTGTGAAAAAAAAAAGATTTTTTATTTTTACGGTTCTGCATTATAAACTTCTGTGAAGCACTTGGTGGGTCAAAGTGCTCACCACACCTCTAGATAAGTTCCTTAGGGGGTCTACTTTCCAAAATGGTGTCACTTGTGGGGGGTTTCAATGTTTAGGCACATCAGTGGCTCTCCAAACGCAACATGGCGTCTCATCTCAATTCCTGTCAATTTTGCATTGAAAGGTCAAACGGCGCTCCTTCCCTTCCGAGCTCTCCCATGCGCCCAAACAATGGTTTACCCCCACATATGGGGTATCAGAGTACTCAGGACAAATTGTGCCACAACTTTTGTGGTCCAATTTCTTCTCTTACCATTGGGAAAATAAAAAATTTGGGGCGAAAAGATAATGTTTGTGAAAAAAAATGATTTTTTATTTTTACGGTTCTGCATTATTAACTTCTGTGAAGCACTTGGTGGGTCAAAGTGCTCACCACACCTCTAGATAAGTTCCTTAGGGGGTCTACTTTCCAAAATGGTGTCACTTGTGGGGGGTTTCAATGTTTAGGCACATCAGTGGCTCTCCAAACGCAACATGGCGTCCCATCTCAATTCCAGTCAACTTTGCATTGAAAAGTCAAATGGCGCTCCTTCCCTTCCGAGCTCTGCCATGCGCACAAACTGTGGTTAACCCCTACATATGGGGTATCAGCGTACTCAGGACAAATTGTACAACAACTTTTGGGGTCCATTTTCTCCTGTTACCCTTGGCAAAATAAAACAAATTGGAGCTGAAGTAAATTTTTTGTGAAAAAAAGTTAAATGTTAATTTTTATTTAAACATTCCAAAAATTCCTGTGAAGCACCTGAAGGGTTAATAAACTTCTTGAATGTGGTTTTGAGAACCTTGAGGGGTGCAGTTTTTAGAATGGTGTCACACTTGGGTATTTTCTATCATATAGACCCCTCAAAATGACTTCAAATGAGATGTGGTCCCTAAAATAAAATGGTGTTGTAAAAATGAGAAATTGCTGGTCAACTTTTAACCCTTATAACTCCCTAACAAAAAAAAATTTTTAGTTCCAAAATTGTGCTGATGTAAAGTAGACATGTGGGAAATGTTACTTATTAAGTATTTTGTGTGACATATCTCTGTGATTTAATTGCATAAAAATTCAAAGTTGGAAAATTGCGAAATTTTCAAAATTTTCGCCAAATTTCCGTTTTTTTCACAAATAAACGCAGGTAATATCAAAGAAATTTTACCACTATCATGAAGTACAATATGTCACGAGAAAACAATGTCAGAATCACCGGGATCCGTTGAAGCGTTCCAGAGTTATAACCTCATAAAGGGACAGTGGTCAGAATTGTAAAAATTGACCCGGTCCATAACGTGCAAACCACCCTTGGGGGTAAAGGGGTTAAAGCAAATAGTGCCACCATTTTGGAGCACATGTTTTAGAGTTGACTTTGGACGGTTTGTGACTCTTATCCAAACATACATCTTCCTCAATAACACAGCCTAAAATAAGTTTTTGATGATATAGAGCATCATCTGGGCCATTACATTGTTGGCGCGCGTTGTGAAGTCTCATAATGTCCCTACAGAGTAGGATTAAAAGAATTAGCATTTATGTCTATAGGAGAAAATTTTTTTAGCCAGGTGCCCCAAGTGGGGATGATGAAGCCCAGCTTTTCGAGTGGGATTTTCTTCTTTGTCATGGGTATCTGGTCACATTTAATTAAGACTGGCAAGACTATGTGCGTATTCCCCTTGATTGAAGAGACAATGTATCCAGACGCTCATCTGTAAAAAGCTTCGATACGACCAAAGCCGCTTGCCCCTTTATATTGAAGATCTCAATGAATTTGGGTTTTGCTAGAAACCTGTTGCTTTGCTCATTTCAAATTGCCTTGCCAGGTTGTTTTTCTGGATAGACCTTGACCAGACATACTTTGGCGCAGCGTTTAGGACTGACCCCTTCTCCACATACTTCAATGCATTAAAGGTACCGTCACACTAGACGATATCGCTAGCGATCCGTGACGTTGCAGCATCCTGGCTAGCGATATCGTCCAGTGTGACAGGCAGCAGCGATCAGGCCCCTGCTGTGATATCGCTGGTCGGGGAAGAAAGTCCAGAACTTTGTTTCGTCGCTGGATCTCCCGCTGACATCGCTGAATCGGCGTGCGTTAAAGTAAAAAAAAAACAACCACTACGTCACCGCTCTGCTTTCCGGCTGCCCTGCGCTTAGTAACCCGATGTTTACCCTGGTTACCGGCATCGTTGGTCGCTGGAGAGCTGTCTGTGTGACAGCTCTCCAGCGACGCTGCTGCGATCCGGATCGTTGTCGGTATCGCTGCAGCGTCGCTTAGTGTGACGGTACCTTAAGAGGAAACAGCAGATGCATTAGGATCTTGTAGCTCGTTGCCATAATTGGGGCAGTGTTGGATGCTCCTGAAGGTTGTGAGGAGCGGGTGTGTCATGCATTACCGTAACGTGTTTGTTACTGCTGCATCTGGTGCACTTAACAGCCTTGCAGTCTTTAGCAGTGTGGATTGTGGAGGTGCAACACTCTTAATATATCCCAAGCTCCTTAACAATATCTTTATGCTCTTGCAAATTCTTTGCCCAGATCCCAAGACATTCCTTCAGTGAGGTCTTTTATAAATAGGGCACATACGGTTGCAGTCGACAACTTTAGAAGCAAGAGCATTTGGTTTAGCAAAGGAAGATATCTAGTAACGGGAAAGTCAGTCTTCCTAACAGATACTTTGCCCCTTAAATGCTCTATGTTTGGTGGTATTGCCATCATACCTAGTAGATGATGAAGCTGGTGGAGTAGGTTCAGTGAAGTCAAAGCTGGGATCGTTTCTTCGAGCTTGCCGACTCACGAATCTGGAAAATTGTGAAAAGGGATGGAATTTCACATTATGCTCACTTTTGTCCCTTGACCCCTGATCTGCCAAATTTTCCTGTATGGCAACTTGTGCACCACTGGATTCAGGAATAAGCAGGGTTGAGGTAACAGTCCTGACAGATATGGTTCTATTTTAGCCAATTCTAGTTCTTTTAACAAATTACTCAGGTCCTGGAGTGTCACGATATTGTATGAAATGTAATACGATTTTGTAGCTTTGCCTGTCAGACCCATGCTGCAGGCTAAAACCTGCCTTCTCTTTGTGTTTCTGAAATGTGTGTGGAGAAGAGGTTTTATTGCTTCTAGCTCTGGTACAATGGTACCAGCTGAAACTGGTCTTATCTCTCTTTTAAAACATGAGGTTCTTTGTCCTAATATTGTAAGTTTCTGGGCCCCGATTTGGGCTAGGAAAATAATAAGTACATATTGCTAATGTCCATCGGCGGATCTGTCAGCCACTGTAAGCATGAACCTCTAGTTCCAACAGGGACAGAGTACAGATTTCTCCGGAACCAGACATCCCAACGAGCCCGAATTTAATACCAATAGAAAGCCAATGGTAAAAGAAGATGAATGAGGGGTGTGCTGGGATTCTGACATGTTCTGGAGTGGAGATACTAGCCTTATACAAATTTGTGTTAAATTTGGTAAGTCTGAGGAGAGAGGAGGGTCTGGGTAAACCAGCCCTGCAACAAGACCTGCATCCGGATGACCTCCATAAACTGCTGATTCTTGGCCTAACCACTATGTGATTTGAGGACAACATGAGGTAGGGTAGGACACAGATTTCAGAGATGTGTCACTTATTAGACTGTGTCCTGTTTCAATACAATGAGTGTTTAATCACCAGACGATCACTGCCCGGACAACAGCCTGTGTGAGCACTTGACGGAACACGCCCCCTCTGATAAGAAGTTTCCTGTCAATAGACAATTACACTGAAAGCTGTGGTGTGGGCAGGGTTAGCTTTTTGAGCTCTGCTGCATCTAAGAACTATGTGTCACAACTGCTGCACCTAGTAAACTAAATGAAACATTGTTGGAATCGGGGTTTCTTTTCCTACATTATGTTGGGCTCAAATGAGGCAACAAAACCTGGTGACAGATTCCCTTTAACAAACAAGTACAGTTGTTCCTTAGTGGAGAGGTTAAGGTCTTGGATTACGTCTTGAAAGGTCAACTTCTGGGTTCCACAGTTCTGAGCACGCTCGTGAAACTTTTGAGAGACCGCTTATTAAACTCCCTGAAAATCATGAATCTGGCTAAGTCAGACATGTCCAATCTCCTATTTGGCAAATTTAAGTTCTCCAGTTTATATGACTGCGATGTATCAGGGGAAAAAATGTGGCATAAGGGTTAAGCTGCAGTTTAGTCTCTATAGGATTGGGTTAATGCTGAAAGTTACCTGGTCAGTAGTAGATGGCGACATCCTTTGACTTGCAGGTACATCAACGTGGTAGATTGGAGGTGGCACTGCTAGACGGCGATTGTCTAAGCATATAGTAGTTTGATCCCCTTCTCTAGGGATGAGACCGTCCAGATCAGCATCTTGATCTAGTGCTCGTTGAAGGGCCTTCAGCTTAGCGATGGCTGCAGGTTCTTCTATTTCTGCTTGAAGTATTTTTACTTTTTATTCGGTCTCTGCTTCCTACAAAGCAATGAAGCTTCCAATTCTAAATTCCTCTACGTTTACCTAGGTTTCAGTAGCTTGTCAGACAAGGTTGACTTTCTGAAATGACCTTGAAGATCGAGATGTGACTTTGGACGATGTTGATAGATGTGGCCTAACCTCTTCCGAGTTTGTGATGTATTTTCTAGGAGAAGACTCTTTTGTCAAGATTTATTCGGTAATGTAATGTATTTTTCAAATACTGGTGGAGATCATAAGTGGCAGATAAACAATTCAAGGTTAAAACTTCTACGTCACTGTTCAAGTGTGGAAGAGCTGCAAAGTAGTGGTCGACTGTCCCATAAATCATCTTGGTTAGGACGGAATTCATCTATGGTAGTCTCAAAATTCTCTCTGACCTTCGGTGTTGGTTTAGTTGTACGTTTGGGACTTTGGCGACAGGTTACTAATAGGAAACCCATGTACTTAGGTGAGATGTGTCTGAGGGATGTGAGCACAGATCTCTCTACAAGCTATAGCAGATAGGTTACTCGCTATCCTCTCTTGCCTGACCAGCTGCATGTAATGACTAAGGATTCAGTGGACGAACCTTTAGGTAGTTGTTTTGACTGTACTATGAAGAGGTAGTAAAATCTAGAAAAGTTGAGGGGACAAGGATGAGAAATAAATGGCAAATCCTCGCTCCAGCTTTGATGAACGTTACTGCCAAGATGGCACTGACCAGAAAAAAAACAAGATCTGAGGCAACAAGATAGGAGGAGTAACAGTGAGAGGGGACTGGTGAAAAATTACAGCTGCAAATATATGCAAACATTCATAGCAATGGCAGCAAAGGAATAAAAACACTTTACAACCGGCATAGGAAATAATCTCAAAATAAATTACGCATATATCCCTGCAATAGCTGCCAGCTATACAGAGGATGAACTGCACAGTCTCGGACCTTCCCTTTGGGCCCAATCCGACCATTCCATCCCAATTGACAAGAGACTTTTAGTGTCCATTGCTTATACATGTTTAGGTACTATCAGCCTTGAACACAGTTCAATACACCCACCATCTCTATCTCATCATACCCCCTCAACGATATTCTTCGACCCGAAGGCTCTAAAAGGCAGATCTCTTTTCTACACACATCCCATCGGCCAAGGTTGGTTCTGTCTCAATGTCAGTGAAGGCGAAATGGAGAAACCCAATTCCCTCCCTGTTGGCGGAGAACTGGTAGTAGGATGTTATTTTTTTGCATCTTGTGGTCTTGACGGTGATTACCAATAAGCTGAGCAGGCTTTATAATATCTATCAAACCTATCCGTCCCTTGTTGTTTCCCCAGGCCGGCAGGACCCCTTCCTAAGTGCGACATCGTTGCCATTCTCCAAATGCCATACAATATGTTCTTGCTTCACAATATCCTTCTTTTCGATTAACTTTTTTAGGTTATGGTTCTCTCTTTTGTCAATCCCTATGTTGTGTGAATCCAAGTAAGCATTATTTGGGTTGTTAGACGAATAACAGTGGCAGCATCACAATCAAGTCCCTCTTGAGGAAATTGGAATCATCATTGATTTTCACCGATCGGCTAACAGACCCCACACAATCGGCAGATGGAAGTCCCTGGTTAACACTACTATTTCAAAAGAGAAAGTTAACTTTCAGGAGATCTGGACATCTTTGGGTGGATGGTCTACTTTCCCTTGATCCTCAAATATTTTGGTTTATGTTCCTTTTTTGTTATAGGTGTTCTCTTCTTTTCCTTCCCACATCTCAGCTTGAAATGTTGTGGACCAGATACCAGCAGTCCGACATTTTGCAAACCCGATACCAGCATGCTGACATTTTGCAGACCTGATACCAGCAGTCCGACATTTCGCTCAAGGATTAGATTTTTGATAATCAGTGCTGATGTCTTAGCTAGCCGGAAAGTCCTTTCGATTTTTCTGCTCCATGGATATGTTCTTGTAGGCTGTAGTAACAGGATTTCTGTTTTGTATACATAACCTCTTACCTGAGTGAACATCCATCTTGTGCCAATTCATTTCCATTTTTTTCCCCCCAACATGTTAAATAAAAAGAGATCGCTTTAAAAGGTGGGGGTAATGGACACGATGTAAACATTTGGAAATATGGTCTTTATTATAATTTACACACCACTTTTATACATATCCCCCCCCAGTATTTCCAACCTGAATGTGCACTGTAAGTCAGTGACTGACAGTTATGTACAGCAACATTGAATTCGCTTTATACGGGTGCGTTATTACTGGAACCATCTGATACAAGACCCAGTGCTGGAGACGACGTGCTGAATGTAGATACACACAGGAAGAAGAAAACAACTAGAAAACTTGTAATTCATTCTTGAAAACAATCGTGGAATGTCCAAAAAACAAAAATGAAAAAAGGAAAGTATAAAACTATCCCAAATGTAACCAAATATTTTTTTTTTGGCCCATGTATAAAAGATGAACCAAAGTAAAAGTTAAACTTTAAAGAGATTGCTTCAGAAAAAAAAAATAACATATCTGAATTTTAAATTCTCTATGGCTAAATGAAACTATTGAGCCGACTTCGAAGGCCGGATCGTTGGCCGAGCTTCTCGCATACACGCCCTTTATCTCTGATTGACAGCATCAGCAGAGAGCTGGGCAAGCTGGAGCTTATGAATAATGAGAACTATATATTTATATATTTAAAAAAAAAAAAAAAAAGTACAGTAAGCAGCTCAATAAGATATACATCGTTGGAATCCGAGTCTTTGCCCTAATCTATGCTCCCAAGCATAAAAACGGAGGTTCCCTTTAAAAAGGGGTGTCAGTTTTCTCTTCCTTGGGAAGGGAGCGATACCGAAGACACCGAGTCTACACATCTTCCGCGATGTGGCATGATCGGCAGTTGTGGTGAGCGAGCATGCTCGGATAAGGCGTTATCCGAGCATGCTCGAGTGTCTTCGGTGTGCTCGAAAAATATGTTCGAGTTCCCACGGCTGTTCGACAGCCGTAACACATGCAAGGATTCCCTAACAACCAGGCAATCCCTGCAAGTGTTGCGGCTGTCGAAAAGCCGTAGGGACTCGAACATATTTTTTGAGCTCGCGAAGACCCTCGGTTAGCACACGAGCATGCTCGGATAATGCCTTATCTGAGCATGCTCGGCAGTCATCAGGCGCATGTCCTCGTCTAATGACTGGCAGGTCATTAGTTAGACAACCCCCTTTAAATAGTTGAACCCAATGGTTTAACAGAAAAAAATAAAAAATTTGGGGAAAGGGGGGTCAAAAACACATGAATACATCCCTTAATTTTCTATCAAGAAAACTGAAAAATAAAAAAAATAAAATAAAAAAATACAAACTGCATTGTTCTGCATTTTGGTGAAAAAAAAACAAAAACAAACCTTCCTATAAAGTGTGTTCCAAAGTAGTGAAACCTGTGAATATTCTAAAGAGCTTTGTACACGGGTCACCGGGGCAGTTTGTGTTGTGGCCACAGCGTGACGTCCGTCCCGCAGACGGAACCAAAACGAAAATGTCTAAGCGATGAGGAGATGGGGGGGAAGGGGATGCGGATTATTACACAAAAGCAACTGGTCTAGTTTTCATACAAACAATACTCTGGCCAAACTCCAAAGCGTTCCACATTTACATAGCAAAATAAATTAAATAAATAGAAATGAAACAAGAAAAAAAAAAAATTATGAAAATAAAAAATAAAAAAAAACTGTACAAAAGGAAAAAAAAAAAAAAAAATATGACCTCGTCAGTTGCTACTGGTTTAGGCTTCGTAGTATAAATATTTAGTCGAAACGTAGATACCAGCAGCGTGAACACTCACAAACGTACGCTCACACGCTAAAATCCAGACAGGGGGAGGTAAAGACTAGAGAGCGAAATTAATAAAGGATTGGGTGCATCTTTAAAGTGATAGCACATGAGAAAGAAGCTTTGCTGCCCCGCAGGGGCGGGGTTTACTGTGATCATGTGACTACTCAGCATGGAATGTTTATCTTAAATTTTTTTTTTTGGGGGGTGTAGGATATGAATTGAATAACCCCCCCTCCAAAAAAAAGAAAAAAGACCAGAAAACACAAACAGTTCAGATTCAGTCCATGCAAGGCCTCACGAAAAGGAATGAAATACCAGAGTAAATTAGAGAAGGTAGCCAACATATTCCTCATAGCCCCTCCCCTGAGGAACAAAGAAGAAAAAAAAAAAGGAAAAAAAAAAAATTATAAAGAAAGGGGAGGATAGTTTTTTTGCATTAAAGTGTTAGGACAGTAAATAAAATGCAGAATCTCCATTTCAAGCAATAATCTGATGGTGCCACATCTTACCGCCTGCAAACATTAGTACCCCCGACTCCCAAAACTAGGGCAGCCGACCAGTACCCCAGACTCTCTTCTTTAGAAGAACATATCAACGATTGGTGGGAATCTTCCAACAAATGGCCAGTTTTAACCATGTTCAGACATTTTGGAAATTGCACTTAAAAGGACTCTGTCACCTGAATTTGGCGGGACTGGTTTTGGGTCATATGGGTGGAGTTTTCGGGTGTTTGATTCACCCTTTCCTTACCCGCTGGCTGCATGCTGGCTGCAATATTGGATTGAAGTTCATTCTCTGTTCTCCATAGTACACGCCTGCGCAAAGCAATCTTGCCTTGTGCAGGCGTGTACTATAGAGGACAGAGAATGAACTTCAATCCAATATTGAATATAGCATGCAGCCAGCGGGTAAGGAAAGGGTGAATCAAACACCTGAAAACTCCGCCCATATGACCCAAAACCAGTCCCGCCAAATTCAGGTGACAGGTTCCCTTTAATGGACTGTAAATTAAAAAAAGTGTTTGTAGATAACAGCGCCACTCCAGTCCGTGGGCCGCGTCCGGTATTGCAGCTCAGCCTTACGCTTCAGATCGGTGCAAATTATAGGGACAAACTGATTTTGCTGGTTGAGGTGGTTTGTAATGGGGATGAATGGGGGAAACTTGGAAAATATGGAGATCCAGCATTTTATTTCCCAGAAGACAGAAAAAATAAAAATAAAAATCTTAGTAGACAGTCCCCATGATGATTGGAGCAAGATCCACACAGAACACGAGGGCTTCAGTGTTAGTTTTTTTTTTAGACAGTCTCTGCAATGAAGAAAGTCCTCCTTCTTGTTGCTAAGACGACGCCACTCCTCGGGGGCGTGTCATAGAACAGTGCTAGGCCACTCCCTAGAGGAACACAGGGGATTCAGCTGGTTCCTTTCTCCTCCCCCCATTTATTTTTTTTTCCTCCTTTGATGGTTCATGCTGTTCCCTCTCACAAAATAGGTGAATTATCTGAAATTTTTTTTTTTTTTTCCGTAATGTAGTCCCAGCGCTAAGAAAACTAGAGGAACACGAGACTTAAAGTAGTAACAGAGGTGCTTGTGCTGATTGCGCCGTTACTTGAAGGCTGTAAATTCTCCTGCGGAGGGAGTACAAAAGAAATAAAGTTTATTAGTAAAAAAAAAAAAGCAGAAAAAGCGTCTGATGCTTGTATGAGGCACAAGCTAGACAGGTTAATGCTGGCGCAAAAAAATAAAAACAACAGAGGGACATAACACGCGGCAAGGGACAACGGTCTGTACACACAAGGCAGTGGTTAAAAATCAAGAAGGGAGAAGATCAAAAGTCGGAGCAAAAGAGATTACCCTCCGCCATCACCTCTGTCTCCAAGGATCAAGAGCCGCCCTGTCTAGGCTTGTACCCTCCTCTCCTGAAACACTCTGTGCTGCAGGACAACATCCTTGTGCTTAAAAAGGGGTATTACCATCTCCGAGATCATATCCCAATATGTAGTAGGTGTAATATTGGCAAATACCTCCAATTAGAAATGTAGTATAGTTCTTCTGATTAGCGATGCGACTTACCAAATGTCCATTGCATTGCAGCAAGCTTAGGAGGTATCCATGGCTATGACCACTGATATTAGTAACAGTTGTCGTAGCCATGGATACCAAAGCATGGGGTAAGCGACATTGCTAATCAGAAGGACTATAGTACGTTTCTAATTGGAGGTATTTGCCAATATTATTACACCTACTACATATTGGGATATGATCTCTTTTTAAGGACAAAAAAAAAAGCACAGATATTATAATAATTATATATTTTTTTTCCTTCTTAAGCAAACGGTCGCTTGGTTCGGGTTTATAAAACTGTGCCACGTCCAATTATTTTGCAGATTTTTCTCTCGGTCAAGATCAATGACCCCGGTATACAGATATATTACGCCGGAGGCGGCGGCCGCCATGTGCTGCACATCTACACCTATAATATATATTCATATATACACGTTTTCCGTAGGTAACAGACCAGTCGCACAGACATTTACATTCTCCTGCCAGCAGGGGGTGCAAGTTTTTTTTTGCAGGACTTTGGGGTCCCGTCCGGTCAGCGTATCGCGAACCCACCGTATCCCCCGGCCTGGATGGGCGTTTTTGGAGAAGCACAAGCGTACAGACTGAAGTCCTCTGTCTGGAAGCCGGCTCTGTTCAACGACGGCTCAGATGCACTGCGGTGAATTTTTGGCAATGACCGGGCCAGGAGTTCAATGGAGGCGAGAATCTAAATGGGGAGGAAAGAACAGGGCCGTATATTAGACGCTGCTTGGTAACGTTTTGGGCATCCTGCAGAAGCAAAAATCGGAAAACGTGACGGCTTTCTTCCTGCAACAGCGCCACCCCTGTCCGCAGGTTATGTCTGGTATTGCAGCCCAGACCCATTCACTTCACTTGAGCTGCAATATCAGACATGACCTGTGGACATCGGTGTGAAACTACAACTCCCAACGTTGCCCGACGAGTGTGGTGGAACTACATTGCACTTACCTGTGGAAATAAGGGCCGCTCGTCCCTCTTCTTTTTTAGACAGTCGGCCATTAACCTCTTCATTGCTTTGGGACAGTTACTCCGAACTTTGCTGAGGTCTGGAGATAAATATCCTCTACCAACCATGAATATAATCTAAAAAAAAATAAAATAAATAAAACGTGGATTACACCATAAAAAAAAGTGCTATTTCCCATTCTATTCTTTGTGCTTCCACCAGGGGGCGCTCACTGCACAATGATTTATTTTACTTTTTCAGAGGGAACTGTGAAGAACTCCAAAGCAGAGTGCTCCCTCTAGTGGTGGCTGAAGGTGTTACATGATGACGGTAGTGAAATTCTATGTTCCTTGGTGGCCTTAGACTCAATGTTCACATCCCAATAGTGAACGTCTCGCCCCCTCACCTGGTCTCTGTTGTTGATATTCTGATACGGGAGCTGCCCGGTCATTAATTCATATAAAACTATTCCGAAAGCGTAGACGTCAGACTGAAAGCTGTAGGGATTCTTGTCCTGCATCCTAATCACCTCTGGGGCCTACAGGCAAAAAAATAAATAAATGACGTCAGTATTGGCAAAAGTGGACAGAGACTTAGATCTGCCGTGCTGATCGCTAACAACCAGTGATGGACATAGCCATGGCGACTAGGAGCTGCATGGTGATCGATATATCCGACAATACCACCTTCTGACTACAGCACACTGTACCCGAGGGTTACTTACACCAATACACAGCTTTATCACTCACCGCAGCTGCCGGGATCGGACTGACCTCCAATCCCAGCAGCCTAACCCCCCTTAGATGCTGCAGCCCTAAAACCCCCCCCCCCTTAGATGCTGCAGCCTAACCCCCCCCCCCCCTTAGATGCTACAGCTCTAAATCCCCCCCTTAGATGCTGCAGCCCTAAACCCCCCATAGATGCTGCAGCCCTAATCCCCCCCATAGATGCTGCAGCCCTAAACCCCCCCTATAGATGCTGCAGCCCTAAACCCCCCCTATAGATGCTGCAGCCCTAAACCCCCCCTATAGATGCTGCAGCCCTAAACCCCCCCTATAGATGCTGCAGCCCTAAACCCCCCCTATAGATGCTGCAGCCCTAAACCCCCCCTTAGATGCTGCAGCCCTAAACCCCCCCTTAGATGCTGCAGCCCTAAACCCCCCCTTAGATGCTGCAGCCCTAAACCCCCCCTTAGATGCTGCAGCCCTAAACCCCCCCTTAGATGCTGCAGCCCTAAACCCCCCCTTAGATGCTGCAGCCCTAACCCCCCCCTTAGATGCTGCAGCCCTAAACCCCCCCTTAGATGCTGCAGCCCTAAACCCCCCCTTAGATGCTGCAGCCCTAAACCCCCCCTTAGATGCTGCAGCCCTAAACCCCCCTTAGATGCTGCAGCCCTAAACCCCCCCTTAGATGCTGCAGCCCTAAACCCCCCCTTAGATGCTGCAGCCCTAAACCCCCCCTTAGATGCTGCAGCCCTAAACCCCCCCTTAGATGCTGCAGCCCTAAACCCCCCCTTAGATGCTGCAGCCCTAAAACCCCCCTTAGATGCTGCAGCCCTAAACCCCCCCTTAGATGCTGCAGCCCTAAACCCCCCCTTAGATGCTGCAGCCCAAAACCCCCCCTTAGATGCTGCAGCCCTAACCCCAGAGTGGCGCAGTTTTAAACACCCCCAAAAGCAATAAAAACTTGCCCCCTCCTTTGACAGTGACATAGAAGATTTCCCTACCATCCATAGTATTGAGCCCGATAACTGTTCGAACTGGTGAGAGCCGCTCCACCGAGACTTCACTGTGGCGAGGCCAAAGTCACCGATCTTTACCGTGAGGTCTTCATGAAGAAAAATATCTAGAGAAGGTGACGGGTTAAGGAGAGGATGACCAAGAATATGGATCTGTCACATTATAGCCCCTAGTGGCCATAATGAAGTCGCCTCGACTAGACAGCGGCTACCAGACGAACAACTTAACTTGCCGTAAGTCACGTCAGGTCGCACAAAGGATACTATTGCTTTTCAGATCTCGGTGGATGATCGACTTGGCGTGCAAGTAGCTGAAAAGAGAAAATTATTAGTGCGAGATCACACAGCAGATCTGGGGGACCGCGATGGGGGCAGCCACTTACTCCATGCCCTGTGCCGTCTGCCGTGCAATGTCAATAAGCTTTATCATCTCGAATTTGGTCTCTATGATGTGGAGGTGGTGGTAGAGGCTGGAGCCCTCACACCACTGGGTCACTATTGCCAGCTGGGGTTTGGTGGAATAGCCCATGAAGAGCAAAATGTTCACGTGCCGAGTTTTCCTAGAAAAAAAAAAACAAATGGAGGGAATCAGGACAAAGTGATGAAGACAAACCCTCGATGAACGGTAGTAACCGGCAACTGTCGGTGAATCACGTGATCGTCCTTGCCCACATCGGAACAGTAATATGGCTACAATCTTCGTAACTGAATCCATTACCACCTGACTGCATAGTCAGAGGGTCGGCTGCAATTCCCTGGGTAACCGGAGACTCGACTGGAGAGCTGCATGGCCTGTTTTCTCTACGTGGCAGCCCTCCGGTCACCCAGGTAATTGTAGCCAGCCCCCTGACTAAGCAGTCACTTAATGATACCTTGATGAAGAGAATGAAGTGCCAGCCGCAGAGGAGCAGTCTAGTGATAGGTCATCTCTGGGAACAACCCTTTAATTAGCTTCCCATTGCAATACATTAAACAATTGGGGAGGATCTAATTTAGAATCATGTATTTGCATGCTATTGTTTTAGGGTATAGAGCGAGACTGCTCCTCTGGGTGTCATGGCCACTTTATGCTTGAAAAGACATATGCATATATGGATGATCTGAACTTGCCTCAGTGCTTTCCTCCTTATCTACAGCCTGTGTTCTGTCCTCCCACGGTGGTTTACTCCCTATCCATAGCATGTGATCTGCCCTCCCTGAATATCTGGGTGATGTGGACGTTCCTCATCAATATCTGTCCTCCCTCAGTGTTTTATCCCCCCCCCCCCCTCCATCTACACTCTAATATGCCCTCCCTGAATACCTGGGAGCTTGCATTATCAATCACCTCCCTCCCTCAGTGCTTTCCTCCCTATCTACAGCCTGTAATGTGCCCTCCCTGAATACCTGGGTGATGGGAGCCTGCATTATCAATCACCGCCCTCCCTCAGTGCTTTCCTCCCTATCTACAGCCTGTAATGTGCCCTCCCTGAATACCTGGGTGATGGGAGCTTGCATTATCAATCACCGCCCTCCCTCAGTGCTTTCCTCCCTATCTATAGCCTGTAATCTGCCCTCCCTGAATACCTGGGTGATGGGAGATTGCCAAATCACTTTACGATAAACATTTTTTGCCACTTTCTAACATACTAAAAAGGAATATTTCCATTTACTGCCAGCAAGCAGAGACCTGGACAATTAGCGAGGGACTGACTGGAGCAGTCCTCCCTCCTGTCCTACCTGTAATATTCAACTAATCAGGCTGTAGCATATTTTTTTAGAACTTTGCATTGTGCCCTCTGTTGTTCCTCCTGGAAACGTCAATTCATCCTGCTATTTCCAGGAGGGCTCGGACATATTTACCTGAGCACTCCAACTTCATTTTTAAAGGCCTGTAGTTGCTGAGGCGTCGGTGCGGTTACATTCAACATTTTTACAGCTACATCACCTAAAAAATAAAATAAATAAGTTAGCGCGATTCCCTCATCCTCCGTGTTGTAGGAGCGCTCCTATGTGTATACACACTATGTAATTTTGTCCTAATCTTTTCCTGGTCTTTCCTCCCCATCTGCAGCCTCAGATCAGTCCTTCCTGTAAACCTGGCTGCTTGCTCCCCTCTCTACACTCGGATTTGCCTTGTGCAACTTCCTCGCCCTCCATAATGAGAAAGCAGGAAGAGAAGAGCAGATAGCGAAGGCAACACAGCAAGAAACCAGTCGAGCTCTGAAGCATCAACACAGCCGCTATGTAAAGGAGTTGTGCAGATGCAGTGTAATCTAGCTCTAGAGCAGCGGCACAGCCGGCTATGTAAAGGAGTTGTGCAGATGCAGTGTAATCTAGCTCTGGAGCAGCGGCACAGCTGGCTATGTAAAGGAGTTGTGCAGATGCAGTGTAATCTAGCTCTGGAGCAGCGGCACAGTCAGTTATGTAAAGGAGTTGTGCAGACGCAGTGTAATCTAGCTCTAGAGCAGCGGCACAGCCGGTTATGTAAAGGAGTTGTGCAGATGCAGTGTAATCTAGCTCTAGAGCAGCGGCACAGCCGGCTATGTAAAGGAGTTGTGCAGACGCAGTGTAATCTAGCTCTAGAGCAGCGGCACAGCCGGCTATGTAAAGGAGTTGTGCAGACGCAGTGTAATCTAGCTCTAGAGCAGCGGCACAGCCGGCTATGTAAAGGAGTTGTGCAGACGCAGTGTAATCTAGCTCTAGAGCAGCGGCACAGCCGGCTATGTAAAGGAGTTGTGCAGATGCAGTGTAATCTAGCTCTAGAGCAGCGGCACAGCCGGCTATGTAAAGGAGTTGTGCAGACGCAGTGTAATCTAGCTCTAGAGCAGCGGCACAGCCGGCTATGTAAAGGAGTTGTGCAGACGCAGTGTAATCTAGCTCTAGAGCAGCGGCACAGCCGGCTATGTAAAGGAGTTGTGCAGACGCAGTGTAATCTAGCTCTAGAGCAGCGGCACAGCCGGCTATGTAAAGGAGTTGTGCAGACGCAGTGTAATCTAGCTCTAGAGCAGCGGCACAGCCGGCTATGTAAAGGAGTTGCTCAGATGCAGTGTAATCTAGCTCTGAAGCATCGGCACAGCCGGCTATGTAACGGAGTTGCTCAGACGCAGTGTAATCTAGCTCTAGAGCAGCGGCACAGCCGGCTATGTAAAGGAGTTGTGCAGACGCAGTGTAATCTAGCTCTAGAGCAGCGGCACAGCCGGCTATGTAAAGGAGTTGTGCAGATGCAGTGTAATCTAGCTCTAGAGCAGCGGCACAGCCGGCTATGTAACGGAGTTGCTCAGACGCAGTCTAGTCTAGCTCTGATGCATCGGCACAGCCGGCTATGTAACGGAGTTGCTCAGACGTAGTCTAGTCTAGCTCTGAAGCATCGGCACAGCCGGCTATGTAAAGGAGTTGCTCAGACGCAGTCTAGTCTAGCTCTGAAGCATCGGCACAGCCGGCTATGTAAAGGAGTTGTGCAGACGCAGTCTAGTCTAGCTCTAGAGCAGCGGCACAGCCGGCTATGTAAAGGAGTTGTGCAGATGCAGTGTAATCTAGCTCTGAAGCATCGGCACAGCCGGCTATGTAAAGGAGTTGTGCAGATGCAGTGTAATCTAGCTCTAGAGCAGCGGCACAGCCGGCTATGTAAAGGAGTTGTGCAGATGCAGTGTAATCTAGCTCTGAAGCATCGGCACAGCCGGCTATGTAACGGAGTTGCTCAGACGCAGTGTAATCTAGCTCTAGAGCAGCGGCACAGCCAGCTATGTAAAGGAGTTGCTCAGACGCAGTCTAGTCTAGCTCTGAAGCATCAGCACAGCCGGCTATGTAAAAGGAGTTGCTCAGACTCTACGTAAGGAAAGTAAATAAATAGAAAAATTCAAATGAACAAAAACAACTAAAACAAAGCACAAAACATTCACTGCCATGTTACCCATAGTCTTTCAGAGATTATTGACTGCAGCTGCTCAAGATTCTGGATGGTTCAATACTTATGCAGCACAGCCTTACAACCCGAGGCAAATCTGCATGCACTTTACAGTGAGTTTCACATGCAACTCCAATGAGGTAAATATAGTCACCATAAATACATTTTTTTTGTCCTGAAGCCGCACAACAGGTTAAAAGCTAGGTCCTTTCCCTTACAGGGGAATCTGTCAGTAGAATCAACCTTCTCAAGCAGTCCATGTAGGTCATGGAAAGTTGAATAAAATGATACCTTGTTATCCGAGAGCCGATGTCTTTATTCCAGAGAAATCTATGATTTTCTTGTATGTAAATGAGCTGTTAAGATCTATGGGCGGGACAAAGATCTTCCTGAAAATCTGTTGCCGGAGCCAGTTGTAATTGAAAGGGGGCATCACCAGTGTCAGACATGTAATGATTGAAAATCCTGATCCAACAGCAGAACTGTGAGGGATTATAATAGTACAGCAGAGCTGAGCTTTGTCTCACTACAAACCCATTTGCAGCAGCGCCTCACCTGTTGTCAGCTCAGCTGCAGAGATATGAAAGATTACAGTGAATACCTCTAGCGTTTATCTCACACAACAAGTGCGGAGGGAGAGACAGTACAGGAGATCTAATGGCACTGAGAGAACTACAACTGCAGATGGTGTTTGTAATGAGACAAGCTCAGCTCTGCTGTACTATGCTACTGATAACTCACAGAGCTCGGCAATGAGATCAGGAAAGCAGATTCATTACATGCCTCACATTTGCAATTTACAATAAGCTCTCGAGGCAAATTCTCGGGGAGATCTATGTCCGGACCATAGATCTTAATAGCTCATTTACATATTAAGAAACCTGTGAATTTCTCTGGATGGAATAAGATATCGGACTGCAGATACCAAGGTATCATTTTATTCAGCTTCCTATGACCTTCATGTCCATATAGAAAAATAAAAACTGACGGCCCCAATCAGGATCAGCCACATTCTGATCAGTTCGTGTACGTACCGTGCCACTTTCCCTTATACACAGTCCCAAAGGAACCAGATCCTATCCGCTGTCCCACGGTGATCTGTCCGTCAGGGATTTCCCAGTCGTCACTGGAGTCTCTGCGTCCGAGTGTTTTCTGGAAGAGAATTCCCGGTCAGTGCAGCCGCCGGTGACCATGTCGAGGTCGTTTAGTATATGGCGACTTACCATCCGACTCCGGTCTTCTGTGGAGGAAGAGGACGATTTGCGCTCCCTCTGCTGACCGGGGGACTTCTGCAGAGCTTTGACATTTGTGAGGGATCCTGGCAGGGAAGCCGGAGGGGTGGCAGATAAGCCTGGGGTGGTGCCTGTCAGCACAGAAGAAAAATACTTTAGAAGGGACCGAAGGATTAAAAAAAGGAAAAAGGGCCCAGAGGGCTGATAATGGGGTGGGCCTAAAACTGCAAGTGGTGGATCCAATAAGGAGTGGTTCAGCATCAGTCTGGTGCCGCCATATTGTGTCAGGAGCGATCCTTGCCTCGGGCATTCTTCATCCCTCATCTCTAGGATGTTGTTTCATCAAATTATGATCTCTCCCTCCATGGATTGGTAGGGGAGGTGTAACCTAAATACCTTTTCTTTTTAGAGATGTGGCTTAATAAAGCGGGGGTGTGGTCTATATATTTAGGCAGGGGTTGTCCAAATTCATTCTGAGTGGTTTAAGTAAGCTAAATACATTTTAGGCAGGGGTATGAGCTAAAAAAACAACAAGCAGGGGCGCAATCTCAAGACACACTAAGCAGGGGCGTGGTCTAAACATACATTGTAAGCAGGGGCGCGGTCTAAATACATACTGTAAGCAGGGGCGTGGTCTAAATACACATTGTAAGCAGGGGCGCGGTCTAAATACACATTGTAAGCAGGGGCGCGGTCTAAAGACACATTTAAACCAGGGGCGTGGTATAAACACACATTGTAAGCAGGGGCGCGGTGTAAAGACACATTGTAAGCAGGGGCGTGGTATAAATACACTTGAGGGTGTGGTCTGCCTTAAAGGCTAAGATAGGGGTTTTTTTTTTAAAGATGCGGATGTGGTACAAATACAATTTATGTGACCCAAATACTCTTTTCCTTGCAGTTGGGATGAGGTCTTAGACACATTTTTTGAAGGGTTGGGTATAGCACAAATAAGTTTTTTTTTTGCGTACAGTTTGACATATGCTGTGACATAGGCATCACGTGCAGCACTCAGGTTAACGGCGGGCCCAATGTTAGTGAATAGTTTTGGGTTCTCCATATTTTCCGGTCATGCGGCCAATTATGGCCAGAAGGACATCTCAACATGGGCAAAGTAAGCCAAAGGAGACGGCGCGACCGACGCGCTCCAGGGTGGGATGGCTACGCTACAGTCAAGTATTGAGTCTATCACACGACATCCCATCATGCACAAAGGACAGACAAACGGGGGTGATGTGTAACTTGGAAATAAAAAAATAAAAAATGAAAATGTAAAAAAGGTGAAAGTGCAGACGTACGAGTGCACGGCCGGACTGGGCTCTAGTAATACACACAGGACAAGACTAAAAAACACAAAACTACATCTACTGGCAGAAAAAGAACATCCAGCACAGCCTGCGTTCTGCACACGTGCGAGGTGTGGATGCGGAGCAATAGACAGTGCGAAATTAGAGGAAATTATAGCTCATTTTAGGGAATAGTTAAAAAAAAAATAAAAAAAATAAAAAATCACAAGTATAACAGCCCAACTACCTCTGCAAACGGGGTCGGACTCAAAATCAAAGACTATTTCACTGGGGAGAGAATGGAGGAGTGGGCTGGGGTTCCGAGAGTGGTATTTCCGAAGGCAGCGCGTCGGCTGGACCTGGGGGGCTGTGGGAGAAACACAGGCATAAAGGGGGAAAAAAAAAAAGAAAACGGAGAATGGTGGGGAGGGGGTAAAGAGAGCAGAAAAGGTGGATTAAAATGTAGTAGTGAAAAGGGGGTGGGGAGAGAAATAAAAGTTTGAGTTGGGAGGGCAGAATTAAGACATAATTAGCAAAATATACACACATTAATATTCACAGTTTATACTGGGGGCAGTTAAAAGCGAAGAGGGGGGTTTAGAGGGAATTAAAAAGGCACGTCCACCTCTGCAACCAAAATATGTTTTATTTTATATTGCTCTAAAACATTCCAAAATAAAATATTTTGTATATATACAGTTCTGATGTGAAAGGAAAAATAATAAAAAAAAAAATTACAACTGCAAAATCCGACTACATTGGGATTGTTTGTAGTCTGTCACCATGGAAACACAACTACATATAAGCTGTATATATAAAAATAGAAAAGTGCAGTGAAGCAAGATAAGGTTGCAAAAGTCTATACACTCTTTACCAAGCATTCAACGTCAGCTGTTTCTTGCGTTTTAGCTATGACCGCCATAGAGTACCCAGCTTTCCCAGACTCCAGCACAAGGATCACTGATTGGGGACGTCCGTGACACGCCCCATATGTTAAATTAAAGGGGCAAAAATGTAAATAAAGTCGTGCTCACCTTACCGAAGTTCTGCCACTTCAACTTCGATACTTCCCAGTTCCTCGTCGGTCTCTGTACTTCACTGGTTGGCTGCGGATGTCACATGACTAGATGCGTGACAGTGATTGGGCGTGTGCGCAGTCACATGACCATGATTCTGCAGAGTGCAGAGACCAGCGGGAGACTGGGAAGGCTGGGGGGGAGGTCTATGCTCTATGAACACATTAGGGGGGTCACCCAGTTATTCTGGCAACAGAAGAAACAGCTGATGGGAACCTTTAAAATATTCGGATGACTCCATTGCTTTTATTTTAAAGGGGAGGGGAATTAAACAAAAAAAAAGGGAAATTTTAAAAAAGGGATTAAAATAGATATGAAATAAAAAAATAGGCGTCTATGTAAGGGCAGACATATAAGTATATATTACTGGTAGTGACTGGCGGGAAGTCTAGGAATCTAGACCAAATGATGGGTGTAGACTGAGGACACGGACAGAAGACGATCGTAATTAACAGCTGATGGAGAATATGGAGGTGGATTATACAGACCATGGGAAAATTAAAGAAGGACCCTTCCCCTCCCTCTCCTGTCACCACCATATTATCCCCCGTGAGAAATTTTGTTATTCCTCTGTTCCTCCTGGGCCGTCCCTCGGCAATGGGGGCGTGTCCTCTGCACTGATTGGACAGCGGTGTAGGACACGCCCTATAAAGAACAGTAACGGTTGTTAATCATTCATGCACTTACAGGATCAACAATAGAGGGACGGCAGAATATATATATTTTTTTTAATGGGAAATTCAGGGGAGCGGAAGAGTCCTCCAACATGAGAAGATGTAAAGGCGTCACTTACCTCCCTCGCTGCGCTGAAGGCCCTGGTCTCGGATTAAGTCCTAAATGATAGAGAAAAAGGCAGATGAGATGGGATTCCAGACCGGTTACCCTGCCCTGAATTATACAGATAACCCATTGATGTGAATGGGCGCAGTGTAATACTTCCACTTCTCCTGTGGGGGTGCTGTTGAGAAATTGGCCAGGTTTTGTTATAGATTATAGCAGATCTCGGCATTAATTCTAGGTTGTGATGCCGCAACCCTGAACACGTCCGGCCACTCACATCGATATTAACAGGCTCAATGGTGTTAATGTGAACGTTGGGGGCGGAGGACGACCGGTCTCGTTGGCCAAACTGGTTTCTGTGGTCTTCGTCGGCAGGTCGGAACGGCTGGGGGATAGGAATGGACTTGGACGGAGAACTGCTGGGGAGACAGGGAGGCCTATAAGAAAAAAATAAATAAAATTGTGTGCTCAGTGCTGCCACCTATAAGGCAAAAAAAAAAAAAAAAAAAAAAAAGCAAATGCACTAGTTATTCAGGCAGCGTGAGGATAAGACCCGCCCTCGAAGGGATAAGACCCGCCCTCGAAGGGATAAGACCCGCCCTCGAAGGGATAAGACCCACCCTCGAAGGGATAAGACCCACCCTCGAAGGGATAAGACCCACCCTCGAAGGGATAAGACCCACCCTCGAAGGGATAAGACCCACCCTCGAAGGGATAAGACCCACCCTCATGCTAAGAATGGGGGTCCACGATTCCCCTTTCTAACACGTGGTGAATGCCAATGCTCCATGGGGGGCGCACTTGCTTGTCAGTATTCTAATTGCTGCACATGGCCCAGACAGTGCCCGACAGTATCAGATTATACAGGGACACAAGACTGTCCTTTGTATTAGGGTGGTAGGGTGGCGGAATTATTAAAATGACCGCTTAGTAAAATATACATAAAGGGAGAAGGATGATCCAATGTCCCAGGAATACTAGCAAAAACGTACTCGTTGACATCTGGAGGGGGCGAGGGCGAGCAGGATTCCACGGCTGGGGTCACCTCCTCGAAAGGACCTTCATCCTGAGATATCGGGTGGTGTTCAAAAAACTTCGAGACGAATAGCAAACTGTGGGATAAAAGAAAAAAAAAAAAAAAAAAACCTGACTCAGCATCCTGGTGAATTCTGAATAGTCTGGCTGTACCGTATAGAACTCCGCAGAGTCGTTTCGAGATGTCTTGGACAGGCACATGCATAGTCAAAGACAGCCAAACATCCTATCGAGAAGGCAGAGACCGATTATTACCATCCCTGCCTTCCTGATTGCAGAGTATATGGTCCTCAGTGGGCTTAGGGTGCACAGGTTAATACCGACCCTGCGGATTACAGCTCCGGTTTCAGTGATCGCCAAGTGCTGCTGGGGTGTAGCTGACCGGGATCAGCTTGACAGAGATATTAGAAGGCTGTATGTTCCCTATAACTGGGGCTGTGTCAGCTACAGGAAGAGGGAAACTACCAAAATAAATAAATATATATATATATATATATATATATATATATATATATATATATATATATATATATATATATATATATATAAAGAAAGGAAAGTAATTAAACAGGCCAAAGTAAAGTTCTCTTCGGACCTCAGGGGTGGGGTTAAAGTTGTAGTTTTTGGAGAGAGAGAAAAAAAAAATATATATATATATATATATATATATATATATATATATATATATATATATATATATATATATATATATATATATATATATATATATATATACATACATACAGTGGGGCAAAAAAGTATTTAGTCAGTCAGCAATAGTGCAAGTTCCACCACTTAAAAAGATGAGAGGCGTCTGTAATTTACATCATAGGTAGACCTCAACTATGGGAGACAAACTGAGAAAAAAAATCCAGAAAATCACATTGTCTGTTTTTTTTAACATTTTATTTGCATATTATGGTGGAAAATAAGTATTTGGTCAGAAACAAACAATCAAGATTTCTGGCTCTCACAGACCTGTAACTTCTTCTTTAAGAGTCTCCTCTTTCCTCCACTCATTACCTGTAGTAATGGCACCTGTTTAAACTTGTTATCAGTATAAAAAGACACCTGTGCACACCCTCAAACAGTCTGACTCCAAACTCCACTATGGTGAAGACCAAAGAGCTGTCAAAGGACACCAGAAACAAAATTGTAGCCCTGCACCAGGCTGGGAAGACTGAATCTGCAATAGCCAACCAGCTTGGAGTGAAGAAATCAACAGTGGGAGCAATAATTAGAAAATGGAAGACATACAAGACCACTGATAATCTCCCTCGATCTGGGGCTCCATGCAAAATCCCACCCCGTGGGGTCAGAATGATCACAAGAACGGTGAGCAAAAATCCCAGAACCATGCGGGGGACCTAGTGAATGAACTGCAGAGAGCTGGGACCAATGTAACAAGGCCTACCATAAGTAACACACTACGCCACCATGGACTCAGATCCTGCAGTGCCAGACGTGTCCCACTGCTTAAGCCAGTACATGTCCGGGCCCGTCTGAAGTTTGCTAGAGAGCATTTGGATGATCCAGAGGAGTTTTGGGAGAATGTCCTATGGTCTGATGAAACCAAACTGGAACTGTTTGGTAGAAACACAACTTGTTGTGTTTGGAGGAAAAAGAATACTGAGTTGCATCCATCAAACACCATACCTACTGTAAAGCATGGTGGTGGAAACATCATGCTTTGGTGCTGTTTCTCTGCAAAGGGGCCAGGACGACTGATCCAGGTACATGAAAGAATGAATGGGGCCATGTATCGTGAGATTTTGAGTGCAAACCTCCTTCCATCAGCAAGGGCATTGAAGATGAAGGGCAACGAAGGAGTGGCTTCGTAAGAAGCATTTCAAGGTCCTGGAGTGGCCTAGCCAGTCTCCAGATCTCAACCCTATAGAACAGGGGTCCCCAACTCCAGTCCTCAAGGCCCACCAACAGGTCATGTTTTCAGGATTTCCTTAGTCTTGCCCAGGTAATAATTGCATCACCTGTGCAATGCAAAGGAAATCCTGAAAACATGACCTGTTGGTGGGCCTTGAGGACTGGAGTTGGGGACCCCTGCTATAGAAAACCTTTGGAGGGAGTTGAAAGTCCGTGTTGCCAAACGAAAAGCCAAAAACATCACTGCTCTAGAGGAGATCTGCATGGAGGAATGGGCCAACATACCAACAACAGTGTGTGGCAACCTTGTGAAGACTTACAGAAAACGTTTGACCTCTGTCATTGCCAACAAAGGATATATTACAAAGTATTGAGATGAAATTTTGTTTCTGACCAAATACTTATTTTCCACCATAATATGCAAATAAAATGATAAAAAAACAGACAATGTGATTTTCTGGATTTTTTTTTCTCAGTTTGTCTCCCATAGTTGAGGTCTACCTATGATGTAAATTACAGACGCCTCTCATCTTTTTAAGTGGTGGAACTTGCACTATTGCTGACTGACTAAATACTTTTTTGCCCCACTGTATATATTGCATATTATGGTGGAAAATAAGTATTTGGTCAGAAACAAACAATCAAGATTTCTGGCTCTCACAGACCTGTAACTTCTTCTTTAAGAGTCTCCTCTTTCCTCCACTCATTACCTGTAGTAATGGCACCTGTTTAAACTTGTTATCAGTATAAAAAGACACCTGTGCACACCCTCAAACAGTCTGACTCCAAACTCCACTATAGTGAAGACCAAAGAGCTGTCAAAGGACACCAGAAACAAAACTGTAGCCCTGCACCAGGCTGGGAAGACTGAATCTGCAATAGCCAACCAGCTTGGAGTGAAGAAATCGACAGTGGGAGCAATAATTAGAAAATGGAAGACATACAAGACCACTGATAATCTCCCTCGATCTGGGTCTCCACGCAAAATCCCACCCCGTGGGGTCAGAATGATCACAAGAACGGTGAGCAAAAATCCCAGAACCACGCGGGGGGACCTAGTGAATGAACTGCAGAGAGCTGGGACCAATGTAACAAGGCCTACCATAAGTAACACACTACGCCACCATGGACTCAGATCCTGCAGTGCCAGACGTGTCCCACTGCTTAAGCCAGTACATGTCCGGGCCCGTCTGAAGTTTGCTAGAGAGCATTTGGATGATCCAGAGGAGTTTTGGGAGAATGTCCTATGGTCTGATGAAACCAAACTGGAACTGTTTGGTAGAAACACAACTTGTCGTGTTTGAAGGAAAAAGAATACTGAGTTGCATCCATCAAACACCATACCTACTGTAAAGCATGGTGGTGGAAACATCATGCTTTGGGGCGGTTTCTCTGCAAAGGGGCCAGGACGAGTGATCCGGGTACATGAAAGAATGAATGGGGCCATGTATCGTGAGATTTTGAGTGCAAACCTCCTTCCATCAGCAAGGGCATTGAAGATGAAACGTGGCTGGGTCTTTCAACATGACAATGATCCAAAGCACACCGCCAGGGCAACGAAGGAGTGGCTTCGTAAGAAGCATTTCAAGGTCCTGGAGTGGCCTAGCCAGTCTCCAGATCTCAACCCTATAGAAAACCTTTGGAGGGAGTTGAAAGTCCGTGTTGCCAAGCGAAAAGCCAAAAACATCACTGCTCTAGAGGAGATCTGCATGGAGGAATGGGCCAACATACCAACAACAGTGTGTGGCAACCTTGTGAAGACTTACAGAAAACGTTTGACCTCTGTCATTGCCAACAAAGGATATATTACAAAGTATTGAGATGAAATTTTGTTTCTGACCAAATACTTATTTTCCACCATAATATGCAAATAAAATTACAGACGCCTCTCATCTTTTTAAGTGGTGGAACTTGCACTATTGCTGACTGACTAAATACTTTTTTGCCCCACTGTAAAAAGCCAGGTGGGTCTACTTCTTAAGGTTTTGAAGAATGACAAATTTAGGATCAGCGTTTTCTTTTGGAGCCACCGGTAACGGCCGCCTTCTCTTCCGGGGCGACTTACTCGAGTCGGTCGTAGTTCACGCACATGAGCGGCACCTCCGTGCTGCATCGCTGGTGGAACTTGTACCCGCACGTCTGGCAGCGAAAACCCTGGAACAGCAGCTTCCGGCAAAAGTCACAGAACGCCAGAGTGAAGAAGGTTTTCCGTACCTGAAAAAAAAAAAACACAGAGCGAGAGTCATGTCACAAATGAAAAATGTGGCGGTCACAGAAAGAAAAAGAAAAAATGTATGTTCAGCAGAAGGACGACGACTAGCGGCAGCGGAGTGGTGCTGCTCATCTCCGGACCTTTATACAGGAACATCAGTGGTAAAGCTCCGCCGAGCTGCACCGTATACAGTCCACGTCCCTCCATTCTACCTACAAAGTTATGTGTGGTGAGGGGAACGTTCTCCAGGACTTCCACATGCAGCTCCTCCCCAGTCAGCCAGCTGATGTCCGTGTCCCAGCCGATCGGCTTCTTCTCTCTGTTGGGATGAAGAAGAGGATTTAGACATATGCATTTTTTCTAAATGCAAAGTAAAAATAAATAATAATAAAATATATATATATATATATATATATATATATATATATATATATATATATATATATATATATATATATATATATATACATACATGCACACACATATTGGCTTGCTCTCTGCAGTATATACTCTTTACATTTACAAATATTGTATTTAGCACTACCTGTGTATATTGTATATGAAAAGTACAATATAAAAATATTTATAAAATAAAGTATTGCAAAGTAAGAAAAGTTATATACGGTAATTAAAAAGTACAAAGTAAAAAATAACTTTAGACAGCAAAATATACACGCGTTAAATATATAAAAAAAAATCTCACTTTTTTTTAAAAAATATATTTACTCGTAAAAAGGCGGTAGTAATAAGTTACCCATTTCCATCTTTTATTATTGTTGTAATTCTTGGTCTGCTATTCCGTTCCCAGAGATGCATTGCGAACTCACCCAGAAGACTTAGGGTACCTTCACACTGAGCGACGCTGCAGCGATCCCGACGATGTCGATCGCTGCAGCGTCGCTGTTTGTTCGCTGGAGAGCTGTCACAGAGACAGCTCTCCAGCGACCAACGATGCCGGTAACCAGGGTAAACATCGGGTTACTAAGTGCAGAGCCGCGCTTAGTAACCCGATGTTTACCCTGGTTACCAGCATAAAAGTTAAAAAAAACAAACTACATACTTACCTTCCGTGTCTGTCCTCCGGCGTTCTGCTTCTCTGCACTGTGTAAGCGCAGCGGCCGGAAAGCAGAGCGGCGACGTCACCACTGTGCTCTGCTTTCCAGCTGACCGGCGCTGACAGTGCAGGAAGCAGAACGCCGGAGGACAGACACGGAAGGTAAGTATGTAGTGTTTGTTTTTTTTTTACTTTTACGCTGGTAACCAGGGTAAACATCGGGTTACTAAGCGCTGCACTGCGCTTAGTAACCCGATGTTTACTCTGGTTACCAGTGAAGACATCGCTGAATCGGTGTCACACACGCCGATTCAGCGATGTCAGCGGGTGATCCAGCGACGAAATAAAGTTCTGGACTTTCTGCACCGACCAACGATGGCACAGCAGGATCCTGATCGCTGCTGCGTGTCAAACTGAACGATATCGCTAGCCAGGACGCTGCAACGTCACGGATCGCTAGCGATATCGTTCAGTGTGAAGGTACCTGTAGCGGTCTCGCGAGACCGCTAAGTCATCTGGGTAATTTCGCAATGCATCCTGGGAACGGAAGATGGCGGCCGCATCACACAGCTTTGCTGGATCCCAGGGGTGAGTATAGAACTATTTTTTATATAAATTATTATTTATTTATTTATTTTTTTTTTAACAGGGATATGGTGCACACACTGCTAAATAATGCGTGGGCAGTGTTATATACCTACGTGGCTGGGCAATATACTACGTGGCTGGGCAATATACTACGTGGACATACATATTCTAGAATACCCGATGTGTTAGAATCGGGCCACCATCTAGTGTGTGTGTGTGTGTGTGTGTGTGCGCGCGCGTGTGTGTGCATATGTGTGTATATATATATATATATATATATATATATATGTTTTTTTTTTTAAGTTAAACTAAAAACAACTAAAAAAAGGGGGGAAAAAAGAAGCCCAGCACGTTACTGTTGAATCAGTGAAAAACACGATGTTCACAATCATTAAGGAGAGTCAGTGACATTCGGGTCACTCCAGGGTTATAGGACCGGAGCCGCTCACCCGTCCTGCACCCTGTACACCGCACAGCATTCTGGGATCAGACCTCGCATCATCAGCGCTTTCTTTAGACTGTCCCGTACGGTCACTCCACATCGGGCCGGCACCTGGAACGGCAAAAAAAAGGAGAAAAAAATATATATATTATCATTATTATGAAATGATAATAAAATAATGATAATTACATAATAATAATAAATAATGATAAATAATAATTAAATAATAATGATAGGGCAATCCCATAGCCCCTACAGCTATAACAAGTGTTGACACATGGTTATTTAAGAACCTCTGACCAACCAAACGTAGGTTTTCCCCGTGTGGAGGGCGTTTTGGATGTTCTCGCCTCTTTTAAAACAATTCGTCAACTAACAATTTCTGACTCAGACGGAATTAAGGTTTTCAGTATTGAAGATAATAGATCCTGATGCCAATGGACGACCAGTTTAGGTGGTTTTAATAAGCGGGGCGGGTGTTTCTATCGATCTGGATACCGCTAATGCAGTTAATATGGTAATCAGTAGTTCACACATTTTAATTTAAATTTTATTTACATTAACATATTCACACATGTGTGGTTTTAAATTTTAATCTTAGGCTAGGTTCACATTGCGTTAGTGCAATCCGTTGCACTAACGCAATGTACAAAAAGGGATTGCGTTTAGCGATCCCGCTAGCGCAGATGCCCGATCTGTGATAGCGAAAACAGACCCAAAAACACTGCAAGCAGCATTCGAGGTCCATCAGAAAATAACGGGACATTGCTAACGCGTGCCAAAAATGGCATACGTTAGGGATGCGTTAGATACATTGCGGTCAATGGGTGCGCTAACGGATCCGTTACATAGCGTTAGTGGCGCTATGTAACGGATTCCGTTAGCGGATACCCACTAACGCAATGTGAACCTAGCCTTACATGAATAAATTTATTACTTTTAAAAGATTTCCACCCCCCTTCCCATTCCCTCCTATTCCCTCCCCCACCCAATGCAGACGGCCTGTGGGGTGATGGCGATGGATGGCACATCAGTAGATGAGTATCGCTTAGAGAAGACATCTTGCAATGTGATCTATTTAAATACGGCCGCAGGTACTCTTTGAACGGCACATTAGGTGTTAATAGGGCAGGGACTGGGGTCGGATATAGCATATATCTAGCAAGCGGCAGTAAGGGGCGGTAACCATGACGAAGAGGGACGAATTCCCTTGAAACGCGTTGGTTGTGTTTTGCCCCAGCGAGGCTCCATAAGCCTCCGAGTACTGTCGGCCATTTTTTTCTGCTGCGCATCGAGGGACGTCACCGGCCGGGGCGCTCCTGGCTCTGCGCGATTCTGTCTGACCCCGCCTCCGAGATACTGGAGTATCCTGAACCGCAGCACCCACGGTCTACCGACTGATTGGGACAGTGTCCCACAATTGATAGATGGATACGGACTACAAGATGTTGGAGGGGTAGTCCAGGACTTAGGCGGCCCCAACCCATCAGATGATTACTTCCAGCTGCTGCGGGGCTTTATGACCACATCAAAGTTCAGTTCGACTCGGATGTGGACTGTGGTCATAATAAAAAGTTACAGACTCCTCAATGTCTATGGGCTGATGAAGGAGAGCATGAGCGCCCGCTCTGGAGGACACTCACCACCGTGCGCTGCTTGTTGGGTAGGAAGACTCGGACGATAGGCTTCTGAGGAGACTTGGGGTTAATCCGGGAGAGGTCGGAGGGGTTCTGTAGGACGGAGAGAGATGAGGGCGCTAGAGACAGGGTGGAGGGGACGGATGACAGAGCCATTTCTGACGACAGGGAAGAGGAGTCCGCGCCGTTCCCCATTGACTCCAGTAACTGCTGCTCCCTCTGCTGGAGGGCATCCAGTTTGCTCGTGTACTCCTCATAAGCCTGCGAGGGGGAGAAAAAAAAAAAAAAAATAAAATAAAAAAAATCAACATCGAGCCTGACGTTCTGTGACCACAAAAAAACAAAACATGGCTGCTTTTGTGTAGAAACGGCGCCCCACCTGTCTACAGGTTGTGTCTGGTAATGCAGCTCGTTAGCGGTCAGAGTGGAGACAGTAACAAGAGGCGGCGCTCTCCCTGGAGGACCCGAGAATGAACGCTGTGTAATACTTCCTTTGCCCTGTGGTGGTGCTGCAGGGAAACTGAACACTTACGGCCAGGTGATCCCTCAGATCACAGCTGATCGCCATCTGACCCTTTAACAATAAAGCCACATTGGCAGCTGTTGTTCTCTGTTATCAGACATGTAGCTCCCGTCTCCCCAGGGCCGAGGACCTTCACGTACACACGGGTGATGGTTCTCAGCAGCTTCCCTTAACCCGCAGTGACGCAGCGGACTAGGCGGGAGGTGAGCGGAGGATGGCGGTAAACAAGGGAGATCGCGGAGTTGAAGGATGAGACAAATGTTTGGGAAACTCCGAATAGAGTTCATAACAAATCTCAACCTCTGTTTACACAATGTGGGGGGATAAATCCTGGATCTGACAGCGAGGATCAGCGGTGGGGGGGCGAGGACATGTTCTGTAGGCCTTCACTTAACCCCTCAGTGTCCCACTAATGTGTGTGGAAAATGTGTATATACATATAGAATTTTTATTTTTTTTTTTTATATGCACAGACTCCTTTTAAGCAATTTCATTTTTTTTTATCATTCATTTTATGTCCCTTATCGGTTCAGGGAAGCAGACAGGAACGAGGAGTCTTATAAGCGATGCGATTGAAAGAGATTTAATGGTCGGGATCCGATCCGATTTAATGACGGAGCTCCTACCGGTGAGCGCGCGTCGGGGCTGTGTGTTACATGCAGATGAATGCAATCTATTGCTGCCTGTCATCGGTTAATGTCAGACTAGTGAAGAAGGCTACTTAAGTGTTATACAATGAAATGATAGGATCTCCCGCTGCCACGGTTTAAGGAGCTTTCTTATATCCTAGTCTGTAGCACTACAACTCACAGAATCCCCCTGTAGTTTTGCTAATGCTGCAGACTATTGCTCTTGAGTTCAGCATTCAGATTTATTAGGTGTGGAGTCATTGCTGGCACTCCCTTTAATAAGCCATCAGCTGCGCCGATCATCATACGTCCTGGCGGGAAGATGGCGCTGGCTGCTCGTTTCTCCTGCAGCGGCCACTGCAGGGAACTTTCAGTATTACACGGTGATTACTCAGAATAAGTCACCGCTCCTTAGTGGTCACTTGCTCTGGCTCATAGTGGGGGGTCCATCTATAGGACAAGCCCCACTGACAACAAGACCACCCCCCCCCCACACACAGAACATTAAAAACACAGTAACCCAAAAAAGTCGATGCTGCTGAACTTACTTCCACGTATATTGAGGGGGGGTTGTGCTCGCCTCCAAACTTGTCCAGGAGGGCTTCGATGTGCTCTTGTGTTAACTTAATCATCTGCTTAATATTCCAGATCTGAAAGATAAAAATTAAAAAGGAAATAAAAAAAAAAATTGAAGCCTGGCGACAAGGCTTAAGCTCCCCCGCAGGATGAAAGAAGTATTACATAGTCAGGTCCTCCAGAGTAAGAGACACTTGGTGTCAGTTCTGATTAAAGGGGCTATTCACATTTAGTCTGATGGTGCAAAACCGCAGTTCCCTGCCCAAAACGGTGGCCGGGGGACCAGGAGGTAGGGACACAGCACCACAACCTCAACATTATTAGGATCAATGGGGTCCAGAGGTTTTACCCCACGATCATCACATTGATGGCGCACACTGTAGATAAACCGCTTTAGGAAAAGAATTTCCGCTTCGGACATTATGATCAGGCACCTCCCTCCCTCCCTACAAGCTTCACTACGAAGCCCCGGACTGACATTACTGGGAGACTACGTGCACAGAGGTCGGCTCAGATGTAACTGGAGGATCCTTGATCTTTTTCCATGAGGGATTAAAAGTAGGGATAAATAAAACTAAAGTCCCCCCCCCAAAAAAAGAAAGTTCTCATGGTGTTTAGATCCGCAGGAGGAAGAGGACAGAGGGGGATAAACATTTGTCATGGAGCCGTCCCACCTGGAGGCCAAACACGCAGCCAACAACAAAAAAGCAGCATTTGTATTGGAGCCGAGGCCAAATATTGGTAATCAGGCAAAAAAACAACAAAACAACTAAAAAATGCACAGCCGCCATCCCTCCTCAAGCCGCCAGTGCACAGCCGCCGTCCCTCCTCCTCCGCAGAGACGCCCGTGCACAGCCGCCCCTACTCCTTAAGCCGCCTGTGCAGAGCCGCCGTCCCTCCTCCTTGAGCCGGCCGTGCACAGCCGCCGTCCCTCCTCCTTGAGCCGCCCGTGCACAGCCGCCGTCCCTCCTCCTTGAGCCGCCCGTGCACAGCCGCCGTCCCTCCTCCTTCAGCCGCCCGTGCAAAGCCGCCACCCCTACTCCTCGAGCCGCCCGTGCAAAGCCACGTTCCATTCTCCAGCGCAGAGCCGCCAATGCAGAGCTACTGTCCCTCCTCCACAGAGCCGCCTGTGCACAGCTGCCGTCCCTTCTCCTCCTTGAGCCGCCCGTGCACAGCCGCCATCCCTCCTCCTCCTTGAGCCACCAGTGCACAGCAGCCGCCGTCCCTCCTCCTTGAGCCGCCCGTGCACAGCCGCCGTCCCTCCTCCTTCAGCCGCCCGTGCAAAGCCGCCACCCCTACTCCTCGAGCCGCCCGTGCAAAGCCACGTTCCATTCTCCAGCGCAGAGCCGCCAATGCAGAGCTACTGTCCCTCCTCCACAGAGCCGCCTGTGCACAGCTGCCGTCCCTTCTCCTCCTTGAGCCGCCCGTGCACAGCCGCCATCCCTCCTCCTCCTTGAGCCACCAGTGCACAGCAGCCGCCGTCCCTCCTCCTCCTTGAGCCGCCCGTGCACAGCCGCCATCCCTCCTCCTCCTTGAGCCACCAGTGCACAGCAGCCGCCGTCCCTCCTCCTCCTTGAGCCGCCCGTGCACAGCCGCCATCCCTCCTCCTCCTTGAGCCGCCCGTGCAGAGCCACGGTCCATCCTCCTGCGCAGAGCCGCCTGTGCACAGCTGCTGTCCCTCCTCCTCCGCAGAGCCACCACCCCTCCTTCTCAGAGCCGCCCCGTGCACAGCTTCCACCCCTCTTCCTCCTTCGCAGAGCCACCCATGCACAGCTGCTGCCCGGCCTACCTCCTCCTCTTTGGGACCGCCTGTGCACAGCCGCCACTCCTTTTCAGGGCCTCCAGTGCAGAGCAGCCACCCACCTCTCGTTGTGGGGCAGCTGATGTACAGCCACAGCCCTCCTTGTGGGGCCGCCCATGCAGAGCTGCCACCACCCCTCCTCCTCGTGGGGCTGCCCATGTACAGCTACCCATGCAGAGCCACCACTCCTTATGGGGCCCGACGAGCAGACCTTTATTAGCTACCCAATATTTTCTTCTTATTACAGTCTTCATTAAAAATAGGCAGCGTCTACAGCTCCTGTGCAGAGCAAAGCGTATCCATAGCGACAGACTACAAAACAAACCCTTCTATGAAGTCTGATCCTCATCCTAGAAAAAAAAAAATTGTTCCGAGTGTAGAATCGTATTAGAATCAGAATTTGATTTGTTTTTTTACTCGTGATCTGAACCACTTGCAAAATTGCTTCATTTTCCAATTGAAAAAAAAATAAATTATATTTTCGAAGTTTGCCAGCCGTGGAGACATCGGGCTGATCGGTCTTATTGCTGCGATCCATCCCGATGCTTAGGATAAACGGGGATGTGGACAGAACTTACCGCCGGAGCCGGGCTGGAGATCTTCATATTCCTCGGGCCGTCCTCACCCTCCGGTCTGGGGAGAGGAACCAGCTAGACGAGTTCCATGTTTCAGGCCCCGCAGACTTGAGGGCGTCTCTGGGATTAATAGTTTCTGCATGACACCTGCCAAGTCCTAGGAGAAGGCGAGAAGTGGCCTCCACACTTGGGGCGGACGGGGAGCTGGTTTACCACCCACAGCTTATACAAAACGGGCAAGACCTCAATCACTCCACCATATTGATAACTGTATAATGGGACCCTCCTTTCCCCACCAGAACAGTGGTCTCCACTTGCCTCCTTACTGCACAACCGCCCAGAGGAGTTTGCCGGGTTTCCTCCACCTCGAATTTTCCCAACTTTCCCTTGACAATACATACAGCGCATAGTATCCCGCGGCAATCAGGGGTGATGGGTGGGATCAACATGAAGTGGTCAAATTCCCTGCAGTGACGCCACAGGAGGAGCGAGGTATTACACCGTGCCTAGTCAACGCACGACAAGACGGGGCCACCGGAGAAAGACCTCCTTTATATCTCCACTTTCCTCTCTGGTCTACTAACTCATGACTCCCTGATGACCAGCCTAACATCGATTCGAAGACCCCTAGTCCAGTGGCCGCCGGCGGGGAGCCTCCCAAGTAGAAGCACCGGAGAAGCTGACAGGTGGGAGTAGGTTCTCGACGCTCCCGTCCGGCAGCCACAGATCATGGATGTGGCCTCTGGACCAGGGTCCTGTGAAATTTATTCGCTCACCTTTACTAAGAAACATCAACAATTATGAGATCTGTAACCAGATGTGAAGCCCGACATCTTTTTGTGCATGCCTGATTGTGTCCGCACTTACAGTTGTCATTAATGGTCGTCTGAGGAAGGTTCTGCTGGTAAATGTACTTGGGAAAACCATCAAGATCCGCTGCTGGCAGCTCCCTAGATAATTACTAACCACGCTTTGCGTTGACGTGTTGGAGAACAGATCATGGGATGCTTTTACATTCACTCGTGAAGGCCTCTTCGTGGAACCACCCATGTTGTCTCCAGACTAATCCTTGGCTTTCATTGCGTTCAAGACTCGTCTCTGAACAGGACAGATCTCCATTTCAACCTCCAGTCTTCATCTGGAGACCATGAAGAGGCCTTCGTGAGGGAACGTCCCACCAGTCCGTCTCCCGTAATTACGGTGGGAGGTGGAATAATGTTCAGTAACTGGGACCCAGTTACTATGGTCTTCATTATAGGTAAAATAACTTGGCCTTACATTGATGTGGTAGAACCATTTGTCTAAAATTGTCCCATAAGCTGCTATTCAACAAAACAATGCCTATGCCTGGCCACACATTGCTCGTGCTACTTTGAGTAGCCTGTGGGGCCTAAACGTGCTACCATGGCCTGCAGCTTCTCCAGACTTGTCTCCCATTGCTCACAACTAGGACATCATTGGTTGACAACTGGTAAAGGAGCTCCCAGCAGTGGATTTTGATGATTTGCCCAAGTGCACTCAGTACAACAGAACCTCCCTCAGATGACCATTAATAACTGATAGCAGCTGAGTGCAAGTGCGGGCAATGAACAAACTGCCGTGTGTGTACATGATATATCTGGCCATTATAGGTCTTGTACCTAATATTTTTTCACCGGTTTTCCCTTCTGCAGTCTTTTAAATCATCATCTGTCTCCGAGCCTGTGGGTGTACACTAGTTGTCATGTCGTTTCCTATACACAAATAATAGCGATTCCTGCTCTCCTGTCTATTTAGCACATGTTCAGCAACATGGAGAACATAATACAGCAGTACCGAGAAGTGTAGCTGTGAATACAGCTCTGGAGAACATTAAACAGTACTGAGCAGTGCAACTGTGAATCCAGTGCTGGGGAGAGAACTTACTACAGAGCTGCACCTTCAGTATGCGTCTCTCACTCTGATCCTCTCTCCATAGATCTCAGTAGGCGGCTGTAATCTGTTCTCTCAGTGTAGCAGTCTTGTCTTCTGACGGACAGATTTTAGTCGCTTTTCATAGTCTATGATGAGATCCGGAGGAGAAAAAGTGGCTGAATATTTACTCTGATAAGATATATTACAAGGTTTCTCATATTTGCTTGCACCATTGACTATGTAGAGTTTGTTGAACCGACATTGACCTTTACCCTTAACATTTTACTCTGTTTTAGAAAAAACGCAATCTGCTGCAGTCTGGAAACCATCATCAAGCAGGTTAGCGGTGTGAACACCAGGGTCAGAGACGCTGTCAACCTACCGAAGGTGTCTGAACAACATTGGGAAACCTGATACTTGCTCTGGGATTTCACGGGTACTGGGATGTCAGTGAGCTGTAGACAATTCACAAGCGGATCAGTCAACAGAAGCAGATGACGGCCTCCAGGTAACGAGCGGAGACTTAATGGTTCACCGGATCTGGAGAGGAGGATTTGTCCTTGTAAACCTCAACTATTCGCGGGATGATATTCTCAGATTAGAAGGTTCAATCCCAGATCCTCAATAATAAAATCGTGCTCAGAGAGGCGGACAAGACGCCGAGAACTGGTGGTTCCAAAGGTCAAGACGACTCAAGACGCTGAGAGAACCCACCTTTATCCAGGTACAAGCTTTACTGCTGATCGACCAGTAACCTCGAATCATCTGGAAATAAGGGATTCTCCTTACATAAGCAATGGTCGTATAACGAGGCACATCCCCCGGCTTACGCTCCACATCAGAAGGCGAGAGGCGCTGCCTACAGAGCGACAACGGTCTCATGCGCGGACCCCCACTCTAATAGAAACCATGCACAACACCGGCCGCATGGACTATACTAACCGGTATCCGGGAGGCCGCAGTCTGCAGCAGGTCAGAAGAACATCCCACCTCCGCGTGTGACAGCGAGGGCTGCGTGTCCTGTCCCCTTTAACATACCCACCATACTCTGAGCCTTGACTGCTTTATATTAGATTCAGCAAGAACTTATTTTAGCAATTTGTTGTACAGTACTGAAGAAAAGGGGCACCCATCAATGAGCCTTGGGCAGCCCACCAGTGAGCCTTGGGCACCCTTGACCATGTCAACACTGGTTCACTGGATGTTTTCCTTCCTTTGACCACTTTGATATTTCCCAACCTCAGCAGACCAGCAACCCCCCAACAGAGGAGCCGACGGACACCTGGTACCAACCCCCCGCTTCCACAGGTGCCGCTGGTCACCTGGTACCCCACCTCCCCCAAGGAGCCACCAGACACTCTCCTATCTTCCGCAGGAGCCACCAGACACCTGGTTGCCCCTCCTTCATTCCACAGGAGCCGCCAGACACCTGGTACCCCCTCATTTCACAGGAGCCGCCAGAAACCTGGTTGCCCTTCCCTCATTCCACAGGAGCCGCCAGAAACCTGGTACCCCCTCACCATCTTGCACAGGAGCTACCTGCACCCGGTACCCCTCCATATCCTCCACAGGAGCCACCAAACACCTGCCCCCACAGGAGTCACCTGCACCCAGTACCCCCATATCTTCCACAGGAGCTGACAAACCTTGTACCCTCCTCATCTTTTACGAGACCTGCCAGACACCTGGTACCCCCCACATCCCTCTTCCACAAGAGCCACCAGACACGCTCTTTCCACAAAAGTCAAACATTGGTCATCCCCTACCCTTACACAAGAGCCGCCAGAAATCTAGGGACCAACTGACAAGACCTTCTGTTTTCGAGATGCCTCTGACCCATCTGTCCAGCCCTCACGGTTCGGTGTTTGTCAGTCTCTCGGCCTTCACACTTGACTTATTTTACCTTCTTCCAACAAAGAAACTTGAAGAACTGACCGTTCACTTCCTCCCCTTATCGCACCGACCATCAAGGCCACGGACTCCAATCATCAGAGCTTTATACACGGGAACCGGATGTCAACCACGAACGTTGCCCATATGGGTGGTCTCCCTCAGGCCGAAGAAGTTCTCATTATGACCAGGTCTTATGCATATTTTCTTCTTGAGCTACAGGACTCCTTTGTCTCCAGAAACAAACGAGCGGTGGACCCTTTCTAGACCCTTCGGGGGAGTTTGTGAGTGTCGGAACCTTGGTGGACTGAGATCGATAACCTACCCCAACAAGAGACCATCAAGAACCGTGAACAGAATGCAACAGGCGCCCCCTAGTGGTGGCCTCAGACAGAACGTTATCTCTGGGTCTATGCAGGGGATTAGATGGAGGGTGCTCCAGGTCCAGCCACGAGCTTTCGTGAGGAGCAACTCCTTCCTTCTGCTGATTGGGGAGTCAGAAAACCTCTTCACTGGCAGAACATGGTGGAAATTAACAAAAAGACAACGCTGAAGCTGAACCGGTTTTTCCTACGGCTCGAGGATCAAAAGACACAAAGACGACGAAAGGTGAAGTGTCCTCGGCTCACTTGACTCTTAAGGTTGGATTGTAGGATCTGGGTGTGAGAACGAGAGGGAGGAGAACCGAGAAACACCAGACTAAAAGCTGAAGGCTCGGACATGTATCGCCGGCGAGAGGCCGCAACAGCGATTGGGGGGGGGGGGGGGGGCGCAAGAGGCCGCAACAGCACAAGGAAACCTATGACCAGGTCTGCCAAGGACAGCAATGGTGGAGCAAAGACCTGGGTCATGGCACACAAAAGCACTGCCACCATCAAGAGTTAGGGGGCGCTCTAAGCCACTTATTCGGAGGCAGAGGTTCTCCATCAACCACAGCTGTGGCATCAACGACTGGAAAGGAAATCGCAGGGGGGACAGAGCTACTTCCTACAGAACTACTGAGTGGGCAGATTACAGCTCCCCAACTACAGTTTTGGGTTTAGGTGGTCCTACCAGTGATTGACAGTCCTTCAAAAAGGACACTGTATGCGAACAGCTGTCAATCACTGAGTAGGACCGCCTACTGGACTCATAAAAAAACACCAGGGATTTCAATGAATAAGTCCAGTGGGCGGTCCTACTTAGTGCTTGACAGCTCTCCGCATGCAGCATCCTACCAGAAGGCCTGTCAATCACTGGTAGGACCGCCCACTGGACTTCTCAAACACAAAACAATGAATAAAACCGCGAGTTACACAGAACCTTTTCCCACAATCCTTACATCGCTCTGCTCGGCTTCTCCTGCGCCGTCCACAAATCAATGTCACAGGTTCCCTTTAAAAAAAGCAGTTTTCTACATTACATCATCCCTTTACTCGGGGACCCCACATGTGAGAACAAAGGGGCCGGAGCGAAGTTGCCCACTTAAGTGATTTTAACACCGTCCCCGGTTGCATTTCCCTCCACGGTCGGGCAGTCGGAGATCCTCTGTGCGGGAAAAACCCGTAATAAAGGAGGCAGTGCCTCCTAGTCCTGCACGGGGAGGGGAAGAAGAATCCTAACTGCTAACCGATCAGCCGCCCAGGAGACCTCCCGACACCTGGAGAGTCTCTCAGACATCTCACCTTAAAAGAAGATGAAAACCCCTTTAAGATTTCACACTCCAGAATCACTGGCGCAGACATTTGGGAATTATTGGTGGAAAATCAGAGTCAGGATGCGGCCTCCCTGCACACTGTCCGCCATGCTTTACAGTGCGGCAGGTTTCAGCACAATCTGGAACCGTCAGATTACGGCAGAGGAGCGAGAACACAAGAGCTGTCACGACGGCGGCATCTTCAGTCACGATACTGGCAGCCTCAGCTGCTGACTCCATGTTGTCATGACACATCCATATCCCAACACCACCTTGTCACAACACAGGAGGCGGCCGGACGGTGTCACGACGGATCCCAAGCCCGTAGTGACCTCCATCGCGATAACGTCACGACACAATGTTATACCCATCCCATTGTGACATGAATGACACTCTCTCCCCAGCACCATTGTGACAGACGCCTATGGTGTGAGGACACATCTGATAGAACAATATCATTATGTCGTGACAGAGATCATCGAGACCCAACTACAAAGAAAAGATGCAGGCACATCACGACATACACAGAATAGAGGGACACAACAGACTGCTCTATCGTGACATATCGCCATGAAGGCGTCACTCACATCCCGATCCTGTCATGGGATGAATGAAAACCGAGCAGCATTGTCACGACAGCAGGTGACAGGCACAACACGACATGACGACAGACACAATGACCGGCCAGATGACAGCTCCTCGCCGGTGGCGGCCCCGCTCACCTCCTCCGGGTATCCCCCGGCCGCCGCCATCTCCCCGGCTCCGCTCAGGCTCCCGGTCTCCGACTCCAGGTCCCCGTTGAGCAGTGAGGGCCCCTCGGCCGATCCCCCGCTTAGCGCCGCCATCTTGAAGTGATCGGGAGCCGCGGGAGCGAGCACGAAAGGCAGCAGAGGCCCAGCTGTCCAGTGCGTCACCTGAAGGGGCGGGGCGAGCGGCCGGCGTACGCGCACACGTCAGCTTTACACCAATCACAGGCGAGAGGGGCCCGGACAAAGCTCTGCTGGTGACGTCACGCTGGGGGAACCCTCGCATCTTAGCCCCGCCTCCCCCCGCTCAGGTGCAGAGAGCGCGTTCCCGCCGCGGCTCTGACGTCATTGTACCCTGCGGCCGTGACGTCACAAGTCCCTACTTCAATCTTTAAAGCGGGGTGAGATGGGAGGCAGAATTTTCCAAAGAGAAGGACCCAGAGCAGAAATAGGCAGAGAGAGAGAAGGGAATGGGCAGCATTATAGTCTCTAGTACTTCATTATGGAGAAGAGCAGGGGTAAACAGATTTTTTTGGGCCATGGGCTACACTTCTTTTAAAGGGGTTCTTACATAAATATATCACCAGAATCACCATCAGTACATGACGCCATCACCGAAACCACCATCAGTACATGAATACGTCACAGGAACCACCATCAGTACATGACTATATAACCAAACCCACCATCAGTACATGACTACATCACAGAAACCACCGTCAGTACATGAATACGTCACAGGAACCACCATCAGTACATGACTACGTCACAGGAACCACCATCAGTACATGACTACATCACCGAAACCACCGTCAGTACATGACTACATCACAGAAACCACCGTCAGTACATGACTATATAACCAAACCCACCATCAGTACATGAATACATACGTACGCGCACACGTCAGCTTTACACCAATCACAGGCGAGAGGGGCCCGAACAAAGCTCTGCTGGTGACGTCACGCTGGGGGAACCCTCGCATCTTAGCCCCGCCTCCCCCCCGCTCAGGTGCAGGGAGCGCGTTCCCGCCGCGGCTCTGACGTCATTGTACCCTGCGGCCGTGACGTCACAAGTCCCTACTTCAATCTTTAAAGCGGGGTGAGATGGGAGGCAGAATTTTCCAAAGAGAAGGACCCAGAGCAGAAATAGGCAGAGAGAGAGAAGGGAATGGGCAGCATTATAGTCTCTAGTACTTCATTATGGAGAAGAGCAGGGGTAAACAGATTTTTTTGGGCCATGGGCTACACTTCTTTTAAAGGGGTTCTTACATAAATATATCACCAGAATCACCATCAGTACATGACGCCATCACCGAAACCACCATCAGTACATGAATACGTCACAGGAACCACCATCAGTACATGACTATATAACCAAACCCACCATCAGTACATGACTACATCACAGAAACCACCGTCAGTACATGAATACGTCACAGGAACCACCATCAGTACATGACTACGTCACAGGAACCACCATCAGTACATGACTACATCACCGAAACCACCGTCAGTACATGACTACATCACAGAAACCACCGTCAGTACATGACTATATAACCAAACCCACCATCAGTACATGAATACATCACTGAAACCACCATCAGTACATAAATATATCACCAGAATCACCGTAAGTACATGACGCCATCACCGAAACCACCATCAGTACATGAATACGTTACAGGAACCACCATCAGTACATGACTACATCACAGAAACCACCGTGAATACATGACTATGTCACAGGAACCACCATCAGTACCTGAATATGTCACAGGAACCACCATCAGTACATGAATACATCACTGAAACCACCATCAGTACATCACTATATAACCAAACCCACCATCAGTACATGAATACATCACTGAAACCACCATCAGTACATAAATATATCACCAAAATCACTGTAAGTACATGATGCCATCACCGAAACCACCATCAGTACATGACTACGTCACAGGAACCACCATCAGTACATGAATACATCACTGAAACCACCATCAGTACATAAATATATCACCAAAATCACTGTAAGTACATGACGCCATCACCGAAACCACCATCAGTACATGAATACGTCACAGGAACCACCATTAGTACATGAATATGTCACAGGAACCACCATCAGTACATGACTATATAACCAAACCCACCATCAGTACATGACTACGTCACAGGAACCACCATCAGTACATGAATACATCACTGAAACCACCATCAGTACATGACTATATAACCAAACCCACCATCAGTACATGAATACATCACTGAAACCACCATCAGTACATAAATATATCACCAGAATCACCGTAACTACATGACGCCATCACCGAAACCACCATCAGTACATGACTACGTCACAGGAACCGCCGCCAGTACATGACTATATAACCAAACCCACCATCAGTACATGAATACATCACCAAAACCACCGTCAGTACATGAATATGGAGCGCCCCCAGACGCAGGGCCGGTCCTCTCTGTCTCAGTTCTTGGGTTGTCAGGGTGGCTGGACCCGGTCCGTGACCCTGCTAAGGGGCGTCCAATAAAAGGGGTGATGAAAGTCGGCTAAGGTTTCGTGACGCCACCTGTGGTATTCGGTCAGGTCGACCGACGCTGCTTGGGGTCCACTGGGGTGATGTGATGGCAGCTAGATGGTATACCTTCCCACAGGTGAAGTATATCCCCAGGGCTTCCCAGTATGATGGATGGTGATGGTGTGAGGCGCAGTCAATAACGAGGACACAGGGTTGCAGTCTCTTTACCTTTTACTGAAGACTTCAGGATCCTCAATCCAGGGCACTGTCAACAGGGCTGTCTGAGACCAGCCGGTTCGAAGGCACATCCAGAGTTCCCTTTGCAGGTGGAAATCGTTGCCTACCACTAGCGCCTGTGTGTTGTAGTTCTTCCAAGCTGAGCATTCGGGATAGTCCTCACAAATTCTGTTCTCGTTCTTTCTATTCTCCGTCCCCCAAGTTTGTTATGGCTAGGACACACCCGTTTGACGGGTAGGCTCGGAGCTCTTCTGGGACCCTGGAGACACCCCTCTCCACGGTTGCCCCCTATGTCTGCTTAGGTGACGTAAGGTAGGCAGCCAACCTATAATTAACTGTCCTGCCGCTGTTTGAAGTAAGGCATAGAGTCAGTTACTTCCTCGGTGTTCCGGTCACCGGCTACGCGCCTCAGTAGGATGTTGCAATTCTCGGGGCACGAGTCCTACTGGCTCTCCTTTGTGCTTGATCTCGTTTCTCACTGTCCACAATATCCTTCGCTTCATGTCCTTTCTTAAGATGCTGCCGCAAGGTAGTGCAGGCGCGGCTCTGTAACGATCTGTCCTTGTCGCTAAGTCACTGCCAGGTTCCCACGCCTGACAGGGACCCCTCTGAATCTTCCCCGCAACACCCCCTGCCACGGGATGTTGCCTGGGCAAAACCCAGCCAGCTTCTGCCTGACTTCCTATCCAACCCCTAGTTTTACCAGTGTGAGGAGTGGCCTAATAAATACAACCTTTTGCTCCCCCTAGTGGCCGGAGTGTGAAGTGTAATATGTGCTTGTGATACCTGGTCAGGTGAACTCCTTTAGTGCCATCAGACGTACCATCACTCCCCTTAGTGGCAGAGCGACGTTACTGCAACGACCAGGTCTCTAGGGCGCTGCACTCTCCCCCCAGTAAAATCCAGTACTCCTGGACTGGGAAGAAGAACAACAATACATATTAGCAAAAGACATACAAATTTTGAAATGCAAGGAGCAAATAAATATAACAATGCTTCCCTTTATGGGAGGTGAGGACACTTGAACGTTATAAACGAAAACAAGGTTAAATATTTTAAATAACATTCTGACTATAAATAACTTCTGGTACCCGGCCGGGTATTCTACTAACTGCAAATTCTGAACTTCACCTTTAAGGGCGTATAGGCTGAACCCACTAAAGGCTTACTGTAAAGTACTATAAGGCAAACTAAACCTTTTCTTTATTTTTCTAACTTCACAAATGCAGGACCGCCCAGCTCCTTGTCTGGGCCTACTGTCATTGTCACAATCAACCATCTTTCTATGGTTCTCAGGAGGACTCTCGAACCCCTATGGGTTCACTGTGTTGAAATTCGGCTTCCAACTTTTCCTGTCCTCCATCTCTAGTAACATTATCAACATTTCCTAAGTCTCAACTTTATTACAATTTAACTTTCTTAAGGCAACATTATACTTAAGTGCAACACATGAACATTCCCTTTAATAGGGAACCAAGTCTCTTTGAGGTAGTGCAGATTCTCTCTATCTGGAAGTCCATTAGAAAGCAAGAACTTCTGTGCTGTATTCAAAAACAGTCTCTTCAGAAAGCCTTCTTTCTTTGTAAAACCAGTAGAGGGCACCTTTAAGAAGGTGCAAACTATTTACAAAACAGTTTGTGAACCATTCACCGTCCATGATTCGGCAGTCTTTTAAACAGTGATGAACTTGTGCAAAATAAAACAATAGGGATCCCGGGTAAACAAAGGGATCCCTTTAAGAGTTAACCCTAAACGGGTTTAGGCAAACGAGCAGGAAACAAACAGTTAACTATTTACATTTGTCGGGGTTTCGAGGTTTATCCTCATTGCCAGGCATCAGTTGGTAGCGAACACTTCCTGGCCTGGAAAGATCTGTGTTCGACTTCTCATCCGATGCGCTATCAATGTCACTAATCGGTTTTTCAGGTATAATCTTGGTTCGAATGTCACTTTTGGTAGTAGTATTAGGATTTGTCAGTTCAGAGTTAGTCTTAGTCATGGCAGCAAGTGGCGCTGCTACGGGGCCTACCAGTGGGTCTTCTGTCACTGGGGCAGGGTCGGCGTCCTTACCTGCCACCACGGTGTCCTCGGGGTCGGCCGACTCTGCCGATGGCGGGCTCCGGAACGCCGACTGCGGGGCCCTGCGCTGTGGCGTTATCATCTCTGTTTGCAGTATTATTATTATTTATTGTTATAGCGCCATTTATTCCATGGCACTTTACATGTAAGGAGGGGTATACATAATAAAAGCAAGTACAATAATCTTAAACAATACAAGTCATAACTGGTACAGGAGGAGAGAGGACCCTGCCCGCGAGGGCTCACAATCTACAAGGGATGGGTGAGGATACAGTAGGCGAGGATAGAGCTGGTCATGCAGCGGTTTGGTCGATCGGTGGTTACTGCAGGTTGTAGGCTTGTCGGAAGAGGTGGGTCTTCAGGTTCTTTTTGAAGGTTTCGATGGTAGGTGAGAGTCTGATGTGTTGTGGTAGAGAGTTCCAGAGTAGGGGTGATACGCGAGAGAAATCTTGTATGCGGTTGTGGGAAGAGGAGATAAGAGGGGAGTAGAGAAGATCTTGTGAGGATCGGAGGTTGCGTGCAGGAAAGTACCAGGAGACGAGGTCACAGATGTATGGAGGAGACAGGTTGTGGATGGCTTTGTACATCATGGTTAGGGTTTTGTAGTGGAGTCTTTGGGTAATGAGGAGCCAGTGAAGGGATTGACAGAGGGGAGAGGCCGGGGAATAACGGGGGGGGGCAGGTGGATTAGTCGGGCAGCAGAGTTTAGAATAGATTAGAGGGGTGCGAGAGTGTTAGAGGGGAGGCCACAGAGCAGGAGGTTACAGTAGTCAAGGCGAGAGATGATGAGGGCATGGACTAGGGTTTTTGCAGATTCATGGTTGAGGAATGAACGGATTCGTGAAATATTTTTGAGTTGAAGTCAGCAGGAAGTGGAAAGGGCTTTGATATGTGGTTTGAAGGAGAGATCAGCGTCAAGGCGCAGTCAATAACGAGGACACAAGGTTGCAGTCTCTTTACTGGTGACTTCAGGATCCTCAATCCAGAGCACTAGCAACAGGGCTATCTGAGACCGGCCGGTCCGATGGGCACATCCAGAGTTCCCTTTGCAGGTGGAAATCGTTGCCTACCACTAGCGCCTGTGTGTTGTAGTGCTTCCCTGCTGAGCATTCGGGATAGTCCTCACAACTTCTGTTCTCGTTCTTTCTCTTCTCCGTCCCCCAAGTTTGTTATGGCTAGGACGCACCCGTTTGACGGGAAGGCTCGGCGCTATTCTGGGACCCTAGACACGCCCCTCTCCACGCGTTGCCCCCTATGTCTGCTTAGGTGATGTAAGGTAGACAGCCAACCTATAATTAACTGTCCTGCGGTATTTGAAGTAAGGCATAGAGTCAGTTACTTCCTCGGTGTTTCGGTCACCGGCTACGCCTCAGTAGGATGTTGCCGTTCTCGGGGAACGACTTCTACTGGCTCTCCTTTGTGCTTGATCTTGTTTCTCACTGTCCACAATATCCTTCGCTTCGTGTCCTTTCTTTAGATGCTGCCGCAAGGTAGTGCAGGTGCGGCTCTGTAACGTTCTGTTCTGTTCGCTAAGTCACTGCCAGGTTCCCACGCCTGACAGGGACCCCTCTGAATCTTCCCCGCAACACCCCCTGCCACGGGATGTTGCCTGGGCAAAACCCAGTCAGCTTCTGTCTGACTTCCTATCCAACCCCTAGTTTTACCAGTGTGAGGAGTGGCCTAAGAAATAAAACCTTTTGCTCCCCCTAGTGGCCGGAGTGTGAAGTGTAATGTGTGCTGGTGATACCTGGTCAGGTGAACTCCTTTAGTGCCATCAGACATAACATCACTCCCCTTAGTAGCAGAGCGATACTACTGCAACGACCAGGTCTCTGGGGCACTGCAAATACATCACAGGAACCACCATCTGCGCGAGAAGGACCTGCCATGACGTCACGGTCATGTGACTGCAACGTCATCACAGGTCCTGCGCGAGAAGGACCTGCCATGATGTCACGGTATTTTTTAACCTGTGACATACGTGGCTGGGCAATATACTACGTGGCTGGGCAATATACTACGTCACTGGGCAATATACTACATAACTGGGCAATATACTACGTCACTGGGCAATATACTACATAGTTGGGCAATATACTACGTGGCTGGGCAATATACTATGTGGCTCTGTGCTGTATAATATGTAACTGGGCAATATACTACGTGGCTAGGCAATATACTACGTGGCTGGGCAATATACTACGTGGGCTGTGCAATATACTACGTGGCTGTGCAATATACTACGTGGCTGGGCAATATACTACGTGGGCTGTGCAATATACTACCTGACTGGGCAATATACTACGTGACTGGGCAATATACTACGTGGTTGGGCAATATGCTCTGTGCTGTATACTACGTGGCTGGGCAATATACTACGTGGCTCTGTGCTGTATACTACGTCGCTGGGCAATATACTACGTGGCTCTGTGCTGTATACTACGTGACTGGGCAATATGCTCTGTTCTGTATACTACGTCGCTGGGCAATATACTACGTGGCTCTGTGCTGTATACTACGTCGCTGGGCAATATACAGGTCCTTCTCAAAAAATTAGCATATAGTGTTAAATTTCATTATTTACCATAATGTAATGATTACAATTAAACTTTCATATATTATAGATTCATTATCCACCAACTGAAATTTGTCAGGTCTTTTATTGTTTTAATACTGATGATTTTGGCATACAACTCCTGATAACCCAAAAAACCTGTCTCAATAAATTAGCATATTTCACCCAACCAATCAAATAAAAGTGTTTTTTAATAACAAACAAAAAAACCATCAAATAATAATGTTCAGTTATGCACTCAATACTTGGTCGGGAATCCTTTGGCAGAAATGACTGCTTCAATGCGGCGTGGCATGGAGGCAATCAGCCTGTGACACTGCTGAGATGTTATGGAGGCCCAGGATGCTTCAATAGCGGCCTTAAGCTCATCCAGAGTGTTGGGTCTTGCGTCTCTCAACTTTCTCTTCACAATATCCCACAGATTCTCTATGGGGTTCAGGTCAGGAGAGTTGGCAGGCCAATTGAGCACAGTAATACCATGGTCAGTAAACCATTTACCAGTGGTTTTGGCACTGTGAGCAGGTGCCAGGTCGTGCTGAAAAATGAAATCTTCATCTCCATAAAGCATTTCAGCCGATGGAAGCATGAAGTGCTCCAAAATCTCCTGATAGCTAGCTGCATTGACCCTGCCCTTGATGAAACACAGTGGACCAACACCAGCAGCTGACATGGCACCCCACACCATCACTGACTGTGGGTACTTGACACTGGACTTCAGGCATTTTGGCATTTCCTTCTCCCCAGTCTTCCTCCAGACTCTGGCACCTTGATTTCCGAATGACATGCAAAATTTGCTTTCATCAGAAAAAAGTACTTGGGACCACTTAGCAACAGTCCAGTGCTGCTTCTCTGTAGCCCAGGTCAGGCGCCTCTGCCGCTGTTTATGGTTCAAAAGTGGCTTTACCTGGGGAATGCGGCACCTGTAGCCCATTTCCTGCACACGCCTGTGCACGGTGGCTCTGGATGTTTCCACACCAGACTCAGTCCACTGCTTCCTCAGGTTCCCCAAGGTCTGGAATCGGTCCTTCTCCACAATCTTCCTCAGGGTCCGGTCTCCTCTTCTCGTTGTACAGCGTTTTCTGCCACATTGTTTCCTTCCAACAGACTTACCATTGAGGTGCCTTGATACAGCACTCTGGGAACAGCCTATTTGTTGAGAAATTTCTTTCTGGGTCTTACCCTCTTGCTTGAGGGTGTCAATGATGGCCTTCTTGACATCTGTCAGGTCGCTAGTCTTACCCATGATGGGGGTTTTGAGTAATGAACCAGGCAGGGAGTTTATAAAAGCCTCAGGTATCTTTTGCATGTGTTTAGAGTTAATTAGTTGATTCAGAAGATTAGGGTAATAGGTCGTTTAGAGAACATTTTCTTGATATGCTAATTTATTGAGACAGGTTTTTTGGGTTATCAGGAGTCGTATGCCAAAATCATCAGTATTAAAACAATAAAAGACCTGACAAATTTCAGTTGGTGGATAATGAATCTATAATATATGAAAGTTTAATTGTAATCATTACATTATGGTAAATAATGAAATTTAACACTATATGCTAATTTTTTGAGAAGGACCTGTATAATACTGCCCCATGTACAAGAATATAACTACTATAATACTGCCCCTATGTACAAGAATATAACTACTATAATACTGCCCCCTATGTACGAGAATATAACTACTACTAGATTGTGGCCCGATTCTAACGCATCGGGTATTCTAGAATATGCATGTCCCCGTAGTATATGGACAAAGATAATTCCATAATTCGCGGCAGACTGTGCCCGTCGCTGATTGGTCGAGGCAACCTTTATGACATCATCGTCGCCATGGCAACCATTATGACATCTACGTCGATACTGTGCCCGTTGCTGATAGGCCTCGACCAATCAGACGCGGGATGTCTACGTCCTTTATGACATCATCATCGCTGTGCCCGTCGCTGATTGGTCGAGGCCTGGCGGCCTCGACCAGAGACGCGGGATTTCCAGGACAGACAGACAGACAGAAAGACGGAAAAACCCTTAGGCAATTATATATATACTAGACTGTGGCCCGATTCTAACGCATCGGGTATTCTAGAATATGCATGTCCCTGTAATATATGGACAATGATGATTCCAGAATTCGCGGCAGACTGTGCCCGTCGCTGATTGGTCGAGGCAACCTTTATGACGTCATTGTCGCCATGGCAACCATTATGATATCTACGTCGATACTGTGCCCGTCGCTGATTGGTCGAGGCAACCTTATGACATTATCGTCGCCATGGCAACCATTATGACATCATCGTCGCTGTGCCCGTTGCTGATTGGTCGAGGCCTGGCGGCCTCGACCAATCAGAGAGCCGGGATTTCCAGGACAGACAGACAGACGGAAAAACCCTTAGGCAATTATATATATAGATAGATAATACTGCCCCCTATGTACAAGAATATAACTATTATAATACGTCGGGGTCCGCCATTTCCTACCGCGCATGCGCGGCCGGAACTCGGCCCCCTTCTCCACGGGGCTTTACAATGGGCAGCGGATGCGCTGAATAACTGCATCCGCTGCCCACGTTGTGCCAAATTTTCACAACGTGCGTCTGTACATCGTGCCGACGCTTAGAGACGTACCCGTACCGACGCAAGTGTGAAAGAAGCCTTACTGTTATTTGTTGTGGATAATGGTTTTGTAGGGGTCTGATCTCGGGACCCTCGGGATCTGCAGAAAGACTGGTACATGGGTACAGTACCAAGCGCAACCACAATGTACGTACAGTATTGCATCTGTGTACTTAGCTAAGTAATTTTTACAAGTGGCAGGACCCCCAGTGAAAGCCAACATAAGTCACACCTCTGTCCCACCGTTCGCATCCGTCACTCAGCACATTTCCATAAGCCCCACCCCTTTGTCTGATAGGAGTAGTGTGTCAGATAATTGTGTGCAAATGAAAATGCAAAGACTCAATGTGATCGGCACCTTTATATATGGAGGATAGCTTTATTCCACATGGAATCCATATAAGTGACTTTCATACATTGCACCAATGTCTCCTCCACATACAGACTTCATGTCCTCAGGGCAGCAGGGCCCCACTGCAAATACCGTCCCTTTACGTGACTGCAGCGTCTTAGCACTGCGCAGGCTACGCAGCCTTCTTCTTCGCTCTCTTGCCTTCCCCCTTCTTTGGTGGTCCTTTACCCCGCAGTCTCCGCAGACGCTTCATTTCTTCTTTAAAGTCCTCGTGTTCATCCCTACAAAGGACAACAAGTTATTGTACACAGGACGTCACTCCTGTCAATCAACAGGAGCAGTGCAGGAGAGTGTGCGCTCTCAGACACAGGGCCTGCGGCGGCGGCGGCGCCCTCCCGGACACAGGGCCTGCGGCGGCGCCCTCCCGGACACAGGGCCTGCGGCGGCGCCCTCCCGGACACAGGGCCTGCGGCGGCGGCGGCGCCCTCCCGGACACAGGGCCTGCGGCGGCGGCGGCGCCCTCCCGGACACAGGGCCTGCGGCGGCGGCGCCCTCCCGGACACAGGGCCTGCGGCGGCGCCCTCCCGGACACAGGGCCTGCGGCGGCGGCGGCGCCCTCCCGGACACAGGGCCTGCGGCGCCCTCCCGGACACAGGGCCTGCGGCGCCCTCCCGGACACAGGGCCTGCGGCGCCCTCCCGGACACAGGGCCTGCGGCGCCCTCCCGGACACAGGGCCTGCGGCGCCCTCCCGGACACAGGGCCTGCGGCGCCCTCCCGGACACAGGGCCTGCGGCGCCCTCCCGGACACAGGGCCTGCGGCGGCGGCGCCCTCCCGGACACAGGGCCTGCGGCGGCGTGCTCCTGTACATCAGAGTGCCATCCGTAGCGTATAGATAGGATTAGTAAAATCTCACCCACTTTTCCACTTCTTACGAGCGCCATTTTTCACCTCTAGGGACAATTTTTCTATATATTGTTAATGAAACCCTACTGAAAAACTGATTATTAGCCAAAAATACATCCATTTATTAAAAAAAAAAAAAAAAGACGTGGAAAACAAATCATCAAATTAAAACAATCCCCCCAAAAAATGACAAAGGTTCCAGGAAATGGCTGTAAAATTGTTGTGCTGTTCACAAAAACTTGACAAACGCATGAAACCTGTCTAGAGGAAAACCGGTCTTGGCTTCCCATATCAACCAATCACAGCGCAGCTTTCATCTTACCAGAGCCGTTTACGAAATGAAAGCTAAGCTCTGATTGGTTGCTATGGGCAACAAAGACAGTTCTTCTAATCGAGGACGGCTTTGTGTGACGGGGAGGCCACGAGGAGTTTACCTGTAAAGGCCGAGAAATCTCAGATTGCGCATGAGCGGCGTGTAGACGTGGTGGGCCGGGTACCACTCGTAAACCTCTTTCCGTTTCGCCCGGGGCTGCTCGCTCAGGAGTTTCACCACCTTCATGGAGTAGGTATTCGTCGGCCGCACCACCTCTCCGAAGATTCTGGCGCTGAGACGGGACATGCGGATGGCGTAACTCGACAGGGAAGACATGGCGGTGGGGGGCGGCTTGGAGGTATCGCCCTGCACAACAGAGAACAAACAACCATTGGTTCGGCGTTACTGGGCGCCCTTAGGAATAACGTATATGAGGGATTTTTGGGAATCGGCCGCTTTACCCCTTCTCGACATTGTCCTGGTTTATGTTTCTGGATAACTTGGTCATGTGCGTCAGTCTGGTTAGTCAGGATACAATGTCTGACAACCATGGACAGGTTGTCAGGCACAACTAATCCCAGAAACAGGAGTCAGATTACTCATCAGCGTATGAACAATGGGGGTCTGACCACCAGAACCCCTGCCGAAAAGCTTAATGAGGGGGCTGCCTGGTCCAAGCATGATACAAGAGGCATTTACAGAAAACCTAACACCAGACAAAGCAGCATGGCTGGAGTCACTGGTAACAAAAAAGAATGCCAAACACTGAAAAAACAAAGCGGGGACTGCAAATAATCCCACAATCGTCCATCATCTGTCCATCACCTATACAGCCAGCCATCACTTGTCCAACTGGCCATGACCTGGCCATCACCTGTACAGCCGGCCATCAGTTGCCCAACTGGCCATCACCTGCCCAACAAGCCATAACCTGTACAGCCAGCCATCAACTGGCCATGACCTGTACAGCCGGCCATCAGTTGCCCAACTGGCCATCACCTACCCAACAAGCCATAACCTGTACAGCCAGCCATCACCTGTCCAACTGGCCATAACCTGTACAGCCCACCATCACCTGTACAGCCGGCCATCACCTGCCCATCACCTGTACAGCCGGCCATCACCTGTGCAGCCAACTATCATCTGCACATCACCCGTACAGACGGCCATCACCTGCATAGCCGGTCATTACCTGCCCATCACCTGTACAGCCAGCTATCACCTGCACACCACCTGCATAGCTGGCCATTACTTGCTCATCACCTGTACAACCAGCCGTCACCTGTACAGCCAGCTATCACCCGCCCATCACCTGTACAACCTGTCATCACCTGTACAGCCAACTATCACCTGCATAGCCGGCCATTACTTGCCCATCACCTGTCTAACAGGCCATCCCTTGTATAACCAACAACCAAGACCAATAACTTTTTCCCTTTTCTAGCCACATCGCCGTATGACGTCTAATTTGTTTGTGGGATGAGTCGTAATTTTGAATGACATCATTCACTTTACCATATAATGTACGAAAAAATGAGGAAAAAAAAAGTTGGGTGAAATGGTGAAAAAAAAAAATACAATTCCGCCATTGTTTTTACGGAGTTCATTGCTCTGTAAAAATGACCTGACAGTGCAATTCTTCAGGTCAGCACTATTACGATACGAAACGGCCATGATGGCTGTGAGGAGGGAGCAGGCGCCGCCCAGGACAGGATTTACAGACATTCCCGTCACCTCAATAATAAGCCGGACTGACATTTATTACCGCACGAGGTCTTTATAGACACAATCACAGACTATTACCGTTACATAGTGAAGGGCAGGGCCAGAAAACCGCCTCGTATAGGAATGAGGGCCGGGAACGAGCACGATAATGGCTGCTGCGGAGCGGCCATGATCTGGGATCCCTGTATGGGACATTATAGGCAGAGGGACGGGGGTTCTCTGTAGGAGACCACCCCTGAGAGGGGCCTGAATGTGTACGGAGGTGCTGAGGGATCGGCCATGATGATGGTCAATATGCCCGATTCCTTCTTCAATATTAATAGAGGCCCATGTTTCTGTCTTTACCAGGGCACCTCCTCAGCATTACTAAGACATCCAGCCAGGAGGACACTAGGAAACATTCACGCTACTCATCACTAGTCGCACATGTCAGCCGGTGTTCTCACTACCGGTGGGCATGCTTCTTTGTGCTTGTAGTATCTTGATAGTCGGTGATAGGTTTGGATTTGGGCTCTTGCTGCATTTTTAAGCTGTGATTTAATTAAATGCCGATTCCTTCCTTTCCTGGAGACCAGATGTCATAGAAGTGATCACACAATGGGCAGTCAGGAGGGTAATCATGTGACGGGCGGCCCGGAGTCCGGTGTGTGGTCAGGTGACGGGCGGCCCGGAGTCCGGTGTGTGGTCAGGTGACGGGCGGCCCGGAGTCCGGTGTGTGGTCAGGTGACGGGCGGCCCGGAGTCCGGTGTGTGGTCAGGTGACGGGCGGCCCGGAGTCCGGTGTGTGGTCAGGTGACGGGCGGCCCGGAGTCCGGTGTGTGGTCAGGTGACGGGCGGCCCGGAGTCCGGTGTGTGGTCAGGTGACGGGCGGCCCGGAGTCCGGTGTGTGGTCAGGTGACGGGCGGCCCGGAGTCCGGTGTGTGGTCAGGTGACGGGCGGCCCGGAGTCCGGTGTGTGGTCAGGTGACGGGCGGCCCGGAGTCCGGTGTGTGGTCAGGTGACGGGCGGCCCGGAGTCCGGTGTGTGGTCAGGTGACGGGCGGCCCGGAGTCCGGTGTGTGGTCAGGTGACGGGCGGCCCGGAGTCCGGTGTGTGGTCAGGTGACGGGCGGCCCGGAGTCCGGTGTGTGGTCAGGTGACGGGCGGCCCGGAGTCCGGTGTGTGGTCAGGTGACGGGCGGCCCGGAGTCCGGTGTGTGGTCAGGTGACGGGCGGCCCGGAGTCCGGTGTGTGGTCAGGTGACGGGCGGCCCGGAGTCCGGTGTGTGGTCAGGTGACGGGCGGCCCGGAGTCCGGTGTGTGGTCAGGTGACGGGCGGCCCGGAGTCCGGTGTGTGGTCAGGTGACGGGCGGCCCGGAGTCCGGTGTGTGGTCAGGTGACGGGCGGCCCGGAGTCCGGTGTGTGGTCAGGTGACGGGCGGCCCGGAGTCCGGTGTGTGGTCAGGTGACGGGCGGCCCGGAGTCCGGTGTGTGGTCAGGTGACGGGCGGCCCGGAGTCCGGTGTGTGGTCAGGTGACGGGCGGCCCGGAGTCCGGTGTGTGGTCAGGTGACGGGCGGCCCGGAGTCCGGTGTGTGGTCAGGTGACGGGCGGCCCGGAGTCCGGTGTGTGGTCAGGTGACGGGCGGCCCGGAGTCCGGTGTGTGGTCAGGTGACGGGCGGCCCGGAGTCCGGTGTGTGGTCAGGTGACGGGCGGCCCGGAGTCCGGTGTGTGGTCAGGTGACGGGCGGCCCGGAGTCCGGTGTGTGGTCAGGTGACGGGCGGCCCGGAGTCCGGTGTGTGGTCAGGTGACGGGCGGCCCGGAGTCCGGTGTGTGGTCAGGTGACGGGCGGCCCGGAGTCCGGTGTGTGGTCAGGTGACGGGCGGCCCGGAGTCCGGTGTGTGGTCAGGTGACGGGCGGCCCGGAGTCCGGTGTGTGGTCAGGTGACGGGCGGCCCGGAGTCCGGTGTGTGGTCAGGTGACGGGCGGCCCGGAGTCCGGTGTGTGGTCAGGTGACGGGCGGCCCGGAGTCCGGTGTGTGGTCAGGTGACGGGCGGCCCGGAGTCCGGTGTGTGGTCAGGTGACGGGCGGCCCGGAGTCCGGTGTGTGGTCAGGTGACGGGCGGCCCGGAGTCCGGTGCGAGGTGACGGGCGGCCCGGAGTCCGGTGCGAGGTGACGGGCGGCCCGGAGTCCGGTGCGAGGTGACGGGCGGCCCGGAGTCCGGTGCGAGGTGACGGGCGGCCCGGAGTCCGGTGTGAGGTGACGGGCGGCCCGGAGTCCGGTGTGAGGTGACGGGCGGCCCGGAGTCCGGTGTGAGGTGACGGGCGGCCCGGAGTCCGGTGTGAGGTGACGGGCGGCCCGGAGTCCGGTGTGAGGTGACGGGCGGCCCGGAGTCCGGTGTGAGGTGACGGGCGGCCCGGAGTCCGGTGTGTGGTCAGGTGACGGGCGGCCCGGAGTCCGGTGTGAGGTGACGGGCGGCCCGGAGTCCGGTGTGTGGTCATGTGACGGGCGGCCCGGAGTCCGGTGTGTGGTCATGTGACGGGCGGCCCAGAGTCCGGTGTGTGGTCTGGTGACGGGCGGCTCGGAGTCCGGTGTGTGGTCATGTGACGGGCGGCCCGGAGTCCGGTGTGTGGTGACGGGCGGTCCGGAGTCCGGTGTGTGGTCATGTGACGGGCGGCCCGGAGTCCGGTGTGAGGTGACGGGCGGTCCGGAGTCCGGTGTGAGGTGACGGGCGGTCCGGAGTCCGGTGTGTGGTGACGGGCGGTCCGGAGTCCGGTGTGTGGTCATGTGACGGGCGGCCCGGAGTCCGGTGTGAGGTGACGGGCGGTCCGGAGTCCGGTGTGTGGTGACGGGCGGTCCGGAGTCCGGTGTGTGGTCATGTGACGGGCGGCCCGGAGTCCGGTGTGAGGTGACGGGCGGTCCGGAGTCCGGTGTGTGGTGACGGGCGGTCCGGAGTCCGGTGTGTGGTCATGTGACGGGCGGCCCGGAGTCCGGTGTGAGGTGACGGGCGGTCCGGAGTCCGGTGTGTGGTGACGGGCGGTCCGGAGTCCGGTGTGTGGTCAGGTGACGGGCGGCCCGGAGTCCGGTGTGTGGTCATGTGACGGGCGGCCCGGAGTCCGGTGTGTGGTCATGTGACGGGCGGCCCGGAGTCCGGTGTGAGGTGACGGGCGGCCCGGAGTCCGGTGTGAGGTGACGGGCGGCCCGGAGTCCGGTGTGAGGTGACGGGCGGTCCGGAGTCCGGTGTGTGGTCAGGTGACGGGCGGCCCGGAGTCCGGTGTGAGGTGACGGGCGGCCCGGAGTCCGGTGTGAGGTGACGGGCGGCCCGGAGTCCGGTGTGAGGTGACGGGCGGTCCGGAGTCCGGTGTGTGGTGACGGGCGGTCCGGAGTCCGGTGTGTGGTCATGTGACGGGCGGCCCGGAGTCCGGTGTGAGGTGACGGGCGGTCCGGAGTCCGGTGTGTGGTGACGGGCGGTCCGGAGTCCGGTGTGTGGTCAGGTGACGGGCGGCCCGGAGTCCGGTGTGTGGTCATGTGACGGGCGGCCCGGAGTCCGGTGTGTGGTCATGTGACGGGCGGCCCGGAGTCCGGTGTGAGGTGACGGGCGGCCCGGAGTCCGGTGTGAGGTGACGGGCGGCCCGGAGTCCGGTGTGAGGTGACGGGCGGTCCGGAGTCCGGTGTGTGGTCAGGTGACGGGCGGCCCGGAGTCCGGTGTGAGGTGACGGGCGGCCCGGAGTCCGGTGTGAGGTGACGGGCGGCCCGGAGTCCGGTGTGAGGTGACGGGCGGTCCGGAGTCCGGTGTGTGGTGACGGGCGGTCCGGAGTCCGGTGTGTGGTCAGGTGACGGGCGGCCCGGAGTCCGGTGTGTGGTCATGTGACGGGCGGCCCGGAGTCCGGTGTGAGGTGACGGGCGGTCCGGAGTCCGGTGTGTGGTGACGGGCGGTCCGGAGTCCGGTGTGTGGTCAGGTGACGGGCGGCCCGGAGTCCGGTGTGTGGTCAGGTGACGGGCGGCCCGGAGTCCGGTGTGAGGTGACGGGCGGCCCGGAGTCCGGTGTCAGGTGACGGGCGGCCCGGAGTCCGGTGTGAGGTGACGGGCGGCCCGGAGTCCGGTGTGAGGTGACGGGCGGCCCGGAGTCCGGTGTGTGGTCATGTGACGGGCGGCCCGGAGTCCGGTGTGTGGTCATGTGACGGGCGACAAGATTCTTCTATCCCAGCTCCATACACATCACATAATCACCTCAGCTTATAAATGTCGGCGCCGCACACTCCTCCGCTCATCAGGACCTGCACTTATTACTGCCCGGCGCCCGCATTCATCTCTCATGCACGCCAGCAAATCAGGGGTTAAATATCGCCCAGCGACCCCTTCTTACCCGGGTGACCTCTCCACAGCCTCACATGCAGTCTGTCTGACCCGGAAGTGGTTTGCAGGCCGGATTTCAGCAGCGCGCCTGCGCGCGTCTGTCTATTTTTACGGTTGCCCGGCAACGGCTTCTCCTAACGATGGCGCGCTACTTCACAGGTGACGTCGGCGTATACGGTCACGTGATCAGCTCTGTGTAGACCATGTAGGATAGGGAGCGAGACGATATGAGGGGAGAGGAGAATTTAATAGCAGCCAATAAGGTCACTGCTTTCATTTACCAAAGAGGCTGAAAAAAAATGAGAGCTCGGCTGTGATTGGGTCACAGCGGTGATGTAGTGTTCGGGGGTCACAGCGGTGATGTAATGTTCGGGGGTCACAGCGGTGATGTAGTGTTCGGGGGTCACAGCGGTGATGTAATGTTCGGGGGTCACAGCGGTGATGTAGTGTTCGGGGTCACAGCGGTGATGTAGTGTTCGGGGGTCACAGCGGTGATGTAGTGTTCGGGGGTCACAGCGGTGATGTAGTGTTCGGGGTCACAGCGGTGATGTAGTGTTCGGGGTCACAGCGGTGATGTAGTGTTCGGGGGTCACAGCGGTGATGTAATGTTCGGAGGTCACAGCGGTGATGTAATGTTCGGGGGTCACAGCGGTGATGTAATGTTCGGGGGTCACAGCGGTGATGTAATGTTCGGGGGTCACAGCGGTGATGTAATGTTCGGGGGTCACAGCGGTGATGTAGTGTTCGGGGGTCACAGCGGTGATGTAGTGTTCGGGGGTCACAGCGGTGATGTAATGTTCGGGGGTCACAGCGGTGATGTAATGTTCGGGGGTCACAGCGGTGATGTAATGTTCGGGGGTCACAGCGGTGATGTAATGTTCGGGGGTCACAGCGGTGATGTAATGTTCGGGGGTCACAGTGGTGATGTAATGTTCTGGGGTCACAGCGGTGATGTAGTGTTCGGGGGTCACAGCGGTGATGTAATGTTCGGGGGTCACAGCGGTGATGTAATGTTCGGGGGTCACAGTGGTGATGTAATGTTCGGGGGTCACAGCGGTGATGTAGTGTTCGGGGGTCACAGCGGTGATGTAATGTTCGGGGGTCACAGCGGTGATGTAGTGTTCGGGGGTCACAGCGGTGATGTAGTGTTCGGGGGTCACAGCGGTGATGTAGTGTTCGGGGGTCACAGCGGTGATGTAGTGTTCGGGGGTCACAGCGGTGATGTAATGTTCGGGGGTCACAGCGGTGATGTAATGTTCGGGGGTCACAGCGGTGATGTAATGTTCGGGGGTCACAGCGGTGATGTAGTGTTCGGGGGTCACAGCGGTGATGTAATGTTCGGGGGTCACAGCGGTGATGTAGTGTTCGGGGTCACAGCGGTGATGTAATGTTCGGGGTCACAGCGGTGATGTAGTGTTCGGGGGTCACAGTGGTGATGTAGTGTTCGGGGTCACAGCGGTGATGTAATGTTCGGAGGTCACAGCGGTGATGTAATGTTCGGGGGTCACAGCGGTGATGTAGTGTTCGGGGTCACAGCGGTGATGTAATGTTCGGAGGTCACAGCGGTGATGTAATGTTCGGGGGTCACAGCGGTGATGTAGTGTTCGGGGTCACAGCGGTGATGTAATGTTCGGGGGTCACAGCGGTGATGTAATGTTCGGGGGTCACAGCGGTGATGTAGTGTTCGGGGGTCACAGCGGTGATGTAATGTTCGGGGGTCACAGCGGTGATGTAGTGTTCGGGGTCACAGCGGTGATGTAATGTTCGGGGTCACAGCGGTGATGTAGTGTTCGGGGGTCACAGTGGTGATGTAGTGTTCGGGGTCACAGCGGTGATGTAATGTTCGGAGGTCACAGCGGTGATGTAATGTTCGGGGGTCACAGCGGTGATGTAGTGTTCGGGGTCACAGCGGTGATGTAATGTTCGGAGGTCACAGCGGTGATGTAATGTTCGGGGGTCACAGCGGTGATGTAGTGTTCGGGGTCACAGCGGTGATGTAATGTTCGGGGGTCACAGCGGTGATGTAATGTTCGGGGGTCACAGCGGTGATGTAGTGTTCGGGGTCACAGCGGTGATGTAGTGTTCGGGGGTCACAGCGGTGAAGTAGTGTTCGGGGGTCACAGCGGTGATGTAGTGTTCGGGGGTCACAGCGGTGATGTAATGTTCGGGGGTCACAGCGGTGATGTAATGTTCGGGGGTCACAGCGGTGATGTAGTGTTCGGGGGTCACAGCGGTGATGTAGTGTTCGGGGGTCACAGCGGTGATGTAGTGTTCGGGGGTCACAGCGGTGATGTAATGTTCGGGGGTCACAGCGGTGATGTAGTGTTCGGGGGTCACAGCGGTGATGTAGTGTTCGGGGGTCACAGCGGTGATGTAGTGTTCGGGGGTCACAGCGGTGATGTAATGTTCGGGGGTCACAGCGGTGATGTAATGTTCGGGGGTCACAGCGGTGATGTAGTGTTCGGGGGTCACAGCGGTGATGTAGTGTTCGGGGTCACAGCGGTGATGTAGTGTTCGGGGGTCACAGCGGTGATGTAGTGTTCGGGGTCACAGCGGTGATGTAATGTTCGGAGGTCACAGCGGTGATGTAATGTTCGGGGGTCACAGCGGTGATGTAGTGTTCGGGGTCACAGCGGTGATGTAGTGTTCGGGGGTCACAGCGGTGAAGTAATGTTCGGGGGTCACAGCGGTGATGTAATGTTCGGGGTCACAGCGGTGATGTAATGTTCGGGGTCACAGCGGTGATGTAGTGTTCGGGGGTCACAGCGGTGATGTAATGTTCGGGGGTCACAGCGGTGATGTAATGTTCGGGGGTCACAGCGGTGATGTAGTGTTCGGGGGTCACAGCGGTGATGTAATGTTCGGGGGTCACAGCGGTGATGTAATGTTCGGGGGTCACAGCGGTGATGTAGTGTTCGGGGGTCACAGTGGTGATGTAATGTTCGGGGGTCACAGCGGTGATGTAATGTTCGGGGGTCACAGCGGTGATGTAATGTTCGGGGGTCACAGCGGTGATGTAGTGTTCGGGGGTCACAGCGGTGATGTAATGTTCGGGGGTCACAGCGGTGATGTAGTGTTCGGGGGTCACAGCGGTGATGTAATGTTCGGGGGTCACAGCGGTGATGTAATGTTCGGGGTCACAGCGGTGATGTAATGTTCGGGGGTCACAGCGGTGATGTAGTGTTCGGGGGTCACAGCGGTGATGTAGTGTTCGGGGTCACAGCGGTGATGTAATGTTCGGGGGTCACAGCGGTGATGTAGTGTTCGGGGGTCACAGCGGTGATGTAATGTTCGGGGGTCACAGCGGTGATGTAGTGTTCGGGGTCACAGCGGTGATGTAATGTTCGGGGGTCACAGCGGTGATGTAGTGTTCGGGGTCACAGCGGTGATGTAATGTTCGGGGGTCACAGCGGTGATGTAGTGTTCGGGGGTCACAGCGGTGATGTAGTGTTCGGGGGTCACAGCGGTGATGTAATGTTCGGGGGTCACAGCGGTGATGTAATGTTCGGGGGTCACAGCGGTGATGTAATGTTCGGGGGTCACAGCGGTGATGTAGTGTTCGGGGGTCACAGCGGTGATGTAATGTTCGGGGGTCACAGCGGTGATGTAATGTTCGGGGGTCACAGCGGTGATGTAGTGTTCGGGGTCACAGCGGTGATGTAGTGTTCGGGGGTCACAGCGGTGATGTAGTGTTCGGGGGTCACAGCGGTGATGTAGTGTTCGGGGGTCACAGCGGTGATGTAGTGTTCGGGGTCACAGCGGTGATGTAATGTTCGGGGGTCACAGCGGTGATGTAATGTTCGGGGGTCACAGTGGTGATGTAGTGTTCGGGGGTCACAGCGGTGATGTAGTGTTCGGGGTCACAGCGGTGATGTAATGTTCGGGGGTCACAGCGGTGATGTAGTGTTCGGGGTCACAGCGGTGATGTAATGTTCGGGGGTCACAGTGGTGATGTAGTGTTCGGGGGTCACAGCGGTGATGTAATGTTCGGGGGTCACAGCGGTGATGTAATGTTCGGGGTCACAGCGGTGATGTAATGTTCGGGGGTCACAGCGGTGATGTAATGTTCGGGGGTCACAGCGGTGATGTAGTGTTCGGGGGTCACAGCGGTGATGTAATGTTCGGGGGTCAGAGCGGTGATGTAATGTTCGGGGGTCACAGCGGTGATGTAATGTTCGGGGGTCACAGCGGTGATGTAATGTTCGGGGGTCACAGCGGTGATGTAGTGTTCGGGGGTCACAGCGGTGATGTAATGTTCGGGGGTCACAGCGGTGATGTAGTGTTCGGGGGTCACAGTGGTGATGTAGTGTTCGGGGTCACAGCGGTGATGTAGTGTTCGGGGTCACAGCGGTGATGTAGTGTTCGGGGGTCACAGCGGTGAAGTAATGTTCGGGGGTCAGAGCGGTGATGTAATGTTCGGGGGTCACAGCGGTGATGTAGTGTTGATTTTGGAAAACCCTATATATTATTGAACATTAAAAAATAATCACTGTCATGGAGCCTATCTGCTACATCTGCACTTTCATCTCCCCCCTTACCTTTCAGCCCTGCCCTGATGACTTTAAGGAATCCTGAACGTGATAGGTGTTGATTTGTGAAAACGTCTTTAAGATAGAAGATTATAAAATAACCACTGTGATCAGGACTGATTGCTACATCTGCAGCTTCATCCCCCTCCTGCGCCCTTCTGTGATGATGACAAAGGGACCTCCAGTAAGCAGTAACTTGTTACCTAATTGATAAGAGATGATTTGAAGAAAACTTATTTCTTATAGAAGATTAAAAAATAATTCCTGTTATCAGGGCTGACTGCTACCACTGCAGCTTCATCTCCCTCCTACCCTTTTTCCTGATTACTACGATGGTATCCCCAGCAATCAGGGTCTTATTTCCTAATTGATGAGTGTTCATTTATGAAAAACGTATTTATTGTAAAAGATTATTAAATAATTAGTCATAGGGGCCGACTGCTACATCTGCAGCTTCATATCCCTCCTATCCTACTTCCCTGTCCTGATGACTACAAGTGGGCCCCCAGCGATCAGGCACTCGTCTCCTAATTGATTAGTGTTGATTTGGGCTGAATCTGCAATATAGAAGATTATAAAGTAACCACTGTCATTGGGGCCGACTGTTACATCTGCAGCTTCATCTCCCCCCTATCCACTTCCCTTATGACGTCAAGGGGACCTCCAGTAATCAGTAACTTGTCAGCTAACTGATAAGAGTTGATTTGCAGAAAACTTATTTCTTCTAGAAGGTCAAAAAATAATAGTGTCATCAAGGCTGGCTGCTTCATCTGCAGCTTCCTCTCCCTCCTACCCCTTTCCCTGATTAGTACGATGATACCCCCAGCAATCAGGCTCTTATATCCTAATTGATAAATGTTGATTTGGAGACAACATTTCTTATAGAAGGTCAAGAAATAATACCGTCAATAAGGCTGACTGCTTCATCTGCAGCTTCATCTCCCCCCTATCCACTTCCCTTATGACGACAAGGGGACCTCCAGTAATCAGTAACTTGTCAGCTAACTGATAAGAGTTGATTTGCAGAAAACTTATTTCTTCTAGAAGGTCAAAAAATAATAGTGTCATCAAGGCTGACTGCTTCATCTGCAGCTTCCTCTCCCTCCTACCCCTTTCCCTGATTAGTATGATGATACCCCCAGCAATCAGACTGTTATATCCTAATTGATAAATGTTGATTTGGAGAAAACGTTTCTTATAGAAGGTCAAGAAATAATACCGTCAATAAGGCTGACTGCTTCATCTGCAGCTTCCTCTCCCTCCTACCCCTTTTCTCTGATTGCTACGATGGTACCCCCAGTAATCAGGCTCTTATCTCCTAATCGATAAGTGTTTGTGAAAGACGTATTTTTTATGAAAGATTATAAAATAATTATTGGCATCGGAGCTGACCGCTACATCTGCAGCTTCACCTCCCCCCTACCCTGCTTTAGTATGACCAATATGTCCTGCATCCCTGGCTTTGCTCTATGGGGGCCTCCTGGCAGAGCTGGAGCGTAGTGCTCGTCCCCCAGTCATTAAATGTCTGTCCCCGTAGACTAATGACTGCGCGGGCGCTAAGCTCTGATTACGCCGCCGCTCGCCGCCTTCCCCTCCCCCATCACCATCATTTCGCCCCTTTACAAATTAACCTGCATATTAATCATCATCGCGCCCTACATAAAGTGACCTTTCAAGGAGCTCATTAAAAATAATGCACCTGTTTATTAATGGTGTATTTCCGTGCAATTACCGAGTGGAAAATCCCGACCCCTTCTCCTTTTTGTTTTTTATTTATTAACTCCGTCAGTTCCAGTCCGGATGAGGACGATTAGGAAAGCTGAGTGACAAGCCAAACCTGTAAATGAGCCTCCGTTGGTTATTATTCAGCTTTTTTCAGACCCCTGAGTGGCTAATCTGCTTAGTCGCTTCATTATATATTTATATTATATTTTCCATTCAGGCATCCAGAAAAGATGGGTGAAAACTATGTTAGATTATGATTCAGCTTTCCCAAATTTCAGAACGATAGATATTCCTTAGTAATGAGAGGAATTATGAGATCAATTACTGTTCATGATTCTGGGAAAGCTGGGTGCCGCATTCATGACCATATTAGTCATTACTCCAGCTTTTCCAGACTCCTGAACAGAAAATCTGCAGAGTTTTATAATGATATGTACTATCACTCCGCATCTCCCATTTGGGACTGTGGGAAAGCTGTGTGAATGTTGTATTAGCGCTGAGACTTTTCACATTGTACTTGCAGTCATATCTGTAGGCATAGTCTTGTACATAGGGGCAGTATTATAGTAGTTATATTCTTGTACATAGGGGCAGTATTATAGTAGTTATATTCTTGTACATAGGGGCAGTATTATAGTAGTTATAGTCTTGTACATAGGGGCAGTATTATAGTAGTTATATTCTTGTACATAGGGGCAGTATTATAGTAGTTATATTCTTGTACATAGGGGCAGTATTATAGTAGTTATATTCTTGTACATAGGAGCAGTATTATAGTAGTTATATTCTTGTACATAGGAGCAGTATTATAGTAGTTATAGTCTTGTACATAGGGGCAGTATTATAGTAGTTATATTCTTGTACATAGGAGCAGTATTATAGTAGTTATAGTCTTGTACATAGGGGCAGTATTATAGTAGTTATATTCCTGTACATAGGGGCAGTATTATAGTAGTTATATTCTTGTACATAGGAGCAGTATTATAGTAGTTATATTCTTGTACATAGGAGCAGTATTATAGTAGTTATATTCTTGTACATAGGAGCAGTATTATAGTAGTTATATTCTTGTACATAGGAGCAGTATTATAGTAGTTATATTCTTGTACATAGGGGCAGTATTATAGTAGTTATATTCTTGTACATAGGGGCAGTATTATAGTAGTTATATTCTTGTACATGGGAGCAGTATTATAGTAGTTATATTCTTGTACATAGGGGCAGTATTATAGTAGTTATATTCTTGTACATAGGAGCAGTATTATAGTAGTTATATACTTTACATAGGGGCAGTATTATAGTAGTTATATTCTTGTACATAGGGAGCAGTATTATAGTAGTTATATTCTTGTACATAGGGGCAGTATTATAGTAGTTATATTCTTGTACATAGGGGCAGTATTATAGTAGTTATATTCTTGTACATAGGAGCAGTATTATAGTAGTTATATTCTTGTACATAGGGGCAGTATTATAGTAGTTATATTCTTGTACATAGGGGGCAGTATTATAGTAGTTATATTCTTGCACATAGGGGCAGTATTATAGTAGTTATATTCTTGTACATAGGGGCAGTATTATAGTAGTTATATTCTTGTACATAGGGGGCAGTATTATAGTAGTTATATTCTTGTACATAGGGGCAGTATTATAGTAGTTATATTCTTGTACATAGGAGCAGTATTATAGTAGTTATATACTTTACATAGGGGCAGTATTATAGTAGTTATATTCTTGTACATAGGAGCAGTATTATAGTAGTTATATTCTTCTACATAGGAGCAGTATTATAGTAGTTATATTCTTGTACATAGGAGCAGTATTATAGTAGTTATATACTTTACATAGGGGCAGTATTATAGTAGTTATATTCTTGTACATAGGAGCAGTATTATAGTAGTTATATACTTTACATAGGGGCAGTATTATAGTAGTTATATTCTTGTACATAGGAGCAGTATTATAGTAGTTATATACTTTACATAGGGGCAGTATTATAGTAGTTATATTCTTGTACATAGGAGCAGTATTATAGTAGTTATATTCTTCTACATAGGAGCAGTATTATAGTAGTTATATTCTTGTGTATAGGAGCAGTATTATAATAGTTATATTCTTGTACATAGGGGGCAGTATTATAGTAGTTATATTCTTGTACATAGGAGCAGTATTATAGTAGTTATATTCTTGTACATAGGGGCAGTATTATAGTAGTTATATTCTTGTGTATAGGAGCAGTATTATAGTAGTTATATTCTTGCAAATAGGAGCAGTATTATAGTAGTTATATTCCTGTACATAGGGAGCAGTATTATAGTAGTTATATTCTTGTACATAGGGGCAGTATTATAATAGTTATATTCTTGTGTATAGGAGCAGTATTATAATAGTTATATTCTTGCACATAGGAGCAGTATTATAGTAGTTATATTCTTGTACATAGGAGCAGTATTATAGTAGTTATATTCTTGCACATAGGAGCAGTATTATAGTAGTTATATTCCTGTACATAGGGAGCAGTATTATAGTAGTTATATTCTTGTACATAGGGGCAGTATTATAATAGTTATATTCTTGTGTATAGGAGCAGTATTATAATAGTTATATTCTTGCACATAGGAGCAGTATTATAGTAGTTATATTCCTGTACATAGGGAGCAGTATTATAGTAGTTATATTCTTGTACATAGGGGCAGTATTATAGTAGTTATATTCTTGTGTATAGGAGCAGTATTATAATAGTTATATTCTTGTGTATAGGAGCAGTATTATAATAGTTATATTCTTGCACATAGGAGCAGTATTATAGTAGTTATATTCTTGTACATAGGGGCAGTATTATAGTAGTTATATTCCTGTACATAGGGAGCAGTATTATAGTAGTTATATTCTTGTACATAGGGGCAGTATTATAGTAGTTATATTCTTGTACATAGGGGGCAGTATTATAGTAGTTATATTCTTGTACATAGGGGCAGTATTATAGTAGTTATATTCTTGTACATAGGAGCAGTATTATAGTAGTTATATTCTTGTGTATAGGAGCAGTATTATAATAGTTATATTCTTGCACATAGGAGCAGTATTATAGTAGTTATATTCTTGTACATAGGGGCAGTATTATAGTAGTTATATTCCTGTACATAGGGAGCAGTATTATAGTAGTTATATTCTTGTACATAGGGGCAGTATTATAGTAGTTATATTCTTGTACATGGGGGCAGTATTATAGTAGTTATATTCTTGTACATAGGGGCAGTATTATAGTAGTTATATTCTTGTACATAGGAGCAGTATTATAGTAGTTATATTCTTGTACATAGGAGCAGTATTATAGTAGTTATATTCTTGTACATGGGGGCAGTATTATAGTAGTTATATTCTTGTACATAGGGGCAGTATTATAGTAGTTATATTCTTGTACATAGGGGCAGTATTATAGTAGTTATATTCTTGTACATAGGAGCAGTATTATAGTAGTTATATTCTTGTACATAGGGGCAGTATTATAGTAGTTATATTCTTGTACATAGGGGCAGTATTATAGTAGTTATATTCTTGTACATAGGAGCAGTATTATAGTAGTTATATTCTTGTACATGGGGCAGTATTATAGTGGTTATATTCTTGTACATAGGGGGCAGTATTATAGTAGTTATATTCTTGTACATTGGGAGCAGTATTATAGTGGTTATATTCTTGTACATGGGGCAGTATTATAGTAGTTATATTCTTGTACATGGGAGCAGTATTATAGTAGTTATATTCTTGTACATGGGAGCAGTATTATAGTAGTTATATTCTTGTACATGGGAGCAGTATTATAGTAGTTATATTCTTGTACATAGGGGCAGTATTATAGTAGTTATATTCTTGTACATAGGGAGCAGTATTATAGTAGTTATATTCTTGTACATAGGGGCAGCATTATAGTAGTTATATTCTTGTACATAGGGGGCAGTATTATAGTAGTTATATTCTTGTACATAGGAACAGTATTATAGTAGTTATATTCTTGTACATAGGAGCAGTATTATAGTAGTTATAGTCTTGTACATAGGGGCAGTATTATAGTAGTTATATTCTTGTACGTAGGAGCAGTATTATAGTAGTTATAGTCTTGTACATAGGGGCAGTATTATAGTAGTTATATTCTTGTACATAGGGGCAGTATTATAGTAGTTATATTCTTGTACATAGGGGCAGTATTATAGTAGTTATATTCTTGTACATAGGGGCAGTATTATAGTAGATATATATATACAGTGCCTACAAGTAGTATTCAACCCCCTGCAGATTTAGCAGGTTTAATAAGATGCAAATAAGTTAGAGCCTTCAAACTTCAAACAAGAGCAGGATTTATTAACAGATGCATAAATCTTACAAACCAAAAAGTTTTGTTGCTCAGTTAAATTTTTATAAATTTTAAACATAAAAGTGTGGGTCAATTATTATTCAACCCCTAGGTTTAATATTTTGTGGAATAACCTTTGTTTGCAATTACAGCTAATAATCGTCTTTTATAAGACCTGATCAGGCCGGCACAGGTCTCTGGAGTTATCTTGGCCCACTCCTCCATGCAGATCTTCTCCAAGTTATCTAGGTTCTTTGGGTGTCTCATGTGGACTTTAATCTTGAGCTCCTTCCACAAGTTTTCAATTGGGTTAAGGTCAGGAGACTGACTAGGCCTCTGCAACACCTTGATTTTTTGCCTCTTGAACAAGGCCTTGGTTTTCTTGGCTGTGTGCTTTGGGTCGTTGTCTTGTTGGAAGATGAAATGACGACCCATCTTAAGATCCTTGATGGAGGAGCGGAGGTTCTTGGCCAAAATCTCCAGGTAGGCCGTGCTATCCATATTCCCATGGATGCGGACCAGATGGCCAGGCCCCTTGGCTGAGAAACAGCCCCACAGCATGATGCTGCCACCACCATGCTTGACTGTAGGGATGGTATTCTTGGAGTCGTATGCAGTGCAATCCAGTCTCCAAACGTCACGTGTGTGGTTGGCACCAAAGATCTCGATCTTGGTCTCATCAGACCAGAGAACCTTGAACCAGTCAGTCTCAGAGTCCTCCAATTGATCATGAGCAAACTGTAGACGAGCCTTGACATGACGCTTTGAAAGTAAAGGTACCTTACGGGCTCGTCTGGAATGGAGACCATTGCGGTGGAGTACGTTACTTATGGTATTGACTGAAACCAATGTCCCCACTGCCATGAGATCTTCCCGGAGCTCCTTCCTTGTTGTCCTTGGGTTAGCCTTGACTCTTCGGACAAGCCTGGCCTCGGCACGGGAGGAAACTTTCAAAGGCTGTCCAGGCCGTGGAAGGCTAACAGTAGTTCCATAAGCCTTCCACTTCCGGATGATGCTCCCAACAGTGGAGACAGGTAGGCCCAACTCCTTGGAAAGGGTTTTGTACCCCTTGCCAGCCTTGTGACCCTCCACGATCTTGTCTCTGATGGCCTTGGAATGCTCCTTTGTCTTTCCCATGTTGACTATGTGTGAGTGCTGTTCACAAGTTTGGGGAGGGTCTTAAATAGTCAGAAAAGGCTGGAAAAAGAGATAATTAATCCAAACATGTGAAGCTCATTGCTCTTTGTGCCTGAACTACTTCTTAATACTTTAGGGGAACCAAACAGAATTCTGGTGGGTTGAGGGGTTGAATAATAAATGACCCTCTGAAAAGACTTTTCACAATTTAAAAAAAAATAAACAAAGAAATAACATTTTTTTTTGCTGCAGTGCATTTCACACTTCCAGGCTGATCTACAGTCCAAATGTCACAATGCCAAGTTATTTCCAAATGTGTAAACCTGCTAAATCTGCAGGGGGTCGAATACTACTTGTAGGCACTGTATGTCAGAAGATCAGTTTTTCGTGATTTCCTATTTAGGTGTGATATGACTGTATGGATTATCTGAGTATTACATAATGTGTTTGTGGCTCCCGATGTCAGTGCTTATTAATAAGTCGTATATTGAGCTGCTGTCTTCCTATAATCCATGTTACCTGTCGGCCCAGAGATTGCAGACTGCAATGAGAGCCAGATGCCGTCCCAGGCAGTCACCCAGACACAACATCTCCCTATTAATAGCAGCAGCTCACACCTGCCTCGCTGGCTCCTCACACCTTCCTCGCTGGCTCCTCACACCTGCCTCGCTGGCTCCTCACACCTTCCTCGCTGGCTCCTCACACCTTCCTCGCTGGCTCCTCACACCTGCCTCGCTGGCTCCTCACACCTTCCTCGCTGGCTCCTCACACCTTCCTCGCTGGCTCCTCACACCTTCCTCGCTGGCTCCTCACACCTGCCTCGCTGGCTCCTCACACCTTCCTCGCTGGCTCCTCACACCTTCCTCGCTGGCTCCTCACACCTTCCTCGCTGGCTCCTCACACCTTCCTCGCTGGCTCCTCGCACCTGCCTCGCTGGCTCCTCACACCTTCCTCGCTGGCTCCTCACACCTTCCTCGCTGGCTCCTCACACCTTCCTCGCTGGCTCCTCACACCTTCCTCGCTGGCTCCTCACACCTGCCTCGCTGGCTCCTCACACCTTCCTCGCTGGCTCCTCACACCTTCCTCGCTGGCTCCTCACACCTTCCTCGCTGGCTCCTCACACCTTCCTCGCTGGCTCCTCACACCTTCCTCGCTGGCTCCTCACACCTGCCTCGCTGGCTCCTCACACCTTCCTCGCTGGCTCCTCACACCTGCCTCGCTGGCTCCTCACACCTGCCTCCCTGGCTCCTCACACCTGCCTCGCTGGCTCCTTCCTGTGCTCTGTGCTGGACTCTCAGGGGCTCGGTGCTGTTAGTGGGGGCCCGATTGCCCCTTGTAGGATAAAAGCTGAATGCGAAATGAGAATCTTAGACCTCAATAGTCTGCCCAGAGTGACTGCCCCGAGCACTGATCTCAACCAGTAAAATGTTCATCTACAGGTAGGAAGTGCTGGGATTTCTCTTCATGCAGACACGTAAGAAGCATTTCTCCAAAAAATAGGGAAAAATCAATCTCTACATTCATCTCTATCTCATATTTATCTAACAATGAAAGAAAGGGAAAAAAAAAGTGGGCAGCGCTCAATAGCAAACTCCGTGCAAAAAAAAAACTTGGAGGGTTACAACCAGTGGGTTTGCACCTAGACCTGTACTTTTGCTTGTGCGGCTCCTTTTTTTTTAATATCATCAACATTCTGCCAGTACTATAGGTGCTGGAACTCTCTACCCCGAGTTCCCAGCATGCAATGCTTCTGGCCTTTTTATTGTCAATAAAATAAAGTAGAGATCTATCGATCTATCTATTATCTATCTCTCTATCATCTATCTATTTATCTATATACATTGCAACCCAAAATCCTTTGATAAACTTAAGATTTCGTGATGCCTTGCCAGAAGCGGAAACCAACCCAAAAACATCTGTGACCTTCCACCGTATTTGACTGTAGGTACTGTGTTTTTTTCTTTGTAGGCCTCATTCTGTTTTCGGTAAACAGTAGAATGATGTGCTTTACCAAAATGCTCTGTCTTAGTCTTATCTGTCCACAAGATGCTTTCCTAGAAGGATTTTGGCTTACTCACTTACATTTTGGCAAACTGCAGTCTGGCTTTTTTTTATGTCTCTGTGCCAGCAGAGCTTCGGTCTCCTGCCATAGCGTTTCACTTCACTGAATTGTCGACGGATAGTTCGCTCTGACATTGATGCACCCTGAGCCTGCAGGACAGCTTGATTTTCTTTGGCGCTTTATTGGAGCTTCTTATCCACCATCCGGACTATCCTGCTCTGCAACCTTCCATCAATTTTTCTTTGCCTTCCCATCAGGGAGATTAGCTATAGTGCCGCGGGTTGTAAACTTTTTGATTATGTTGTGCACTGTGGACAAAGGAACATAAAGATCTCAGAAGATCGACTTGTAACCTTGAGATTGTTGATATTTTTCAACAATTTTAGTTCTCAAGTCCTCAGACAGTTCTCTTCTTCTCTTTCTGTTCTCCATGCTTAGTGTGGACACACAGACGCACAGTGTAAAGATTGAGTCAACTTCTGTCCTTTTTATCAGGTTTCAGGTCTGATTTGCATATTGCCCACACCTGTTACTTGCCATAGGTGCGTTTGAACGAGCATCACTTAATTGAAACAAAGTTGTTTATTCACAATTTTGGAACGGTGCCAACAATTTTGTCCTGCCCATTTTTGGGGTTTTGTGTGAAATTATGTTCAATTTGTCTTTTTTTTCCTTTGCTTTTTTGTGTTGTTTCATTACACGCAAAGGAAATAAACGTGTGTATAACAAAATATGTGTAATGGCAATAATGTCCTGGGAGAAATTCTTCATTTAAAGAATGCCAACACTTTTGGTCATGTATATCTATCTATCTGTCTATTATCTATATATTATCTATCTATCTATTATCTATCTATCTATTTATTATTCTATTTATCTATCTATCTATCTATCTATCTATCTATCTATCTATCTATCTATCTATCTATCTATCTATTATCTATCTATCTATTATCTATCTATCTATTTATCTATCTATCTATCTATCTATTATCTATTATCTATTATCTATCTATTATCTATTATCTATCTATCTATATCTATGTATCTATCTATCTATTATCTATCTATTATCTATTATCTATCTATCTATCTATATCTATGTATCTATCTATTATCTATCTATCTATATCTATTATCTATCTATGTATCTATCTATCTATGTATCTATCTATATCTACGTATCTATTATCTATCTATCTATCTATTTATCTATCTATTATCTATTATCTATCTATTATCTATCTATCTATTTATCTATCTATCTATTATCTATCTATTATCTATTATCTATCTATCTATATCTATGTATCTATCTATTATCTATCTATCTATCTATATCTATTATCTATCTATGTATCTATCTATCTATCTATGTATCTATCTATATCTACGTATCTATTATCTATCTATCTATTTATCTATCTATTATCTATCTATTATCTATCTATCTATTATCTATCTATCTATATCTATGTATCTATCTATTATCTATCTATCTATTTATCTATCTATTATCTATCTATCTATTTATCTATCTATCTATTATCTATATCTATTATCTATCTATCATCTATCTATTATCTATTTATCTATCTATTATCTATATCTATGTATCTATCTATTATCTATCTATTATCTATCATCTATCAGTTATCTATATATTTATTATTTAACTATTATCTATCTATTTTCTATCTATTGTTATATCTCTCATTTATCTATCTATTCTGTCTATTTATTTATCTATCTATCTATCTATCAATCTATTATCTATCTATATATTATCTATCTATCTATCTATCATCTATCTATTTTCTATCTATTATCTATCTATTATCTATCTATCTATCATCTATATCTATCTATTATCTATCTATCATCTATATCTATCTATTATCTATCTATCTATTATCTATCTATTATCTATCTATCTATCTATCTATCTATTATCTATATCTATTATCTATCTATCTATTATCTATCTATTATCTATTTATCTATCTATCTATCTATTATCTATATCTATGTATCTATCTATCTATGTATCTATCTATCTATCTATATCTACGTATCTATTATCTATCTATCTATCTATCTATCTATTATCTATCTATTATCTATTATCTATCTATTATCTATCTATCTATTTATCTATCTATCTATTATCTATCTATTATCTATCTATCTATATCTATTATCTATCTATCTATCTATCTATCTATCTATCTATATCTATTATCTATCTATGTATCTATCTATCTATATCTACGTATCTATTATCTATCTATCTATATCTACGTATCTATTATCTATCTATCTATCTATTTATCTATCTATTATCTATATCTATGTATCTATCTATTATCTATCTATTATCTATCATCTATCAGTTATCTATATATTTATTATTTAACTATTATCTATCTATTTTCTATCTATTGTTATATCTCTCATTTATCTATCTATCTATTCTGTCTATTTATTTATCTATCTATCTATCTATCAATCTATTATCTATCTATATATTATCTATCTATCTATCTATCATCTATCTATTTTCTATCTATTATCTATCTATTATCTATCTATCTATCATCTATATCTATCTATTATCTATCTATCATCTATATCTATCTATTATCTATCTATCTATTATCTATCTATCTATTATCTATCTATCTATTATCTATTTATCTATCTATCTATTATCTATATCTATGTATCTATCTATCTATCTATGTATCTATCTATCTATATCTACGTATCTATTATCTATCTATCTATTTATCTATCTATTATCTATTATCTATCTATTATCTATCTATCTATTTATCTATCTATCTATTATCTATCTATTATCTATTATCTATCTATCTATATCTATGTATCTATCTATTATCTATCTATCTATCTATCTATCTATATCTATTATCTATCTATGTATCTATCTATCTATCTATGTATCTATCTATCTATATCTACGTATCTATTATCTATCTATCTATCTATTTATCTATCTATTATCTATCTATTTATCTATCTATTATCTATCTATCTATATCTATGTATATATCTATTATCTATCTATCTATTTATCTATCTATTATCTATCTATCTATTTATTTATCTATCTATCTATTATCTATATCTATTATCTATCTATCTATTATCTATTTATCTATCTATTATCTATATCTATGTATCTATCTATTATCTATCTATTATCTATCATCTATCAGTTATCTATATATTTATTATTTAACTATTATCTATCTATTTTCTATCTATTGTTATATCTCTCATTTATCTATCTAGCTATTCTGTCTATTTATTTATCTATCTATCTATCTATCAATCTATTATCTATCTATATATTATCTATCTATCTATCATCTATCTATTTTCTATCTATTATCTATCTATTATCTATCTATCTATCATCTATATCTATCTATTATCTATCTATCATCTATATCTATCTATTATCTATCTATATATTATCTATCTATCTATCTATCATCTATCTATTTTCTATCTATTATCTATCTATTATCTATCTATCATCTATATCTATCTATTATCTATCTATCATCTATATCTATCTATTATCTATCTATCTATTATCTATCTATCTATTATCTATCTATCTATTATCTATATCTATTATCTATCTATCTATTATCTATCTATCTATGTATCTATCTATCTATATCTACGTATCTATTATCTATCTATCTATTTATCTATCTATCTATTATCTATCTATTATCTATCTATCTATTATCTATTTATCTATCTATCTATTATCTATATCTATCTATCTATAATAATAATAATCTTTATTTTTATATAGCGCTAACATATTCCGCAGCGCTTTACATTTTGCACACATTATCATCACTGTCCCTGATGGGGCTCACAATCTAAATTCTATCTATCTATCTATGTATCTATCTATCTATATCTACGTATCTATTATCTATCTATCTATTTATCTATCTATTATCTATCTATCTATTATCTATTTATCTATCTATCTATTATCTATATCTATGTATCTATCTATTATCTATCTATCTATCTATCTATCTATATCTATGTATCTATCTATTATCTATCTATCTATTTATCTATCTATTATCTATCTATCTATCATCTATCTATCTATTATCTATCTATGTATCTATCTATTATCTATCTATGTATCTATCTATATCTATGTATCTATCTATTATCTATCTATTTATCTATCTATCTATCTATCTATCTATCTATCTATCTATCTATCATCTATCTATCTAGCTATCTATTATCTATCTATTATCTATCTATCTATTATCTATATCTATCTATCTGTCATCTATCTATCTATTATCTATCTATCTATCTATCTATATATTATCTATCTATCTATCTATCATCTATCTATTTTCTATCTATTATCTATCTATTATCTATCTATCTATCATCTATATCTATCTATTATCTATCTATCATCTATATCTATCTATTATCTATCTATATATTATCTATCTATCTATCATCTATCTATTTTCTATCTATTATCTATCTATTATCTATCTATCTATCATCTATATCTATCTATTATCTATCTATCATCTATATCTATCTATTATCTATCTATCTATTATCTATCTATCTATTATCTATCTATCTATCTATTATCTATATCTATTATCTATCTATCTATTATCTATCTATCTATGTATCTATCTATCTATATCTACGTATCTATTATCTATCTATCTATTTATCTATCTATCTATTATCTATCTATTATCTATCTATCTATTATCTATTTATCTATCTATCTATTATCTATATCTATCTATCTATCTATCTATGTATCTATCTATCTATATCTACGTATCTATTATCTATCTATCTATTTATCTATCTATTATCTATCTATCTATTATCTATTTATCTATCTATCTATTATCTATATCTATGTATCTATCTATTATCTATCTATCTATCTATCTATATCTATGTATCTATCTATTATCTATCTATTTATCTATCTATTATCTATCTATCTATCATCTATCTATCTATTATCTATTATCTATCTATGTATCTATCTATTATCTATCTATGTATCTATCTATATCTATGTATCTATCTATTATCTATTTATCTATCTATCTATCTATCTATCTATCTATCTATCTATCTATCTATCTATCATCTATCTATCTAGCTATCTATTATCTATCTATTATCTATCTATCTATCTATTATCTATCTATTATCTATCTATCTATTATCTATTTATCTATCTATCTATTATCTATATCTATCTATCTATCTATCTATCTATCTATGTATCTATCTATCTATATCTACGTATCTATTATCTATCTATCTATTTATCTATCTATTATCTATCTATCTATTATCTATTTATCTATCTATCTATTATCTATATCTATGTATCTATCTATTATCTATCTATCTATCTATATCTATGTATCTATCTATTATCTATCTATCTATTTATCTATCTATTATCTATCTATCTATCATCTATCTATCTATTATCTATTATCTATCTATGTATCTATCTATTATCTATCTATGTATCTATCTATATCTATGTATCTATCTATTATCTATTTATCTATCTATCTATCTATCTATCTATCTATCTATCTATCATCTATCTATCTAGCTATCTATTATCTATCTATTATCTATCTATCTATCTATTATCTATCTATTATCTATCTATCTATTATCTATTTATCTATCTATCTATTATCTATATCTATCTATCTATCTATCTATCTATGTATCTATCTATCTATATCTACGTATCTATTATCTATCTATTTATCTATCTATTATCTATCTATCTATTATCTATTTATCTATCTATCTATTATCTATATCTATGTATCTATCTATTATCTATCTATCTATCTATCTATATCTATGTATCTATCTATTATCTATCTATCTATTTATCTATCTATTATCTATCTATCTATCATCTATCTATCTATTATCTATCTATGTATCTATCTATTATCTATCTATGTATCTATCTATATCTATGTATCTATCTATTATCTATCTATCTATCTATCTATCTATCTATCTATCTATCTATCTATCTATCTATCTATCTATCCGGAAGTGAACACCACTCCCCCACCAGGCAGCACAGAGCATTGCATGCTGATAGAAGTGATGGCAGCGCCCCCCACAGTCCGGTCCGGGTACTGACATACAGGAGTCTTTGCAGCAGATGTGCTGACCTGTCCCTCTGTTCCCGGCATTATCGGACATTATTAGGATATTGCCGGTTATCACCTTCCTGCCTCTAATATTGGGTGAAGCCCCTCTGCTGCCCCTTATATATGAGATTATTTTTTCCGCCAGCCTTTCCTCTTCTCCGGCTCCCCCCGTGTAACGTCTCCACCTCCGGGAACGCCGGGTTCTTATTATTCTTATTGTTATTTGCCGCAGATGGCGACGAGCCGGGTAATTATTTGGGGCTGATTTGTCAGGCTCCACAGCATCAGGTGACGGCAGCGGAGGCAGCGGCTTGTTTTATCCGCAGTTTGCATGAATTAGCGCTGATTTATATAGTGTTTGTTCCCCGCTCTTTATCCTCGCGCATAATGACAGTAAATGTTACCATAGGAACACAGCCAGGTATATATCACATTATTGTTTACCTGTCACAAAAGGGAAATTATCGCAGGAGCAAAACTGTGCAATTCCAGATAAAGCTCCATTTAGGCCGACGGCGCTAGCGACGCAGCAGAGCCGGGAACACGACCGCATCAGTGACAGGGACAAAACGACTGCAAATGTGCAACCATTCGTAATCTATAATGTGGGGGCGGCCGGCAGCGTGGGCAGCGCCTGCGGAGGAGCAGACGCCGGCGGGGGGCTTTCTTGCTCCATTATAACATTATATGAGAATAAACATCGGAAATTCGGAAATATCTGCAGAATCCAGGTCCAGCAGGACCATCCTGGACTTTGGTTATTGTCAGAGGTGACCCATGTTACTGGAGGACCCTACAGTAAAACTAGTGGGATCAGATACTACCTGCATTACTAGCAGCTGCCAGCAGAGGGCAGCATGACTCTCCTGATCACAGATCATGGGATTGAGGATGTGGTACCTTGGGCTTTATCAGGTATAACACATTTCACGGTCGCTTGCTTGCTCCGATGCGGGCCGCCAACAAGCAACAGGTGCTATATGGGCAAGCTATGGCACTCTGGGCATGGAATAACTTTTGGGACAAATAAATGCATTTTTAGGTGTAAGTGTTTTATTTTTAACAGCGTCAATCATCACCTTGGGCTTTCTCAGGTTTTACACATCTCACCGTCGCTTGCTTGCTCCGATGCGGGCCGCCAACAAGCAACAGATGCTATATGGGCAAGCTATGGCACTCTGGGCATGGAATAACTTTTTGGACAAATTAATGCATTTTTAGGTGTTATTGTTTTCTTTTTAACAGCGTCAATCATCACCTTGGGCTTTCTCAGGTATTACACATCTCACCGTCGCTTGCTTGCTCCGATGCGGGCCGCCAACAAGCAACAGATGCTATATGGGCAAGCTATGGCATTCTCTGGGCATGGAATAACTTTTTTGACAAATTAATGCATTTTTAGGTGTAAGTATTTTTTTTAACAGCCTCAATCTTCACCTTGGGCTTTATCAGGTATTACACATCTCACCGTCACTTGCTTGCTTGCTCCGATGCGGGCCGACAACATGTAACAGATACGATATGGGCAGCTATGGCTCTCTGGGCATGGAATAACTTTTGGGACAAATTAATGCATTTTTAGGTGTAAGTGTTTTTTTTAACAGCATCAATCTTCACCTTGGGCTTTATCAGGTATAACACATTTCACCGTCACTTGCTTGCTTGCTCCGATGCGGGCCGCCCACAAGTTATAGATGCTTTTAATTCACCTATCAATCTAACACAGTACCCCATTCTCATGCTGTATAACTTGCCAGCTACTATTTTTAAGTAGGCAAGTTTTTTTTTCAATGACATTATGCTATAGGTCCTGGAACTTCCTTTTTCTCACCTCCCAGCATGCTTTGTTTCTAAAATTGTCCAATGAATGGCATGCACTAAACTGCAAGCCTACTTCTCCTTTCTGCCTGTATGCAGTGTGACAGACAGGAGAGCAGGAGCAGAGAGACAGACCTGCCCCCGCATCCTTTAAAGGGACAGATCCGCCACCACTTCCTGTAGAGGCAATGTGCTACCCCCACTTCCTGTGGAGAGAAAAATATATGTCCGTACTTCCTGTAAGAGATATAAAGACCTGCCCCCACTTCCTGTAAAGGGACAAACATTTTCCCCAAGTTCCTATAGACCAGAGGTGGGGAATATTTTTTCTGCCAGGGGCCATTTGAATATTTATACCATAATTCGGGGGCCGTATCAAATTATCAACTTGAACATTACACTGCTATTTTTGGTCAAACATTTAGTTAACGCCCCCCTAATGTGACAGCTGGAGCTGCTTCTGCGATGTTAGGTGGTCTGGATGATGTTTCATCTCATAACTACTTTTCCAGGTCTGCGTTGGGCTGGAACACAGGCTACTCTTTGCCATGATGAGTTTTGTAAAGAACTCACAGCAGTAAGTCATACATGTATATTGCACTGCAAGTCTCCTCACAGTGGGAAATCTGTCACTGCTCATGATAAATTTATAGACCTCAATCAAAGGGAAATCTGCAGTATACATCACATAGTGGAAACTGAGACTGCTGTATATACATCACATAGGAAACACTGAGACTGATGTATATACATCGCATAGGAGATATCGAGCTATCGTCTGGTTACACAAACCCCTGCACTTATTAGAACTGCTTCACTTTCCTTTTAGCAGTGCAGGTTTTTCTTGATCTGTTATTGTAAGCGTTAATCAGTTCTGTCTATCTCCTGGAGCTCTCCTTCCAGAATTGTGTCAGCTGTTCTGTGTTGGCCACTCCTCTCAGGTATATGTGCTCACCACTTCTTATAGGGAATTGCTGGTGATAGCTTACAAACTCCTGGATTTGTGTTGAAGGAGTAGTCTAATTAGCAGTCAGTTGGTGTTGTTTTCAGGAGATATCTGCGTGGATTTGGTGTTGTGTTTATCATTATCCTCTTCCAATTTGGTTTGTCCATCTTACTGTTCCTTTGATTTCCACTCGGTTGTTCTGTGAGTGTATTTGTGTGATTATAGTTTACTTTAATCACTGTCTGTTTTCCCTATCTGTCAGGTTTGTGTTATCCTATACACTTCTGAACCATGACTCCTTGGGTGTAGGAGAAAACAGATCCTCATGCATATAGGACCATAGCAAGGTACGAGACCCCAACATCAACATCAGGGGTAATCTGGTGAACAGGGATAGCCTACGATCCTCCTAGCTTGAGTAACAGGGAAAGAGCCCATTGTCTTGTGAAATAGTGCTACAGTATCATGACATACACTTCACATAGGAGACATCGAGACTGCTATATATAGATCACATAGGAGACACAGAGACTGCTATATATACATCACATAGGTGACCCTGAAACTGCTGTGTATACACCACAGGAAACATGGGTCTGTGGTATATACATCACTGCATTCATGAGGCTGAGGCATAGACATCCCAGGGGACATGAGGCTGGAGCATAAACAACCCATGGGGCTGGGGCATAGACATCCCAGGAGACATGGGGCTGGGGCATAGACATTCCAGGAGACATGGGGCTGGGGCATAGACATCCCATGAGGCTGGGGCATAAACATCCTATGAGACATGGGGCTGGGGCATAGACATCCCAGGAGACATGGGGCTGGGGCATAGACATCCCAGGAGACAAGGGGCTGGTGCATAGACATCCCAGGAGACATGGGGCTGGGACATAGACATCCCAGGAGACAAGGGGCTGGGCATAGACATCCCAGGAGACAAGGGGCTGGGGCATAGACATCCCAGGAGACAAGGGGCTGGAGCATAGACATCCCAGGAGACATGGGGCTGGGCATAGACATCCCAGGAGACATGGGGCTGGGCATAGACATCCCAGGAGACAAGGGGCTGGGCATAGACATCCCAGGAGACAAGGGGCTGGGACATAGACATCCCAGGAGACAAGGGGCTGGAGCATAGACATCCCAGGAGACATGGGGCTGGGCATAAACATCCCAGGAGACATGGGGCTGGGCATAAACATCCCAGGAGACAAGGGGCTGGGACATAGACATCCCAGGAGACAAGGGGCTGGGACATAGACATCCCAGGAGACAAGGGGCTGGGACATAGACATACCAGGAGACAAGGGGCTGGGACATAGACATCCCAGGAGACAAGGGGCTGGGCATAGACATCCCAGGAGACAAGGGGCTGGGACATAGACATCCCAGGAGACATGGGGCTGGGCATAGACATCCCAGGAGACAAGGGGCTGGGACATAGACATCCCAGGAGACAAGGGGCTGGGGCATAGACATCCCATGAGACATTGGGCTGGGGCATAGACATCCCAGGAGACATGGGGCTGGGGCATAGACATCCCATGAGACATTGGGCTGGGGCATAGACATCCCAGGAGACATGGGGCTGGGCATAGACATCCCAGGAGACATGGGGCTGGGACATAGACATCCCAGGAGACATGGGGCTGGGCATAGACATCCCATGAGACATGGGGCTGGGGCATAGACATCCCATGAGACATGGGGCTGGTGAATAGACATCCCAGGAGACATGGGGCTGGGGCATAGACATCCCAGGAGACAAGGGGCTGGGACACAGACATCCCAGGATACATGGAGCTGGGCATAGACATCCCATGAGACATGGGGCTGGTGCATAGACATCCCAGGAGTCATGGGGCTGGGGCATAGACATCCCATGAGACATGGGGCTGGGACACAGACATCCCAGGATACATGGAGTTGGGGCTTAGACATCTTAGGAGACATGGGGCTGGGACACAGACATCCCAGGAGACATGGGGCTTGGACATAGACATCCCAGGAGACATGGAGTTGGGGCATAGACATCCCAGGAGACATGGAGTTGGGGCATAGACATCCCAGGAGACATGGGGCTGGGGCATAGACATCCCATGAGACATGGAGTTGGGGCATAGACATCCCAGGATACATGGAGCTGGTGCATAGACATCCCAGGAGACATGGAGTTGGGGCATAGACATCCCAGGAGACATGGAGTTGGGGCATAGACATCCCAGGAGACATGGGGCTGTGATATAGACATCACCGGAGATCCTGGGGCTGCGGCATAGATATCATAGGAGATATACAGCTATGGTAAAGACATCACAGGAGACACTTGGGGCTGCAGTATATACATCACAGGAAATGTGACTGTGGTATAGACATCACATGAGACGCTGACGCTTCTGTCTTTTGTGGGACAGAAATGCATCACTGGCGCTGTCCAGCGTGAGGACGTAATATTTAATTGCATGTGCTGCAGCATTCAGAAGTGAACGCTGCATGCGCGTGCTCCCAGAATAAGAGGAAATTAAAGGGCTGGCAAAGAGCTGCAAGCTTGAGGACTGTGACCCTCGGGAATCTGCCCAGGAGCTGGAGGAGAAAAGGTTATCGTGGGCCCGTGGAGCGTGGGGTTCTCCACCCTTGCTTTAGACAGAGAAGACCCGCAACAGTTCCTGTAGAAATACAAAGACTTTCCTCCACTTCCTGTAAAGAGTCAAAGATCCTCCAGTTCCTGCACATAAAGACTTTCCTCCACTTCTTGTAGAGACACAAATCCCAACCCCCCACTTCTTGTAGAGACACAAATCCCTACCCCCCACTTCTTGTAGAGACACAAATCCCTACCCCCCACTTCTTGTAGAGACACAAATACCAACCCCCCACTTCTTGTAGAGACACAAATCCCTACCCCCCACTTCTTGTAGAGACACAAATCCCAACCCCCCACTTCTTGTAGAGACACAAATCCCTACCCCCCACTTCTTGTAGAGACACAAATACCAACCCCCCACTTCTTGTAGAGACACAAATCCCTACCCCCCACTTCATGTAGAGACACAAATACCAACCCCCCACTTCTTGTAGAGACACAAATACCAACCCCCCACTTCTTGTAGAGACACAAATCCCAACCCCCCACTTCTTGTAGAGACACAAATCCCAACCCCCCACTTCTTGTAGAGACACAAATCCCTACCCCCCACTTCTTGTAGAGACACAAATCCCTACCTCCCACTTCTTGTAGAGACACAAATCCCTACCTCCCACTTCTTGTAGAGACACAAATCCCAACCCCCCACTTCTTGTAGAGACACAAATCCCAACCCCCCACTTCTTGTAGAGACACAAATCCCTACCCCCCACTTCTTGTAGAGACACAAATCCCTACCTCCCACTTCTTGTAGAGACACAAATCCCTACCTCCCACTTCTTGTAGAGACACAAATCCCTACCTCCCACTTCTTGTAGAGACACAAATCCCTACCTCCCACTTCTTGTAGAGACACAAATCCCAACCCCCCACTTCTTGTAGAGACACAAATCCCTACCCCCCACTTCTTGTAGAGACACAAATCCCAACCCCCCACTTCTTGTAGAGACACAAATCCCTACCCCCCACTTCTTGTAGAGACACAAATACCAACCCCCCACTTCTTGTAGAGACACAAATACCAACCCCCCACTTCTTGTAGAGACACAAATCCCAACCCCCCACTTCTTGTAGAGACACAAATCCCAACCCCCCACTTCTTGTAGAGACACAAATCCCTACCCCCCACTTCTTGTAGAGACACAAATCCCTACCTCCCACTTCTTGTAGAGACACAAATCCCTACCTCCCACTTCTTGTAGAGACACAAATCCCAACCCCCCACTTCTTGTAGAGACACAAATCCCAACCCCCCACTTCTTGTAGAGACACAAATCCCTACCCCCCACTTCTTGTAGAGACACAAATCCCTACCTCCCACTTCTTGTAGAGACACAAATCCCTACCTCCCACTTCTTGTAGAGACACAAATCCCTACCTCCCACTTCTTGTAGAGACACAAATCCCTACCTCCCACTTCTTGTAGAGACACAAATCCCAACCCCCCACTTCTTGTAGAGACACAAATCCCAACCCCCCACTTCTTGTAGAGACACAAATCCCTACCCCCCACTTCTTGTAGAGACACAAATCCCTACCTCCCACTTCTTGTAGAGACACAAATCCCTACCTCCCACTTCTTGTAGAGACACAAATCCCAACCCCCCACTTCTTGTAGAGACACAAATCCCAACCCCCCACTTCTTGTAGAGACACAAATCCCTACCTCCCACTTCTTGTAGAGACACAAATCCCTACCTCCCACTTCTTGTAGAGACACAAATCCCTACCTCCCACTTCTTGTAGAGACACAAATCCCAACCCCCCACTTCTTGTAGAGACACAAATCCCAACCCCCCACTTCTTGTAGAGACACAAATCCCAACCCCCCACTTCTTGTAGAGACACAAATCCCAACCCCCCACTTCTTGTAGAGACACAAAGCCCTACCCCCCACTTCTTGTAGAGACACAAATACCAACCCCCCACTTCTTGTAGAGACACAAATCCCAACCCCCCACTTCTTGTAGAGACACAAAGCCCTACCCCCCACTTCTTGTAGAGACACAAATCCCAACCCCCCACTTCTTGTAGAGACACAAATACCAACCCCCCACTTCTTGTAGAGACACAAATCCCAACCCCCCACTTCTTGTAGAGACACAAAGCCCTACCCCCCACTTCTTGTAGAGACACAAATCCCAACCCCCCCACTTCCTGTAATGCATCTCGGTGTCTCTGCTGCAAGAGACGGATTGCACTTTACAACAGGCGGTGAAACACAAATTAGACTGAAGAGAGACACCTAGTGGCAGCACTTGGGAGTGATTTTTTGGGGGGAAGACAACGTAGTTTTTAAATGAATTGACTTGTAGGTTATTTATCGCATCATCTGTCAAATTAGATATTTTTTATCTGAAAGTCCAGTGACCATTTATGCCAAATCAAGGGCTGTTCACAAGGTGGCATTCATAATCTGTAGATACCAATAAAGAGCACAACAGACACACAACATTGTTTATTAGGATTTGTTGGTTGCTCGTTTAATCAGTTTACATTCCACAACTGACAATTTAATATTTTGTATTTCTTGTTCCTCATGAACAAATTGATTATTGATTAGACAGATGTCCAGCTGCCCATGAAGACGTCACGTCCATGAAAGATGCAACCATATAATACCCATTATTGTAGAACTTTTGCTTCTGAAACCTCGGGGGCGGGGTTTGAAATAGAACACACCCTCTTTCACACTATCTCCACCCCTGCTTACCTTTTCCTAGAAAACATTTTAGTTTAGATTTATTCTATTTATCTGTCCATTTACATAGTTATTGTTACATAACACAGTGTCTGCCCTAAGCATCCACCTCGGTTCTCAATTAGCACATATCTGTCATATTTCTCCTTTTTTCTCTTTTTTGTTTTCTTACTTGTTTATACCCTGAAACGGCAAGATTTCTCGTGCAGTCTATTTATGCTTCTTTCTTTCTACCGGAATGGTTAAAAAAACACTAGAGGGGGTAACGAGAACAAATAGAAAACACACGACGCCTATGAAATTGGGTGAATCTCCACTTTATATTATTTTGTACTGATTAATTTCCTAATACATCTTTATAGCAATCGAAACTCAGTTTTCTTGATACACAAGTCCAATTCCCCAACCTTTAATTTATCAAATTTTCTCAGCCTGTAGCCACCACTAGGGGGAGCTCACTATAATGAGTTTAGATGTAGTGAGCTCCACCTAGTGGTGACTGCAGACAGAATAATTATCATGTAACTCTATGTCAATGCTGGGAATTTAGAGTTCTGTATCAGATTGCCATATTTTAGGAAACTAATCAGCGAAGCCTCCGAGTGTTTGACCTATTTTGATCACAAGAAACAAAATAGTGTATAATATATATATATATATATATACAGTACAGACCAAAAGTTTGGACACACCTTCTCATTTAAAGATTTTTCTGCATTTTCATGACTATGAAAATTGTACATTCACACTGAAGGCATCAAAACTATGAATTATCACATTTGGAATTATATACTTAATAAAAAAGTGTGAAACAACTGAAATTATGTCTTATAGTCTAGGTTCTTCAAAGTAGCCACCTTTTGCTTTGATGACTGCTTTGCACACTATTGGCATTCTCTTGATGAGCTTCAAGAGGTAGTCACCGGGAATGGTCTTCCAACAATCTTGAAGGAGTTCCCAGAGATGCTTAGCACTTGTTGGCCCTTTTGCCTTCACTCTGCGGTCCAGCTCACCCCAAACCATCTGGATTGGGTTCAGGTCTAGTGACTGTGGAGGCCAGGTCATCTGGCGTAGCACCCCATCACTCTCCTTCTTGGCCAAATAGCCCTTACACAGCCTGGAGGTGTGTTTGGGGTCATTGTCCTGTTGAAAAATAAATGATGGTCCAACTGAACGCAAACCGGATGGAATAGCATGCCGCTGCAAGATGCTGTGGTAGCCATGCTGGTTCAGTATGCCTTCAATTTTGAATAAATCCCCAACAGTGTCACCAGCAAAGCCCCCCCACACCATCACACCTCATCCTCCATGCTTCATGGTGGGAACCAAGCATGTAGAGTCCATCCGTTCACCTTTTCTGCGTCGCACAAAGACACGGTGGTTGGAACCAAAGATCTCAAATTTGCATTCATCAGACCAAAGCACAGATTTCCACTGGTCTAAAGTCCGATCCTTGTGTTCTTTAGCCCAAACAAGTCTCTTCGGCTTGTTGCCTGTCCTTAGCAGTGGTTTCCTAGCAGCTATTTTACCATGAAGGCCTGCTGCACAAAGTCTCCTCTTAACAATTGTTGTAGAGATGTGTCTGCTGCTAGAACTCTGTGTGGCATTGACCTGGTCTCTAATCTGAGCTGCTGTTAACCTGCGATTTCTGAGGCTGGTGACTCGGATAAACTTATCCTCAGAAGCAGAGGTGACTCTTGGTCTTCCTTTCCTGGGGAGGTCCTCATGTGAGCCAGTTTCTTTGTAGCGCTTGATGGTTTTTGCAACTGCACTTGGGGACACTTTTAAAGTTTTCCCAATTTTTCGAACTGACTGACCTTCATTTTTTAAAGTAATGATGGCCACTCGTTTTTCTTTACTCAGCTGTTATTTTTTGCCATAATACAAATTCTAACAGTCTATTCAGTAGGACTATCAGCTGTGTATCCACCAGACTTCTGCTCAACACAACTGATGGTCCCAACCACATTTATAAGGCAAGAAATCCCACTTATTAAACCTAACAGGGCACACCTGTGAAGTGAAAACCATTCCCAGTGACTACCTCTTGAAGCTTAAGTATATAATTCCACATATGTTAATTCATAGTTTTGATGCCTTCAGTGTGAATGAACAATTTTCATAGTCATGAAAATACAGAAAAATCTTTAAATGAGAAGGTGTGTCCAAACTTTTGGTCTGTACTATATATATATATATATATATATATATATATATATATATATATATATATATATATATATATATATATATATATATATATATATATATATATATATATATATTGTGCCATATGTAAAATGTGGACCTCATCACCTTGCAGAATTATAAACATATCCAGTAAAACAGGGCGACAATTAGCAGCAATGAAAGCCTACCTAGCTCCCGTTCTGTATATTGCCATAATGAATCCTCGCGCTTTGCCTTGGGGGTAGAACATACATATATTTTTATGAGTCACCGGTGTTATGATATACTGTACCACCAAGCTGATTAGTCAGTGGCTAAATCAGGCAACGAGGGAAAAAAAAACAACATTATAAATCAGAGACTACATAGTCGTTCCAGATGAAAATATTAATGCAATATTATTTTATCACGGGTTTCAGAAATTAATGATGTCATTAATTATTGGGGGGGGGGGCTGAATCTTGACAAAAATATGTTAACCATATGAAAATAATCACATTCCGGTAATAAGTCGAGAAGCTGCTGGCTTTTACCTACTGCAATGGGATTTTGCAGTGACTCTCCCTGTTTTGACGAATAGGGGAAAAATCCAACTAGGAGAGTCTCTGCATCACATAAGGTAAATAGACTGGAAAATCTCATAATCAGGGTATTCTTTCACCCTGCATAAAAATGTAGTTTACTACCTTACCCTGACCAAGGCAGTTTAGCACCCTGGGCACATGTCCTACCGCCCTTCTTCTCGCTTCGTACCTGTTCATATATTTTTGCAAAAAAATTTGGATGACTCTAAGTCTCTCCTTCTTTATTGTGTTTTTGTTTCTCTTTATTTTTTCTGATTTTTTTAAAATTAAAATAATAATTTTTTTTTTTAAAAACATGGACATTTTCAAAATTTCAATTATACACTTCACTTCCTATAAACTTTTTTTTCCTTTTTTATCACCTATAATTTGTTGAAAAGTCTAAAATAATAATAAATAATCTAAAAAACAAAAAAATATATAAGATAAATAATAAAATAACTTTTAAGCTTCCAGACGCCCCCCTTGATACCCCCCATTTTAAATTTTGGATGGTTTAATGGGTACCAATGGCTGCATCTTTATAACCCGACCCTTAACCTTCAAGCACCTTAAAAATTGGTTTTCCAGTCCAACCAGTCTTTGATCTACAAGCATCACATCGTCTTTCCACTACCCTTCATCATTGGTTTATATATTTAACTTTTTTTTATTTCATTATTTATTTTTTACATTTGTACACACTTTTTTTTACAAAAACACTCTCATAGCTGGACCCATGTGGGCAAATAACAGAGGACGGGCCTTGGGTGACAGCGAATACTGGAGTCACACACTGATTTTGTGACATGAGTTTGACGTAGAAGGGGCATTGGTTATTGGTCATCCATGTCTGAGTTTTTAACTTTTGCTACTGTAACATATAAGGGGTTGAGAGAAAGAGGTGGAGTTTCCCATACTGTGGCCAGATTGGTAGGTTGGTAAAGGCTCCACCTCAACTCTTTGTCCTAGTTTTTATAAATAAAGGCTGAATTGTTGAATCTTCTACTAAAAAAATGGGAAAACAATTATGGTTACCTAAGGTCCTTTAAGGAGTTGTCCCTTTGTGACAGCCCACCACTAGGACATATTGACATCATAGTGTATCACATAGAGGGGGAGGTTCTTTCGACCCTACAGTATATTGCACGACAAACAGTTACTTCAAAGGCCTCTATTTTTGTCTAGTAGTGGCCACTAATCACAGAGCTTCCTGGAACTGAAACAGTTGATCAGTGAGCATTTAATGGGGCATTCACATGTTATTAAATAGCTTTAGTTAGACAGCATGAAAATAAGCAAGTTTGCAATTGACTTGCTTTTTTTACCTACTGTCATTCTCCTGCTGTGAGAGCTTTTATCTTACATAGATTACAGCTTGTTTCCAAGGATCTTGGCAACTAGAACCCAGCCGAGTGTGCACAGTAGTTACGTTCCAGGAGAGGAGTTAGCTCCTATCATTCCAGTCACCTCTCTAAGCCCATTGTTTTCTACTCACCTCCCTCTCAGCTTCTGACAGAATAACATGACTTATCATTCCTTTGGAATCACAATCCCCCAGCCCCCATGATTGGCAGTTTCCAGAGCAGTTCTCTTAATCAGGGCTCTCACTTTCCTGAGCCACGTGCTTGTTCAAAGACCCTGTTATCCAAATAGAGTTAGTCTACCCTGTCATCACAAAATGATGACAGGGTAGACTAACTTCAGGGCTCCTACTTTCCTAGTGATGAGTCTACCCTGTCATTACTAGGAAAGTAGGAGCCCTGATTAAGAGAACTGCTCTGGAATCTGCCAATAGTAGTCTGAGAGCAAACACTGACAGGCCATTAATGTGTTGTAGCAGGACGTACAGAGAATTTGCAGAGCTCTGAGCAGCTCAAAGGATATTTTGAGAATACCCCTTTAATTAATCACACAATTTTGTCATGGTAAATTTTCTATTTTCATGGTAAATTGTCTTTCTTATGCAACTTCCTCTACTCCAGTATGATAGATTGGACTTTTTAGAATTTGTAGAGGTATAGGAATGATTTTTTTTCAGGGTGCAAATAAACTCACACAATGGAAATAAATGAAAAATGTTCCCGTATGTTTTTACACCATCCATCTCAGAGCATCGCGGAGCAGAGAAGGTTACAATCGGACTGGTCTATGTAGCACCGGACTATGTTAGAGGCACTGTATAACCCAGAGAGGAAAAGGTTTAACAGTCTTCAGCTGTTCACTCCTTAGCACCACCGAGTCAGCAGAAAGTGACAGCGGAGTCTTGTGTTTTCTGTTTACCGTATTTTAATTTCTGATGATGTTCTCTATTGTGTCTTATTAAGCCACGAGCTGCCAAAAAGGTGTAAAATAAGCAAAAAAAAAAGGATAAGTTTACCGTAGCAGTGCAATTAACGTAGGGTGTCTCGTTAGGAAACAAAATCAACATACTTTTGCTGATCCTCTCCGAGCTCAGAAAAATGCAAATTTAAAACTGCGTTGAAGGGATGTCACGCTGGAGTGTTCTGACCTCGTTAAATGTAGTGAACCAACTTGCTTTTTGACAAATATATTTTTCCAGAAAGTCTCTTACCAACAATGCTTATCTTTATTTTGTGTGGGGTGGGGGTGGAGGTCCAACTCTTTAACTTTACACTTTCAGTCAGAAGGTGTCTATGGTTACGTACAGACAGTCATTTAGCCAACTTATCCAGAGGCATCTTGAAGCTTTGAGACCCCAATGAACAATCTGTCAGTCACAGGGTACCTACCTATCATATGCCAACTTTAATACTAGTGTCTTCTTATGGACAATCTTGCCAGTTTTTTGAATGACCTTCTGGGAGAAAATACATTGTTACATAAAGCCCTGTTTTCCATCACACCCATCCAAGTCTCATCCACTTCCCTTTTGCACCTCTTCCATGTCCACTGAATTTCCTAATGGTCTTGAGATTATTCAGCAATGCCTGGGAGTTTTGCCAACTCCTCCAGAAATCTGGAAGACCTTCCTTTTTTTTCTGGTAGCCTCCCAGATGTTCCAGTAGAGATGGCAAGTAGGTTCATCTGGCAGAGAGGCCTTTAGGCCTCGTAAGCTCCACTCAAATTCTTGACGGTTTCAAGAGTATTCAGAAATGCTGAATTGTAAATTCCTCCAGGATTCTGGGAGGTTTTCCATTTTTATGAGAGCCTTTTGGATGTTTCAGGAGAGTTAGGGTACCGTCACACTATACGATTTACCTACGATCACGACCAGCGATATGACCTGGCCGTGATCGTAGGTAAATCGTAGTGTGGTCGCTGGGGAGCTGTCACACAGACAGCTCTCCAGCGACCAACGATGCCGAGGTCCCTGGGTAACCAGGGTAAACATCGGGTAACTAAGCGCAGGACCGCGCTTAGTTACCCGATGTTTACCCTGGTTACAAGCGTTAAACTAAAAAAAAACAAACAGCACATACTTACATTCTGGTGTCTGTCAGGTCCCTTGCAGTCTGCTTCCCGCACTCAGTGACTGCCGGCCGTAAAGTGAAAGTGAAAGCACAGCCGCTGTGCTCTGCTTTCACTTTACGGCCGGCAGTCACAGTGCGGGAAGCAGAGACGGCAAGGGACCTGACGGACACCAGAATGTAAGTATGTGCTGTTTGTTTTTTTTTAGTTTAACGCTTGTAACCAGGGTAAACATCGGGTAACTAAGCGCGGTCCTGCGCTTAGTTACCCGATGTTTACCCTGGTTACAAGCGATCGCATCGCTGGATCGCATCGCTAGATCGGTGTCACACACACCGATCTAGCGATGACAGCGGGAGATCCAGCGATGAAAGAAAGTTCCATACGATCTGCTACGACGTACGATTCTCAGCAGGATCCCTGATCGCTGCTGCGTGTCAGACACGGCGATATCGTAACGATATCGCTGGAACGTCACGAATCGTACCGTCGTAGCGATCGAAATGTTATAGTGTGACGGTACCCTTAGTCAACGTATCTAGAGTCATATCTTGAAGTTTCCGGACACCAATGAAAAATCTGTTACAGGACACCCACCTACCATATGCCAATTATAAAACTAATATCTTATTATGTACGTTTGACAACTTTTTAAAATGACCTTCCAGGAGAAAATACCTTGTGTCGGAAAGACCCATTCTGAAAGTATTCGACAATGTCTGGGAAATATTTGCCAACTCTTCCAGGATGCTGGAGGGGGTTTCCTATTTTCTGAGAGCTTCCCGAATGTTCCAGAAGAGTTGGCAAGTATGATCACGTGATAGACAGGCCGTTAGGCCTCTTAAGTTACATGAAATTGGCCAACTCTTCATGGATTCTTGTAGCCTACTAGATGTTCCAGGAGAGCTGGCAAGTATGTTTATATAGTTGAAGGGCCTATAGGCTTCCAAAGCTCTCCAAAATGTTCCAACTCCTTCAGGATTCTTCAAGATTTTCCTTTTTTCTGAGAGCCTCTCGGATGTTCCAAATATGCTCATATGGCAGAAGGGCCTTTAGGCCTCATAAGCTCTAAAAACAAATTTGCCAACTCTTTCTCGATTCTGGAAGATCTTTTTACATTTTTTTGGTAGCATAACAGATTTTCCCAAAGATCTGGCAAGTATGCTTATGTGGCAGAAGTGCCTTTAGGTTCCCTTAGCTCAAGGACCAGGCAGTTTCCCTACTTGTGCAACTACAATGCCTACAGTCAAGGCCGAAAGTGTTGGCACCCTTGAAATTGTTCCAGAATATGAAGTAATTCTCCCAGGAAATTATTACAATTACACATGTTTATGTCCTTTGTGTATATTAGAAGAACACAAGAAACAGATAAACACCTGTGGAGAGATCTTAATATTGCTTTCGGGAGAAGGAACCCTTGAAGTATGAAAGACTTGGAGCAGATTGCAAAAGAAGTGTGGTCCAAAATTCCCGCTGAGAAGTGTAAGAAGCTTGTGGATGGTTATAGAAAGCGATTGATTGCAGTTATTTATTCCAAGGGGTGTGCAAACAAATATTAAGTTGGGGATGCAAACAATTTTGTCCTGTCCATTTTTGGGGTTTTGTGTGATATGATGTCCAATTTGCCCATTTTTCTCTGTTTCTTTGAGTTGTTGCAATGGACACAAAGGAAATAATGGTATAACAAAACAATGTGTAATTGCAATAATTTTCTGGGAGAAATTCTTATTTTTTTTTAAACAATTTCAAGAGTGCTAACACTTTCGGCCATGACTGTATGACCCTGAACATATTAGATCACTGAACATATCAGGTCAGAGCTCATTTGACCCATGGTTTTCATGTACTTGTAGGTGTTTTTGAACTTTTGCCGTTGACTAGTTGAGTCCAAAAATGACTGACAATCACGGATGGATGGGGTAAAGCATTCATAGATATTTTTTTTTTTAGACACATGTATCAGGTGTCAGAATGATTGAGAAAAAAATATGTCTAATACAATAAAACAATATTTCTAAAACATTGAGACATCATCTAAATTCTAGGGCCAAATGTACGTTTAATTTTGCCATTTTATAAAAATTGTTTTTATGTTTTGGTGGTCAGTTTGGAGACGTCACTTGGAAGTTAGGTAGAGAAAACCTGGTTGGGATTGCCTAGTATTTTCCAGCCTTGCCCATTACTTGACATATGGATTCACTTTGGTATTATGAAACCACAAGTTTGACTGGCACAGTACATGGTGTTGATGCCTTTACATTGTACTCCTGTGCCACCACAATCCCTCTCCCAAAAGAGAGAAGTACCTTGCACTTGTGTGGCCTAATCCACCTTGTTTTCACATTGGGACGTCTATGGAGAAAGGTCGTCTTTGTTAGGTTCAACCAACTTCTGAGAAAGGCGTATGCTACCGAGAAGGGCGTATGCTAGCCTGAGCTGCTCCTACTTTTCACTGATCCTATCCACCTTTGGGATAAAGTATATAACTTTTTACAATAAGTGTTGGAATACCATAATGTTGTATTTGTTTATTTTTTTCGTCGTAAGGTCCTTTTAATTTTAACTTGACTGATTTTTTAGACCCAGTTCTGTTGCTGATCTGTTAAGACCTGTTTCTACCAACCCTAATTGTAAACATGTTATTTATGCACTTGAGATCTCAGATAAGTAATTAGTGGTAGGGAAGATTTAAGGTAAGATTGTGGCTGATCACATTTTGATAAGAATAACAAGCTCCTAAGGGTCCACTTGAAATGTGTTTTTAAGGTTCTTTACGCTTCTTGAGAAAGATTTACTACGTTCGACTAATCTTCCTTGGAGAATGTATTACGGCAGTCGAATGAACCTGTGTGCATCATTTTCTTGCAACTTGAAATGTTATCGAGTTTATAAGTGATCTTTATTACAGTTGGAGATAATTAATCAGTCGAGTATGTAGGCCATTTAAGTCTTGCTACAATATAAGTACATTCAAGGACAGCATGACAAACAACCGTACCCATTGCGGTACCCTTCCCATTTGCCACTAACACTGCAGCTTTTATGTACTGTATCTCAACCATTATGGAAATGTTAAGAATATTAATCTAAAAGGATTATATTACAATCATGTCAAATGTGGAATAATAGATATTTTACGCCATATTATAAATTCCATCCCGGAAAAGGATCTTGAATTATTGGACAAATTCCACAGGTAGACATGCTCTAAGCATTCTTCACATGAGCTTGCGAGGCTTTCATCCATTTCTCCTTTGGGGTTTCTGTAATTATTCTTGTAGTCAAATATTCTTGGATTTTGTTGGGAGCCCTAACGGGCCCCCCTTTTGGGTCAATGGGGACAATTTTGACCTGTCATGGATGGATTCAGCAAAAAGTCATGGCTGTGTCACTGTTAAATGCTATTTTAAAATAGTGGAAGCCCCTCGTCTTAAAAAAAGCGTCACAGTTAGAACATTTTGGTCATAGCCCATTATGCCCCAATTTATTTTCTGCTGGTGATAATTACATTCGTCTAATCAAATTTATAAACTACCATGATATGGTATGTGGGTTTGCATGGGATTTTATTTTATTTTTGCTGCTGTAAATTAGAAATAATTTTGAAAGAATTATACCTTCCAGATCCTTAAATCCAATAGAACTACATTTTGCTTTAAGAGATGTAAGATATATCGATGATTAATTTTTTTGAAAAATGTGAGCTGTCCCATCTAAGAAACACAGATATACTTAAAGGATTATTTGGTGAACTCCCGAAGTTTAAAATGTATAGTAATGTTGTTTGTATTGGTGTACTGCTCCCAAACATTATAGTGTTGAGCAGCTGAGAGTGAGTGGAATTACATTGCTCTATAGTAGAACATATACAGACCGGGAGTCCAGGGTTCAAGGACACAAGGGAGTTCGCCATTTTTGTTTAGGTACTTTGTCGAAACAGTTTTGTAATTCTCAACAAACTAGTCAACCATTATTGCTACAGAGACACCCGTACGTCTAAGCGTGCCTTTTTGAGCAAAAGGCAGAAACCAGGATATATTTGCTTTCGAGATTTCCATACAAAAAGCTGCAGTATTTTGTGTGCAAAATACTGTAAGGGAAAGGGCCTACTTACTTTGCGCTTACTTCCAGTGCTCCATTGATGGAAGTTATGACATCTTACATCAAACAAAAGATAAATCAACATTGTAAAAAAAAAAGTAAATTTACAGGAAAACAGTTTATATTGATTTTTTCCTCTCTATATTTTAGGCTAATTTTGAGTACCATGTGACTCTTAACAGTAGCATTACATCCACCACTGTTGATAATCTCTTTGACCTGTAACCCAGGCATGGTAAACGCCTCTGAGTCCCTTTATATAGTCCAAGTCAAACTTCTTATCCATGGAGAACTCAACGGGACGACGGAACTGGACTCTGAAAATTCTTAAAAAATGAAAAAAAAATTGAACGAAACTTAACCCAAAGTCTTAATGACTCGTAAAGGACTGGCACGGAGAGAAAAGTCTTTGTCATTAGGCCTTGTGCTTCTGCCATTCATTTTCAGTCCATCCTATAGACCAGGCACGTGCTAAGGCAGCAGAGACCCACAACTGAGCAAGCAGGAATCAGCTTACGCTTCCTTCTTTTTTTTGCCACATGTTCACAGACTTCACTGTCATCATTAACGGAAAACAACAAGTTGGGACTTTAATTTATTGGTTCGTACTCATTCCGTAAGTCGATGTGGGTAGTGGTTGTTTTTTTATTAGTTTTTATTAATTTTGTCTAATTCAAAAATACATTTTTCTTCTGGAAATTTTTTTTTATGATTCTGGGTCGATGGTGGTTTGCGAGATGAGTGTTAAAAATTATTTCCTTGTTAGGTCCCAAAGTCATTTTTAGAAGGTGTCTTACTGAGGTGGTCTGCGTTCCACTTTATAGGTCTAGTGACGAAATGTAGATGTTAAATAAAACATTGTGGAAAAACATGGAAGGTCATCATGACAAAAGTTCCCCATGATATCTAGTATACGGTCCAAGAAAACAAAAGCGTTGATGAATGAGATATATACATAGTCCTTGACATGGACTCTACCATCATGAGGAGCTAATATTACCATTGACTCCCCATTGCCCACATCACCCTTTAGTGGCATCCAAATATGGCCACCTTGTAATGAATGAGAAATGGGTGACGAAGAGATATTTTGTAGTCCAGGCATTAGTATATGTTAGAGTGGCCCGTCTCTCTCTCGTTTTTGATCTGTAGAGGGTTTTTAGCACACTGTTCCATTCTCAGGGCGTGTTTTGGGGCAGTTGGTCCTCAGGACAGGCTGTACTGAAGGTGCTAAGGTACAGAAGAAGCCTGAGATTAACGTTAGGCCCAGGCCACCCCAGGCACAGAACATGGACCATCCATAACCATGGCTGATGTCATCAGGTAGCCCGTACAGGAATCGAGGGTAACGTGAGAGCTCAAAGTTGATCCCCGCTACACAAGTGCACAGTGAAATGATACAGAAAGTGCCTGTGGGAAGACATGACATATAAGGATTAGAAAATATACAACAACATACATTCTCAACAAATACAGTCTGGTGTGGTGGTCATTCCACCAGGTAGTGCCTTTTTTTTGCCTACAGGATCAGCACTTTTCAAGACTTGAATTACGGTATGTTCCTGCAAGTGTTTCAGCAGAAGAAGGAACCTGCTCCACACAAATTCTCAATGAAGACTTTTTCATATAGTCCAATATCAATTTTAAGGTGGGTTAAGAGCAAGGTGTCCCCTCTATGAGGCACGGAGAACATTTTACCTGAGATGCTGCCCACTTTGCCTACAGGGTCAGCCTTGTGGACATTTGACATATTCCTGCACCTGTTCCCGCAGAAGAAGGAACGTGCTCAACGAAGACTTTTTGGTACAGTCCGATACCAATTTTAAGGTTGGTTAATATTTGGCACCATCACTTGCCTAGGGCCATAATGACAATCATAATGATAAGGAGCTGGAATACATTTTCTTTTTTTATGTACATCCGAGGAGAGCTTTTCACCTGAGGTGCTGCCCTCTTTTGCCTACAAAGTCAGCCTTTTTTCAGACATGACTTTGTTCCTTTACCTGTTCCTGGAGAAGAAGGAACCTGCTAAACACAAATTCTCAACAAAGACTTTCTGGTATAGTCCAATACCAATTTTAAGGTGAGTTTACATTTGGCACCAAAATTTGTCAATGGCCATAATCCCAACCAGAAACGCCCACAAAACAGCTCGAAATGCCTCTTTCTAAGAACCATTGCATACATAAACCAAGCCTGTTTTAGGGTCGGGTCTGTTAAAACCCATTCAGTTTTCAGGTATCAGTGACTTAATGTCTAGGGTCTAACTTCTATGAGGTGAGGAGAACATTTCCCTTGAGATCCTGCCCTCTTTTACCTACTTGGTCAACATTTTTCCAGACTTGACCTATGTTCCTGTACCTGTTCCTGCAGAAGAAGGAATCTACTCAAGACAAATTCTCAGTAAAATTCAACTAAAAAGTTCATTGGTACATAAAAATCAAATATTTGAAGGCAGCATTGTATTTTGGACCACTATTTCCCCAGGGTTGTGTGTCCCACCCTACAACACGGGAAACACCCACAAAACTGGAAATGCTTCTTTTTACAGCACACCTCTTTTACAGTCTAGTTTGCAAAGACCTGGACTATTTTCAGGCAGAAGTGACTAAAAGTTTAAAGTATGCCCTCTATTTTTTTTTTTGCCGACAGGGTCAGCATTTTTCTAGACATTGCCTAGCATTTTGGCAGGTTTTAATTTGTTGAGTCCACGTACCTCCCATGAGGAAGAGTAGACCAGCGACATATTGCATGAGACCCCGGTCCCAGCAGCAGCCCAGCACTCCGATGATCCAGCCGAACAGAATGATGGCGACGGCCATTCCCATAAATCCAGCTGTCATCCTGCGTAAATCTGTAGAAATAAAAGCAAGATTCAATAGTTGTTAATTCTAACAATAAATCATTAATATATGTATGTACAGAATTACATCTCATATATATAGCATCCTCTGTTCCCTAGAATCTTATGGGCCAGATGATACAAGGTCCCTGAACTTCTAGACAACTTAATTTTGTTTAATAATGTTATAGAAAGACAAAAGGCAAATAACTTTACTCATAAATTATGTTGTCTTACTCCTGAAAAATCCCTTTAAAGTGGTGACTACTGTCATCTTTCATGTAACCTCCTGACCACTGCCTTTTGTCAAGTGTAATTTGTCCTTACCAGCAGAGACACCGAGATGGATTACAGGAAGTGGGGGCGGATCTTAGTCTCTCTACAGTAAGTGGGGGCGTGTCTTACTCTCTACAGTAAGTGGGGGCGGGTGTTATGAATAGGTAATTCAGAACCACAATGGACCTTGAAGTTCAGAGCACACAAGTGACCTGACAAAAAACACAAAACATAGGACGAGCTCTGAGACGTGGGAACTCTGCTGACCGCAATCCCTAAACCTATCAAACCACACTAGAGGTAGCCGTGGATTGCGCCTAACGCTCCCTATGCAACTCGGCACAGCCTGAGAAACTAGCTAGCCCTGAAGATAGAAAAACAAGCCTACCTTGCCTCAGAGAAATTCCCCAAAGGAAAAGGCAGCCCCCCACATATAATGACTGTGAGTTAAGATGAAAATACAAACACAGAGATGAAATAGATTTAGCAAAGTGAGGCCCGACTTACTGAATAGACCGAAGATAGGAAAGATAGCTTTGCGGTCAACACAAAAACCTACAAACAACCACGCAGAGGGGCAAAAAGACCCTCCGCACCGACTAACGGTACGGAGGTGCTCCCTCTGCGTCTCAGAGCTTCCAGCAAGCAAGCAAAACCAAAAAAGCAAGCTGGACAGAAAATATAGCAACAAAAGTAACACAAGCAGAACTTAGCTTATGCTGAGCAGACAGGCCACAGGAACGATCCAGGAGGAAGCAAGACCAATACTAGAACATTGACTGGAGGCCAGAATCAAAGCACTAGGTGGAGTTAAATAGAACAGCACCTAACGACAACCTCATCACCTGAGCAAGGAAACTCAGAAGCCGCAGTACCACTCGTGACCACAGGAGGGAGCTTGATCACAGAATTCACAACAGGCGGGTCTTACTCTCTACAGTAAGTGGGGGCGTGTCTTACTCTCGCTACAGTAAGTGGGGGCGTGTCTTACTCTCGCTACAGTAAGTGGGGGCGTGTCTTACTCTCTACAGTAAGTGGGGGCGTGTCTTACTCTCTACAGTAAGTGGGGGCGTGTCTTACTCTCTACAGTAAGTGGGGGCGGGTCTTACTCTTTCTACAGTAAGTGAGGCGGGTCTTACTCTCTCTACTGTAAGTGGGGGCATGTCTTACACTCGCTACAGTAAGTGAAGGCATGTCTTACTCTCTACAGTAAGTGGGGGCGTGTCTTACTCTCTACAGTAAGTGGGGGCGTGTCTTACTCTCTACAGTAAGTGGGGGCGTTTCTTACTCTCTTCAGTAAGTGGGGGCGTGTCTTACTCTCGCTACAGTAAGTGGGGGCATGTTTTACTCTACAGTAAGTGGGGGCGTGTCTTACTCTACAGTAAGTGGGGGCATGTCTTACTCTACAGTAAGTGGGGGTATGTCTTACTCTACAGTAAGTGGGGGCATGTCTTACTCTACAGTAAGTGGGGGCATGTCTTACTCTCTACAGTAAGTGGGGGCATGTCTTACTCTCTACAGTAAGTGGGGGCGTGTTTTACTCTACAGTAAGTGGGGGCGGGTCTTAGTCTCTACAGTAAGTGGGGGCATGTCTTAGTCTCTACAGTAAGTGGGGGCATGTCTTAGTCTCTACAGTAAGTGGGGGCATGTCTTAGTCTCTACAGTAAGTGGGGGCATGTCTTACTCTCTCTACAGTAAGTGGGGGCGGATCTTAGTCTCTATAGTAAGTGGGGATGTGTCTTACTCTCTACAGTAAGCGGGGGCATGTCTTACTCTACAGTAAGTGGGGGCATGTCTTACTCTCTACAGCAAGTGGGCGCGTGTCTTACTCTACAGTAAGTGGGGGCGTGTTTTAGTCTCTACAGTAAGTGGGGGCGGGTCTTAGTCTCTACAGTAAGTGGGGGCATGTCTTAGTCTCTCTACAGTAAGTGGGGGCGGATCTTAGTCTCTATAGTAAGTGGGGATGTGTCTTACTCTCTACAGTAAGCGGGGGCATGTCTTAGTCTCTACAGTAAGTGGGGGCATGTCTTAGTCTCTACAGTAAGTGGGGGCATGTCTTAGTCTCTCTACAGTAAGTGGGGGCGGATCTTAGTCTCTATAGTAAGTGGGGATGTGTCTTACTCTCTACAGTAAGCGGGGGCATGTCTTACTCTACAGTAAGTGGGGGCGTGTCTTACCCTCTACAGTAAGTGGGGGTGTGTCTTAATCTTTCTACAGTAAGATAAGCAAGAAACCACAAAAAACTATGGGACATCATGTTAGTACACCATATAATAATCGACATAACCCATAGTATATTACAGGACGTGTACGGACACACTGAAGTCCACAGAGAGAACACCACAGAAATAGCTCAGTGTAATAATGTCCAGAAACTGACACTAATAGTAAATGCAAAAGTTTATTAAACATATAAAAGAGGATCCATAGATAGCACACATGGGAAAAGAATAGCGGATACTCCCACAAATAGAGCACTGGCAGGGAAGGAGCATGTAAACCAATAGAGAGACAATAAATATTTATACCCAAACGTAAAAAGTATCCATATTGCACAGTGGCCATGTCTCCGGTACCATACCTTATAGTATCACAGGTTCACAAACGCGTTCCCGCCCTACGCGGGAACGCGTTTGTGAACCTGTGATACTATAAGGTATGGTACCGGAGACTTGGCCACTGTGCAATATGGATACTTTTTACGTTTGGGTATAAATATTTATTGTCTCTCTATTGGTTTACATGCTCCTTCCCTGCCAGTGCTCTATTTGTGGGAGTATCCGCTACTCTTTTCCCATGTGTGCTATCTATGGATCCTCTTTTATATGTTTAATAAACTTTTGCATTTACTATTAGTGTCAGTTTCTGGACATTATTACACTGAGCTATTTCTGTGGTGTTCTTTCTACAGTAAGTGGAGGCGAGACTTAATCCCTCTACAATAAGTGGGGATGGGTCTTAATCTCGCTACACTAAGTGGGCATGGGTCTTTGTTTCTCTACATGAAATTGGGGCAGGTTTGTTTTCCTAAGTGAAGTGGGGGTGGGTTTGTCTCACTAAAGGAAGTGGAGCACGTCTTTGTCTCAAGATAAAGTGGGGAAGGGTCATAGTTTTTTCTGCAGTAAGTGGGGGCACGTTTTAGTCTCTCCAAAGTAAATGGGGCGGGTATTTATCTCAACTGTTAGTAAAGGCAAGTATTTATCTCCCTAGATGAAGTGGGGGTGGTTTTCTTTTGCTCAATGAAGTGAGGGCCGGTCTTAGTCTTTCTACAGTGAGTGGAAGTGGGTCTTAGTCTTTTTATAGTAAGTGGGGGATGTCTTAATGTTTCTACAGTAAGCGGGGGTGGGTCTTAATGTTTCTACAGTAAGTGGGAGTGGGTCTTAATGTTTCTACAGTAGGTGGGGGTGGGTCTTAATGTTTCTACAGTAAGTGTGGGTGGGTCTTAATGTTTCTACAGTAAGTGGGGGTGGGTCTTAATGTTTCTACAGTAAGTGGGGGTGGGTCTTAATGTTTCTACAGTAAGTGGGGGTGGGTCTTAATGTTTCTACAGTAAGTGGGGGTGGGTCTTAATGTTTCTCACAGTAAGTGGGAGTGGGTCTTAATGTTTCTACAGTAAGTGGGGGTGGGTCTTAATGTTTCTACAGTAAGTGGGGGTGGGTCTTAATGTTTCTACAGTAAGTGGGGGTGGGTCTTAATGTTTCTACAGTAAGTTGGGGTGGGTCTTAATGTTTCTACAGTAAGTGGGGGTGGGTCTTAATGTTTCTCACAGTAAGTGGGAGTGGGTCTTAATGTTTCTACAGTAAGTGGGGGTGGGTCTTAATGTTTCTACAGTAAGTGGGGGTGGGTCTTAATGTTTCTACAGTAAGTTGGGGTGGGTCTTAATGTTTCTACAGTAAGTGGGGGTGGGTCTTAATGTTTCTCACAGTAAGTGGGAGTGGGTCTTAATGTTTCTACAGTAAGTGGGGGTGGGTCTTAATGTTTCTACAGTAAGTGGGGGTGGGTCTTAATGTTTCTACAGTAAGTGGGGGTGGGTCTTAATGTTTCTACAGTAAGTGGGGGTGGGTCTTAATGTTTCTACAGTAAGTGGGGGTGGGTCTTAATGTTTCTACAGTAAGTGGGGGTGGGTCTTAATGTTTCTACAGTAAGGGGGTGGGTCTTCATGTTTCTACAGTAAGTGGGGGTGGGTCTTAATGTTTCTACAGTAAGTGGGGGTGGGTCTTAATGTTTCTACAGTAAGCGGGGGTGGGTCTTAATGTTTCTACAGTAAGCGGGAGGGGGTCTTAATGTTTCTACAGTAAGCGGGGGTGAATCTTAATGTTTCTACAGTAGGTGGGAGTGGGTCTTAGTCCTTTTACAGTAAGTGGAAGTGGGTCTTAGTCTTTTTATAGTAAGTGGGGGTGGGTCTTAATGTTTCTACAGTAAGTGGGGGTGGGTCTTAATGTTTCTACAGTAAGCGGGAGGGGGTCTTAATGTTTCTACAGTAAGCGGGGGTGAATCTTAATGTTTCTACAGTAGGTGGGAGTGGGTCTTAATGTTTCTACAGTAGGTGGGAGTGGGTCTTAGTCCTTTTACAGTAAGTGGAAGTGGGTCTTAGTCTTTTTATAGTAAGTGGGGGTGGGTCTTAATGTTTCTACAGTAAGTGGGGGTGGGTCTTAATGTTTCTGCAGTAAGTGGGAGGGGGTCTTAATGTTTCTACAGTAAGTGGGTGTGGGTCTTAATGTTTCTACAGTAAGTGGGGGTGGGTCTTAGTCCTTTTACAGTAAGTGGGGGCGGATCTTAGTCTTTCTACAGTAAGCGCAGGGTGGGTCTTAATGTTTCTATAGTAAGTGGGGGTGGGTCTTAATGTTTCTACAGTAAGTGGGGGTGGGTCTTAATGTTTCTGCAGTAAGTGGGGGTGGGTCTTAATGTTTCTATAGTAAGTGGGGGTGGGTCTTAATGTTTCTACAGTAAGTGGGTGTGGGTCTTAGTCTTTTTACAGTAAGTGGGGGCGGATCTTAGTCTTTCTACAGTAAGCGGGGGTGGGTCTTTGATTCTCTAGATGAAGTCAGGGCAGCCTTGTCTTGCTAAAGGAAGTAGGACTGGCTTTAGTCTCTCAACTGGAAGTGGTGGTGGGTCTTAATCATTTTAGAAAGTGGAGGCAGGTTTTTGGATTTTTCCCTGCTCACCTGACTGTCACACTCCATGCAGGAATAATTGAAATGCATGCTTTCAGTTCAGGGCAAGAGCAATGGATGCTGGTAAGTAAGCAAAAGTAAGTTATAGCACCTACAGTGCTGGCAGAGTGCTGATGAAGAGCAACTGCCCAACTAAAAAAAATTGGTTGCAAGAGCATAGCAACAGGGACAATCCCTGGACATAGAACACTGGTATTTACATGAAAATACATTTTATCTTGAATTTTCTGGCATTTTTGTACATAAATTATTTTTTTTTGTTGATTTTTATGATCCCTGTTTGATGACACTGAATGGAAACCTTCACTGTTTAAGTCCAATCATATTCTATCCTGGTCCTGACCTGGTTAAATAGGTGCATGGCTCATTCTAATACCGCTGAATATTAGACCTGTGTGTCCATCAAGGACAGATTTTCATCCTCTGACATTAACCAATGAAGGATTCCATTCACTGGCAGCATGCAGAGATATTTAAACCTGTAAGGAACTAGAGCGGGAAAAAAAAAAAAATACATGTAACGCAAAAATCCAATTTAAACAATAGGAATAGGTGATTTTCTGATTACACATTCCCTTTAAATATAATACCCCTTAAATTGGCGTTTGTGACTGATAACCATCTTTTTCCCTGTGCATTGTAGAATGCTGCTGTGTGCGGCAGGGAAGGGTTAAGTGCAGGTTGACTAGGTATTTTCAAGGCTTTATAAGCACATTATAAATTAATGAATGCATTCAGCGCTCAGCACACTGCAGCCCGGGGTCTGACAACACAACATGCTGCTGCCTACAGCCCTGCAGAGATGAATGGTCCACATGGGAAGAAGAACTCAACCTTTCCACTCCAATGCAGAGCGCTACTACTATCCTGCAGTATACTCATCAGGTGAGGCTAGTATACACAGGATATAACCAATTGTAAATGAGGTCATTCCCTGTGTGACACAATGACATCACCACTGTATTGTTCGTCTTCTAATACTATTATATTCCTGCCCCTATGTACAAGAATATAACTACTATAATACTGCCCCTATGTACAAGAATAGAACTACTATAATACTGCTCCTATGTACAAGAATAGAACTACTATAATACTGCCCCTATGTACATGAATATAACTACTATAATACTGCCCCTATGTACAAGAATATAACTACTATAATACTGCCCCTATGTACAAGAATAGAACTACTATAATACTGCTCCTATGTACAAGAATAGAACTACTATAATACTGCCCCTATGTACATGAATATAACTACTATAATACTGCCCCTATGTACAAGAATATAACTACTATAATACTGTCCCTATGTACAAGAATAGAACTACTATAATACTGCTCCTATGTACAAGAATAGAACTACTATAATACTGCCCCTATGTACATGAATATAACTACTATAATACTGCCCCTATGTACAAGAATAGAACTACTATAATACTGCTCCTATGTACAAGAATAGAACTACTATAATACTGCCCCTATGTACAAGAATAGAACTACTATAATACTGCTCCTATGTACAAGAATAGAACTACTATAATACTGCCCCTATGTACAAGAATAGAACTACTATAATACTGCTCCTATGTACAAGAATAGAACTACTATAATACTGCCCCTATGTACATGAATATAACTACTATAATACTGCCCCTATGTACAAGAATAGAACTACTATAATACTGCTCCTATGTACAAGAATATAACTACTATAATACTGCCCCTATGTACAAGAATAGAACTACTATAATACTGCTCCTATGTACAAGAATAGAACTACTATAATACTGCCCCTATGTACAAGAATAGAACTACTATAATACTGCTCCTATGTACAAGAATATAACTACTATAATACTGCTCCTATGTACATGAATATAACTACTATAATACTGCCCCTATGTACAAGAATATAACTACTATAATACTGCTCCTATGTACAAGAATAGAACTACTATAACACTGCCCCCTATGTACAAGAATATAACTAGCAAACTGAAAAACGCACCAAGTATGAGGACCACTTCATAATAATAAAAAATAGTTAGGCACATATATTAAGATATGAAGCCCCCAAACTGGTAATGGAGTAATCAGGACTCACCAAACTACAATATAGACCACCACACAGAACAAATGGTGAATATGTCCACAGATACACAAAAATAGAGAACCTTTATTGATTAAAATCACATACAAGGAAATAATGGGGGCAAAGCCGGACACAGCGGCACAGCACGCTAAGCAGCAAACAATGGGAGTACACACATGCTAGTAGATGGTCACCAGCGCAAGTGCGCCGCCTAATAGGCAAAAATACTCAAGTATCATAACGACATCTATAAGGGTGACCTTACCAAAGTTCGTATACACCGGCACATGTGGGCTCCCACCCTCCCCGACGCGCGTTTCGGAAGCAAGATGCTTCCTTCCTCAGGGGGCGTGCCAAAAGGAACGCTGGAGCGATCTAAATACAGCTCAGACCGGATGTAGTCACGACTTGCTGCACGCCGAAGACACACCTCTCCCAGCACCTGACGTCACCGCTGATGCTGGTACACATGGGGCCCCATGTGACCAAACAGCAAGCGATGAACGCCGAGCAGGGGGAGGACCAGACACGGCGCTGCAGCACCAAGTGGCCATCTTAGAACTGGTAAATTTGCCAGTATTGCGCTGCAAGTTGCAGCACAGCAAAATGCAGATCGCCTCATATATTAAACCATTTATAACAAATATATATCGGAAACATACCAGAATATAACTACTATAATACTGCTCCTATGTACAAGAATATAACTACTATAATACTGCCCCTATATACAAGAATATAACTACTATAATACTGCTCCTATGTACAAGAATATAACTACTATAATACTGCCCCTATATACAAGAATATAACTACTATAATACTGCCCCTATGTACAAGAATATAACTACTATAATACTGCCCTCTATGTACAAGAATATAACTACTATAATACTGCTCCTATGTACAAGAATATAACTACTATAATACTGCTCCTATGTACAAGAATATAACTAATACTGCCCCTATGTACAGGAATATAACTACTATAATACTGCCGATATGTACAAGAATATAACTACTATAATACTGCCCCCTATGTACAATAATATAACTACTATAATACTGCTCCTATGTACAAGAATATAACTACTATAATACTGCTCCTATGTACAAGAATATAACTACTATAATACTGCTCCTATGTACAAGAATATAACTACTATAATACTGCTCCTATGTAGAAGGATATAACTACTATAATACTGCCCCTACGTACAAGAATATAACTACTATAATACTGCTCCTATGTAGAAGAATATAACTACTATAATACTGCTCCTATGTAGAAGAATGTAACTACTATAATACTGCCAATATGTACAAGAATATAACTGCTATAATACTGCCTCCTATGTACTAGAGTATAACTACCATAATACTTTTTTTTTTCAGGCAGCCTCTTCCTTGATCATCGTCCTCTGTAGATTAGTGGTGATGAGGTTTTAACTTTTCCTGACACATATTAGCATACTAGATGGTGGCCCGTTTCTAAGGCATCGGGTATTCTAGAATATGTATGTCGCTTATTTATGAAGATTTCAGAATAATGCAATGAATACACAGGATTCGGCCGGCCGGGCGCGACCAATTAGCGAAGCGTGGTTCAAATCCCGCGTCAATTCGTGGCCGGACTGCGCATGTTGCTGATTGGTTGCGCCTGGCCAGGCACGACCAATCAGTGAAGCCAGGGCCAGCTCCAGGTTTTTGAGGGCCCCGGGCGAAAGAGTCTCACAGCCCACATAGCATATAACACAGCCCACGTAGTATATAGCACAGCCACATAGTATATAGCACAGCCACGTAGTATATAGCACAACCACGTAGTATATAGCACAGCCACGTAGTATATAGCACAGCCACGTAGTATATAGCACAGCCACGTAGTATATAGCACAGCCACGTAGTATATTGCACAGCCACGTAGTATGTTGCACAGCCATGTAGTATATGGCACAGCCACATAGTATATAGCACTGCCAAGTAGTTTATAGCACAGCCCACGTAGTATATAGCACAGCCCATGCAGTATATACCACAGTCCACGTAGTATATAGCACAGCTCACGTAGTATATAGCATAGCCCATGCAGTATATAACAGCCCACGCAGTATATAACACAGCACACGTAGTATATAGCACAGCCCACGTAGTATATAGCCAGGGTCGGCTCCAGGTTTTCATGGGCAATGGGCGAAAGAGTCCGAGTGGGACCCTTTAACACATACCACAATTCATAATGCACCGATACGGCAGAGAAATATAGGTATAGTACAATGCCAAAGATTTCACTTACTTCTTACATTACATGAGTGATATCTATTGTACATTCTACATTAGCTCAGAAACCGGACAGTATAGTCCTCTATACAGAATAATGAGCTCCATATATTGCTCCAAAGAGAATAATGAGCCCCATATATTGCCCCATACAGTATAATGGCCCCATATAGTGCTCCATACAGTATAAATGGCACCACATAGTCCTCTATACAGAATAATGAGCCTCATATATTGCTCCAAACAGAATAATGAGCCTCATATAATGCTCCATACAGTATAATGGGCACCACAGAGTGCTCCATACAGAATGAGCCGCATATATTGCTCCATACGGAATTGATCCCATATAATGCTCCATACAGTATTGTGAGCCACATATAATTCTCCATACAGTATATGATGTGTTGTGAATTCTGTGGCAGAGCTCCCTCCTGTGGTCACAAGTGGTACTTCGGCTGATTCTGTCTATGAGCTTCCGTTGGTGGATGTGAGTGGTACTGCGGCTTCTGAGTTTCCTTCCTCAGGTGATGTGGTGAAGTCGTCAGGTGCTGCTCTATTTAACTCCACCTAGTGCTTTGCTCCTGGCCTCCAGTCAATGTTCTAGTATTGGTCTTGCTTCCTCCTGGATCGTTCCTGTGGCCTGTCTGCTCTGCATAAGCTAAGTTTTGCTAGTGTTATTTTTGTTTGCTATTTTTTCTGTCCAGCTTGCATTATTGGTTTTTCTTGCTTGCTGGAAGCTCTGGGACGCAGAGGGAGCACCTCCGTACCGTTAGTCGGTGCGGAGGGTCTTTTTGCCCCCTCTGCGTGGTTGTTTGTAGGGTTTTGTGTTGACCGCAAAGCAATCTTTCCTATCCTCGGTCTGTTCAGTAAGTCGGGCCTCACTTTGCTAAATCTATTTCATCTCTGCGTTTGTATTTTCATCTCAACTCACAGTCATTATATGTGGGGGGCTGCCTTTTCCTTTGCTGTATCTCTCTGAGGCAAGATAGGCTTATTTTTCTATCTTCAGGGCTAGCTAGTTTCTCAGGCTGTGCTCGAGGCGCATAGGTCTGGTCAGGAGCGCTCCACGGCTACCTCTAGTGTGGTTGGATAGGATTAGGGATTGCGGTCAGCAGAGTTCCCACGTCTCAGAGCTCGTCCTATGTTTTTTGGTAATTGTCAGGTCACTTTGTGTGCTCTGAACTTCAATGTCCATTGTGGTTCTGAATTACCTGTTCATAACAGTACTGGAGGCCCAAAGTACTAATGCTTCTCAATAGAGGGAAAAAAGAAGTTCTGAGACCATTTTTTTTTCTTTGCACTGTGTTTTGCCTTTTTTTTCCCCTAGACATTTGGGTGGTTCAGGACACAGGTGTAGTGATGGACATTAAAGGGCTGCCTTCATGTGTGGATCATCTCACTGCAAGAGTACAAAATATTCAAGACTTTGTGGTTCAGAATTCTATGTTAGAACCAAGAATTCCTATTCCTGATTTGTTTCCTGGAGAAAGAGCTAAATTTATGAGTTTCAAAAATAATTGTAAACTTTCTGGCTTTGAAACCTCGCTCCTCTGGTGACTCAGTTCAACAAGTTAGGATCATTATTTCTTTATTACGTGGCGACCCTCAAGACTGGGCATTTTCCCTTGCGCCAGGAGATCCTGCATTATGTAATATTGATGCGTTTTTCCTGGCGCTCGGATTGCTGTACGATGAACCTAATTCGGTGGATCAGGCAGAGAAAAATTTGCTGGGTCTGTGTCAGGGTCAGGATGAGATAGAGATTTATTGCCAGAAGTTTAGAAAGTGGTCCGTGCTCACTCAATGGAATGAAGTTGCGCTGGCAGCTATTTTCAGAAAAGGTCTCTCTGAAGCCCTTAAGGATGTCATGGTGGGATTTCCTATGCCTGCTGGTCTGAATGAGTCTATGTCTTTGGCCATTCAGATCGGTCGACGCCTGCGTGAGCGTAAATCTGTGCACCATTTGGCGGTATTATCCGAGCATAAACCTGAGCCTATGCAGTGCGATAGGACTTTGACCAGAGTTGAAGGGCAAGAACACAGACGTCAGAATGGGCTGTGTTTCTACTGTGGTGATTCCACTCATGCTATCTCCGATTGTCCTAAGCGCACTAAGCGGTTCGCTAGGTCTGCCACCATTGGTACGGTACAGTCAAAATTTCTTTTGTCCGTTACTTTGATCTGCTCTTTGTCATCTTATTCTGTCATGGCATTTGTGGATTCAGGCGCTGCCCTGAATTTGATGGACTTGGAGTATGCTAGGCGCTGTGGGTTTTTCTTGGAGCCCTTGCAGTGTCCTATTCCATTGAGAGGAATTGATGCTACGCCTTTGGCCAAGAATAAGCCTCAGTATTGGACCCAGCTGACCATGTGCATGGCTCCTGCACATCAGGAGGTTATTCGCTTTCTGGTGTTGCATAATCTGCATGATGTGGTCGTGTTGGGGTTGCCATGGCTACAAGTCCATAACCCAGTATTAGATTGGAAATCAATGTCTGTGTCCAGCTGGGGTTGTCAGGGGGTACATGGTGATGTTCCATTTGTCTATTTCGTCATCCACCCCTTCTGAGGTCCCAGAGTTCTTGTCTGATTACCGGGATGTATTTGATGAGCCCAAGTCCAATGCCCTACCTCCGCATAGGGATTGTGATTGTGCTATCGATTTGATTCCTGGTAGTAAGTTTCCTAAAGGTCGACTGTTTAATTTATCTGTACCTGAGCACGCCGCTATGCGGAGTTACGTGAATGAGTCCTTGGAGAAGGGTCATATTCGCCCGTCATCGTCGCCATTGGGAGCGGGGTTCTTTTTTGTGGCCAAGAAGGATGGTTCGCTGAGACCTTGTATAGATTACCGCCTTCTAAATAAAATCACGGTCAAATTTCAGTACCCCTTGCCGCTGCTATCTGATTTGTTTGCTCGGATCAAGGGGGCTAGTTGGTTCACCAAGATAGATCTTCGTGGTGCGTATAATCTTGTGCGTATTAAGCGGGGCGATGAATGGAAAACTGCATTTAATACGCCCGAGGGCCATTTTGAGTACCTAGTTATGCCATTCGGACTTGCTAATGCTCCATCGGTGTTTCAGTCCTTTATGCATGACATCTTCCGAGAGTACCTGGATAAATTCCTGATTGTATACTTGGATGATATTTTAGTCTTCTCGGATGATTGGGAGTCTCATGTGAAGCAGGTCAGAATGGTGTTCTAGGTCCTGCGTGCTAATTCTTTGTTTGTGAAGGGATCAAAGTGTCTCTTTGGTGTTCAGAAGGTTTCATTTTTGGGGTTCATTTTTTCCCCTTCTACTATCGAGATAGACCCTGTTAAGGTCCAAGCCATCCATGATTGGACTCAGCCGACATCTCTGAAAAGTCTGCAAAAGTTCCTGGGCTTTGCTAATTTTTATCGTCGCTTCATCTGTAATTTTTCTAGTATTGCTAAACCATTGACCGATTTGACCAAGAAGGGTGCTGATGTGGTCAATTGGTCTTCTGCTGCTGTGGAAGCTTTTCAAGAGTTAAAGCGTCGTTTTTCTTCTCCCCTGTGTCTTGTGTCAACCAGATGTTTCGCTTCCGTTCCAGGTCGAAGTTGATGCTTCTGAAATTGGAGCGGGGGCTGTTTTGTCGCAAAGAGGTTCTGATTGCTCGGTGATGAAGCCATGCGCCTTCTTTTCCAGGAAGTTTTCACCTGCTGAGCGAAATTATGATGTTGGCAATCGAGAGTTGCTGGCCATGAAGTGGGCATTCGAGGAGTGGCGTCATTGGCTTGAAGGATCTAAGCATCGCGTGGTGGTCTTGACTGATCACAAGAACTTGACTTATCTCGAGTCTGCCAAACGGTTGAATCCTAGACAGGCTCGTTGGTCGCTGTTTTTCTCCCGTTTTGACTTTGTGGTTTCGTACCTTCCTGGCTCTAAAAATGTGAAGGCGGATGCCCTGTCTAGGAGTTTTGTGCCCGACTCTCCGGGTTTGTCTGAGCCGGCGGGTATTCTCAAAGAGGGAGTAATTTTGTCTGCCATCTCCCCTGATTTGCGGCGGGTGCTGCAAAAATTTCAGGCTAATAAACCTGATCGTTGCCCAGCGGAGAAACTGTTTGTCCCTGATAGGTGGACGAATAAAGTTATCTCTGAGGTTCATTGTTCGGTGTTGGCTGGTCATCCTGGAATCTTTGGTACCAGAGATTTAGTGGCTAGATCCTTTTGGTGGCCGTCTCTGTCGCGGGATGTGCGTTCTTTTGTGCAGTCCTGTGGGATTTGTGCTCGGGCTAAGCCCTGCTGTTCTTGTGCCAGTAGGTTGCTTTTGCCCTTGCCGGTCCCGAAGAGGCCTTGGACACATATCTCTATGGATTTTATTTCGGATCTCCCCGTCTCTCAAAAAATGTCAGTCATTTGGGTGGTTTGTGATCGCTTCTCTAAGATCATCCATTTGGTACCCTTGTCTAAATTACCTTCCTCCTCTGATTTGGTGCCATTGTTCTTCCAGCATGTGGTTCGTTTACATGGCATTCCAGAGAACATCGTTTCTGACAGAGGTTCCCAGTTTGTTTCGAGGTTTTGGCGAGCCTTTTGTGCTAGGATGGGCATTGATTTGTCTTTTTCCTCGGCTTTCCATCCTCAGACAAATGGCCAGACCGAACGAACCAATCAGACCTTGGAAACATATCTGAGATGCTTTGTTTCTGCTGATCAGGATGATTGGGTGTCCTTCTTGCCTTTGGCTGAGTTCGCCCTTAATAATCGGGCCAGCTCGGCTACCTTGGTTTCGCCGTTTTTCTGCAATTCTGGGTTCCATCCTCGTTTCTCTTCAGGGAAGGTTGAGTCTTCGGACTGTCCTGGTGTGGATACTGTGGTGGACAGGTTACAGCAGATTTGGACTCATGTAGTGGACAATTTGACCTTGTCCCAGGAGAAGGCTCAACGTTTCGCTAATCGCAGACGCTGTGTGGGTCCCCGACTTCGTGTTGGGGATTTGGTTTGGTTGTCATCTCGTCATATTCCTATGAAGGTTTCCTCTCCTAAGTTTAAGCCTCGTTTCATTGGTCTGTATAGGATTTCTGAGGTTCTTAATCCTGTGTCTTTTCGTTTGACCCTTCCAGATTCTTTTTCCTTCCATAACGTATTCCATAGGTCATTGTTGCGGAGATACGTGGCACCTATGGTTCCATCTGTTGATCCTCCTGCCCCGGTTTTGGTGGAGGGGGAGTTGGAGTATATTGTGGAGAAGATTTTGGATTCTCGTGTTTCGAGACGGAAACTCCAGTATCTGGTTAAGTGGAAGGGTTATGGTCAGGAAGATAATTCCTGGGTCTTTGCCTCTGATGTCCATGCTGCCGATCTTGTTCGTGCCTTTCATATGGCTTATCCTGGTCAGCCTGGGGGCTCTGGTGAGGGTTCGGTGACCCCTCCTCAAGGGGGGGTACTGTTGTGAATTCTGTGGCAGAGCTCCCTCCTGTGGTCACAAGTGGTACTTCGGCTGATTCTGTCTACGAGCTTCCGTTGGTGGATGTGAGTGGTACTGCGGCTTCTGAGTTTCCTTCCTCAGGTGATGTGGTGAAGTCGTTAGGTGCTGCTCTATTTAACTCCACCTAGTGCTTTGCTCCTGGCCTCCAGTCAATGTTCTAGTATTGGTCTTGCTTCCTCCTGGATCGTTCCTGTGGCCTGTCTGCTCTGCATAAGCTAAGTTTTGCTAGTGTTATTTTTTGTTTGCTATTTTTTCTGTCCAGCTTGCATTATTGGTTTTTCTTGCTTGCTGGAAGCTCTGGGACGCAGAGGGAGCACCTCCGTACCGTTAGTCGGTGCGGAGGGTCTTTTTGCCCCCTCTGCGTGGTTGTTTGTAGGGTTTTGTGTTGACCGCAAAGCAATCTTTCCTATCCTCGGTCTGTTCAGTAAGTCGGGCCTCACTTTGCTAAATCTATTTCATCTCTGCGTTTGTATTTTCATCTCAACTCGCAGTCATTATATGTGGGGGGCTGCCTTTTCCTTTGGGGTATTTCTCTGAGGCAAGATAGGCTTATTTTTCTATCTTCAGGGCTAGCTAGTTTCTCAGGCTGTGCTCGAGGCGCATAGGTCTGGTCAGGAGCGCTCCACGGCTACCTCTAGTGTGGTTGGATAGGATTAGGGATTGCGGTCAGCAGAGTTCCCACGTCTCAGAGCTCGTCCTATGTTTTTTGGTAATTGTCAGGTCACTTTGTGTGCTCTGAACTTCAATGTCCATTGTGGTTCTGAATTACCTGTTCATAACAATGATGGGCCCCATCTATTGCTCCATATATGATGGGCCTCATATAATGCTCCATACAGTATATGATCGGCCCTATACAGTATACTGAGTCCCATATATTGTTCCATACAGAATGGGCCCATATAATACTCCTTACAGAATGGTTCCCATATATAATGCTCCAAAAATAATTGGCCCCATATAATGCTCCATATATAATTGGCCAAATAAAATGCTCCATATATAATTAGTCCCATAAGATGCTTCATATATTATTGGCCCCATATACTGCTCCATATGTAATTGGCCCCATATACTGCTCCATATTGAATTGGCCCCATAAGATGCTCCATATTACATTAGCCCCATATACTGCTCCCTATAGAATGGGCTTCATAAGATGCTCCCTATATTATTGGTCCCATATAATGCTCCATATATGGCCCCTTCTGATGGTCCCCATATATTGCTCCAAATATTAAAAAAAATTGAAATACTCATCTCTCGTTGCTTGTTGCTGCTATGGACTCCTCACCGTCGGCGTCTTCCTGCTCTCTGTGCTGCGACTGCTCAGGCAGAGGGCGCGCACTGGTGATGTCATCGCGCCCTCTGACCTGAACATCACAGTCAGAGGATGGAAGATGCTGCAGTGCTTGAACCGGGACAGGTAAGTATCGCAAGTGCCGGGGCCCAGAGCAGGCGGGGGGTCCACTTGCGGGGGCCGGCACTATAGGCAGGGCCCCTTGCCTGCTCAGAGGCCCGGCATTTGCCCGGGTGCGCCGGGTGCTGACGCCGGCCCTGTATATGGCACAACCCACATAGTATATAGCACAGCCCACGCAGTATATAACACAGCCCACGCAGTATATAACAGCCCACGTAGTATATAGCACAGCGACGTAGTATATAGCACAGCCCACGTAGTATATTGCCCAGCCACGCAGTATATATCACAGCCCACGTAGTATATAGCACAGCCCACGCAATATGTCACAGCCCACGTAGTATATATCACAGCCCATGTAGTATATAGCACAGCCCACGCAGTATATACACAGCCCACATAGTATATAACACAGCCCACGTAGTATATAGCAATGTGGGCACCATATCCCTGTTAAAAAAAAAAGAATTAAAATAAAAAATAGTTATATACTCACCTTCCCAGATCCAACCAAGGCCTTTAGCGATGCTCCTTGCGACGGCAGCATCAATTGTAAAAAGTTGGGCACACTTACAGGGTTAATGGCAGTGTTAACGGACTGCTAAAACGCTATGTGGGCACTGACTGAGGGGAGTATGGAGGGGGCACTGACTGGAGGGGAGTAGGGAGGGGCCAATTCGCGGCCGGACTGTGCCTGTCGCTGATTGGTCGTGCCCAGCCGGCTGCGATCAATCAGTGACGCGGGATTTCCGTGACAGACAAACAGACAGAAGTGGACCTTAGATGATTACATATAGAGATTTCGGAGGGACGAGCTGATTTGGGTCAGCCATCTAGATCCCCTGCCATGTAGGACATCCGCCTCCGTCCTCTGACCCCCTGTATAGCAGGTGTTGTCCATGGTGCAGGGACCTCCGGCCAATATCCCCAGTAACTCTAAGTCCTTGATTCCTCCTCTCCTGTCATATTAGTATGATGGGGAAGGCGACATTGGGGCGTCATCCCCCGATAGTCCAGATGTTCTAGGTCTGCCGCACTCCTGAGGACCATATGCTTTCATGCGAGATCCCATGAGATTGATTTATTTTACTCCACCACCCACTGTATAACAGCAAATACTACATCTCCCACAATTCCCTGCAGTACGGCAAATCAAACAGTAGGACAATTAATGTCCACTCTAACACTTTCTGTGCTGATTTACTAACACAGAGCTCCAAATACTCTGCTGCACGTAGATCGAAATGATAATATTCTGTCTACCTGCAGCCACCACTAGAGGGAGCTCACTGCATACTGTTTAGTCAATGACTTTTTTTTTCCATAGTCCCTTGCTCCCCCTGGTGGTGACTTCTGGTAGCTCCATATGGAGGTGTGATCTGAGTTTCTGAGAGTTAACTGGAAGCAGCAGAAGTTTGAGTTCAGCTCTTGATGTGACAGAAGAAGTGGAAGTAGATACAAGTTCAGATATACCCTGAAACCACACCCAGAATATGCCACTCTGGGGGGCTACGTCTACATGCCGATCCCCGCTCTTCACAAGTATTGTCACAGATAGCGGCTGATTTAGGCAAACTCTGGGTTGAGTTTTTCTGTCCCTGTACGTGTAAAGCTTCCCCTCGGGGGCCGAGTCACAACTAGTTACTCTCCTTGAGACTTGGCTGCACAGTATCCTCTTGCTCAGCAATGACCCCAGCAATGGTCCCAGAAATGACCCCAGCAATGGTCCCAGAAATGACCCCAGCAATGGTCCCAGAAATGACCCCAGCAATGGTCCCAGAAATGACCCCAGCAATGGTCCCAGAAATGGCCCCAGAAATTACCCCAGGAATGGTCCCAGAAATGTCCCAAGCAATGACCCCAGCAATGGCCCCAGCAATGACCCCACCAATGGCCGGCCTCTGTCTGTGCCTGGCCGAGGCCTGCTGTGAACACAACATTCACAGGATCAAAATCAGCAGCAGCCTGTGGGCCCTCGGCGGACACATGGACATTGTACGCTCAGTGCGCCTCACAATCCGGCCCGGTCCATGGCTCCTAGAGAACAGGAAAGGGAGGGAAATATTATGGGGGAGCTGCCATGTCTGCTGTGTCAGGCATCACCTGCTGTCCAGGGCTGAATGGTCTATAGGTCACCTACGTAAATGCCTCTTCCCCTCTCTGTACAGCGCTGTCCTTACTATTGTCAGAGCCTTACACCAGATCAGCAGCTGAAACACTCTGTGCTGCTGGAAGGCCCCACACCTCGCATGGATCTACTACTTGTCTACATTCCTCTCCATCATTATGGATAAACCATATCACGTGGGCCGCTCTTCCTTCCTCTTTCTCACTGTCAGTGTTTCTTTCCTTCCTTCCCTTCCTTCCTTGCCTGGCTATATTATTTACTTTTTTCTCTCACTATCAGCCTTTATCCTTCCTTTCTTTCATGCAATCCCTGTCTATATTCTTCCTTTCCTTACTCTTTCTCTTTTCATTCTCTTTTTGTTTAGTCATTTCTCTTTTCTTTCTCACTATCAGCTTTCCTTTCTTCCCTGTTTGTTATTACTTTATTGTGTTTAATTTCTGTACTTTCTTTTCTTTCCTCTTGCTTTTTCTTTCTATCTTCTTTTTCTTTCTCACTGTTGGCTTTTCTCTCTCTGTTCTCTCATCGTTCTCTTGTCTCTTTTTCTCTTTACTTTTACGTTCTCTCGTCTCACCCTCTCTCTCCTCTCTCCCTCCCTCCCTCTCTCTGTTTTCTCTCATCTCTTTCTCTCTCCTCTCTTTCTCCCTCTCTGTTTCTCTCTGTTCTCTCATCCTCTCTATCTTTCTCATCGTTCTCTCCCTTTCTCTCCCTCTCTATTTCTCGTCTCTGTTCTCTCATCATTCTTTCCTCTCTCTGTCCCTCTCTTTTTCTCACTTTTTCTTTCTCTCTCCCTCTTTCTTTCTCCCTCTCTCTCTCTCCTCCCTTTTTCTCGCTGTCTCTCTTTCTCTCTCCTCTTTCTCTCTCTCCCTCTCTTTCTCTCATCATTCTCTCTCCCTCTCTCCTCCCTTTCTCTCCCTTTCTCTCCTCTCTCCCTCTTTCTCTCTCTCTCCTCCCTTTCTCTCTCCATCTCTCTCTCTCCTCCCTTTCTCTCTCCCTCTCTCACCCATCTTCTCTATCCCTCTCTTTCTCTCTCCTCTTTCTCTCTCTGTCTCTTCTCTTTCTCTCTCCCTCTTTCTCTCCTCCCTTTCTCTCCATCTCTCTCTCCTCTCTTTCTCCTCTTTCTCTCTCCTCTTTCTCTCTCCTCTTTCTCTCTCTCCCTCTCTCTTTCTCTCATTGTTCTCTCTCCCTCTTTCTCCCTGTCTCTCTCCCTCTTTCTCTCTCTCGCCCATCTTCTCTCTCCCTCTCTCCTCTTTCTCTCTCCCTCATTCTCTCTTTCTCTCTCTTTCTCTCATCGTTCTCTCTCCCTCTCTGTTTTCTCATCGCTCTCATCCCTCTATTTCTCCATCGATCTGACACCTGTTTCTGTAGTATCTCCCCATACACCGTACTTGCGCCCACAGTTGCGCCGTCCGCTCGGCAGCACTGTCCGTTTTATGCTGGAGAAATCCTCCATACCATCTGTCCATCCGCCATCGTTTCCGCCCCTTCTGGATGGCGCCCCCATTACATAAAGTGCCGCTTAATAGGAGGAATAAGGTATGAAGAGATATTAAATAGTGTCGGCGGCCCTCCCCGCTTGGATACACCGGCTCCATTTTGAAGGTTCGTCTCGTATTAACATTTAAATTGAAGACGTCTTTTCCAGCGGACGACGACTCCGGAGAAGGGAAGAAAGAGATAGGAAGAGACAGGGCATCTGCATTTATATAGAAACTAGTTAAAAGGAGAAGAAAAAGCCGCCTCGCAGGGAGAATCTTTGTATTAACTCCTTGATCCGGAGCTTCTAGGTACCAGGGATTACTGAGATTCATTGTGTTTTGGATTATGGAGGAGTTTAAAGGGATTTTTCTATATTTTTTTATAGAAATAGCGCCACCTTTGTACATTGGCCATGTTTGGTATTGCAACTCAGCCCACCCGATTGCGTGAGAGTCTGTAACCAGTCCCTGCAATGAGGGTCCCAAAAGAAAGTCCCCCCCTTGACACACCCCACCACCCCTTTAATCTGGAACCAAAAACTCCTATTGGGGGTTAAAGTGTAATTTTTTCCATTTTTTTTTTTTTTTGGGGGGGGGTCTTATTTTTACGTCGTTCATTGTGCAGTAATAGTGACCTGATTGTCCAGCTCAGTCCAATATACAGCGATATCAAACTTGTATAGTTTTTTATATATATATTTAGCAGCTAAAATAAATTACAATTTAAAAAAAAAAAAAATGTAGAAAAACTATATATTATGCTTTGTGTCGCCATTTTTTTTTTTAAATTAATTTTCCGGCCATTCAGCTGTGTGAGAACTCTTTTTTTTTTTTTTAAGTTTGATGAGCCAGCATTGTGAAATTATAACATTTTGGGGTAGATAAGATGTTTTTATTACAATCAAAATCAATCGGTTATAGGTCAAGAAGGGATTAAAGCTGAAATCCAGAGAAAATGTCATTTCCAATTGCCACCACTAGAGGGAGCTTCGGAGTTCGCTGCATACAGGTTCCATTATTGAGTTCAATGTGTGATCAGTATGCACTAAGCGACTCCGCTCCCTCTAGTGGTGGCCGCAGGCAGCCACAATGTTTGTGGTTTCAATCTTTGTCTATGAAAGAGAATTTGGAGTTTTGGATCAAAATTACTGCTCAGACTAAAATATAAACAAGATCAAAATGGTAATTTTAGATATAAAATGGGGCAGAGGATCGACTGTTTAAGGGCAGCTCCTGAAGGACCCTATGCCCATGCATTATAGCCTATTGATTTCAGCAGCCACTGTGTAGTGCTTTTTTTCTCCTGCGGGGGCGCTGCAGGGAAAGTGACTTCATTCTCCAATGAATACCAGGAAATCTCCAGGAAAAGTGTCATTCTCACAGTTCTATATGGTTGATTTAATTGTGCTTATTTCTTACACCCCACGGCTTTCATCAAGTCCCTTTTTGACACTTGTCATTTGTCACTTCCAAGGAAATTATTAAGACGTTTCTTGAAGTGTGAAGTCACAGCCTTTATCTTATCTTTTACACATCTGCCCCGACACCCTGAATCTGCTGCAGTAACGGGTGTGATGTGAATGGCAGGTTGTCCATGTGCGGCCCCTGTCACTAACATATAAGACTAAGTCGCCATTTCCCAAAAACCACCTTACACTTATCAAGCTACGACTTAAAGGGGTCATCTCACCCGCAGGATATGTGATGACTGTATCATCCCTGGGGTCTAACCAACATGATAAACCCCATCAATCATGAGATCAGAGATTTTGTGTCCTCTATGGAAATGTGTACCGCTCCGTTCACTTTCTGCCGCTCCGTTCACTTTCTGCCGCTCCGTTCACTTTCTGCCGCTCCGTTCACTTTCTGCCGCTCCGTTCACTTTCTGTCGCTCCGTTCGCCTTCTGCAGCTCCGTTCGCTTTCTGCCGCTCCGTTCGCTTTCTGCCGCTCCGTTCGCTTTCTGCCGCTCCGTTCACTTTCTGCAGCTCCATTCGCTTTCTGCCGCTCCGTTCGCTTTCTGCCGCTCCGTTCGCTTTCTGCCGCTCCGTTCGCTTTCTGCCGCTCCGTTCGCTTTCTGCCGCTCCGTTCGCTTTCTGCCGCTCCGTTCGCTTTCTGCCGCTCCGTTCGCTTTCTGCCGCTCCGTTCGCTTTCTGCCGCTCCGTTCGCTTTCTGCCGTTCCGTTCGCTTTCTGCCGCTCCGTTCCCTTTCTGCCGCTCCGTTCACTTTCTATCGCTCCGTTCACTTTCTGCCGCTCCGTTCGCTTTCTGCCGCTCCGTTCATGGAAATGTGTACTGCTCCGTTCACTTTCTGCAGCTCCATTCGCTTTCTGCCGATCCGTTCGCTTTCTGCCGCTCCGTTCACTTTCTGCCGCTCCGTTCACTCTCTACTGCTCTGTTCACTTTCTGCTGCTCTGTTCACTCTCTACTGCTCTGTTCACTTTCTACTGCTCTGTTCACTTTCTGCTGCTCTGTTCACTTTCTGCCGCTCCATTCACTTTCTGCCGCTCCGTTCACTTTCTGCCGCTCGGAGTTCACTTTCTACCGCTCGGAGTTCACTTTCTGCCGCTCCGTTCACTTTCTGCCGCTCCGTTCACTTTCTGCCGCTCCTTTCACACTAGACTTTAGGACCACTTACCTGTTATGTTTGCTAATGACAGGTGTTATGAAGGCAATCCAGAAACACAGTGTGCTTAGCGATCAGAGCGCACACAGTGATCTGACAAATACCCAAAAATACAAGAACGAGCTCTGAGATGTGGAAACTCTGTAGACTGCACACCTGATCCTATCCTAAACACAACTAAAAGTGGCTGTGGATTGCGCCTAACAACTACCTAGGCAACTCGGCACAGCCTAAGAAACTAGATAGCCTGAAGATAGAAAAATAGGCCTGACTTGCCCCAGAGAAATTCCCCAAAGGAAAAGGCAGCCCCCCACATATAATGACTGTGAGTAAGATGAAAAGACAAAACGTAGGGATGAAATAGATTCAGCAAAGTGGGGCCCGATATTCTAGGACAGAGCGAGGACAGTAAAGCGAACTTTGCAGTCTACAAAAAACCCTAAAGCAAAACCACGCAAAGGGGCAAAAAAAAAACCACCGTGCCGAACTAACGGCACGGCGGTACACCCTTTGCGTCTCAGAGCTTCCAGCAAAACAAAAGACAAGCTGGACAGAAAAAAAGCAACAAAAAAGCAAAAGCACTTAGCTATACAGAGCAGCAGGTCACAGGAACAATCAGGAGAAGCTCAGATCCAACACTGAAACATTGACAAGGAGCAAGGATAGCAGCATCAGGCGGAGTTAAGTAATGAAGCAGTTAACGAGCTCACCAGAACACCTGAGGGAGGAAGCTCAGAAGCTGCAGTACCACTTGTGACCACAGGAGTGAATTCAGCCACAGAATTCACAACAGTACCCCCCCCTTGAGGAGGGGTCACCGAACCCTCACCAGAGCCCCCAGGCCGACCAGGATGAGCCGCATGAAAGGCACGAACAAGATCGGAAGCATGAACATCAGAGGCAAAAACCCAGGAATTATCTTCCTGAGCATAACCCTTCCATTTAACCAGATACTGGAGTTTCCGTCTAGAAACACGAGAATCCAAAATCTTCTCCACAATATACTCCAATTCCCCCTCCACCAAAACCGGGGCAGGAGGCTCAACAGATGGAACCATAGGTGCCACGTATCTCCGCAACAACGACCTATGGAATACATTATGTGTGGAAAAGGAGTCTGGGAGGGTCAAACGAAAAGACACAGGATTGAGAACCTCAGAAATCCTATACGGACCAATTAAACGAGGTTTAAATTTAGGAGAGGAAACCTTCATAGGAATATGACGAGAAGATAACCAAACCAGATCCCCAACACGAAGTCGGGGACCCACACGGCGTCTGCGATTAGCGAAAAGTTGAGCTTTCTCCTGGGACAAGATCAAATTGTCCACTACCTGAGTCCAGATCTGCTGCAACCTATCCACCACAGAATCCACACCAGGACAGTCCGAAGACTCAACTTGTCCTGAAGAGAAACGAGGATGGAACCCAGAATTGCAAAAAAATGGAGAAACCAAGGTAGCCGAGCTGGCCCGATTATTAAGGGCGAACTCAGCCAACGGCAAAAAGGACACCCAATCATCCTGGTCTGCAGAAACAAAACATCTCAGATATGTTTCCAAGGTCTGATTGGTTCGTTCGGTCTGGCCATTAGTCTGAGGATGGAAAGCCGAGGAAAAGGATAGGTCAATGCCCATCCTACCACAAAAGGCTCGCCAGAACCTTGAAACAAACTGGGAACCTCTGTCAGAAACAATATTCTCAGGAATGCCATGCAACCGAACCACATGCTGAAAGAACAAAGGTACCAAATCAGAGGAGGAAGGCAATTTAGCCAAGGGCACCAGATGGACCATTTTAGAAAAGCGATCACAGACCACCCAAATGACTGACATCTTTTGAGAAACGGGAAGGTCAGAAATGAAATCCATCGAAATATGTGTCCACGGCCTCTTTGGGACCGGCAAGGGCAAAAGCAACCCACTGGCACGAGAACAGCAGGGCTTAGCCCTAGCACAAATCCCACAGGACTGCACAAAAGTACGTACATCCCGTGACAGAGATGGCCACCAGAAGGATCTAGCCACTAACTCTCTGGTACCAAAGATTCCAGGATGACCAGCCAACACCGAACAATGAAGTTCAGAGGTAAGTTTATTAGTCCACCTATCAGGGACGAACAGTTTCTCTGCTGGACAACCATCAGGTTTATTCGCCTGAAATTTTTGCAGCACCCGCCGCAAATCAGGGGAGATGGCAGACACAATGACTCCTTCCTTGAGGATACCCGCTGGCTCAGATAAACCCGGAGAGTCGGGCACAAAACTCCTAGACAGAGCATCCGCCTTCACATTTTTAGAGCCCGGAAGGTACGAAATCACAAAGTCGAAGCGGGCAAAAAATAACGACCAACGGGCCTGTCTAGGATTCAAGCGCTTGGCAGACTCGAGATAAGTCAAGTTCTTATGATCAGTCAATACCACCACGCGATGCTTAGCTCCTTCAAGCCAATGACGCCACTCCTCGAATGCCCACTTCATGGCCAGCAACTCTCGATTGCCCACATCATAATTACGCTCAGCGGGCGAAAACTTCCTGGAAAAGAAAGCACATGGTTTCATCACTGAGCAATCAGAACCTCTCTGTGACAAAACCGCCACCTGCTCCAATCTCAGAAGCATCAACCTCGACCTGGAACGGAAGAGAAACATCTGGCTGACACAACACAGGGGCAGAACAAAAACGACGCTTCAACTCCTGAAAAGCTTCCACAGCAGCAGAAGACCAATTAACCAAATCAGCACCCTTCTTGGTCAAATCGGTCAATGGTTTGGCAATGCTAGAAAAATTACAGATGAAGCGACGATAAAAATTAGCAAAGCCCAGGAACTTTTGCAGACTTTTCAGAGATGTCGGCTGAATCCAATCCTGGATGGCTTGGACCTTAACTGGATCCATCTCGATAGTAGAAGGGGTAAAGATGAACCCCAAAAATGAAACTTTCTGCACACCGAAGAGACACTTTGATCCCTTCACAAACAAAGAGTTAGCACGCAGGACCTGAAAAACCATTCTGACCTGCTTCACATGAGACTCCCAATCATCTGAAAAGATCAAAATGTCATCCAAGTAAACAATCAGGAATTTATCCAGATACTCACGGAAGATGTCATGCATAAAAGACTGAAACACAGATGGAGCATTGGCAAGTCCGAACGGCATCACTAGATACTCAAAATGACCCTCGGGCGTATTGAATGCAGTTTTCCATTCATCTCCTTGCCTGATTCTCACCAGATTATACGCACCACGAAGATCTATCTTAGTGAACCAACTAGCCCCCTTAATCCGAGCAAACAAGTCAGATAACAATGGCAAGGGATACTGAAATTTAACAGTGATCTTATTAAGAAGGCGGTAATCAATACACGGTCTCGCGCAAAAACGCAAGCGTTTTGCGACGCGTGCGTCGTTTTTGACGAAAATCGGACGCACAGAAAATGCTACATGTAGCGTTTTCTTGCGTCCGACGCTAGCGTCGGAAACGACGCACGTGGCGAAAAACGCCACCAAAACAACGCACGCGTCCCCTATGTTAAACATAGGGGCGCGTCGCCGCTGCGTCGCCGCTGCGTCGCCGACGCAACGGCGACGCGACGCTAATGTGAACGTAGCCATAGCGGCGTGTTCAGGCACGGATAAATTAAATAATCGACCTTTAGGGAATTTACTACCAGGAATCAAATTGATAGCACAATCACAATCCCTATGCGGAGGTAGAGCATCGGACTTGGGCTCTTCAAATACATCCTGATAATCAGACAAGAACTCTGGGACCTCAGAAGGGGTGGATGACGAAATCGACAAAAATGGAACATCACCATGTACCCCCTGACAACCCCAGCTGGATACCGACATGGAATTCCAATCCAATACTGGATTATGGGTTTGTAGCCATGGCAACCCCAACACGACCACATCATGCAGATTATGCAACACCAGAAAGCGAATAACTTCCTGATGTGCAGGAGCCATGCACATGGTCAGCTGGGCCCAGTATTGAGGTTTATTCTTGGCCAAAGGTGTAGCATCAATTCCTCTCAATGGAATAGGACACCGCAAAGGCTCCAAGAAAAACCCACAACGTTTAGCATAATCCAAATCCATCAGATTCAGGGCAGCGCCCGAATCCACAAACGCCATGACAGAAAACGACGACAAAGAGCATATCAAAGTAATGGACAGAAGGAATATGGACTGTACAGTACCAATGACGGCAGACCTAGCGGACCGCTTAGTGCGCTTAGGACAATCAGAAATAGCATGAGTGGAATCACCACAGTAGAAACACAGACCATTCAGACGTCTGTATTCCTGCCATTCAACTCTAGTCATAGTCCTATTGCACTGCATAGGCTCAGGTTTAACCTCAGGCAGTACCGCCAAACGGTGCACAGATTTACGCTCGCGCAAGCGTCGACCGATCTGAATGGCCAAAGACAAAGACTCATTCAAACCAGCAGGCATAGGAAATCCCACCATGACATCCTTAAGAGCCTCAGAGAGACCCTTTCTGAACAAAGCTGCCAGCGCAGATTCATTCCACTGAGTGAGTACTGACCATTTCCTAAATTTCTGACAATATACTTCTATATCATCCTGACCCTGGCACAAAGCCAGCAAATTTTTCTCAGCCTGATCCACTGAATTAGGCTCATCGTACAGCAATCCGAGCGCCAGGAAAAACGCATCGACACTACTCAATGCAGGGTCTCCTGGCGCAAGAGAAAATGCCCAGTCTTGAGGGTCGCCGCACAAAAAAGAAATAATAATCAAAACCTGTTGAATAGGATTACCAGAAGAATGAGGTTTCAAGGCCAGAAATAGCTTACAATTATTTTTGAAACTTAGAAACTTAGTTCTATCTCCAAAAAACAAATCAGGAATAGGAATTCTTGGTTCTAACATAGATTTCTGATCAATAGTATCTTGAATTTTTTGTACATTTATAACGAGATTATCCATTGAAGAGCACAGACCCTGAATATCCATGTCCACACCTCTGTCCAGAATCACCCAAATGTCTAGGGGAAAAAAAAAAGTGAACACAGAGCAGAAAAAAAAAAAAAAATGATGTCAGAACTTTTTCTTTCCCTCTATTGAGAATCATTAGTTGGGCTCCTTGTACTGTTATGTTTGCTAATGACAGGTGTTATGAAGGCAATCCAGAAACACAGTGTGCTTAGCGATCAGAGCGCACACAGTGATCTGACAAATACCCAAAAATACAAGAACGAGCTCTGAGACGTGGAAACTCTGTAGACTGCACACCTGATCCTATCCTAAACACAACTAAAAGCGGCTGTGGATTGCGCCTAACAACTACCTAGGCAACTCGGCACAGCCTAAGAAACTAGCTAGCCTGAAGATAGAAAAATAGGCCTGACTTGCCCCAGAGAAATTCCCCAAAGGAAAAGGCAGCCCCCCACATATAATGACTGTGAGTAAGATGAAAAGACAAAACGTAGGGATGAAATAGATTCAGCAAAGTGGGGCCCGATATTCTAGGACAGAGCGAGGACAGTAAAGCGAACTTTGCAGTCTACAAAAAACCCTAAAGCAAAACCACGCAAAGAGGCAAAAAAAAAACCACCGTGCCGAACTAACGGCACGGCGGTACACCCTTTGCGTCTCAGAGCTTCCAGCAAAACAAAAGACAAGCTGGACAGAAAAAAAGCAACAAAAAAGCAAAAAGCACTTAGCTATACAGAGCAGCAGGTCACAGGAGAAGCTCAGATCCAACACTGAAACATTGACAAGGAGCAAGGATAGCAGCATCAGGCGGAGTTAAGTAATGAAGCAGTTAACGAGCTCACCAGAACACCTGAGGGAGGAAGCTCAGAAGCTGCAGTACCACTTGTGACCACAGGAGTGAATTCAGCCACAGAATTCACAACACTTACCCCAGATCGGTCAGGGTCCCAGTAGTTGGGCCACCATCGTGCATACTTTTATAATCCATACTGCTTAAAGACGGTTTGTGGGACACCTCCATTTTTATATCCCTTGAATATCTCTTTTTGTTGTGATGCATGATGTATGTTGTTAACAAATCAGATGCTTCTATCTGTTCCTCCATGTTCTTATTGTGTGCTCTGAACCAATCAGATGCTTCCCTCTGCTCCTCCCTCTTCTAACTGTGTGTTCTGAACCAATTATTTACTTTCCTCTTCTCTTCCCTTTTCTTACTATATGATCTTAACCCTGCTGTTGTCTTCGGTCAAAAACGACCGACCTTGAACTTCAATATTTTTTTAAATATTCAAGATGCGGCTCTGAACCCCGTGGCCGACCGACCCATCCTCATTTAAGCCAATCAACCACAAGTTTCAGAACCACATCTTGAACAACCCAAAAAATACCAAAGTTCAAAATAGGTCTCCCCAGACTGAAGACAACAGCAGGGTTTTTAAACAATCAGATGCTTCCCTCTGCTCCTCTTTCTTTTTACTGTATGATTTGGGCCAATCAGATTCTCCTCTCTGCTCTTCTCTTTTTTACTGTGTTCTCTGGACCAATCAGATTCTTCCCTCTGCTCCTCCCTCTTTTTGCTGTATGCTCTGGACCAATCAGACACTACAACTCTATTCCTCTCTCTTCTTACTGTGTGTTCTTAACCACTCAGATGCTTCCTTCTGCTCCTCCCTCTTTTTTCTTTGTCTTCTTAACCAATCAGCTGCTTCCCTCTGCTCTTCCCTCTTCTCTCTCACAGCATGAGTATCACTGGGACACTGACTGCAGCTGCATCTCCCTCCTTACCACCCTCCAAATTTTAGTTTTCACTACTTTTTTGACATTTTTTGGGGGATGATATGTCTGGTTTTCTGAGATGTCACAAAGAAGGCCACTATGGGCCGTTGACAAATGAGTGTTAAAGGTGTGAATGCGCCTTATGGGTGTACACAGGTCGTGGCATTACTAGTGCCACTTACTACCGGAAAAAGTTAGGGGAGGGGCTTACACAACTCTTATAGGTATAGGACCATTCCAAACCCCACCCCTTATCTCATATTTTCATGTTATACTTATTTATTTTTACATCACAATAACTATTTGGAAATATATGTAGAGAAATCTTGCAAGGGTAAGTCTAGACTCCGCAGGTACATAAGTAGCAATAGTCCCCGACTCTATCTATTGTACCAAAATATCTAATGAGCGACGGTCATTATCAATGGAGGGGGAGGCGGAGTGGCTGTGACATGGCCTATTGTGAATGGCGGATCTTGTATTATCAGCTCTATATAGAGGTGTTATTGTAATCCTGCCTGTGACGGTAATGAGACTCATGAAAAGTCTTCTGTAAAGTACAGGAAGTTAGTGTGAAAATGTGCAAGATGTCAATTTTTTTGTTTTTAATAAAGATTGTGATGTGAAAAAAATATATTGTCACTATTAAAATAATAATAATAAAATAACTAAAATAATTATTTTTGTTAGCATTATTTATATTTATAAATGTATAATAATAATAATAATTAAAATTGTATATATTATGTTATGTATATAAATATTTTTATATCAATATTTTTAATATATATATATACTGTATATTTGTGTGTGTGTGTGTGTGTGTATATATATATATATATCAAATATAATTTTTAATTATTTTCTATTATTCTTTTAATATTGGCAATATTTTTTTTCACATATGTCAAACTTAAAAAACGTGATATAAACAATATCTAATTTTTTTTGTTAAATGGATTTTGGCTATAAAGAAAAATACTTTATGGTTCCCTGGTGGATTCAATGAGCGCAGAACCCGCTATTTCTGAGGAGTGCTGCGTTTCCCTACAGTGGCCACCACAGGCGAAATGCGGTATTACACAGCTCCTATTAAAACGAATGTACACGCCGGGTCCTCCGAGTCCGTCCAAAATCATTTATATCAAAAAAAGTTTCACAAAGTAATTTTCCAAAACCCGACTCCAAAAGTTAGAGGTCAGACGGTAGGAGAAAAGTGCGAATATTGGAGGCGGGAGCCTTTTTCCGTTGGCATGGCCGAGATTCGGCTAACGGGGGGCAGACGGCACTAAAATGAAGAGCGCTCAGCTTGATTCTATTTAGCGATAAACAGACACGCTGTGTTAATTAAGAGAATTGCGTTTTGCCAGCAAAAAATAGCCCAGCGGGGCGTCCGTCCCGCTGATCAAAGACCAAACTTCTTGATGGAATCTTAAAATGCATTAGGCATGAAATTGCATTTTTGTGAAAAGGGGGAACGAGGGCTACAGTGAGAGCGCGTGGAAAAGAAAGATAGGGGACGGACGGAGGAGGTGGGAGCGGACGAGGATGGACGGCTGCAGATAGAGAGGCGAGCGGTGAAGGAGAAAAGGGCGAAGAGTGCGGAGAAGAAGAAAGAATTCGCACCGCTATGGAAATTGGCGACATCGACTAATATGGTGGATCGGAAACTGTTTCCTCCTATGCAGTTTCCTTAAAAACCAGTAAAAAAAAAATATTAGCACTCGAGGGGGGTATATAAAGCACGTAGAGTATGGCCACGGGGCCCGTGGCTACAGAAAAGATGGTACGGAACTGTGCTTTCTTCTTCTTGTCGTAGCATTTGCCTGCAGCTGCCACTAGGGGGCGCTCACCCCTCCCCCATTTTAACACACCTTGGTTAAATTGATAGTATGAGCGACTATAAGAAATTTTGTAATGTATCTTATCAGAGAAATATTCTTCTTTCTCCACTTATAAGCCACCTCTTCATCTGAAATACATCTTGGTCAAAGCAAAATGAACTTCCGGCTCATGGAGTGATTAGATTAGAGTCTATGGAGAAAGGAGTCAGAGTCAGAGGGGGAGTAGAAATACCCGGAGATGGGTCTGCTGCTTTCTTGTGTTTATGCTGGATTCAAGTCTACACTGCTCAGTACTGAATGGGCAAGAATGTGTTCCATGCCTCTTCTGCTTCTGCGTAGAGACAAGAGAGCATGTCTTTGTGTGTTGTTGTGTATGGCAGACATCATAACAGCTAGGCCACATCTAGCTAAATCGATAGTGCAAGTGAATATAAGACATTTTGGAATATTAATTATCAGAGAAACTTATTTTCTCTACTTAAAAGTCAATTCTTGGTCAAAGGAAGATGTACTTCTGGATCACTGAACGATCAGATTACAGTCGCCTAATGAAGTCTATGGAGGAAGGAAGGTGAGAAAAGGAGCTGTTGTTTTCTAGTAAGTGTTTATGCTGGATTCACGTCTGCACTGCTCAGTAATACTGTATAATGTCTTTCATGGTCCTGCTAATTCTAAACTGCACTACTTTATGTGTGCTGCATATAGGAGACATCATAACAGCTAGTCTCCTTCTACTAGCTAAAGCGATTGTACAAGCGCATATAAGACATTTTGTAATATAGCTCATCTGAGAAACTTACTTTCTCCACTAAAAAGTGACTTCTTCAGCTAAAATCAATTTTGTTCAAAGCACGATGGACTTCTGGCCTATTGATGAATAAAATTGCAGCTGCCTATTAAAGTCTATGGAAGGGAGGAGAGGATAAAACCAGAGTGAAAGAGAGGGGCAGTGACACCTACAATAGGAGCTGTTGTTTTCTAGTAAGTGTTTATGCTGGATTCACATCTACAATGCTCAGTATTGCTGTATTAATGTCTTCCATGCTCCTGCTAATTCTGAACATGTGGCTACATAGATACAAGAGAGCAGGAATCCTTTATGTGTATGTGTGCTGTGTATTGGAGACATTATAACAGTTAGTCCCATCCGCTAGCTAAATCAGTGGTATAAGCAGACATCGCAACTCACTGAGGGATCAGATTACAGCTGCCTTTAAGTCTACTGAAATGAAGGGAGAGGAGCAAAATGACATGGAGGGGCAGTGACATTTAAAGAAAGAGTTCTTCTTTTCTAGTAAGTGTTTATGCTGTAATCACATCTACATTGCTTAGTACTACTGTATAATATGTTCAATGCTGCTGCTAATTTTAACCATGCACTACATAAAGACAAAAGAGCAGGAATCCTTTATGTGTATGTGTGCTGTGTATGGAAGACATCTTAACAGCAAGTCCCTCTCCCCTAGCAAAATCAATAGAATAAACAGATATAACATTCAGCTAAAATCCATATTGGTCAAAGCAAGATGGACTACCAGCTCACTGAGGAATCAGATTACAGCTGCCTATTCAAGTCTATGGAGAGAGGAAGGGAGAAGAAGGGAATGGGCAGTGCCACCTAGACAAGGAGTTGTTTCTTTCTAGTAAGTGTTCATACTGGATTCACATCTACACTGCTCAGTACTGCTGTATAATTTCTCCCATGCAGAAGACTTGCTTAGCACAGAAAGACTGCAGGTGGACAGAATTGAATCATGTATTTCAGCGTTATAGTGAACATGTCTCTGGCAACAAGAAGTGAAGTGATAATGACGGAGATTATGAGCGATGTGCAACCTGCACTGTGTGGCGGGAGGAGTGCGGAAGACACTGAGCCGGCTACAAAGAAGTGTTCTGAATGCAGCCGGTCCCCGTCACCACATGCAGCCCGCTCCTCCGCATGTGTAATGCCGCCACCTCATTGTATTATAAACCCGCTACCACACGCCTCACTGTCTATAAATAGGAGGAAATTGCTCTGAGTTTTTTATCCTTTAGGGAAACGATTACGCTGCCACTCACACCTCTCCCAAATAGCTCTGCAGTTTCCGGTTTCTTCTCTGCCTCCACAATTTTCTCTTTTTTTAGACCTGCTTCCCCGAGCGTCTTACTCTTAATTATGTGTCTCATTTACTGTCTGCTCACGGGGGCCGCCATCATCCTCCGAGAAGTTCTAGAGGCGCGAGCTGCAAGGATCCGACACAAGAGGCCGAATCCCACTGGAGAGGATCATTGTGGAGGAGACGTGGCGGCCGTCACCTCCAGGGGCCGAGTGTCCGACCATAAACCGCATCTATCCATTATCTATTATCTATCTATCATCTATATATTATCTATTATCTATCTATTATCTATCTATAATTATCTATCTATCTGTCTATATTATATCTATCTATTATCTATAATCTATTATCTATTTATTATCTATTTATTATCTATCATCTGTCTATATTATCTATTATCTATTTATTATCTAATATCTATCTATTATCTATCTATTATCTATCTATCTATCTGTCAATTATCTATCTATCCATCTATTATTTATTATCTATCTATTATCTATCTATTATCTGTCTATATTATCTATCTATTATCTATCTATCTATTATCTGTATATTATCCATCTATTATTTATTATCTATCTATTATAGTAACATAGTAACTGTTGTGAATTCTGTGGCAGAGCTCCCTCCTGTGGTCACAAGTGGTACTTCGGCTGATTCTCTCTGTGAGCTTCCGTTGGTGGAGGAGAGTGGTACTGCGGCTTCTGAGTTTCCTTCCTCAGGTGATGTGGTGAAGTCGTTAGGTGCTGCTCTATTTAACTCCACCTAGTGCTTTGATCCTGGCCTCCAGTCAATGTTCTAGTATTGGACCTGTTTCCTCCTGGATCGTTCCTGTGGCCTGCTGCTCTGCATAGCTAAGTTCCGCTTTGCTATTTTGTTTGCTGTTTTTTTCTGTCCAGCTTGTCTATTTGTTTTTTCCTGCTTGCTGGAAGCTCTGGGACGCAGAGGGTGTACCTCCGTGCCGTTAGTTCGGTACGGAGGGTCTTTTTGCCACCTTTGCGTGGTTTTTGTAGGGTTTTGTGTTGACCGCAAAGTTACCTTTCCTATCCTCGCTCTGTTCAGAAAGTCGGGCCTCACTTTGCTAAATCTATTTCATCTCTACGTTTGTCTTTTCATCTTAACTCACAGTCATTATATGTGGGGGCTGCCTTTTCCTTTGGGGTATTTCTCTGAGGCAAGGTAGGCTTATTTTCTATCTTCAGGCTAGCTAGTTTCTCAGGCTGTGCCGAGTTGCATAGGGAGCGTTAGGCGCAATCCACGGCTGCCTCTAGTGTGGTTGGAGAGGATTAGGGATTGCGGTCCCACGTCTCAGAGCTCGTTCTATGTTTTTGGGTTATTGTCAGGTCACTGTATGTGCTCTGACCTCTATGTCCATTGTGGTACTGAATTACCTTATCATAACAGTACTGGAGGCCCAAAGTACTAATGATTCTCAATAGAGGGAAAAAAGAAGTTCTGAGACCATTTTTTTTTCTCTGCACCGTGTTTTGCTTTTTTTTCCCCTAGACATTTGGGTGGTTCAGGACACAGGTGTAGCGATGGACATTAAAGGTCTGTCTTCATGTGTGGATCAGCTCACGGCAAGAGTTCAAAATATTCAAGATTTTGTGGTTCAGAATTCTATGTTAGAACCGAGAATTCCTATTCCTGATTTGTTTTTTGGAGATAGAACTAAATTTCTGAGTTTCAAAAATAATTGTAAACTATTTCTGGCTTTGAAGCCTCGCTCCTCTCGTGACCCAGTTCAACAAGTTAGGATCATTATTTCTTTTTTACGTGGCGACCCTCAGGACTGGGCATTTTCTCTTGCGTCAGGAGATCCTGCATAAAGTAATATCGATGCGTTTTTCCTGGCGCTCGGATTGCTGTACGATGAACCTAATTCAGTGGATCAGGCAGAGAAAAATTTGCTGGCTCTGTGTCAGGGTCAGGATGAGATAGAGGTATATTGTCAGAAATTTAGAAAGTGGTCCGTACTCACTCAATGGAATGAAGGTGCACTCGCAGCTATTTTCAGAAAAGGTCTCTCTGAAGCCCTTAAGGATGTCATGGTGGGATTTCCTATGCCTGCTGGTTTGAATGAGTCTATGTCTTTGGCCATTCAGATCGGTCGACGCTTGCATGAGCGTAAATCTGTGCACCATTTGGCGGTATTACCTGAGCTTAAACCTGAGCCTATGCAGTGCGATAGGACTTTGACCAGAGTTGAACGGCAAGAACACAGACGTCTGAATGGGCTGTGTTTCTACTGTGGTGATTCCACTCATGCTATCTCTGATTGTCCTAAGCGCACTAAGCGGTTCGCTAGGTCTACCACCATTGGTACGGTACAGTCAAAATTTCTTCTGTCCGTTACCTTGATCTGCTCTTTGTCATCATATTCTGTCATGGCATTTGTGGATTCAGGCGCTGCCCTGAATTTGATGGACTTGGAGTATGCTAGGCGTTGTGGGTTTTTCTTGGAGCCCTTGCAGTGTCCTATTCCATTGAGAGGAATTGATGCTACGAATTTGGCCAAGAATAAGCCTCAGTACTGGACCCAGCTGACCATGTGCATGGCTCCTGCACATCAGGAGGTTATTCGCTTTCTGGTGTTGCATAATCTGCATGATGTGGTCGTGTTGGGGTTGCCATGGCTACAAGTCCATAATCCAGTATTAGATTGGAAATCCATGTCTGTGTCCAGCTGGGGTTGTCAGGGGGTACATGGTGATGTCCCATTTCTGACTATTTCGTCATCCACCCCTTCTGAGGTTCCAGAGTTCTTGTCTGATTACCGGGATGTATTTGATGAGCCCAAGTCCGATACCCTACGTCCGCATAGGGATTGTGATTGTGCTATCGATTTGATTCCTGGTAGTAAATTCCCAAAAGGTCGACTGTTTAATTTATCTGTGCCTGAGCACGCCGCTATGCGGAGTTATGTGAAGGAGTCCTTGGAGAAGGGGCATATTCGCCCGTCATCGTCGCCATTAGGAGCAGGGTTCTTTTTTGTAGCCAAGAAAGATGGTTCACTGAGACCTTGTATAGATTACCGCCTTCTAAATAAGATCACGGTTAAATTTCAGTACCCCTTGCCGTTGTTATCTGATTTGTTTGCTCGGATTAAGGGGGCTAGTTGGTTCACCAAGATAGATCTTCGTGGTGCGTATAATCTTATGCGTATTAAGCGAGGCGATGAATGGAAAACTGCATTTAATACGCCCGAGGGCCATTTTGAGTATCTAGTAATGCCATTCGGACTTGCCAATGCTCCATCAGTGTTTCAGTCCTTTATGCATGACATCTTCCGAGAGTACCTGGAAAATTCCTGATTGTGTACTTGGATGACATTTTGATCTTCTCGGATGATTGGGAGTCTCATGTGAAGCAGGTCAGAACGGTGTTTCAGGTCCTGCGTGCTAATTCTTTGTTTGTGAAGGGATCAAAGTGTCTCTTTGGTGTTCAGAAGGTTTCATTTTTGGGGTTCATCTTTTCCCCTTCTACTATCAAGATGGACCCTGTTAAGGTCCAAGCCATCCATGATTGGACTCAGCCGACATCTCTGAAAAGTCTGCAAAAGTTCCTGGGCTTTGCTAATTTTTATCGTCGCTTCATCTGCAATTTTTCTAGTATTGCTAAACCATTGACCGATTTGACCAAGAAGGGTGCTGATGTGGTCAATTGGTCTTCTGCTGCTGTGGAAGCTTTTCAATAGTTGAAGCGTCGTTTTTCTTCTGCCCCTGTGTTGTGTCAACCAGATGTTTCGCTTCCGTTCCAGGTCGAGGTTGATGCTTCTGAGATTGGAGCAGGGGCTGTTTTGTTGCAGAGAAGTTCTGATTGCTCGGTGATGAAACCATGCGCCTTCTTTTCCAGGAAGTTTTCGCCTGCTGAGCGAAATTATGATGTGGGCAATCGAGAGTTGCTGGCCATGATGTGGGCATTCGAGGAGTGGCGTCATTGGCTTGAAGGAGCTAAGCATCGCGTGGTGGTCTTGACTGATCATAAGAACTTGACTTATCTCGAGTCTGCCAAGCGGTTGAATCCTAGACAGGCTCGTTGGTCGCTGTTTTTTGCCCGTTTTGACTTTGTGATTTCGTACCTTCCGGGCTCTAAAAATGTGAAGGCGGATGCTCTGTCTAGGAGTTTTGTGCCCGACTCTCCGGGTTTATCTGAGACGGCGGGTATCCTCAAACAGGGAGTGATTGTGTCTGCCATCTCCCCTGATTTGCAGCGGGTGCTGCAAAAATTTCAGGCTAATAAACCTGATCGTTGCCCAGCGGAGAAACTGTTTGTCACTGATAGGTGGACGAATAAAGTTATCTCTGAGGTTCATTGTTCGGTGTTGGCTGGTCATCCTGGAATCTTTGGTACCAGAGAGTTAGTGGCTAGATCCTTTTGGTGGCCATCTCTGTCGCGGGATGTGCGTACTTTTGTGCAGTCCTGTGGGATTTGTGCTCGGGCTTAGCCCTGCTGTTCTCGTGCCAGTGGGTTGCTTTTGCCCTTGCCGGTCCCGAAGAGGCCTTGGACACATATCTCTATGGATTTTATTTCAGATCTTCCCGTCTCTCAAAAGATGTCAGTCATTTGGGTGGTCTGTGATCGCTTCTCTAAGATGGTCCATTTGGTACCCTTGTCTAAATTACCTTCCTCCTCTGATTTGGTGCCATTGTTCTTCCAGCATGTGGTTCGTTTACATGGCATTCCAGAGAATATCGTTTCTGACAGAGGTTCCCAGTTTGTTTCGAGGTTTTGGCGAGCCTTTTGTGGTAGGATGGGCATTGACTTGTCTTTTTCCTCGGCTTTCCATCCTCAGACTAATGGCCAGACCGAACGAACCAATCAGACCTTGGAAACATATCTGAGATGCTTTGTTTCTGCTGATCAGGATGACTGGGTGTCCTTTTTGCCTTTGGCTGAGTTCGCCCTTAATAATCGGGCCAGCTCGGCTACCTTGGTTTCGCCGTTTTTCTACAACTCTGGATTCCATCCTCGTTTCTCTTCAGGGCAGGTTGAGTCTTCGGACTGTCCTGGTGTGGATACTGTGGTGGACAGGTTGCAGCAGATTTGGACTCATGTAGTGGACAATTTGACCTTGTCCCAGGAGAAGGCTCAACGTTTCGCTAATCGCAGACGCTGTGTGGGTCGCCGCCTTCGTGTTGGGGATTTGGTTTGGTTATCTTCTCGTCATATTTCTATGAAGGTTTCCTCTCCTAAGTTTAAACCTCGTTTCATTGGTCCGTATAGGATTTCTGAGGTTCTTAATCCTGTGTCTTTTCATCTGACCCTTCCAGATTCTTTTTCCATACATAACGTATTCCATAGGTCATTGTTGCGGAGATACGTGGCACCTATGGTTCCATCTGTTGATCCTCCTGCCCCGGTTTTGGTGGAGGGGGAGTTGGAGTATATTGTGGAGAAGATTTTGGATTCTCGTGTTTCAAGACGGAAACTCCAGTATCTGGTTAAGTGGAAGGGTTATGCTCAGGAAGATAATTCCTGGGTCTTTGCCTCTGATGTCCATGCTCCCGATCTTGTTCGTGCCTTTCATATGGCTCATCCTGGTCGTCCTGGGGGCTCTGGTGAGGGTTCGGTGACCCCTCCTCAAGGGGGGGGTACTGTTGTGAATTCTGTGGCAGAGTTCCCTCCTGTGGTCACAAGTGGTACTTCGGCTGATTCTCTCTGTGAGCTTCCGTTGGTGGAGGAAAGTGGTACTGCGGCTTCTGAGTTTCCTTCCTCAGGTGATGTGGTGAAGTCGTTAGGTGCTGCTCTATTTAACTCCACCTAGTGCTTTGATCCTGGCCTCCAGTCAATGTTCTAGTATTGGACCTGTTTCCTCCTGGATCGTTCCTGTGGCCTGCTGCTCTGCATAGCTAAGTTCCGCTTTGCTATTTTGTTTGCTGTTTTTTTCTGTCCAGCTTGTCTATTTGTTTTTTCCTGCTTGCTGGAAGCTCTGGGACGCAGAGGGTGTACCTCCGTGCCGTTAGTTCGGTACGGAGGGTCTTTTTGCCCCCTTTGCGTGGTTTTTGTAGGGTTTTGTGTTGACCGCAAAGTTACCTTTCCTATCATCGCTCTGTTCAGAAAGTCGGGCCTCACTTTGCTAAATCTATTTCATCTCTACGTTTGTCTTTTCATCTTAACTCACAGTCATTATATGTGGGGGCTGCCTTTTCCTTTGGGGTATTTCTCTGAGGCAAGGTAGGCTTATTTTCTATCTTCAGGCTAGCTAGTTTCTCAGGCTGTGCCGAGTTGCATAGGGAGCGTTAGGCGCAATCCACGGCTGCCTCTAGTGTGGTTGGAGAGGATTAGGGATTGCGGTCAGCAGAGTTCCCACGTCTCAGAGCTCGATCTATGTTTTTGGGTTATTGTCAGGTCACTGTATGTGCTCTGACCTCTATGTCCATTGTGGTACTGAATTACCTTATCATAACAAGTAACATAGTTAGTAAGGCCGAAAAAAGACATTTGTCCATCCAGTTCAGCCTATATTCCATCATAATAAATCCCCAGATCTACGTCCTTCTATCTATTATCTATTATCTATCTATGATCTATATATGATCCATCTATCTATTATCCTTCCTTGATCGATCTCATTGTTTGGCTACAAATAATTTAACACCAGAATCTCCATCATTAGCTGATCCTAGAACAGACTCAGAATTGGGTTTGGAACGGGACTCAGAACCAGAGATCCAACCAATGACTCCTCGTCCGTGCATCTGCCTCTCCTATTACACACTGCCTCTCTGTTTCGCACAGACTTGTTTCATCTTCTTCCGGTTCAGCTTCACATGAAGGAAAAAAGAAGTAAAAGAAAAAAAAATGCGTGGAGAACCCATAAAAATGTGGTGTTTGGAATTTCAGGGTTGACATCAGGTGTCTAAGGAGGGTAACATTTCTCTTTGTGTAGAGTGACAAGCCAGGCCTGGCATGTCAGAGTGAGGAGACTTATGGGCCATGCATGCTCCTCTGGGACATTAAATATGCAAATAGTCTCTTCAGAGAGGAGGAGGACTAAGGACTAAGACTTGATAGATGCCAGTGACTATTGCTGGGTGCGAGGAATGATATCGGGGCCGTTTATGGCCGTCTTAGTACTAGGCACGTCGTCACCCCGGGCCGGCATTCTGTTGTGTTGACTATTTCGGTCCTCACTCTCCCGCGCTCCTGCTCAGTACATTAAGTAACTGTTCTCCTGCAGCTTCATACAAAATAAATGGACTTAAAATATTCACAAGTGACTTGTGCGGTGGCGGCCTCTGCTCCTCTGCTTTACGCCATGTGCCTGGAAGAAGCAGCGGGAAGTGAGCAGCAGCAGCAGCGAGCGCTCGGCCGCACTCATTTGATATATCTCACGTACTGGCGGCTGTTTTGTATTCCACCGGAACGATTGTGCAGACGAAGTTGAGCATTTTTTTTTTTTTTGTTTAAAGGCTCTGGCGCTTTTAAAGTTCCTTTTAGTCCACCAGCTTCAACATTCTTCAAAACCAAGGGGCGCCACTCCGGCAGGAGAAATCTACAAATCACTGACTTCTGCTTCCACTTATCTTCGGCTTTGTTCTCTGCGTCGTCGTACAGTATCACGCACACAGCATCGGGAAATTATTTATTTGGGCTCAGGACTAAAGTACTATGACATAGGGTTAGTGCCGATCCGACACCCGGCGCCGCCACTAATCAGTTGTGAGCAGGTCCTGCACTGTATATGGAGCTAGAACAGCGCCATACATTGGGTAGTGGCCATCCTCGGGAACTGCAGTTTAGTGTGTGAGCTGTAGTACCTAGGAACGGCCACTATAAGGCGCAAGGCACTATGGTGTTCTGGCTCTCTATAATTGTATCTTTTGGGATCCGCTGATCGATGGGATGCCAGGTGTTTTACCTGCCTAGCTGTCCTGAGCAATCCCTTTAAAGCAACTCTGTGCTCACAAAATTACCATGGTCAAGCAGAAGGTCAGGGAAGGCTTAATGTCGTCAGTGATGTGAAACCCACAGTATTTTCCTCCAACACACTAAGTGTTGTGAAGATTATGATAAGTTGCATAAATGGGCTGGTTTTATGTGGACATCCATAGAGTGGGTGGGAGGATGTCCACCTTATCTCCACCTGCAGAGCCGGCACCGTCGTGTGCTGACAGGACCTGTGTGATGTCACAGTCATGTGTTCAGTCACATGGGGGAGGAGTCACATGGTCTGGAGCTTAAATAGCTGGGCTCTAGAGGCAGTCGTTGTTCAGCAGGACTGGAGAGAGGATCTCCGGATGTTTGGTTTCCTGAGGAGGAAAGACTGGACTTGTGTTGCTCCAGAGCGAGCTGGTACCCACAAACGTATGGACTCTGTTACAGCATTTTGTTTTCTTTGTTGTTTTCCTGCTTTTGCCTGAAGGGCTGTGTTTACTTTCCCCTTCTTGTTGGTTTATGCTGCCATATAATAAACCAACTGAAGATTTAAAGAGACAGTGTTCCTGTTTTCTACCTTCGTGTACCGCCAAGTGATTTGGACTACCATGCCATGGACAAGCAGAAGTTCAGGGCAGGCAGAGTTCATTCAAGACCAATGACAAGCAGTACTTCAGGGCAGGCAGCGTTCAGTCAAGACTATGGACAAACAGGTCAGGGAAAGCCGAGTTTATTCAAGACCATAGATAAGCAGGTAAAGGCAGGCAAAGTTCATTCAACACCATGCATGGTCAAGAAGAAGGTCAGGCCACTCAGAGCTCATTCAATAGTGTGGTCAAACAGACGATCAGGGCGGACAAGTTCATTCAAAGCCATGGACAAGTAGAAGGTCAGAGCAGGCAGAATTCATTCAATACTGTGGTCAAGCAGAGATCATTCAAGACCATGGGCAAGCAGAAGGTGAGGTCAGGAAGAGTTCATTCAATATGATGGACAAGCAGAGAGTCTGGGCAGGCAGAGTTAATTTAAGATCACGAACAAGTAGAAGGTCAAGGCAGGCAGAGTTAATTCAATACTATGGTCAAGCAGAAATCATTCAAGACGATGGACAACAGAGAGTCAGGGCAGGCAGAGTTCATTCAAGTCCATGGACAAGCAGAAGGTCAGGGCAGGCCAATTCATTTAAGATCTCAGACAAACAGAAGATCAGGGTAGGCAGATTTAATCCGAGACCACGGACAAGCAGAAGGTCAAGATAGGCAGACTTTATTTAATTTCATAGACTAGCAGAGGGTCAGGGCAGGAGGAGTTCATTCAATACCATGGACAAGCAGAGAGTCATTGTAGGCAGTTTATTTAAGTCCTTGGGCAAGCAGAAGGTTAGGGCAGGCCAAGTTCATTTAAGGTCATGGACAAGCAGAAGGTCAGGGCAGGTAGAGTTCATTCAAGAATTTGGACAAGCAGGTCAGGATAGGCAGATTTCATTCGAGACTATGGACAAGTAGAGAGTCATTGCAGGCAGAGTTCATTCAAGACCATGGACAAGCAGAAGGCCAGGCAGGCAGAATTTAAGACAGTGGACTATCAGAAGGTCAGGGCAGGCGGCAGACAAATATCAAGGTGAGGATAGAAGCTGGTTCAGAACCAGGTAGGAACTCAGAACCAGACATTTGCACGGCCACAAGCGATAAACGTTTTTTGGGAGAGATGGTGGAGGGTCCCTGTCCTGGTGCACAGCGTAACAGCAGTGCCGAAAGATAGCGGGGGGCAACAAGACCACCAGTGGTTGTTGCAGTGGTGAGATACCATGACACTTTATAGACAACCAGAGCATATACCTTGTGTGAAGCACTAATCATTCTGGAGGATTGGAATCTGTTTTTTTTATTTTCCTGTTTTTAGAAATGCCGCTGGAAGTGGCTGTCAGATTAATTTAGCTGTGATCCGTCTTCAGGCCAGAAATTAAATCTGTTCTGACTGAACAGTAAGTCTGCAGATATGACTGACACATAGTGACCCTGTGTGTGAAGCCGATTATTACCGCAATACTGTACCGCCATCCTCCTGACACAGGTACAATGGCCGAATCCACGTGTGCATCGTACAGGGGAGTGCGATTATATAGGGAGTGTTTTATGTGTCAGCGTAGGGAAGTACAACTCCTTTAGTCCGAAATTTAGGGAATATAATACCGTAGGTGCTGGATTATATGATTGTTACAGAGGGGTAATAAATACAGCAGAGTGAATATTTCCAAGGACAAAAAACTTTTTAATAGGGATATTTGGGTGTTACATGATGGCAAAATTCAGGCACTGTATGGTGGTAATATTTGGGCACTGCAAGGCATTATTTGTACATAGTATGGCAGTATTATTTGGACACTGTATGGTGGTAATATTTAGGCACTGAAAGGCATTATTTGGACATTGTCTTGCAATATTATTTGTTTGTATAATGGTAATATTTGGGCACTGTGTGGTGGTAATATTTCGACACTGTAAGGTATTATTTGGGCATTGTATGGCAGTATTATTTGGACACTGTATGGTGGTAATATTTGGGCACTGTAAGGCATTATTTGGACATAATATGGATTCATTATTTGGGTTTGAATAGTCATATTTGGGCACTGCAGAGTGGTAATAATTGGGCACTGTAAGGCATTATTTGGACATTGTATGGCAATATTATTTGTGTTTGTATAGTGGTAATATTTGGGCACTGTATGGTGGTAATATTTCGGCACTGTAAGGTATTATTTGGACATAGTATAGCAGTATTATTTGGTCACTGTTTAGTGGTAATGATTAGGCACAGTAAGACATTGTTTGGACATAGTATGGCTGTATCATTTGGACACTGTGTAGTGGTTATTTTTGGGCAAGGTAAAGCATTATTGGGACCTAGTACAGCAGTATTATTTGGGTACTGTTTAAAAGTATTACTTGGGTACTGTAGGACATTGTTTGAACATAGTACAGCACTATTATTTGGAAACTAAGGCATTATTTAGGCATACTATGAACTTATTATTTAGACACTGTATAGTGGCAATATTTGTGCACTTTAAACCATAATTTATACATAGTACGGCATTGTACATCATTATTTTATAGGCACTGTAAGACAGTATTTGGACACAGTATGACAGTATTGTTGGCACTGTATAATGGTAATATTTCTGCACTTTAGACATTATTTAGACATAGCACGTCATTGTAGAGCCGTGTTTAATGGGCACAGAACAGGACATTTTTGGGCACTTTATAGTGCTAATATTTTGATACCGTAAGACATTATTGGGATACAGTATAACGGTGTTATTTGACCACTGTACGGTAGTAATGTTTAGATACCTCATGTTGCTGTTTTGACACTGTTACTTAGTACTAGTTTTTACAAACCGTCATTAACATAAATTTCCTGATAGAAATTAAATTTCTGTTCTTATTCTCTGTTTTTCGGGACTGCTACAATCAATGCTAATTTTAGGATGCATAATCCATTGCTTTTATTAGAAATTTTTAATTAGAAGAGCAGTCTTTGGAATGAGTAGCCTATGAGACTAATTTGTGTGCGCTGTATGGTGGTATTATTTGGGCAGTGTAAGGCAGTATTATCTCAGCATTGTATGACTTATATTTGGGCGCTGTATGGTGTTATTATTTGGGCACTATAAGGCAGTCATATTTCAGCATTGTATAGCATTAATGTTTGGACACTGTATGGGGATATTATTCAGGCAGCGTAAGGCAGTATTATTTCAGCTTTGTATGACTGTTATATTTGGGCACTGTATGGTGTTATTATTTGGGCACTATAAGGCAGTAATATTTCAGCATTGTATAGCATTAATGTTTGGCACTGTGTGGTGGTATTATTTGGGCAGTGTAAGACACTAATATTTCAGCATTGTATAGCATTAATGTTTGGGAACTGTATGGGGATATTATTTAGGCATTGTAAGGCAGTATTATTTCACCATTGTTTGTAGTAATGTTTGGGCGCTGTATGGTGGTACTATTTGGGCAGTCTAAGGCAGTAAAATTTCAGCATTGTATAGCATTAATGTTTTGCCACTATATATATGGAGATATTATTTGGGCAATATAAGGCAGTATTATTTCAGCATTGTTTTGTAGTAATGTTTGGCACTGTGTGGTGGTTATGTTTTGGGCATTGTAAGTCCGCATTATTTCAGCATTGTTTTTAGCAATGTTTGGCACTGTATGGTGGTTATTTTTTGGACAGTGTAAGGCAGTATTATTTCAGCATTGTTTTGTAGTAATGTTTGGCACTGTGTGGTGGTTATTTTTTGGGCATTGTAAGGCAGTATTATTTCAGCATTGTTTGTAGTAATGTTTGGCACTGTATGGTAGGGCGTGTTTGGACACTGTCACCCGCATGCTATATGTCAGCAATGTATGGACATTACATGGTCCTCTGCTGTATGGCACGATTTTTGGGGAGCTGTATGGTGCCCAAGGGGGAGAAACAGTTTGCACAGTGCCCTGTAGCGCAAGTTCAGCCATTTACACCTTCCTTGGACCATTTCTTGTGCTGGACACTGGGTTGCTTCCTCATGAGATGGAGCCTTGGCATCCAAACGCAAAATCAGGGGGTGAGAAATTGGGAATGGAGACGGCATGGCTTGTAAAAGGGGTCAAAGGGTCTGATATAATGCTAGGACCTGGATATGCTACCTGCTACCCCTGCACATCTGCAGCTGCCCCCTGGCGCCACGTGACATAATAACCCCATTTTCCCAACACAGAAAGAGCCCATCAGGCGCTTGTGAAGATTTGTACATGTCATACCGTTCAGCAGCGCCGTTATCACAAGTGCAATGTACAGAATTGTCAGATTTGCAACAAGATAAGCAGCCGGCCTTTCTGAATAATGTATGTAATGCAAATATTGGTGCAGGGAGAAGGAGTGGGGGGTCCCTGCTTCCCCGTCTATTAGGCTTTGGGACCATGGGGCGGACAGCGGAGCGTTCAGCCGAGCAGAGATAAGTCTTCTGGGTGGGAAATCAATCTTTTTACATTTCGATAGCAGTGGCCTCTGCAATTGTAATCGTCCTCATCAATAATCCTATCTGATCCCCAGGCGTTTCTCTCCGCGGAGCATCGGATTCCTAGATTGTCTCCGTCCTGTGGGTTTTGACTATGGAGAGGCTAAAAATGAGAAAAATCTTTGCTTTACCCATTCAAAGACTAAACGAGCCGTGTAGTTTGCCGATCTTCAGAATCACGCCTTTTTATGATATCCATTATGTTAGTTTTAGAAGTAGTCATTTATGGATGTATATTAGGCAAGATCCATATAATGGGTAGGCAGGATGGACAATTGGGTAAGGTGTGACTGCCTCACCTTTCAAATGGAGGCATCAGATCTCTCTAATTCGAGGGGTGCTAAAAAAAAATACTAATGTTATCCAAACCCACCAATAATATCGACAGGTTCGGAAAATAGTCCCCGGACTGATGATGGTCAGGGAAGATATCAATAGGGAATGTTCGATTTCAGACTGACCATCTCATTATTCTTCCCTGCTAGAGAACACAGGACCACCTAGCCATCCTACTAAAGGGAGCGCTGACTGAGATGGGCCGTTAATCTGCCGATCAGTTCTCTATTTGGTGTGTTGGCGGATAAGGCTCCACCCCCTCTACCAAATAAGGCAAAGCTTAGCGATCTTTCATCCAATTGCAGACAGGGCAGTAGGGGGAGGCGGCTCCTGCTCCAGTCAGTTGTCTTACGGCCCACACACAGGACATCAGTGTAAGCTATTGAGACACAGAAATTTTACTTATATATTCCTGATTTTTATTTTTTTTTAGACTGTATAGAATAAAAATGGAGGAGCCTAAAGGAGAGAGTGCAATTTTTTTATTCATTGCACATGTTTTTTAATTTAAATGATTAATCTAATTGTTTATTGTTACAAGTCCAGTTTGGACCTTTAGATTGATGGCTGCTTTATGGCAAAATAAGGAGACTTTATGTAGATGAAGAATCTCTCTTTCCATGTATGACCTTTTGCAAAAATGAAGACCGGCTGCAACAGAGGACTGGATGGGACATCGGGGCATGGCAGCCTGAATCGAATTTCTCATAAATAACGGTAATTTATTGCCTTGTTTGTAATAAAAAGTGCAGTGGGACATCATGGTAACTATATGTGGACTCACCCATGTCTTATATTACTTTTTGCTCCAAAAGATGGGCTTATTTTCAGGGGAAATTTTAATTTTTTTTCTCACTTCTCCTCTTCACGATCGTGGTCACATGACCGTGATGTTACCAAGGGTTATGCAAATGCTGTGGGCCCAGTGTGCCCTCCCTAATGCCGGCCCTGACTGTAACTAGGGCTTATTTTTGGAGTAGGGCTTATAGTCCAAAAAATTCATCAAAATCAAGCTATGGCTTATTTTTGGGATATGTCTAATATTTTAAGGCAAACTCTATGTGTGTATATACTGTATATATATAATTCCGATTACCTTCCCCATGAAGTTCCATTCTTTCCACCATTGTCTGGTTTCGTGATGATTTTCCCTCTCGTCAATACCATTTTAAAGATTTTTGTAAAGGATCTCTAGGATAAATCAATGTATATCGGTTTTCGGTTTGAGTACTGATGATGGGGACTCGTGCTCTCTCCCAGACAGAGTGGCATGTCCTACTTATTTGTCTGACTTCCTAAGGCCCCCGGAGACTTAATTCTATAGTCCGGCTGAAAGCAGAAAGACAATGTAAATAAAACATGAGACATTATAGCATGCTCAGAGCTTCCCACTGTAATTGACCGAACCAACAATCACGGCTACAAATACGAGGCTTGTAGCTGTATGTGGCCAGACATCAAGATTGAGTTCTTAATCCGTACATCATACAGATTTATTGTTTCTTTACTAGGCCTAGTAGACATTATACATTTTTAGCTACACATATAGGAGCTCCATGTGCTCTATCATTGTTTTTTTGTTAGGCCAAAATTGAAGACTTCTACTATGATCATGTACAAAACATGGCCCATGGTTTCTAAGGACAAGAAGTGGGTCATCCGTGATACCCAAATATGTAAGGACTTAAGTCGACCACACATGTTAGATGGCTATCAGACGATGCTTCGGACGATGGTTGGGTTGACAACCAATTCCGCCGGCTCTCTCATGCAATCTTGTGTTCTCTTTGAGAAAGCCATCACCATCCATGTTCAGTGACAACTTATCTCCAATAGAACAAAGAGATTCTTCAGTCCAAAATTGGACATGACATGACTGATCTACATCTTCCATGATGATCTTTTATTTAGGAACTCCAAACACATTAGATTCCCTTCTCAACCCATCGATATTGGCAGTTTTGGCCAAAAGTAGACTAAAGTGTACGGGGGGCCTTTAGTTTGGAGGCTCCCAGAATTTTAAAAAAAGAGACCTCCCACACTCCCAGGGGAGTCGGTATATCTCCAATTTTCTGCAACCAAATTCTTCTAAAAACCTCTTGGAAATAAGGGTTCACAGGTTTTGGTGGCACCATACACACTTTCAGAGGGCATGCTTAGGGTACAGAGACAAAAAAGAAGGGTGTCTATGTTGACAAAGATCTCTTTCCTCCCAGACGACAATTTTGAAAAATTGTCAAGCAGGTTTTTCAAGCCCAGGGCCAAATATGGACATGGACGTCTAATGTCCAAATGGTCAATCCATTCCTGGAAAACAAGCTTAGATCCAACATATCAATCAGCCTGGAGATCCGCCATTTAGGACTCTCAGATGGTGGGACTTTGATATTGGTCGTCACTCAGCTTTCACGTAATTGAAATCGGTGAAAGAAGCTTTAAAATCCATCCTTTATTTCAATCATATGGTACTGAAATATTTTTTTTTTTGACCAAAGCCTTTCACTTTCAGGGCATTGTGGATCTCACAAAGTCATCGGAGACAACCTCCTCCTCCCCCAACTCCGGGATCAGTGCAGCGGAGAGAAACACAGAGGATATCAGAGCGTAGAAAGTAACGCGCCATATCTTGTCTCGCTCGCTCGGAACGAATCTCGCTCATCTCGGCTTCAGAAGCTTCACGGCCTCACATGAAACAACCAATTTAATACAGAAAGAAAACATGTTTGTAGCAGAGAGGAACCTCCACGATCCGATTAAAGGCCTTACATCCGGACTATGAAGGTTCCTTCTCACTGATTTTTCAATTTCTTTAGCTCAAAACTTCTACAATTTTATGTTGGTTTTTTTTCTTTCGAAAACTGACTTCATAAATTGCTATACTCCTATTCTTAAAAGAGATGTCGACTTTAGAAGATCCATTTCCAAATCCCTTTACTCACTTTCACACTCACCTCTCTGACCCCTTCACTCCTCAAGGTCACCCTTCAGGTTCTCGTCACATCTTCTGATCACTTCCACTGCTTCTGAAATCCTGATGGTTCTGTGCAATCACTTGTAAGGTCATGTCATTCTCTGTAACCTTAGGAGCACATGGGCCAAACAGTCTGGAGCCTCATTAAAGCTGGAAGACCTGGCCAAGTGTGAGAGGCACAAGGTCAGCCTGAGCGGCACAGGGTCAGCCTGAGCGGCAGGGATCAGAAGATGCGGTGAAGATCGGAAGGGTGATGCTGAGGAGCAGAGGGGCCGAGACATGAGGGGTGAAGTGTGTATGAGGATTTTTCTTTCATTTCTACCTTTTGATGGTCCTTTCTGGTTTAAAAATTGGATCCAGCAGCTGCCACTTTGTTAATCCGCATGGAAGTAAATTACCAACTTTTTTTGTTAATATTCAAGTACAAATCAATTTCTACTATTCATATCAGTGAAGGCACTGCCATGACGTGTCACCATAGCCAGCAGTGGAAATGTTTGTTTTTTGGACTGTTAGTATAGGAGATTGGGTAAGTAGTAACGTAAACACAAGAAGAACCTGACACTAAACTGGATGCAGAGGAGCAGAATGGAGAAGTTTGGCGCCAACAAAGGGGGGGCACTGTGTGGATAGTCTATGTGCGGTGTAAAGTGATCATGCAGTCGGTCCGTGTTGAGTGTTAAAACTTTCCATTGGAGGAGGGTCATTCACTTGGAGGCCAGAGTGGGCTTCATCATCAGAATAGCATCAGTAGGTTGAGGATGGAGGTGGAGTGTTGTCAGCGTGTGAAGACAGAATTTCTGAGGAGTCTGAAGGGTTTGTGAGGGACATTGGCCTGAGTAGGTTGGGTGATGCTAGACTCAAACCCGTGAAGTATACTGCTGAGTCTATGAGGGGGTTACCCTGAGGCCTATATCATGGTATGCTTTTTTCAGACCTTGTTTTGAGTACTAATTTAGGTGCCTGTCCAATGAAGCATTGCTGGTGAACTGGAGACGACCAGTGGACTTGTTCATCGGGGAACATCAATGAATGGAGCCTGGATCAGCTTGTCCCCTGCATCGGAGGAGGTGAACTGTAGGCTGGAGACAGTGGCACTCGAGTATGAGAGAACCATTGGGTGAGAGTTATTCTCTTGATAGTGCTGATGATGGCAGAGCAAATGATGTGCTGACCTACAGAGTTGCTGCTTAAAAAAGTGGGCTTGAAAAGTCCAGAAACAGAAGAGGAAAGTCTGCAAATCTCTGTGTGGGCTGATGGTAAAACATTATGGGCCGAGTGCACTGCCAACTTGGAAAGGTTTTCATTTTTGGTAGTCTTCAAGGGATGGTGCTAGATGCTTATAGAATCAGACTGATAATTCTGTAAGGGACCATCACAATGCCTATAGGGAGACCAAGTTGGTTCAGTCTTATATTGAGTGGTGAAACTAAGGGCTGTCTGTTCAATTAGTGTAGGTGAACTGGAGGACAGAGTGATCTTGGTCATTGGGGGAAGCAGCAGTAGACACAGGCAGGAGAAGCTTATCCATTACAGAAGATGAGGTGGGCTGGAGGCTGCAGAGCATGATGCATTCTCTCTTTGAGAGGTCCATTGAGTAATGAGTTAAGGGACATTTGAGTAGAGCAAGGTTGCACCTGACAAAGTGACTAGTAGAAAAGGTGTCTTGTTAACTGTTGGCTGGAGCCAAGGTCACCCATTACGACTTGTAGCTGGACTCTTTACCTGGTTGGTTCAGTTTTGTGTTGAGTTGTTATTTTGGGCCTTTCTGTCGGAGGAGAATCTGGGAATCTGAGGCCAGAGTGGGCTTGTTCATCGATGGATGGAGACCAAGAGGGAAGGTGGGCCAGAGGCTGAAGAACATGATGTCTGCTTTCATTAAGAAACCCATTTGGAAAGGAGTAGGGGGAAATTCGAATACATTAAGGCTGTGGCTGATATTGAGCCAGGAGGAGGTGTCCTGGTGCCTGTTGGCTGGAGCTATGGTTGCTCACCAGGACTTGTCACTGGAGTCCTGGCCTAGTTGGTCCAGTATTAAGTGGTAAATCCAAAGCTTGTCTTTTTGAGGTGCTCCAAAGCCTGTCTTTTTGGGCGTTGGTTGGTGAACTGTCAGCCAGAATGGGCTTGTTCATTGGGTAAAGCATTAGTGGCAGGAGAGGCTTGTCCACTGCAGGAGAGGGCGTGGGTTGGAGGTTGAGGAGCATGATGCTTGTTCTCTTTGAGAGATCCATTGGGTGAAGAGTAGAGACATATTTGAATACAGCAAGGTTATGGTCGACATGGATTTGCCTGTCCGCTTGAGCCATAGTCGTTCACCAGGGTTTGACACTAGAGTCTGGCAAGGTGAGTAACAATTCATCCTGACATTTTACGTAAACCCCAAGACACCTTCCCTTTGAGATACTCTAGTCTCATACCCTGTACATGTCTGACACCCCTATAACCTATGTATGTACATTGAGACGTCTAAATATGATATCTGCATTTGTCTTTCATGGAATCTTCCTCTGTTCTTGAGAGTGCAGATCAGTCGGGGGGAGAGAGCGCGAGAGCGCAGCGTCTGGCATCGTATATGAGCGTTTTGAAAAGCTGTGAAGTTTTGGTGCAGCCCTCAAGGGATAACTTCTGGGGAGGTGGCATTAATCTGTGTATTACGTTTGCTTGACAGGCTGTCAAGTTAAATGAGCAATTTCCCTTATCATTCTATACCTCCTGGACAAAATTAATTCAGTGTGTTTACTCGCCGCCTTCTCTGTCTTTCTATCTCTATCTTCTATCCATTTCCTCGACTCGTCTGAATTGCCGTTTTTATCTTCTGGATATTGCATGAAGCATCTGCACTGTGATCTTGTCTGTGTAATTGAGCCTGTATGCACTAAGATAGTATTGCATCAATTGGTCGACGAAGAAATGTCCTCCTCGGCATCTATAATAGAGATACTTAACCTGCCCGTCGCCATTGATCCTCAGCATGTGACGTCTGGTTGGAAGCCACCAGAGATGAAGCTTGAACATCCCTCTGGCTTGGGCAACCTAGTGAACATTGTGGTTGGAAACTATCCTAGTGGTATAATAGACTATAGCTAGACATAGTATTCGTATGGCAACTTTTTTGGAACGTCTGGGAGACCCTTGATGATATTAAAAAGAGCACCCGGAAGTAAAAATAAAAAAGGATTACTAGCTGTAGGAACCACGAAAGGTGAGAATCTTGGATTTTCTGTCAATGCAGCCCATAAACCATAGGGCTTGACCTATTATCCGCCACAGCCATGATCCACCCAAAATATAATCAATATAATTCTGTCAGTGCAGTAAGTAAGGGAGTAACAAGGCTAATACCTTCAAGGAGTCCGTGCTATGACCAGTGCTCGTGGTGTCCCCTCACCCCGACGCGCGTTTCACCACCTGCTTCTTTCGGGGGCGGATAATGGGTCAAGCCCTATGGTTTATGGGCTGCATTGACAGTATGACATGTGGGTTGATTTATGTCGATCAAAGGCTGTTTAGGATATCAATAAGCATTTGTATTTATGATCAGGATCAATAAACTCTTCTATGTTTATCCTTTGGATACATGAGCATGTGCTGTTTCAGCATTCAAATTAGCCATATTTTTTGATCCTAATTTCCATAGTGGGCTGTCTCATTATTCTTTTTTTTTCCAAACTGTTTTTATTAAACATTTTCAATTAAACATTTTCAACATTAGTATATTGACATGCAAACATAGGTACAAGGAATTACCTCCCTCTTTCCGGTATTACAGAAGCCCATTATTAAAGACGGTAACTATTTTAGCGTTCCAATTTGCAAATTAAGGCAAAGTACCTCTCAATCAAGATAAACATAAGGCTAAAACATAGAATTCAACATGGAAATACAATACGAGTGGACTACCACTCTGTAACTAGATAACCCCAAATGATGAGAGAGGGGAAGTTATAGCTAGAGAAAAAATGAAAAACAAAAAAGAGGGGGGAGGGGTCAACAAACAGACTAGGGAAAGTCGAAGGGAGGGAAGGGGGGGGGGGTGGGACACACGGCTCCGCACTTCGCCCAATGTGTTATTTAGGAGACAACTCCGCTCACAAGGGTGTTCGGCCCGCTACCGCCTGTTCCAGAAACCATGTAGTTGTACAGAAGCATTGTTTGAGCCTCTGTTGTATATGCGTTGGAAGGATGGGTATAAGTGGCTGCCATAGTTCAAAAAAATTTTGGGTTTTTAGTTCCTTCTGAAGGGATGCTTCCACCCAATCCATCCTAAATAGGAAGGAGAGTTTGTCCAGGAAGATCCTCAGGGTGGGCACATTAGGTGCCAGCAAGGTTTGTAAAATCGTTTTCCGGGCCGAGGCCAAAATCATGTACAAGAATTTTCTACCATGAGTGGGGATCACAGCCCCTTCATTAGTAATGTACCCGAAAAGAGCCCAGGCTGGGGTGAGAGCTACTCTATATGAGTAAATACAAGTATGCGTTGCCAAAATTGTTGGATTTGTGAGCAAGCCCATAAACAGTGGAACATGTCTGCCTCGGCCTCTCCACACCTGGAACAGATCGGACTCGGTATATTACCCATAAGAAAGTTGCGCCTTGGCGAGATATAGGATCTATGCATAATTTTCAACGCCATTTCCCAATAAGATATAAACGGTGTAAATTTAAGCGTGTTCCTCAACATTTGTAAAATCAGAGTAGGTGTCAATGACGGGTCACGGAGCTGCCACTTCATTATTCCTGTGGAATGTTCTTCCCTCTTGGTCTCAGTTCTTAGGAATGTATAGTAGTCTGACACAAGCCGTTTCGTCAGCTTGCATGTGGTAAGTTTGGTTATCGGCTTATCCTGCCAATCATTATCACTGAAGCCACAAGTAACACTCGTCACATAGCTCTGTAGTTGCATGAAGTGGAAAGGGTGTGTATTGATGAAATCAAATAAAAGTGTCGCCTGGTTGAAAGTAAGGACCTTTTTGGAATGTACATCCACTATGTCTCCCACCCTGCCCAGGCCTAGTGTTTGCCAACCATAAAAAATGTGGTGTGCCTTCCCCGCCTGAAACCTAGAATTAGTACAAAACGTCTGTGCCAGTGACACCCGTGGCGATAGCCCCAACCCACGGCGTATGACAACCCAAGACCGCCAAATTGTTGTAAACAGAGGATTGGCTCTCAGCTCCTGGGGCATCAATGTATAAGGCTCATGTAATACGTTTACCAGTGACCTACCTCCCATTAGTGATGTTTCAACCGCTAGAGCTGAGTATATAGAGGTACCCTTCAACCAGTCTCGGAGAATTCGCATGTTTGCTGCCAGGTTATACAGCTTAATGTCTGGGAAATTCACTCCGCCACTGGTTCGGGTTTGTGTGAGGGTGTGGAATCCTATTCTGGGCCTCTTCCCTTGCCAAATAAATCTGCGAAACAAACGGTTAATATTATGTTCATCCACTGGTCTCAGATAAAATGGCAGGACATTAAATAGATATAATAATCGGGGAAATGAGATCATTTTTATCAAATTTGCCCGGCCTATGAAGGACAAGGTAAACTTTTCCCATGCTGTCAACTCGTCCTGTAATGAGGTGATGTATGTTTGCAGGTTAGTTTTGTAAAGTTTTGCCGGGTCTCTCGTGATCTGGACCCCCAGGTAAGTCAAGGAGTGAGTCTTCCAGTGCAAAGAGTGTTCCTGTGTCCAACGTGGTTCAGAAGGCCCAGAGAGCATCATTGCCTCAGACTTACCAACATTTATGGTGAAACCCACCAACGCCCCCTTCTCTTCTATTGTTCTAAGGAGCGGGCCCAGAGACTCCCGCGGGTTTGACAGGAAAATCAATAAGTCATCAGCAAAGGCCACAATCTTAATTTCTGTCGCCCCATATCGTATGCCCTGAAGACCTGTCCAGCCATGGAGATACTGTAAGAAAGGGTCCAAAGCCAGGTTGAACAATAAGGGTGATATCTGGCATCCCTGTCTCGCCCCTCTTTCCAAATTCTGTCTCATTATTCTGATATTGGTTGGTGTCCCCTACGGCATCTTTTGCTTTTTGACTTGTTTATATTGTTGTGGTTTTTACTATATTTATAATAAAAATTGTTTTTATTGCCTACACATGGGATCGCTTCTGTTCTATATGTAATTATGTGGGAATTATTAGTTTTTGATATTTGAAGTGCCCTACATTAGGACGAATTTGGTATTTATTGGGGTCTATATATGTTATGGGAGGCAGGTCTGGGGGTCTGGGCCGAGTTTAGTTTAGGGTCTCTATTTTTAAGAAGGTCAGCTCTGGGGTCTGCATTTAATTTGATGTAGTGGCTAGTACTTATTTTAATAATCTAGGTCTTAAAGGGAATCTGTCTACAGGTATTGCTATTTAATCTGAGAGCAGCATGAATAGGGGCCGAGAGCCTGATTCCAGGGATGTGTCACTTATTAGGCTGTAGTTTCAGTACAATCAGTGTTTTATCACCTTGAGATTATCACTGCTTGACTAGGCGTCGCGTGCCAGGTAGTCCAGCTAATCTGCGTGACTCCACCCTCACCACTGATTGGCTGCTTGCTGACAGTATACACAGGATTCTGCCAATCAGGGGTGTGGGCGGGGTTACACACAGCTCAGCATTTTGAGCATTGTCACATTTACAGAAAAGAAAACAGGAATTTTTATCAAAACTGCACCAAGAATTCCAGTAAGTGACACATCGCTGAAATCAGGTTCTCTGCCCCTACATCATGCTGCTCTTAGATTCAGGCAGATCTGGTCTCGGAGCTACATTTTTAAGACGGCATAGTACATGGTCTGTATTAATTAAAGGGGTCTGTATTTGATTCAATGGAGAGACAAGGGGTCAGTAATTATTGAGATAGTCTAGGTCTGTATTTCTTTAAGGGCTCTTGTGTAGAGTCTTTCTTTTTAAGAGGGTCTGGTATTAGATGTGAGACTTAAGAGGGCATTATATAGGGTCTGCATTTATTAAGGGGGTCTGCATATTAGTTAGTGGCCTTGGCAGGGGGCTTGTATTTATTCAGGAAGGTTGGGATCTTTTTGGTTGTCCAGGGTCTGCATTTCTTTAAGGGGGTTGGGTCTGTCTGGTCTGGAGTCTGTATTCATTTTGGGGTGTAAAGAAGCGGATCCTATGCACTACTCATCCTAATAGGAGTGGACAGGTCACTGCCGCTTACAAGATCAACAGACTCGTCCCCCGCTGCTGTCAATCTTCTCGAAACGCAGAGCAGTAGGTTTTTTTTTTTTATCTTGACGCGTATCTAAAAAAAATCACCGATCAGTCCCAAATAGAATTTGCACAGAGCAACAGATTAATTCCACACATCAAATGTTAAGGGAAAGCATCAGGAAAATCTCCCATGAATTTTTAACGCTAATGTCGGATCTGGAGTCTGATGGCGGCGAGCGATCAGGAATGAAGGGATTTCTCTAATACCGCAGTGACAGCTAGTAACAAGGCGGCATTAAGTCGCCCCTGAAGTTTCCCCCCTTTTTTTCATGCCAATTACAGTTTGCACAAAATTTATTCCGCAGAGAGATTTGGAGGAGAAACAGGCAAAGACGAATAGACAGCAAATTAACGAAGAAAGGCGAAGAAGGATGAGAATGGAGACAGGAGCGGAAGGGCAGATTACGAGAAAAGCCATGGAAAAAAAAACACAAAAAACAAGACGTATCCGGAGACTAAAGAGAAGCTGCTGCCAATATATGACCCTCATACGAGGGTTTGAGCTTGGGAAAGCCCCTCATCATATATACCCCTACTCTCGATTTAGAAAAAAATGAAGGTCCATTGTTCAGGATCCAAGTCTGAGTAGAAAGCGGCTACAAGGGACGACTCCCATGGTGGAGGTCCATACATCGATAACCTGTTGATTCCTTGGAGTTGACGGTGTAATACCTCATTTCACCTGCGGTTGTGCTGCAGGATAAAGGAACACTTGCTGATGAGTTCTCTTCGCTGATCGCTAGGGATGACTTGGTGGTGGTCAGCTCATTGTAGTCTTCCAACAAAAGCAACAAATAAGAATTGTGGACAAACCTTTTAACCAGTGGGCACAATCTCATCCACAGGAATAGCAATTGGGGTCTGCACTGGTATTGGTCAGGCAAGGGTTCCAGTGGGATTTAATCGACTGAGTTGACTGAAACCCCTGGGGATGCTTCCTCTCGAAATCAGAGGTTCGTCTGTCCGATAGGTCCTCCAGAGGTGGAATCATCCTTTTCAATGGCTCTCCTCTCTCACATAGGGGTCTACCACCATTTAGAACCCATCGGCCCTGGTAGGGTTTATTTCTTATACCTTATTCCTACCTCCAAGGTTGAAAGTGCCAAAGGATCCCATAGTAGACTCTTATACCGTAATTATGGGCTCCATAGGTTCCAGCAGAAGACATCCCTCATCGTTTGCCCCTGAGGTCAGACTGTCTTCCAAGGACGAAGGGTCGGTCAAATGCTCTGGCCTCTAACTCTGGTCAAGGCAAAAGGCAGTGGTGTAACTCGAAGATTGTGGACCCCATACAAAATTTCGAGTAGGGTCCTCAACTTTGACTGTGTTGGTCTTCTCGTATGGACCAAAGGCTCCGGTTAGAGTAACTACAACACCCACTATAGCTACACCCCGGGTAATGGAGCTCGTTGCTTGGAGTCTGGGTGCTCAGGTTGATGGAAATTGGCACCCAGTCATTCCCGTTGTTGGGTCAGAGGAACCCCAATACAACATTGGATGGCCCAGAGTAAGAAGAAAAGAATAGAACATCCTCCCGGAAGCTTCCACCAAGACAGAAATGATTTATAAATCCCGTCTGAATTTGCAAAACGTATTTTCTACAATTGGTTTTTCTGCATAGAGAGCAAACAATCAGCAGACACAGTGTCAATACGCAGCGCTCCGAGCCGGTAAATCTCCGCTCGGGCAACTCGCAGCGGGAAGCCGGCCATCGTCATAAGCAGGCTAGTGTCCTAGGTGGAGATTAGGACAATGAAATCAGTGGCAATGAAGAGTCAGCTGGCCGCCGCCGCCTGCTCGCACTTAAAGGGACTGAATCCGACCTGGTCTAATCATACATTATTATAACTGTATTACATAAGCCTGGGGCAATACACAGTACAATGCAGCAATCAAGGGCAAGTGAAATGGTTTTTTTTTCGGGCTGCCAAAAGTCACCACTAGGGGGAGATCACTGCAAAAGAATTACTAAGACAAAACATTATGCAGGGAGCGTCCTCTAGGGACAGCAGGAAGAATTGCGTTGTCGTGTCAGGGCACTGCTCAGAATAAGCTGTTGTGTTTGTACATGAGGAATATCATTATTTCTGGCCCTTATATGACATGAATATGGCATTTTTCACCAGCTTTCCCCACTGCAGACTCAATGTTAATTTTTCAGTAGGTGAAGACTTGATACTACAATGTCTCCTATAACCAGTACACAAAGGAGATGAGGGATTCCTGCTTTCTTGTCTCTGTGCAGCACAAGAACAGAAGCAGCAGCAGCATAAGGGACATTATACAGCAGTATTGAGCAGTGCAGCTGTGAATCCAGCACTGGCGGGCATTATACAGCCATACTAAGCAGTGTAGCTGTCAATCCAGCACTGGAGGACATTATACAGCAGTACTGAGCAGTGCATCTATGTCTCTAGCACTGGAGGGCATTATAAAGCAGTACTGAGCAGGGTAACTGTGAATCCAGCACTGGTGGGCATTATACAGTCATACTAAGCATTGTAGCTGTCAATCCAGCACTGGAGGACATTATACAGCAGTACTGAGCAGTGCATCTATGTTTCTAGCACTGGAGGGCATTATAAAGCAGTACTGAGCAGGGCAACTGTGAATCCAGCACTGGCGGGCATTATACAGCCATACTAAGCAGTGTAGTTATCAATCCAGCACTGGAGGGCATTATACAGCAGTACTGAGCAGGGTAACTGTGAATCCAGCACTGGAGGGCATTAAACAGCAGTACTGAGCAGGGTAACTGCGAATCCAGTACTGAAGGGCATTATACATGAGTACTAACCAGTACAACTGTGAATCCAGCTTCGGATGGCATTATATAGCAGTACTGAACAGTGTGGCTCAGGGGTGAAATAAAACAGTTACTAGAAAGCAAAATCAGGGGTCTGCCTGTATTCCTTCCCGTTCTCACTCTGCTCCTCTCTCCCCTCTTTATAGACTTTAAAGGAAATCTGTCAGAAGTTTTTCCTATGTAATCTGAGAGTGGCAAGATGTAGGGGCAGAGACCCTGATTTCAGCAATGTGTCTTTTTCCAGCAGGACAATGCGCCATGACACACAGCTAGGTCAATCAACGTGTGGATAAAGGACCACCACATCAAATCCCTGTCATGGCCGCCCAATCTCCAGACCTGAACCCCACTGAAAACCTCCGGGATGTAATCAAGAGGATGATGGAAAATCACAAGCCATCAAAGAAGAGAAAAATCTGAACTTTTTACAGTGGCCTCTTAATTTTTGCCAGAGCTGTACGTACCAGGATGAGGTCAGGAAGGCAAATTTTTATATATATATAGATATATACCAGGATATGGGGGACCCCGGATTAAATCTTGCACTGGATCGCATCAGACTTTAGTTGCGCCACTGCTCATAAGTTGAGAAAAAAAGGCAGAATTTTCTTATAGGATATATTAAAAAGTTTCTAATATTCACTTCTAAGTGCATAGACCTTCTCTAGTTACTCCTTGTGGCCGTTTCTGACAACGTAAATAATTAATTTTAACTAATCTCACCAAAAACTGAACTGTCAAATAGTGCGCCAGAATCAGAAACTGCAGTCGGATGTGTTATGTTATTGCATAGGTGATAACTGGTTAATCGCTGGGGGTCTGGTCACTGGGAACCCCGCCGCTCACCAATACCCTTTTACAGTGGTGGCATGGTGAAGGCGAATGAAGACAATGGATAGAACTGCTTCATCCTAATAATGAGGACGATCTACTGATTCACCTGGAGGTAAACTATGAGCTTATTTCCCTAATATGCCGACATTATGGAAGGAATCGAAATAACAGCTTTATGGTCATTTTAATTGCAAAAACACAGCATTCAATTAACTTGTCTTCTACCCAAACAACTAAGCCGAACCGTTTACTGTTTGTGTCCCGGCATTGTATCATCTCCCATCACTTTTACAGGTTTGTTAATGAAGTCGTTACAATAAAATTATTGTATCATCAGTCTGCAGCTGAGATGGGAACATAATGGGTTTGTCACCAACGGGCGCAAGGTTCTGTCATAAACCAATATCAACATTGCGCCATATGAGAGATCGTTACACGTAATCATCGAAACAGCAGCAATTTCCAAATTCATGTGTGGCAGAAAAGTTTTGGGAAAAATGCAGGAAAATTATATATAACCAGAACTGTACAAAATACAGTACTACTATAATACTGCTCCTATGTACAAGAATATAACTACTATAATACTGCTCCTCTGTACAAGAATATAACTACTATAATACTGCCCCTGTGTACAAGAATATAACCACTATAATACTGCCCCCTATGTACAAGAATATAACTACTATAATACTGCTCCTCTGTACAAGAATATAACTACTATAATACTGCCCCTATGTACAAGAATATAACTACTATAATACTGCCCCTATGTACAAGAATATAACTACTATAATACTGCCCCTATGTACAAGAATATAACCACTATAATACTGCCCCCTATGTACAAGAATATAACTACTATAATACTGCTCCTCTGTACAAGAATATAACCACTATAATACTGCCCCCTATGTACAAGAATATAACTACTATAATACTGCCCCTATGTACAAGAATATAACTACTATAATGCTGCCCCCTATGTACAAGAATATAACTACTATAATACTGCTCCCTATGTACAAGAATATAACTACTATAATACTGCCCCTATGTACAGGAATATAACTACTATAATACTGCCCCTATGTACAAGAATATAACCACTATAATACTGCCCCCTATGTACAAGAATATAACTACTATAATACTGCCCCCTATGTACAAGAATATAACTACTATAATACTGCCCCCTATGTACAAGAATATAACCACTATAATACTGCCCCCTATGTACAAGAATATAACTACTATAATACTGCCCCCTATGTACAAGAATATAACTACTATAATACTGCCCCTATGTACAAGAATATAACCACTATAATACTGCTCCCTATGTACAAGAATATAACTACTATAATACTGCCCCTATGTACAAGAATATAACTACTATAATACTGCCCTTATGTACAAGAATATAACTACTATAATACTGCCCCCTACGTACAAGAATATAACTACTATAATACTTCCCCTACGTACAAGAATATAACTACTATAATACTGCCCCTACGTACAAGAATATAACTACTATAATACTTCCCCTATGTACAAGAATATAACTATTATAATACTGCTCCTCTGTACAAGAATATAACTACTATAATACTGCCCCTGTGTACAAGAATATAACCACTATAATACTGCCCCTATGTACAAGAATATAACTGCTATAATACTGCCCCCTATGTACAAGAATATAACTACTATAATACTGCCCCTATGTACAAGAATATAACCACTATAATACTGCCCCTATGTGCAAGAATATAACTACTATAATACTGCCCCTATGTACAGGAATATAAATACTATAATACTGCCCCTATGTACAAGAATATAACCACTATAATACTGCCCCCTATGTACAAGAATATAACTACTATAATACTGCCCCTATGTACAAGAATATAACTACTATAATACTGCCCCCTAAGTACAAGAATATAACTACTATAATACTTCCCCTATGTACAAGAATAAAACTACTATAATACTGCCCCCTACGTACAAGAATATAACTACTATAATACTTCCCCTACGTACAAGAATATAACTACCATAATACTGCTCCTATGTACAAGAATATAACTACTATAATACTTCCCCTATGTACAAGAATATAACTACTATAATACTGCCCCTATGTACAAGAATATAACTACTATAATACTGCCCCCTACGTACAAGAATATAACTACTATAATACTTCCCCTACGTACAAGAATATAACTACTATAATACTGCTCCTACGTACAAGAATATAACTACTATAATACTGCCGCTATGTACAAGAATATAACTACTATAATACTGCTCCTATGTACAAGAATATAACTACTATAATACTGCCCCTATGTACAAGAATATAACTACTATAATACTTCCCCTATGTACAAGAATATAACTACTATAATACTTCCCCTATGTACAAGAATATAACTACTATAATACTGCCCCCTACGTACAAGAATATAACTACTATAATACTGCCGCTATGTACAAGAATATAACTACTATAATACTGCTCCTATGTACAAGAATATAACTACTATAATACTTCCCCTATGTACAAGAATATAACTACTATAATACTTCCCCTATGTACAAGAATATAATTACTATAATACTTCCCCTATGTACAAGAATATAACTACTATAATACTGCCCCCTACGTACAAGAATATAACTACTATAATACTTCCCCTATGTACAAGAATATAACTACTATAATACTGCCCCCTATGTACAAGAATATAACTTCTATAATACTGCCCCTATGTACAAGAATATAACTACTATAATACTGCCCCCTATGTACAAGAATATAACTACTATAATACTTCCCCTATGTACAAGAATATAACTACTATAATACTGCCCCCTATGTACAAGAATATAACTACTATAATACTGCCCCCTACGTACAAGAATATAACTACTATAATACTGCCGCTATGTACAAGAATATAACTACTACTAGATGGCAGCCCGATTCTAAAGAATCGGGAGTCTAGAATCCATATATACTTTATTTATTCAAATGTAAGAATAATACAATTAATAAATAATAGTAAGAAAGAAGAAAAATAATAGGCAGTATATGGAGAAAACACCAAACAAAAGTTCAAAATTGGTGTGAAAATGTCACTGAACCACTTCACAACTAAATATATATAGTTTTGGTAAATGGTATTATCATTTTTTTGACGAAATTCGGCAGGAGCTTGAAGAGCAACGTCACTGGGCCCGCCTCCACGCAGTAGAAACTTGCTGTGAGGTAAAAATTCAAAAATCACACCAAAATGGTGGGCGGAGTGTGTCACAGTACGGCACGTTTCTGATTGGTCGCTCGCAGCAGGCGGCAACCAATCAGACACTGGACACTGTTGACGTCACTTATCTCCGGACATTAGCTCCGGACATTAGCTCCGGACATTAGCTCAGGACATTAGCTCCGGACAAAGCCACGGAAGTTGGCACAAATTGCAGGAAGTAGTATTCTAGGCAATTATATATTAGATAATACTGCCCCTATGTACAAGAATATAACTACTATAATACTGCCCCTATGTACAAGAATATAACTACTATAATACTGCTCCTATGTACAAGAATATAACTACTATAATACTGCTCCTATGTACAAGAATATAACTACTATAATACTGCTCCTATGTACAAGAATATAACTACTATAATACTGCCCCCTACGTACAAGAATATAACTACTATAATACTGCCCCTATGTACAAGAATATAACTACTATAATACTGCTCCTATGTACAAGAATATAACTACTATAACACTGCCCCTATGTACAAGAATATAACTACTATAATACTGCCCCCTATGTACAAGAATATAACTACTATAATACTGCCCCTATGTACAAGAATATAACCACTATAATACTGCCCCTATGTGCAAGAATATAACTACTATAACACTGCCCCTATGTACAGGAATATAACTACTATAATATTGCCCCTATGTACAAGAATATAACCACTATAATACTGCCCCTATGTGCAAGAATATAACTACTATAATACTGCCCCTATGTACAGGAATATAACTACTATAATATTGCCCCTATGTACAAGAATATAACTACTATAATACTGCCCCTATGTACAAGAATATAACTACTATAACACTGCCCCTATGTACAAGAATATAACTACTATAATACTGCCCCTATGTACAAGAATATAACTACTATAATACTGCCCCTATGTACAAGAATATAACTACTATAATACTGCCCCTATGTACAAGAATATAACTACTATAACACTGCCCCTATGTACAAGAATATAACTACTATAATACTGCCCCCTATGTACAAGAATATAACTACTATAATACTGCCCCCTATGTACAAGAATATAACTACTATAATACTGCCCCTATGTACAAGAATATAACCACTATAATACTTCCCCCTATGTACAAGAATATAACTACTATAATACTTCCCCTATGTACAAGAATAAAACTACTATAATACTGCCCCCTACGTACAAGAATATAACTACTATAATACTTCCCCTATGTACAAGAATATAACTACTATAATACTGCCCCCTACGTACAAGAATATAACTACTATAATACTTCCCCTATGTACAAGAATATAACTACTATAATACTGCCCCCTATGTACAAGAATATAACTACTATAATACTGCCCCTATGTACAAGAATATAACTACTATAATACTGCCCCCTACGTACAAGAATATAACTACTATAATACTTCCCCTATGTACAAGAATAAAACTACTATAATACTGCCCCCTACGTACAAGAATATAACTACTATAATACTTCCCCTATGTACAAGAATATAACTACTATAATACTGCCCCCTACGTACAAGAATATAACTACTATAATACTGCCCCCTATGTACAAGAATATAACTACTATAATACTGCCCCTATGTACAAGAATATAACTACTATAATACTGCCCCTATGTACAAGAATATAACTACTATAATACTGCCCCCTACGTACAAGAATATAACTACTATAATACTGCCCCCTACGTACAAGAATATAACTACTATAATACTGCCGCTATGTACAAGAATATAACTACTATAATACTGCCCCTATGTACAAGAATATAACTACTATAATACTGCTCCTATGTACAAGAATATAACTACTATAATACTGCTCCTATGTACAAGAATATAACTACTATAATACTGCTCCTATGTACAAGAATATAACTACTATAATACTGCTCCTATGTACAAGAATATAACTACTATAATACTGCCCCCTACGTACAAGAATATAACTACTATAATACTGCCCCTATGTACAAGAATATAACTACTATAATACTGCTCCTATGTACAAGAATATAACTACTATAATACTGCTCCTATGTACAAGAATATAACTACTATAATACTGCTCCTATGTACAAGAATATAACTACTATAATACTGCCCCCTACGTACAAGAATATAACTACTATAATACTGCCCCTATGTACAAGAATATAACTACTATAATACTGCCCCTATGTACAAGAATATAACTACTATAATACTGCTCCTATGTACAAGAATATAACTACTATAATACTGCCCCCTATGTACAAGAATATAACTACTATAATACTGCCCCCTATGTACAAGAATATAACTACTATACTACTGCTGCTATGTACAGGAATATAAATATTTTAGTGCCCCCTCACACTTCTCAGTGCGCCCCCGCTGTACACTGTCCTTGGAGCTTCATCATTACTGCAGACCTCGCTGCCTCATGGAGCATGTACGGTATATACTCTCACAGTTGCGCGCTGGCAGAGCCGTAGCAATCCGCTCTGTCTCCAGCAGCCATGGGATATGCTAATCACAATTACCGCGGGTGTCAGCAAACTGCAATTTTCATTAGTCTCTGGCACAGACGCTTGTCCCATACTGTCGCGCTCCCAGATGTGCTCCGGCATCCATGTTTATCTTTATATTTGCATATTTAATTACCCCATGGTTTCCTGCTCGGCGAGTATAGTCATCCAGAGGAATTATGCCGTGACTCCTCATACTACAGCTGCACCGTGCGATGCGCTGTCACTGGTTCTTACCAGGTTCTAAATAAATCTAAAGAAGAAAATCTTGAATCCACCGTACAAATAGAAGAAAATAAATAAATATCTTAGACCTGATGGGGCTGGTGTACTTACTTTGAGAGAAAAAACCACCTCGTTAGAATGGCTATATAATCTTGAGGTTAATATGAGCATTGTAGGAGTTCAGTTATAGCATTTTAACATTAGGCATGAAGAGGATGAAATAGGATTTTACATTTTCATAGTAAGTTTATCAGCTTCATCAGGTCTAAGTGATCTAAGTAATATTGTATGCTGTTTCGCATTGAGAAATTCGCTGATAGATCCGCTCTAAGTCTCACATTCTAACTATTAAAAAGTTTGGGTGGGCTATAAGTATACTAGTTAAAACGTAATAACTTGTGTTTTCTGCCTTTATTTTTTTTTTGGGGGGGTGGGGGACGGTTCGTAACCTTTTATTAATGGTTGCGTATGATCCTTTCTCGTTGCATGGTAAGGGGTCACTCTTGTTACTATGGAGCACTAGTCTATGACTAAAAGATCCCGCACAGCAGAAAGGATTAATATAAAATAGATTGTAATGTTCTGTTATAACTCAGCGGCTGCGGGATCCAGTGCACATTTACCAACGCAGGATGGTAAAGGGCAACGTTAGTCACGCTGGATATTCACAGGGAGGACACCGAAAATATCTCAGCGTTACGTATTTTACAATAGACATCTGTACAGATAAGGATGTAACTGCTGTAATACTGCCCTTATATGCAAGAATATAACTACTATAGTACTGCCCCTTATGTGCAAGAATATAACTACTATAATACTGCCCCTATGAACAAGAATATAACTACTATAATACTGCTCCTATGTACAGGACTATAACTACTATAATACTGCCCCTATGTACAAGAATATAACTACTATAATACTGCCTCAATGTACAAGAGTATAACTACTATAATACTGCCCCTATGTACAAGAATATAACTACTATAATACTGCCCCAATGTACAAGACTATAACTACTATAATACTGCCCCTATGTACAAGAATATAACTACTATAATACTGCCCCTATGAACAAGAATATAACTACTATAATACTGCTCCTATGTACAGGACTATAACTACTATAATACTGCCCCTATGTACAAGAATATAACTACTATAATACTGCCTCAATGTACAAGAGTATAACTACTATAATACTGCCCCTATGTACAAGAATATAACTACTATAATACTGCCCCTATGTACAAGAATATAACTACTATAATACTGCCCCTATGTACAAGAATATAACTACTATAATACTGCCCCTATGTACAAGAATATAACTACTATAATACTGCCCCTATGTACAAGATTATAACTACTATAATACTGCTCCTATGTACAAGAATATAACTACTATAATACTGCCTCTATGTACAAGAATATAACTACTATAATACTGCTCCTATGTACAAGAATATAACTACTATAATACTGCCCCTATGTACAAGAATATAACTACTATAATACTGCTCCTATGTACAAGAATATAACTACTATAATACTGCCTCTATGTACAAGAGTATAACTACTATAATACTGCCTCTATGTACAAGAATATAACTACTATAATACTGCTCCTATGTACAAGAATTTAACTACTATAATACTGCCCCCTATATACAAGAATTTAACTACTATAATACTGCCCCCTATATACAAGAATATAACTACTATAATACTGCTCCTATGTACAAGAATATAACTACTATAATACTGCCCCCTATGTACAAGAATACAACTACTATAATACTGCCCCTATGTACAAGAATATAACTACTATAATACTGCTCCCTATGTACAGGAATATAACTACTATAATACTGCCCCTATATACAAGAATATAACTACTATAATACTGCCCCTATGTACAAGAATATAACTACTATAATACTGCCCCTATGTACAAGAATATAACTACTATAATACTGCCCCTATGTACAAGAAAATAACTACTACAATACTGCTCCTATGTACAAGAATATTACTACTATAATACTGCTCCCTATGTACAGGAATATAACTACTATAATACTGCCCCTATGTACAAGAATATAACTACTATAATACTGCCCCTATATACAAGAATATAACTACTATAATACTGCTCCTATGTACAAGAATATAACTACTATAATACTGCTCCTATTTACAAGACTATAACTAGTATAATACTGCCCCCTATGTGCAAGAATATAACTGCTATAATACTGCCCCTATGTACAAGAATATAACTACTATAATACTGCCCCCTATGTACAAGAATATAACTGCTATAATACTGCCCCTATGTACAAGAATATAACTACTATAATACTGCTCCTATGTACAAGAATATAACTACTATAATACTGTCCCCTATGTACAGGAATATAACTACTATAATACTGCTCCTATGTACAAGAATATAACTACTATAATACTGCCCCCTATGTACAAGAATATAACTGCTATAATACTGCCCCTATGTACAAGAATATAACTACTATAATACTGCCTCTATGTACAAGAATATAACTAGTATAATACTGTCCCCTATGTACAGGAATATAACTACTATAATACTGCTCCTATGTACAAGAATATAACTGCTATAATACTGCCCCTATGTACAAGAATATAACTGCTTTAATACTGCCCCTATGTACAAGAATATAACTACTATAATACTGTCCCCTATGTACAGGAATATAACTACTATAATACTGCTCCTATGTACAAGAATATAACTGCTATAATACTGCCCCTATGTACAAGAATATAACTGCTATAATACTGCCCCTATGTACAAGAATATAACTACTATAATACTGCCCCTATGTACAAGAATATAACTACTATAATACAGCCCCTATGTACAAGAATATAACCACTATAATACTGCCCCTATGTACAAGAATATAACCACTATAATACTGCTCCTGTGTACAAGAATATAACTACTATAATACTGCTCCCTATGTACAAGAATATAACTGCTATAATACTGCCCCTATGTACAAGAATATAACTGCTATAATACTGCCCCTATGTACAAGAATATAACTACTATAATACTGCCTCTATGTACAAGAATATAACTACTATAATACTGTTCCTGTGTACAAGAATATAACTACTATAATACTGCTCCCTATGTACAAGAATATAACTGCTATAATACTGCCCCTATGTACAAGAATATAACTTCTATAATACTGCCCCTATGTACAAGAATATAACTACTATAATACTGCCCCTATATACAAGAATATAACTACTATAATACTGCCCTCTATGTACAAGAATATAACTACTATAATACTGCCTCTATGTACAGGAATATAACTACTATAATACTGCCTCTATGTACAGGAATATAGCTGCTATTATACGTGTACAGTATAAACAATGCGGTACATATCTCGTTTATTCCCTAGCACAGGATGTCTTCTTGTTGCCTTTTGCTTTTTTGTATGACAGGTGATTATTCTATGATAACATTCAGGTCAGTTTTGGAGTCCACAGACAGAAGACAGTGAGTGAAATCCCTGATCCTGTGATCGGTTTTGCTCCTTTGCTTTACGTTGTGTTTATTTAAAGCCTATAAATTATGCATCTACCAACAGATAAAAATAACAGCAAAGTGCAGGACGGGTAACAGCAGGCGGACTGGCAGGGAGCACGTGGGGAAATCTAATCACCCCATACGCTAACAAACTAATAAATGGGCGAGATACAAATGTAGCAGAGCTGTATTTATCATTTAGCCAATTCATAGAAGCGAACACCTGTAATCATAAAAGTAGTGTCTATTAACAGCAGATTGCAGCAAGTATGGACAGTGTATAGCAGCACAGCGCAACTACAAGACCATATTACATATTCCTAGCTACACTGACCCTAAATAAAGACCCCTGACCATGCACTCTGCCACTAAATTAATTAAAACCCCTGACCATGCACTCTGCCACTAAATTAATTAAAACCCCTGACCATGCACTCTGCCCCAAATTAATTTAGACTCCTGACAATGCGCTCTGCCCTCAAATTAGTTAAAACCCCTGATCATGCGCTCTGCCCCTAAACAAATTAATATTCCTGACCATGCACTCTGTCCCTAAACCAATTAAGACCCCTGACCATGCTCTCTGCCCCTAAATGAACTAAGACCCCTGACCATGCTCTCTGCCCCTAAATGAACTAAGACTCCTGACCATGCACTCTGCCCCTAAGTTAATTAAAGCTCCCAACCATGCGCTCTGCCCTCAAATTAAGACACCTGACCACGCGCTCTGTCCCCAAGTTAATTAAGACCCCTTGACCTTGTGCTTAGACCCCTGATCCCAAAATTATTTAAAATCCTATAGAAAAATCTTAAATTCAAACCTCGTACCCCGTAAATGAATTAGACCCCACACCAGCCCCCTAAAATAACACAACACAGAACAGACCCCTAAATGAATTTAAACCTCAGAACCGATCCCATAAATAATCAGACCACAGACAAGAACCCCAAAATATTGTTAAACTCTGGTGTAAAACCCAAACCAAACCCTAAATTAAATAAATCAGACCCCAATATTATTTCAGATCTCAGACATGAATCCTACAATTAATCTCCTCATCCCGTAAGTAGATGAATCAGACCCCATATCACACCCCTATAATAATCAGACCCCACATCACACCCCTATAATAATCAGACCCCACATCACACCCCTATAATAATCAGACCCCATATCACACCCCTATAATAATCAGACCCACATCACACCCCTATAATAATCAGACCCCGCATCACACCCCTATAACAATCAGACCCCATATCACACCCCTATAATAATCAGACCCACATCACACCCCTATAATAATCAGACCCCACATCACACCCCTATAATAATCAGACCCCGCATCACACCCCTATAATAATCAGACCCCGCATCACACCCTTATAATAATCAAACCCCACATCACACCCCTATAATAATCAGACCCACATCACACCCCTATAATAATCAGACCCCGCATCACACCCCTATAATAATCAGACCCCACATCACACCCCTATAATAATCAGACCCCATATCACACCCCTATAATAATCAGACCCACATCACACCCCTATAATAATCAGACCCACATCACACCCCTATAATAATCAGACCCCATATCACACCCCTATAATAATAAGACCCCGCATCACACCCCTATAATAATCAGACCCCGCATCACACCCATATAATAATAAGACCCCGCATCACACCCCTATAATAATCAGACCCCAGATCACACCCCTATAATAATCAGACCCACATCACACCCCTATAATAATCAGACAACACATCACGCCCCTATAATAATCAGACCCCACATCACACCCCTATAATAATCAGACCCACATCACACCCCTATAATAATCAGACAACACATCACACCCCTATAATAATCAGACAACACATCACACCCCTATAATAATCAGACCCACATCACACCCCTATAATAATCAGACAACACATCACACCCCTATAATAATCAGACCCTACATCACACCCCTATATTAATCAGACCCTACATCACACCCCTATAATAATCAGACCCACATCACACCCCTATAATAATCAGACAACACATCACACCCCTATAATAATCAGACCCCACATCACACCCCTATAATAATCAAACCCCACATCACACCCCTATAATAATCAGACCCCACATTACACCCCTATAATAATCAGACCCCACATCACACCCCTATAATAATCAGACCCCACATCACACCCCTATAATAATCAGACCCACATCACACCCCTATAATAATCAGACCCCGCATCACACCCCTATAATAATCAGACTCCGCATCACACCCCTATAATAATCAGACCCCACATCACACCCCTATAATAATCCAACTCTATACCAAAATACTATATTCAGACCAAAGAACACACCACTAAGTGAATCCAGGACCCACACCAGACCCCAGAAAAATCAAATTGTTCAAATTATTTAGTGGGAAAGAGTTATATGTCTGAAAAAAAATAATGACTATTCTGAACAGAAAAGTTCATGAGTTCATGAAAAAAATATATAAGTACAAATGTAAAAACAGTGGAGGGAGTTGAATTGGTGGGGAATAGTTTACCTAACACATTAGTAGAGCATTTTGTAGGTAGGGCATTGTTTAGTTTCACACATTGGTCAGGGCCATTGAGTTGGTCTAGTGTTGTTTCCTTTTACACCTTGGTCAGGGCCATTGAGTTGGTCAGGCATTTTTCCTTTCACACCTTGGTCAGGGCCATTGAGTAGGTCAGGTATTGTTTACTTTCACACATTGGTCAGAGCCATTGAGTAGGTCAGGTATTGTTTACTTTCACACATTGGTCAGGGCAATTGAGTTGGTCAGGTATTGTTTACTTTCACACATTGGTCATAGCCAAGGTCAGGTATTGTTTACTTTCACACATTGGTCAGGGCTATTGAGTTGGTCAGGCATTGTTTACTTTCACACCTTGGTCACAGCCATTGAGTAGGTCAGGTATTGTTTACTCTCACACCTTGGTCGGGCAGTGTTTACTATACACATATCACTAATTTAATTAAACTTTACTAATCCTACCTTTCATTCTCAGGTAAGGAGACCAAGACATTTTTGCTTAAAGTTGAGAAAATCACAAAAATACATGGGTTACCCATCCTGCTGTACCTGCTTTTTTCACTAATAACACAGCAAAAACTGATGAGTTTTTTGCTGCATTTTTGCCCTTACCCATTGCGTCCTATGGGGGAAAAAATGCTGAAAGAAGTGACGTGCTACAGTTTTAAAAAAAACAGCAGTTTTCTAATTCAGTAAGGGAAAAACAACAACAATGTATGCATAAGGTTCCCGAAATCGCAGAGCTTTTATTGGTACTGTAAAAAATAGCTTTTAATTTGCATAAAAAATGCAACGTGGGAACATAACCCCTCAACCAGGGTTAAAATTTACATTTTTCAGACCCCAAAGTTCCTTAAGAAGTCTGATGTGACTCAAACTCCAGACCCCCTAGTTTGACCTCCAATTAAAGTTTGACCTCCAATTAAAGTTTGAGCTCCAATTAAAGTTTGACTTCCAATTAAAGTTTGACCTCCTATCAAACATCAAACTCCAGACTACCTTATTGAATTAGACCCTACATCAGGCTCCTCAAATAAAAAGACCCCCCCAGATAAATTATTTCAAATCCTTAAATAATCAGAGACCTAAAAAACTTCAAACCCTGGACCAGACATATCAAAAGTCAGACCCCAGACAAGACTCCTACATTATCCCAACCCCAGATCCCAAGCAATATCACTATTTTGGGGTACACAATTGGGGGGCAAGTTTTTAAAACTGCTTCAGAAGAAAAGTGGGACACAAGGGGTGCCCATTAGCCACTAATGAGCTTGCCGCCGTAGGCAATGGCCTAAATGTCAATGTCAATTATAGCTGGGGGAGGGGACAACGTGGCTGTGATCTGATAAAAAATTATTTAAAGGGGCGAGTTCTGTTTCCATTTTTTTCTTTTGCTATATATATTCCATCCCTTCCTCACGGAATGTCAGCGGATCAAGACTATGCTAGGCGGAGGAGAGAATTCGGTAACAAAAGGGTTACCGCCCAGGTGGTGGAGTCACATGTCTCGGCATTCACGGGCAGCGCTGCCATCTGATTAATCAGCACCAACCCCTGAGATCAACCCAGACGCTCCAATGCCAACAAGATGCAGATGGGCCCGCTGGCACTTTGCCCCCTGGCATCTAGTACGAAAGCCAAAGATGATGCATGATAGGATGAGAATAGCAGATTTTCATGAAGAACGAGAATTACACAGCAGAAAAGGAGGGGGAAGAACATCTTTACTATGTCAGGGGGCTGGTTAGAATATGGTGATGATGACGTCACCGCCAGATCTCATCACTGGATCCTATTATTGAACCCTTTAAGAACCACATTGTATGGATCTCACCTACGTAGCAGATGCCTCATGGACACTGGCAACGGATGAGACATCTGCTGGGCCTCAGACCTCCTGCTCATATAAGGCCCCATTTTTCTACAACAAGAATCCATGAACGAGCCAAGTGACGACCACGCATGTGACGACCACGCATGTGACGACCACGCATCCTCTAATCCTTGTATGTAGATCATGTCAGGATATTGCCCGTCCCGCAGCGGCATGGAGCTGGTACGTGGCCTGTGACAGGCTGCGAGCTGCTGCACTGAGCGCTGTCTCTTACCTCTCCCGTAGATTATTTAAATGGAGCCTGTCTCCAGAAATAACGCTATTAACCTGAAGACGTGCGGTTAATCTGCAGGTTAATAGCGTTACTAACCGGCCTGGAGCCTGCACATAGCCGAATGCAGCAAGGAGAAAATTAACTTCAGCATTCAGTTTCAGTCATGGAGGAGGCTCCAGCACTGGTTCAGTTCCCCTGCTGAGGATATAAAGCAGCGAGTGTAACTACGCTCCATGTCATAGTAACATAGTAACATAGTTAGTAAGGCCGAAAAAAGACATTTGTCCATCCAGTTCAGCCTATATTCCATTATAATAAATACCCAGATCTACGTCCTTCTACAGAACCTAATAATTGTATGATACAATATTGTTCTGCTCCAGGAAGACATCCAGGCCTCTCTTGAACCCCTCGACTGAGTTCGCCATCACCACCTCCTCAGGCAAGCAATTCCAGATTCTCACTGCCCTAACAGTAAAGAATCCTCTTCTATGTTGGTGGAAAAACCTTCTCTCCTCCAGACGCAAAGAATGCCCTCTTGTGCCCGTCACCTTCCTTGGTATAAACAGATCCTCAGCGAGATATTTGTATTGTCCCCTTATATACTTATACATGGTTATTAGATCGCCCCTCAGTCGTCTTTTTTCTAGACTAAATAATCCTAATTTCGCTAATCTATCTGGGTATTGTAGTTCTCCCATCCCCTTTATTAATTTTGTTGCCCTCCTTTGTACTCTCTCTAGTTCCATTATATCCTTCCTGAGCACCGGTGCCCAAAACTGGACACAGTACTCCATGTGCGGTCTAACTAGGGATTTGTACAGAGGCAGTATAATGCTCTCATCATGTGTATCCAGACCTCTTTTAATGCACCCCATGATCCTGTTTGCCTTGGCAGCTGCTGCCTGGCACTGGCTGCTCCAGGTAAGTTTATCATTAACTAGGATCCCCAAGTCCTTCTCCCTGTCAGATTTACCCAGTGGTTTCCCGTTCAGTGTGTAATGGTGACATTGATTCCTTCTTCCCATGTGTATAACCTTACATTTATCATTGTTAAACCTCATCTGCCACCTTTCAGCCCAAGTTTCCAACTTATCCAGATCCATCTGTAGCAGAATACTATCTTCTCTTGTATTAACTGCTTTACATAGTTTTGTATCATCTGCAAATATCGATATTTTACTGTGTAAACCTTCTACCAGATCATTAATGAATATGTTGAAGAGAACAGGTCCCAATACTGACCCCTGCGGTACCCCACTGGTCACAGCGACCCAGTTAGAGACTATACCATTTATAACCACCCTCTGCTTTCTATCACTAAGCCAGTTACTAACCCATTTACACACATTTTCCCCCAGACCAAGCATTCTCATTTTGTGTACCAACCTCTTGTGCGGCACGGTATCAAACGCTTTGGAAAAATCGAGATATACCACGTCCAATGACTCACCGTGGTCCAGCCTATAGCTTACCTCTTCATAAAAACTGATTAGATTGGTTTGACAGGAGCGATTTCTCATAAACCCATGCTGATATGGAGTTAAACAGTTATTCTCATTGAGATAATCCAGAATAACATCCCTCAGAAACCCTTCAAATATTTTACCAACAATAGCGGTTAGACTTACTGGCCTATAATTTCCAGGTTCACTTTTAGAGCCCTTTTTGAATATTGGCACCACATTTGCTATGCGCCAGTCCTGCGGAACAGACCCTGTCGCTATAGAGTCACTAAAAATAAGAAATAATGGTTTATCTATTACATTACTTAGTTCTCTTAGTACTCGTGGGTGTATGCCATCCGGACCCGGAGATTTATCTATTTTAATCTTATTTAGCCGGTTTCGCACCTCTTCTTGGGTTAGATTGGTGACCCTTAATATAGGGTTTTCATTGTTTCTTGGGATTTCACCTAGCATTTCATTTTCCACCGTGAATACCGTGGAGAAGAAGGTGTTTAATATGTTAGCTTTTTCCTCGTCATCTACAACCATTCTTTCCTCACTATTTTTTAAGGGGCCTACATTTTCAGTTTTTATTCTTTTACTATTGATATAGTTGAAGAACAGTTTGGGATTAGTTTTACTCTCCTTAGCAATGTGCTTCTCTGTTTCCTTTTTGGCAGCTTTAATTAGTTTTTTAGATAAAGTATTTTTCTCCCTATAGTTTTTTAGAGCTTCAATGGTGCCATCCTGCTTTAGTAGTGCAAATGCTTTCTTTTTACTGTTAATTGCCTGTCTTACTTCTTTGTTTAGCCACATTGGGTTTTTCCTATTTCTAGTCCTTTTATTCCCACAAGGTATAAACCGCTTACACTGCCTATTTAGGATGTTCTTAAACATTTCCCATTTATTATCTGTATTCTTATTTCTGAGGATATTGTCCCAGTCTACCAGATTAAGGGCATCTCTAAGCTGTTCAAACTTTGCCTTCCTAAAGTTCAGTGTTTTTGTGACTCCCTGACAAGTCCCCCTAGTGAAAGACAGGTGAAACTGCACAATATTGTGGTCGCTATTTCCTAAATGCCCAACCACCTGCAGATTTGTTATTCTGTCAGGTCTATTAGATAGTATTAGGTCTAAAAGTGCTGCTCCTCTGGTTGGATTCTGCACCAATTGTGAAAGATAATTTTTCTTGGTTATTAGCAGAAACCTGTTGCCTTTATGGGTTTCACAGGTTTCTGTTTCCCAGTTAATATCCGGGTAGTTAAAGTCCCCCATAACCAGGACCTCATTATGGGTTGCAGCTTCATCTATCTGCTTTAGAAGTAGACTTTCCATGCTTTCTGTTATATTTGGGGGTTTGTAACAGACCCCAATGAGAATTTTGTTACCATTTTTCCCTCCATGAATTTCAACCCATATGGACTCGACATCCTCATTCCCTTCGCTAATATCCTCCCTTAAAGTGGACTTTAGACAAGACTTTACATAGAGACAAACCCCTCCTCCTCTCCGATTTTTACGATCCTTTCTAAACAGACTGTAACCCTGTAAGTTAACTGCCCAGTCATAGCTTTCATCTAACCATGTCTCGGTTATTCCCACTATGTCAAAGTTACCTGTAGATATTTCTGCTTCTAGTTCTTCCATCTTGTTTGTCAGGCTTCTGGCGTTTGCGAGCATGCAGTTCAGAGGATTTTGTTTTGTTCCAATCTCCTCACTGTGGATTGTTTTAGAAATGTTCTTACCTCCCTTCTGAGTATGTTTTCCTGGGTCGTCTTTGTTCGAGTCTAATGTTTTTCTTCCCGTCCCCTCTTCTTCTAGTTTAACGCCCTCCTGATGAGTGTAGCGAGTCTTCTGGCGAATGTGTGTTTCCCAGGTTTGTTGAGGTGTAGTCCGTCTCTGGCGAGGAGTCCATCATACCAGTAATTCACACCGTGGTCCAGGAATCCAAATCCTTGTTGTCTGCACCATCGTCTTAGCCAGTTGTTTGCATCAAGGATCCTGTTCCATCTCCTGGTGCCATGCCCGTCTACTGGAAGGATAGAAGAAAAAACTACCTGTGCATCCAGTTCCTTTACTTTCTTCCCCAACTCTTCAAAGTCCTTGCAGATTGTCGGTAGGTCCTTCCTTGCCGTGTCATTGGTGCCAACATGTATCAGAAGAAATGGGTGGACGTCCTTGGAGCTGAAGAGCTTTGGTATCCTATCGGTCACATCCTTGATCATCGCACCTGGAAGGCAGCATACTTCTCTTGCAGTTATGTCCGGTCTGCAGATGGCTGCTTCTGTGCCTCTCAGTAGTGAGTCTCCCACCACCACCACTCTTCGTTGCTTCTTGGCTGTACTTTTTGCTGTCACTTGTTGCTGTGTGCCCTTTTCTTTTTTGCTTGCTGGTATTGCTTCATTCTTAGGTGTGCCATCTTCATCCTCTACAAAGATTTGATATCGGTTCTTCAGTTGTGTGGTTGGTGATTTCTCCATGGTCTTCTTGCTTCTTTTGGTCACATGCTTCCACTCATCTGCTTTTGGAGGTTCTCTGACACTTTTTGCACCTTCTGTGACCAGTAGAGATGCTTCTGTTCTGTCTAGAAAGTCTTCATTCTCTTTGATGAGTTTCAAAGTTGCTATTCTTTCTTCCAGACCCCGCACCTTTTCTTCTAAAAGGGCCACTAGTCTACACTTCTGACAGGTGAAATTGGATTCTTCTTCTGGTCGATCTGTGAACATGTAGCACATGCTGCAGCTCACCATGTAGGTTGTCACATCTGCCATGTTGCTCCTAGATCCTGCTGACTTGCTGTGTGTTTTCCTTCTTGTGTAATCTACTCAGCCAAGCTCTCTTGCAATAATGTCCTACAGGCAAAAATTTGGTGATGCTTTCGAAGCAGCTGGTCCCGGCTGTACCCAACGATCTTCTAGCTTAGGGAGACTTCGCTTCTCCCAGAAGGCACCTGGAATATGCAAATTAGCCTCCTGAAGCTTGAATCCCTGGTTTGGTGATGCTTTCGAAGCAGCTGGTCCCGGCTGTACCCAACGATCTTCTAGCTTAGGGAGACTTCGCTTCTCCCAGAAGGCACCTGGAATATGCAAATTAGCCTCCTGAAGCTTGAATCCCTGGTTTGGTGATGCTTTCGAAGCAGCTGGTCCCGGCTGTACCCTACGATCTTCTAGCTTAGGGAGACTTCGCTTCTCCCAGAAGGCACCTGGAATATGCAAATTAGCCTCCTGAAGCTTGAATCCCTGGTTTGGTGATGCTTTCGAAGCAGCTGGTCCCGGCTGTACCCAACGATCTTCTAGTTTAGGGAGACTTCGCTTCTCCCAGAAGGCACCTGGAATATGCAAATTAGCCTCCTGAAGCTACTGTCCTGACTGAAAGCTGGCACTAATGCGGAGCCAGTGTAGTCAGCCCCCTACATACAGTGTGAGCCCCCACATAGCCTCCTTGATACAGTATGAGCCCCCACATAGCTGCCTATATACAGTATGAGCCCCACATAACCTCCTATATACAGTATGAGCCCCCACATAGCCTCCTGTGTACAGTATGAGCCTCCACATAGCTGCCTATATATAGTATGAGCCCCCACATAGCCTCCTGTGTACAGTATGAGCCCCCACATGGCTGCCTATATATAGTATGAGCCCCCACATAGCCTCCTGTGTACAGTATGAGCCCCCACATAGCCTCCTGTGTACAGTATGAGCCTCCACATAGCTGCCTATATATAGTATGAGCCCCCACATAGCCTCCTGTGTACAGTATGAGCCTCCACATAGCTGCCTATATATAGTATGAGCCCCACATAGCCTCCTGTGTACAGTATGAGCCCCCACATAGCCTCCTAGATACAGTATGAGCCCCCACATAACCTCCTATATACAGTATAAGCCCTTACATAAGCCCCTACATACAGTCTGAACCGCCCATAGCAACCTAAATACATTACGGGCCTTATATAGCCCATAAATATAGGCACACATCCTATAAACATATTAATTTAAAAAAAACTAAGGGCACAGTCTCTTGTCACTTCTGTAGAATAGGTAAGGCCATTGTCAGCTGATAATATCTGCGCCTCCCCTGCAGAGGGCTGGAGCTGGTACCTGGCCTGTGACATGCTGCGAGCTGCTGCACAGAGCACGGTCTCCTGTGACATAAGGCCAACGAACAGGCAAAATCCACATGTGGTGCCGAGAACACGCAGGCTGTGTGGGTGCAGTATTATCGATCGTTCTGCCCCCATAAACGCCACAAACGGGCGCGGATCAACTTGTACATAGTAAGGGCCGAAATTGGCCGTTTAGACCAGTATAGACCTCTCCAGTGTCCTTACATGGAGGCTTCTTTTCAGGACACTCATGTTTGGTTCTCGGTAATCTAAATATGGCAGCAATTATTACCGTTATTGCTTATGTTTAGAGGTCCGATGGGGAATTTGTGAGTTCTGCAACAGTCCTCGGGGATACAATGTTACTAGAGGCAGAACAACAGTAACTATGTATTCACTAGACGCTCGTGAAATTGTCAGTAACCCTAGAGGCAACATGAAGGCAAAAGTGTGTGGTGACCATATGGTGACCTTGACACGTCCTTGTGCATCTTCTCAATATATAACTATGGACATTTATATGGGTGGTCCCCCATTTGCTGCCTTAGCAGCTTTCACTTTTCTTTGAAGGCTTTCCACCCAATTTTTTTGGGCATAGCTGTAGGGATTTTGGTTCATCGGGAACTGGTGGCATTCCAGTTGACCAATTGATCAGTCAGACCTTTCCCACACCAAACATGGCGACTGGATCCTCAGGGGCACTGTCTTAACCAAATGGGTGGAGACCTTCTCCAAAAAATCGTCCAGTTCCATTGATTCAATACAACTTGGCCGTCTGCTATGTTTATGGACTTTTTCTCAATGGAGGATTAATTTCATTTATACCTTTGTAGAATCCATTTTTTGTGATACAGAGCTGCTGCAAATCTACTGCATAGATGTATAATTTAATGATTGCATTTTAGGTGCTCACAGTCACCACTAGAGGGAGCTCAGTGTAGTCTGATTATACATTGAACTCAATAACAAAACTGTAGACGCCGGGCTCCCCCTAGTGGTGGCTGCTGGAAAGCAGAATTATGATTGCATATGTGCTGCTCACAGTCACCACAAGAGGGAGCTCAGTGCAGATTGATTATACATTGAACTCAATAACAAAACTGTAGACGCTGGGCTCCCCCTAGTGGTGGCTGCTGGAAAGCAGAATTATGATTGCATATGTGCTGCTCACAGCCGCCACTAGAGGGAGCTCAGTGTAGTCTGATTATACATTGAACTCAATAATAAAACTGTATACGCTGGGCTCCCCCTAGTGGTGGCTGCTGGAAAGCAGATTCATTTTTTACTTCACTTCCAAGTCTTCATTTGAAAAATGTACCAATTCGTGGACCTATTTAATATTATTTAGATCCTTTTGTGACACGGTATCCACCATGTTTATGACCTTAGTTTCTTTTGGTTAAAATTAATCAATTAGGACGACCTTTTAACCAAAATTTGCTCTAAAGTAAAAACAAATTAGACTTTTAAAACAGTTTTAAATTTTTTTTATACTTTTTTTTTATTCCTTTAGAAACAGCGCCCCCCTTGTTTATTGGCAGTGACTAATATTACAACTCGGTTCCATTTACTTTTGGGTTACGGGCCCTTTAAAAGCGTAACGGCTCCTTATTATGTGACTTTCCATCAATGTCTTACCCTTCTCCACCCCCCAGATTTAATCCTCCGAGTGTATTAGCCATAAATACCGATCTTATTAATATTTTCTTATTACTTTGTTGAACTTAAGGAGTCGCAATCAAATGTGACAAAACCTAAACGGTCTAGAGGGGAATCTTCGCCAAACTCGGGGATAATTGCGATGTCAAATCTGACATCTCTGTTCATTTTCCATCCGTCTGCTAAGGAGAATCCAAGGATATCTCAATAGTTTTATGGCTGTTTTAATTTTTTTATGGGTCCTTAAGGTGTAGAGACCCAGCTTGTAACGGCGGCATTTGAGATAAAGCACCTCAGACTCTACCGCTAAAAAGGCAGAACAGATGGAACTAACTCACTGTGGCTCCTATGGGATTTGTATATTAGGGGAGCGGAAAAGCCAAATATGGCGTCCGTTTTTTTTTTTTCGTTTTCTCTTTTCCCAGGTGTTAAATTGAAGCTTACATAACCATCGCAACATCGAATTGTTAACCAAAGTCTTGCCGGAGTTACCGATCATTAGTCATCATTCCCATAAATATTCCTGATATTCCCACTCAGCCTCAAAATAGCAATAGAAAAGTGGATTTTGGCCGGATTTAAAGTGTTTTTTTTCCCACGTCTAAAAATTATCCCCTATCCAAGGCATAAGGGATAAGTTATGGATCGCTTGTGGTCCTACCTCTGGGAACCCCAGCATTCCCTAGATCGAGGTTTATCTTAATGGAGCATTGCCAATGCATCGCCAAAATTGGTTTCATCCTTGGGAGTACCAGCATTTCTATCCATACTAATCAGTAAGTTATCACCTACAGTCATGGTCAAAAGTATTGACACCCCTGCAATTCTGTCAGATAATACTCAGTTTCTTCCTGAAAATGATTGCAATCACAAATTATTTGTTATTATTATCTTCATTTAATTTGTCTTAAATTAAAAAACACAAAAAGAATTGTCCTAAAGCCAAATTGGATATAATTCCACACCAAACATAAAAAGGGGTGAACAAAAGTATTCACACTGTTCGAAAAATCATGTGATGCTTCTGTAATTAGTGTAATTAACAGCACCTGTAACTTACCTGTGGCACCTAACAGGTGTTGGCAATAACTAAATCACACTTGCAGCCGGTTGACATGGATTAAAGTTGACTCAACCTCTGTCCTGTGTCCTTGTGTGTACCACATTGAGCATGGAGAAAAGAAAGAAGACCAAAGAACTGTCTGAGGACTTGAGAAACCAAATTGTGAGGAAGCATGAGCAATCTCAAGGCTACAAGTCCATCTCCAAAGACCTGAATGTTCCTGTGTCTACCGTGCGCAGTGTCATCAAGAAGTGTAAAGCCCATGGCACTGTGGCTAACCTCCCTAGATGTGGACGGAAAAGAAAAATTGACAAGAGATTTCAACGCAAGATTGTGCGGCTGTTGGATAAAGAACCTCGACTAACATCCAAAGAAGTTCAAGCTGCCCTGCAGTCCGAGGGTACAACAGTGTCAACCCGTACTATCCGTCCGCGTCTGAATGAAAAGGGACTGTATGGTAGGAGACCCAGGAAGACCCCACTTCTTACCCCGAGACATAAAAAAGCCAGGCTGGAGTTTGCCAAAACTTACCTAAAAAAGCCTAAAACGTTTTGGAAGAATGTTCTCTAGTCAGATGAGACAAAAGTAGAGCTTTTTGGGCAAAGGCATCAACATAGAGTTTACAGGAGAAAAAAGAGACATTCAAAGAAAAGAACACGGTCCCTACAGTCAAACATGGCGGAAGTTCCCTGATGTTTTGGGGTTGCTTTGCTGCCTCTGGCACTGGACTGCTTGACCGTGTGCATGGCATTATGAAGTCTGAAGACTACCAACACATTTTGCAGCATAATGTAGGGCCCAGTGTGAGAAAGCTCGGTCTCCCTCAGAGGTCATGGGTCTTCCAGCAGGACAATGACCCAAAACACACTTCAAAAAGCACTAGAAAAGAGTTTGAGAGAAAGCACTGGAGACTTCTAAGGTGGCCAGCAATGAGTCCAGACCTGAATCCTATAGAACGCCTGTGGAGAGATCTAAAAATGGCAGTTTGGAGAAGGCACCCTTCAAATATCAGGGACCTGGAGCAGTTTGCCAAAGAAGAATGATCTAAAATTCCAGCAGAGCATTGTAAGAAACTCATTGATGTTACCGGAAGCGGTTGGTCGCAGTTATTTTGGCTAAAGGTTGTGCAACCAAGTATTAGGCTGAGGGTGCCAATACTTTTGTCTGGCCCATTTTTGGAGTTTTGTGTGAAATGATCAATGTTTTGCTTTTTGCTTCATTCTCTTTTGTGTTTTTTCATTTAAGACAAATTAAATGAAGATAATAATACCAAAGAATTTGTGTTTGCAATCATTTTCAGGAAGAAACTGAGTATTATCTGACAGAATTGCAGGGGTGTCAATACTTTTGACCATGACTGTATCTTAGAGATAAGGGATAATGTTCAATCTTGGAAAAGCCCCTTTAAATGGAGTTTGACAGATGGTTTGCTTACTAAACCCTCTACAGCGCCGTGTAGGGGACTATAAGACATTTTAAAACATCAGTGTGGCCGCAGATTGATTTATCAATACAGAGAAAATCAAGTTTGTTCCTTTATGTAAACCCCACCATCCTGTTGGCCTGAAAAGGAAGAAAATTAGCTATTATTTAAGGTGGATATTTTTGTGTTACATGTATGTTAAAGTGTTTTTTTTCTCATATCTCAATCCGTATTAAAAATAAAATTTAGCGATCTTGCAATTCTCACATTGGCCACTGGGGCTTTTTTAAGCTCTAACTTCCTGTGGTTTCAGGAAGTGAACATGAACATTAACCACAATGAATAGACTTCGATTCTGGGGTCTGTATCTATTTAATGGTATAATCTTGGGTCCATATTTATGTCAGAATCTGGTTTGGGTTCTATGTTAATTAGGGGGCCTGGTTGGGGACCTGTATTTATTTTAGGGTCTGTTCTGGGGTCTATATTTATATAGGGGTCTAGGCTGGATCTATAATTAGGGATTTGCTCGGGATCTCTATTTAGGGGTCTGGTCTGGGGTCTGTATATATTTAGATATATATATACGGGGTTTGTATTTATGTAAGGATCTGGTCTGGGTATAGTTATCTAGGGTTCTGTTCAAGGTCTATATTTATGCAAGGGTCTGACCTAGAGTCTATTTATTTAGGGTTGTGGTCTGTGATCTGTATTCATTTAGTCGTCTGGTCTGGGGTCTGTATTCATGTAAGAGTCTGATCTGGGCTCTATTAGGGTTCTGGCCTGGGGGTTGTATTAATTTAGGTGCCTGGACTGCGGTGTGATGATGTTATATATATACTATATATATATATATATATATATATATATATATATATATGTCAAAATTGGAACAGCATCCAGTATTACCACATGTCACTAACATGTCACTCTCAGTAGTGCAGCCTCAGGCTTCAGGCCTATAACTTAAAGTCATCACATCGGAGCGTAGAAGAAAGATATTAATAAACGGTTTTCACATTTTTAGTTTACGGAGAAGGCTCTTTTTTTCGTCAGCTTCCATCTCAAGCATTACATGTCAGCACAATTTTGCTCTCTCCTCATCTGGCTCCTCAGTCGGGAGGTGACGGCAGGACACTACACAACGGACGGCCATGGCACTATGTTGCTGATACGGCATCAGGCAATCAGTACAGTGTCTGTAGATGATTACCGAGATGCGGTCACATCCCAGGGACACGGCCATGGTAACTATGGCAACCCCCGTGGTTGAAGATGTTCATTAACGACAAGCTGTTGACAGTGATAAGGGGCGAGCGAGCAAACGATTCAGAGAAAAACAGAGCCGGCGAGGGCTCAAGAATATGGAGAGCGACACTAAATGCTCACACCGGGGGTGCGAAGAGTAATAATATGCAGTAATATAATATACAGCCGGTGAAATAAGTATTGAACACGTCACCAATTCTCAAAGTAAATCTATTTCTAAAGGTGCTATTGACATGAAATTCTTACTAGATGTCGTTAACAGCCCATTCAATCCACACAGGCAAAGAAATTATCCATAGATATCCATAAATGATGTGTAATAGTGATAAATGACACAGGGATACAGTTTTGAACATTGGTGAAATATATTTATTCAGGGGTCTGAGCAATTCTAACTTTTTGTTGTTTCAAGAAACAATACATGTACATTAACCACAATGAATAAACTTCAAATCTGAGGTATGTATATATTTAGGGGTCTGATCTGGGGATTATATGTTGATATCTTGTCTGGGTTATGTGTTTAATTGGGTGGATCTGGTCAGGGCTCTGAATCTCTTTAACTTCCTGTTTCAGGAAACAACAGATGTACATTAGCAGCAATGAACAGACATTGACCTTAGCTCTTGTACAGAAACACCTAATGAATGTGCACAAAGGTCATTCTGATGCAAGGGGGATCAGGGTCAGCTGTAATATCACCTATTGTGAATGGTGGGTCCTGTGTTATCAGCTGTATGTAGAGGTGTTACCTGTCATTGTAATCCTGCCTCTGATGATAAAGAGACTGCTGAAATCTCTTTTGGTAAGTATGAGTCTAAAAAAAGACCCAAAATTGCAAGTTTACCCATTTTGTTTTTTAATAAAGATCGTGATATATATTTATAAAAGAAAACTTTTATGTAATGTAAAAAAGTGACAACATTTTCCCTTTAAGTTGGGGGTGTGTCCTATATAAATGGGCGGGACATATAGTAAATGTGTTGCCATGTCTTAAAAGTTGGCTATAAATTCACTTGCTCATTAACATGCACCCGTGTACAGGTATTTTTTTATCTGTCGTTAAAGGGAATGTGAGAATCTGCATTTCCCGCATCTATTGGCCGCTGACACTTTAATTCTGCTAACGTAACTATGCAAATCTGACGTCGGTGATATCTGTATTATCCTGATTATTATCAGCAACCTGTGCGCCATCACAGACACCTCTCATTACAGTAATATATGGATGTGACACTCCGCACCGTTAGGCTCAGGCTCTGTCCTCAGGCTAAATTATAATATAAAAGTAACCGCCAAAGAGAGACGCGCGTCGGTGATGGGGATCCTATTGTCGTTCCCTGGACATTTCACATCTCCTTTTTTGTACTGTAACTCAGCAGTTATCAAAGCAGCGTGAGAAACGCTATAGGTGATGACATCAGTGAGCCTGTAATGTATAGAAACAATGGAGACCGTGAGGGAGCCGAGCCAAAAAAAGGAAACACGGTGTGGTCTGGGGTCAGAATTTATTTAGAGGGCTAGTCTGAGGTCTTTTTATATTTAGGAGTCTGGTGTTAGTGTTTATTTATGGGGTTGGAATGGGGTCTGAATTTATTTAAGTATCTGGTCTGGGGTTAGTATTTACTTAGGGGCTCTGGGGTCAGTATTTATTTAGGGGCTCTGGGGTCAGTATTTAGGGGCTCTAGGGTCAGTATATATTTATGGACTCTGGGGTCAGTATTTATTAGAGGCTTTGGGGTCAGTATTTATTTATTGGCTCTGGTGTCATTATTTAGGGGTTCTGGGGTCATTATTTATTAGGGGCTTTGGGGTCCGTATTTATTTAGAAGCTATGGAGTCAGTATTTATTAGGGGCCCTGGGGTCAGTATTTATTTATGGGCTCTGGGGTCAGTATTTATTGAGGTGTCTTGTCTGGGGTCAGTATTTATTAAGGGCTCTGCGGTCAGTATTTATTAGGGGCTCTGCGGTCAGTATTTATTTAGGTGCTCTGAGGTCAGTATTTATTTAGGGGTCTGGTCTGGGGTTAGGATTTATTGAGGGATCTGAGCTGTGGTCTGTAAATACTTAGGGGATTTGGTCTGCGGTCAGTATTTATTGAGGGGTCTTGTCTGGGTCAGTATTTATTTAGAGGCTCTGCGGTCCGTATTTATTTATAGATCTGGTCTGAAGTTTGTATTTATTTAAGGGTTTTGATCTGCTGTCAATATTTATTTAGGGGTCTGGGTTCAGTATTTATTAAGGGGCCTAGTCTGGGGACTGCATTTATTTATATTTTTTGTCTGTGACCAGTATTTATTTAAGGGATCTAGGGTTAGTATTTATTTATGGCTATGGCTCTGGTCTGAGGTCAATATTTAGTTATGGCCTCTGGGGTCAGTTTTTATTTAGGGGTCTGGTCTGGGGTCTATTTGTTTAGGGCATCTAATCTGAAGTCAGTATTTATTTAAGGTGTCTGGGGTAAGTATTTAATTAGGAGTCTGGAATGGGGTCGGCATTTATTTTGGGGTCTCATGTAAGCTCTGTCTTTATTCGAGGTCTGTGTTTATTTAGGAGTCTGGTCTGGGGTCAGTATTTATTAGGGGCTCTGGGGTCAGTATTTATTAGGGGCTCTGCAGTCAGTATTTATTGAGGTGTCTTGTCTGGGGTCAGTATTTATTAGGGGCTCTGGGATCAGTATTTATTAGGGGCTCTGCGGTCAGTATTTATTAGGGGCTCTGGTGTCAGTATTTATTTAGGGGTCTGGTCTGGGGTTAGGATTTATTGAGGGATCTGATCTGTGGTCTGTAAATAGTTGGGGGGATTTGGTCTGGGGTCAGTATTTATTGAGGGGTCTTGTCTGGGTCAGTATTTATTTAGAGGCTGAAGTCGGTATTTATTTAGGGTGTCTGCGGTATGGAGTCTGGTATTTAATTAGGAGTCTGGAATGGGGTCATCATTTATTTTGGGGTCTCATGTAAACTCTGTCTTTATTCGAGGTCTGTGTTTATTTAGAAGTCTGGTCTGGAGTCTGTATTTATTTAGGGGCCTGGTCTGTGGTCTGAGTTTATTTAAGGGTCTGGTCTCGGCTTTGTGTTTATTTAGAGGTCTGATCTGGGTTCAGTACTTATTTAGGGGTCTGGTATGGGGTCAGTTTCTATTTAAGAGTCTGGTCTGTGGGGTTCCTATTTTCTTAGGAGGTCTGGGGTCAGCATTAGGGGTCCGGTCTGAGGTCAGTATTTATTTAGGGAATTTGAGGTCAGCATTTAATTAGGGGTCTGGTCTGGGGTTTGTGTTTATTTAGGATTCTGGTCGAGGTTCAGTATTTAGTGGATCTGGGGTCAGTATTTAATTAGGGGTCTAGTCTATTTATTCAGGGTTTTTTTTTTGTCTGGGGTCAGTATTGGGGTCTGGTTTTGGTTCAGTGTTTATTTCGGGTGCCTGGTAACCACCTGGGGATCAAACGATGAATAAAGGGTGGTCTCCTCTGAATTTTTCACTAAGGACTGTCTGTGGTGCGACTTGCGCGCACATCTGGAGGGTTTGTCATCAGATGATCCGTTTCTGTTGCGGCGAATCTCAATGTCGTCTCTAAGGATTTCTACGCTCTGATCCGGGGCGCCAGCCAGTGTCAATTTGTGTGCAAAGCCAGGATGCAAAAAATGGCTTAGGGATATTTTAGGCGAGAAAATGACACCTTTTACTACTACGAATAGCAGATGTTCTGTGTTTCTCCAGGAACCTTCTAAGGAAGCGAACAGATGACGAAGAAAAAAAATTCAACCCTTTGACTGATACGTATGATATAAGGACAAAACAATTGGGTTTAACTCATTCTGGACTATCCCTTCAAAGCGATTTTTCATGACCAGAACCCCTGTCTATAAGCCTATTCCCCAGGTCGGGACTCTGACTAACCTGTGCATGGAGTCAATGACTCCTTGTAATACTACCTTTACCCTGTAGTGGCAGCTACAGAGAAAATGTCTACCCAGACCTTGAACCATAGAGAAGACAAACCTGCGGCGATCAGCAGGTTCTCAGTTACATAAGTAGGTGCAAGAGGCTTCGATCAGCGCTGCCTCTTCTGACCCTAATACACCCCATTGATTCACGTGACTGTTCAAGGTTACCTCATAAAGATATATTCTTTCCATTGAGCTGAAGGGCTAATCGATGTAGAAAGGTGATGACAAATCCCTCTTTAAAGGGATTGTCTCCTTTACCTCCAAGTAGTGAGGCGATCGCTTCTGGTTCTGCTTCTTTAACTCATTGCTACTGTGGGAAGACGTGACTAACTCCTGTTACCATTGCAGAACCGTCACATCACGTCCTCAGGAGCAGCGCTCCATTTTGGGGTTATTTTTTAGAATGGAAACCTCTTTCATATGACCTAATAGAGTGCATGGGCCAGTATTGTCTCCATGAGATAATCCCCTTTAAGAAACAGTATTAAGATTTTATGGATTAAAAGAAGTTAGCAACACTGCCCCCTAGTGGCCACATTATTATGAAAAAAAAAATACAAAAGTACATTGTGATTCCCATGGTTGGATTCCGGCTTCGTACATTATATCTTTTTGTGCTTTTGCCAAATTGCCCTTCTCTAAATATGGCTCATAAAATATCGGCCTCCATTCTTGGGGCGCTGACGGGTCATATATTCGTTCTTCCCGGCAAGGTGATGGCCATCTGGGAAGAATATGATTCAGAAGCCGACATAACGCAGCTTCCCCAGTCTATCCGCCATCAATCATGGCGTTCATCTATTAGCCGCGCCTTGTCCCGCAGACTCTTCACACTCCACCACACGCGCTTCTTAACCTGACAGCCGCAGTACCCCCATAAGAGAGACAGCCACTAAAGTAATGACAAACACAATGCCCCCTTAAAATGATCAGGAACGATGCCCCCCATGGCAATAACAGCCGCAGTAGAAGTAGAAAAGTGCATTTGTGCAAGTCGCAATGCTCCCTTAAGAGAAACAGTGACACTGCCAATTAGTGACAGTCACAAAATAATGACGGTCAGTGTCCGCAATAAAAAAGTGACAGCCACCTTGTTCCCAATAAAATAGCGACAGTCACAGTGTCCCCAATAAAATAGTGATGGTCACAGTGTTCCCAATAAAATAGTGATGGTCACAGTGTTCCCAATAAAATAGTGACAGTCAGTGTTCCCAATAAAATAGTGACAGTCAGTGTCCCCAATAAAATAGTGACAGTCATTGTCCCCAATAAAATAGTGACAGTCATTGTCCCCAATAAAATAGTGACAGTCAGTGTCCCCAATAAAATAGTGACAGTCATTGTCCCCAATAAAATAGTGACAGTCAGTGTCCCCAATAAAATAGTGACAGTCATTGTCCCCAATAAAATAGTGACAGTCATTGTCCCCAATAAAATAGTGACAGTCATTGTCCCCAATAAAACAGTGACAGTCAGTGTCCCCAATAAAATAGTGACAGTCAGTGTCCCCAATAAAATAGTGACAGTCAGTGTCCCCAATAAAATTGCGACAGTCACATTATCCCCAATAAAATAGCGACAGTGTCCCCAATAAAATAGCGACAGTCAGCGTCCCCAATAAAATAGCGACAGTCACAGTATCCCCAATAAAATAGTGACAGTCACAGTGTCCCCAATAAAATAGCACCAGTCACAGTGTCCCCAATAAAATGATGACAGTCACTTTGTCCCCAATAAAATAGTGACAGTCACAGTGTCCCCAATAAAATAGTGACAGTCACAGTGTCCCCAATAAAATAGTGACAGTCACAGTGTCCAAAATAAAATAATGACGGGCAGTGCCCCCCCACAAAATAGTGACAGTCAGTGTCCCCAATAAAATAGTGGAGTCACGGTGTCCCCAAACATTTTAAATAATAAATCCTATCAGGTCCGTGGTTCCTCCCCGGTGGTTTTAGTGTTGTTCTTGAACTTATCACTGCTGGGCGCCATTTTTTAAGAACTTGTGGTACCTTAATTGCACCATTTTGGCAAATAAATATTGGAATATTTTATAAAACTTGTGGCCGCACATGTGGACAAGGGTCAACGAGGACTGAGCCGAGGAGTGAATTTCCGGATATTTCACAGACGGTGGAGCGGACGGGGTCACTTCTTCATGGCGGCTGCGGTGGGAGGAGAAGAGACAAGAAGTTCTGAAGACGGGAACGTCTCAAGTAGTTAAAAAGTAAGAATTTCAGGTAAACTGCTGGAATAGACATCAATGTGCAGACATGGAGGAGACTGAAGGTCAGAGACAGATCCTGACATCTCCCCGGCCGGCCGGGGGCTCATTATTATATATATATACACATCACATTGTAACAAAACCTCATCAACGCAAACAAATAAAGCAAAGAAAAAGAGTCATAAATGGAGTGTGAAGTTCTCTCCTCCGGGAATCAGGCGAATGCTTAATTAGTTTAATTTGAAGTTTTGCCGTCAGCCTTTTTTCAACAGAAATTGAATTTCGGATTTATCTTTCGCCCCTCTCGCCCCATCCTAAGGCTCATCACATCACGGCTCATTGTATCTGCATTCCAGAGACCAAGTTGTGATTTTTTTTTTTCTCTTCTCAATCGTTACTAAATTTCTCTAATTCTTTCAAAACTTTCTGAAAGTTTCTATAGTGTAAAGAGAATAAGTTGTCAGAAGTTAGGAACTTCCTGTAAAAGTCTGCGGATACATACATTACACTACTGATCCTGAGTTATATCCTGTATTATACCCCAGAGCTGCACTCACTATTCTGCTGGTGCCATCACTGTGTACATACATTACATTACTGACCCTGAGTTACTTCCTGTATTATACTCCAGAGCTGCACTCACTATTCTGCTGGTGCAGTCACTGTGTACATACATTCCATTACTGATCCTGAGTTATATCCTGTATTATACCCCAGAGCTGCACTCACTATTCTGCTGGTGCAGTCACTGTGTACATACATTACACTACTGATCCTGAGTTATATCCTGTATTATACCCCAGAGCTGCACTCACTATTCTGCTGGTGCCATCACTGTGTACATACATTACATTACTGACCCTGAGTTACTTCCTGTATTATACTCCAGAGCTGCACTCACTATTCTGCTGGTGCAGTCACTGTGTACATACATTCCATTACTGATCCTGAGTTACATCCTGTATTATACCCCAGAGCTGCACTCACTATTCTGCTGGTGCAGTCACTGTGTACATACATTACATTACTGATCCTGAGTTATATCCTGTATTATACTCCAGAGCTGCACTCACTATTCTGCTGGTGCAGTCACTGTGTACATACATTACATTACTGATCCTGAGTTACCTCCTGTATTATACTCCAGAGCTGCACTCACTATTCTGCTGGTGCAGTCACTATGTACATACATTACATTACTGATTCTGAGTTACATCCTGTATTATACTCCAGAGCTGCACTCGCTATTCTGCTGGTGCAGTCACTGTGTACATACATTACATTACTGATCCTGAGTTACCTCCTGTATTATACCCCAGAGCTGCACTCACTATTCTGCTGGTGCAGTCACTGTGTACATACATTACTGATCCTGAGTTACATCCTGTATTATACCCCAGAGCTGCACTCACTATTCTGCTGGTGCAGTCACTGTGTACATACATTACTGATCCTGAGTTACCTCCTGTATTATACTCCAGAGCTGCACTCACTATTCTGCTGGTGCAGTCACTGTGTACATACATTCCATTACTGATCCTGAGTTACATCCTGTATTATACCCCAGAGCTGCACTCACTATTCTGCTGGTGCAGTCACTGTGTACATACATTACATTACTGATCCTGAGTTACCTCCTGTATTATACCCCAGAGCTGCACTCACTATTCTGCTGGTGCAGTCACCGTGTACATACATTACATTACTGATCCTGAGTTACATCCTGTATTATACTCCAGAGCTGCACTCACTATTCTGCTGGTGCAGTCACTGTGTACATACATTACTGATCCTGAGTTACCTCCTGTATTATACCCCAGAGCTGCACTCACTATTCTGCTGGTGCAGTCACTGTGTACATACATTACTGATCCTGAGTTACCTCCTGTATTATACCCCAGAGCTGCACTCACTATTCTGCTGGTGCAGTCACTGTGTACATACATTACTGATCCTGAGTTACATTCTGTATTATACCCCAGAGCTGCACTCACTATTCTGCTGGTGCAGTCACTGTGTACATACATTACTGATCCTGAGTTACATTCTGTATTATACTCCAGAGCTGCACTCACTATTCTGCTGGTGCAGTCACTGTGTACATACATTACATTACTGATCCTGAGTTACATTCTGTATTATACTCCAGAGCTGCACTCACTATTCTGCTGGTACAGTCACTGTGTACATACATTACATTACTGATCCTGAGTTACATCCTGTATTATACCCCAGAGCTGCACTCACTATTCTGCTGGTGCAGTCACTGTGTACATACATTACTGATCCTGAGTTACATCCTGTATTATGCTCCAGAGCTGCACTCACTATTCTGCTGGTGCAGTCACTGTGTACATACATTACATTACTGATCCTGAGTTACATCCTGTACTATACCCCAGAGCTGCACTCACTATTCTGCTGGTAGAGTCACTATGTATACACATTACATTACTTTTACTTGTCCAGAAGTACGGTGCTGAGATACAGAATATTGATTGCAGCTCTGGGGTATATTACCAGATGTAACTTGGGATCAGTGGGGCCATGAACAGAATCTGAGAACAGCAGTGAATACTGACACAAAGGAAGTGCAGAATTTGAAAAGAAGCCAGTGCGGTTGGCAAAAAAGTTTTCGTTTTCACAGCCCGGCCTTCTTCTCTTGGTAATAGGCCTCCTTGCCTCCATCTTTTGACTGCACCATACTACAAATGAAGAGTGAAATGCGGACTGATGTCTCTCGCTTTTTCCTATTTTTTTTACACACGGATTCATTATATCCTTCAGAAAACCCAAAGATTATGTTCTGCTCATGTCACCGGGAAGCCAAAAAACATGACAGATCCATCAACGTTATCAGCCGTCACATCCACTGTTTCCAAACTTCTCAGATATCGGCTGGTAATTTCCTGTATGTCTGGAAGCGAGAGGCCGCAACATTATAAACTCCGAAGACGCGCTGTTTTCCCTGTCACCCATGCATGCCAGTTTCATGCACGTCGCCCTCAGCCTACCATCCAATTATATCAGTATCGGACTGTGAGCTCCCCCTTGTGGCCGCTGCCGGTAGACATAATATTTACCCTGCTTGAGGCGCTCACAGGGTTTATAGTTGACGGCCTATTTCTAGAATAAGGCGATTGAATGTGACCGATTTTAAAGATTTTGTTTTGACTCAAATTGTAAAAAAATGTAAAGTAAAAGAAAAAAAAAGAGAAAATGGTGGAAAAGTTTTTACCTATATGTTGTTTCATGAATGTCCAGCAGTTTCAGTGAACACATACTGATCACTTATGAATATGGTAAACCCCCTTACAAAATAGAATTAAATGTTTTGTAAAAATCCCTGAGCTTCTCTGATTCTGCCGCTCTTCTCCATTTTGTGCTACGTCGCTCCATTGCAGAGATATTCACATTTGTTTCTTCCGGAGAGCAGCATGCGTAATCTCCACTTGCAGTACAACTGGGCGTTTCTCCAGAGTCTTCTCTGGAGGCGTACTGTTATGAACTGGTGATTCAGAAACACAATGGACCTGGTGGTTAAGAGCACACGGAATGACCTGATAGTTACTAATAACATAGGACGAGCTCTGAGACGTGGGAACTCTGCTGACCGCAATCCCTAATCCTATCATACCACACTAGAGGTAGCCGTGGAGCGCTCCTGACCAGACCTAGGCGCCTCAGGCACAGCCTGAGAAACTAGCTAGCCCTGAAGATAGAAAAATAAGCCTATCTTGCCTCAGAGAAATTCCCCAAAGGAAAAGGCAGCCCCCCACATATAATGACTGTGAGTAAAGATGAAAATACAAACACAGAGATGAAATAGGTTTTAGCAAAGTGAGGCCCGACTTACTGAACAGACCGAGGATAGTAAAGATAGCTTTGCGGTCAGCACAAAAACCTACAAACAACCATGCAGAGGGGGCAAAAAGACCCTCCGTACCGACTAACGGCACGGAGGTGCTCCCTCTGCGTCCCAGAGCTTCCAGCAAGCAAGAAAAACCAATATAGCAAGCTGGACAGAAAAAATAGCAAACAAAAGTAACACAAGCACAACTTAGCTTATGCAGGGCAGACAGGCCACAAGACGATCCAGGAGAGAGCAAGACCAATACTGGAACATTGACTGGAGGCCAGGAACAAAGAACTAGGTGGAGTTAAATAGAGCAGCACCTAACGACTTAACCTCGGCACCTGAGGAAGGAAACTCAGAAGCCGCAGCCCCACTCACATCCACCAGCGGAAGCTCATAGACAGAACCAGCCGAAGTACCACTCATGACCACAGGAGGGAGCTCGACCACAGAATTCACAACAGCGTGCGCTTTCACCTCTCCCTCCCAGACAGGTCCAATCACAGCTCTGCAGCTGATCTAGCAGTTCATCAGTCTCAGATGTTGCTGAGTTGTGATTGGCAGTCTCTTCAGAGAAGACTCTGAAGAGACACCCAGTTGGACGGCATATCAGAGGTTTCACATACTGTGCTCAAAAAGCAACAAATGTGAATATCTTCGGTTTAGAGTGGCACAGTGCAAAACTGAAAAGAGCGGCATAATCAGGGAGACTTGGGGACGTTCACAAGATATATATCTTTAATCACTTTTTGACATCTCTACATGTATGGCAGAAAGAGTGGACCCAGGAGTTGAGCATGCTCCATACAATGCATACAGGGGCGTGCCATCCACAACAGCAGCCCACGCAGCTACTATGGGGCCTTTGAGTCAGGTGACCTGGCACTTCTTGGCACTTGGACCGCTTTGCCCATCATCACAATTTCAGCTGTATCTGAATCCTGAGGATGCGGATGTCATTGAATAGAATGGTGATGCAGGGAGTCAGCGGCTCCATTATCCACCATTCACACTACGTGTGTGAGTTGGAGACCCCGTGCATTGCAGATACGATTACATCACTGTGGTGTGGGGCCTCAGTACTCTCACACTGCCCAGACCGGGGCTGCATGCAGGGGAATGGGGCGAGGCGAGTATTCCTTTTTTATATCAGTAACTGGGGTCATTCTACTGAATAAGGGACTGTGAGGGCCACTCATACTGATTGGACGGGGCTAGTGGGGATCAAACACACTGGTTGCAAGTCTGGTAGGGGCGATAATAAGTGTCATGATCCAGACCGGGTTTTGGGTTTTGTCTCTCCTTTCCCAGGTCTGGTCATGTCACGGGTTAACGTTCTGCCAAATTTCAGGTTTCAGGTCTGCTATTTCTCTGCGCTGCTTTCTGCAGCCATTGTCAGTTATACTTCCTGCCTACGGCATGAGTAGCTAACTCTGGTGAGACCCTGATTTGTCCTGCTGCGTTTAGCTGACTTAGCCTGTGTCTGCCCATTCCTCTCTGCCCGCCCTGACTCTGTGTTTTCCTTCTTATTTGGATTCCCCAGTACTCGATTATGCTACGGCTCTGACCTGACTTTGTGTACGCCTCCTGGTATTTCTGCTTTGGACTGGTACTGACCTTTTGGTGCTCATTTGACTCTGTGTTTGATATTTCCCTTTGTACTATGCTACTCTCTGGTATCAACCTGGTTTGTTTTGACTATTTTTCTGCCAACTGGTGGTAGCCTCGCTGCAGTTCCGCTGGTTTGCTCTGAACAGGTTTTCAGTCCTCTCTCCTCTCTACTGCCACATAGTGGAATTTGCATTTACCTGCAGAGCTGCAGCATGACAATAAGTAGGGGATTGGTGGTGGCCATAATAATAATAAGTTGGGTGTTGGCTCTGGCAATAATAATGAGTGGGGGGCTGTTAGGGGCCATAATATGTAGAGGGAGCATAATACTGATTGGGGGGCTGGTAGGGTCCATAAAACTAAGTGAGAGGCTGGTAGGTGCCATAATACTAAGTGGGGGTTGGTGGTGGCCATAACAATGAATGGCTGGGACCCTAATAATAATTTAATGGGGGCCATAATACTGAGTGGGGAGGCTGGTAGGGGCTATAATATTGTGTGGGGGGCTGGTAGGAGACATTATACTGAAAGGGGGGCTGGTCTGGGCCATACATTCTAGATTGTGAGCCCCATTGGGGACAGTGATGATAATGTGTGCAAAACTGTAAAGCGCTGCGGAATATGTTAGCGCTATATAAAAATAAAGATTATTATTATTATTATAATACTGAGGGGGGGGGGGGCTCGTAGGGGCCATCATGTTGAGGCCCCCCTGTTTAACTTCTTAGATGCTGATGTTGATTGTGACCTCGGCATTTAAGGAGTTAGAAGGGGAAGGAAGAAAGGAGGGGCTGTAGCATTGGATGGCTGTTGCCACACCTTCACAAAGTGAGTGTGGGGTGCCAATGGTTTCTCCTACTGATGTACCTGTGTCTACCATGTTAGAACTACCATGAAGTCTGTGGCTGGACAACATAAGTCATTGTCAACTTACCAATACACTGCAATACTACAGCACTGTTGAGTATTCTATAGGTGATCGGAGGTTCAAGTCCCCTAAGGACGGTTTAATAATGTAAAGAATGATAAAAAAAAATATTTTTCAAAATGATGCAAAAATTTGAAACTATCGGTCACCCTTTTTTTGTCCCTAAATGCAAATAGCCAAACTTAAAAAATTAAAAATGACATATTTGGCATCATTCAGTGCATAGATGCTTGAAAAATCAAAATAGAAAAATATTTATCCCATAAAGTGAACGCCAAAAAAAAAAAAAATCAGAATGGCAGAATTGCTATTTTTTTAAAACTTCTTCTCAACAAAAAAAAAAGAAAAAAATAGATAACAGTAAATCATCTTGACCCCAAAATGGAGCAAGAAAATCTACAGCTTGTTGCTCAAAACAAGGCAAAGATATATTGAAAAATATAAGAAGTTACAGCTTTCAGAATAAGGCGACTGAAGCCAAGTGTTTTTGTACGTTTTTGTTTAACAAGTTAAAAAAAAATACAGGTTTGATATCTCCATAATTATATCGACCTGAAGAATTAATTTTTAAGGTAATTTTTTTACCATACAGTGAATGTCGCAAAAACAAAACCCAAAAGATAAAGGCAGAATTGCTGTTTTTTATTTATTTAATTTTATTTTTTTACATTTTTCTGTACTTATTATGGTAAAAAGAATGGTGTCATTCAAAATTACAACTCGCCAAGCTAAAAAACAAGCCCTCATATGACGGAACGGGGAGGGGAAAAAAAAAAAAAAAGTTATGGCTCTTGGAAACAAGGGGAGGGAAAAATGTAAAATGTCCCAGCCTCTAAGGATCACTTTCAAGGTGCCTTCAGATTTTGGCAGGACCATGTCTCCAACTAATATGTGTGGTGGTACCCCCCCAGTCTCAGGAGAATCATCTCAATCCTCACGGTAAAGTTTCGTTCCTATATAGAGAAGTCAGCCCTCACCGCAGCGGCCATATTTCATACTTCTGCAATCTCCGCCATCTTGCGCCATAAATCCCCACGTTCCGGTCAGAATCCCGGCACATTTGTGCAAATCAAATTCCAAACTCTGAAAAAAATAATAAAAAGGGATTTGTTGCCGGGGCTCGGATTGCCCTTAATAATCGAGGTCCTAAAAGCGAAGGCAAAGCTCCGACGACTGCAATTCATATTTATGATGTATAAATCAATCTCAGATCTGAAATAAACCGTGTGCTCGGCTTTACGGTCAATAGAGCTGAGGAAAATGGAGTAGAAATTCGTTCCACGGAGGATACTTCAAAGACTTGGTGCTAAAGTTAAAGGATTTGGGCGGAATTAGGAAAACATGGCTGCTTGAGCCTAGAAATAGCGCCACTCATTTCCACAGGTTGTGTGTGGTATTGCAGCTCAGCTCAGTCCCAATCAATTTAGTGGAGTGGAGCTACAAATGACAGGCAAAACCCGCATACCTAGGAGAAAGCTGCCCTTTATTTTCTATTTTTTGACAATCCCCTTAAAGAAATATTCAGTAATTGCACCGCTTGTAAATATTCATTGTCCATGATATGAATGATAGGTTAATTCTGTCTGCACACAAGTGTCAATTTGCTGGCTCACACAGTCCCGTGATAACTAATGCCGCAGGCCCAGGCACTTTTCTCACAATGTCATTATTGGATCCAACATTCTGTACTGATTAATTTTAAAAATATCTCTAAAGAGGACAGAAATCTATTTTTTTCTGATACAGAGCTCCAAATCTACTGCATAGACATAAATTAAAGGGGATCTGTCACTCGCCTTAAATTTGTAATTTTATTCCTTGGCGTAAATGCTGCTGTTCTACTGAATCCGGTGATGTTTTTCTTTTGTTCCTGCGCCTCTCGGTTCCTGATAAATGGCCTCCTCTTTCTTGCTTCCTAATATAGTCTTGATAGAGAAGTGGGTGGGGACTTGGAGAAAACGCCCACAGAGAAGAATTTAGGATCACGCCCACTTTGCTAAAAAGACTGGATTTAGACACACAGAAGAGGGGACCGTATCTCGGGAACCGAGAGGAGCAGGAACAAAAGAAAAACATCGCCAGATTCAGGAGAACAACAGCATTTACACCAGGTTTAAAAATTAAATATTATTGGAAAATGACAGGTCCCCTTTAAATGAAATTCTGAAAACCTGCAACCACCACTAGATGGAACTCACTGCATACTTTTTTATTATTAAGCTCAATGTATAACGAGTAAATATTAAGCTCCCCCTAGTGGTGGCAGCAAGCTCCTGTTGGGTGAGGGAAATCCCTCTTTTTTGGCATCAGAATAAAACACAAAGAGTGTTTCTCTTTCTTCGTAGGATTTGGCATGTTCATTCATTTCAATTGGAACTGTGTAATACTTGATTTCACCTGCGGAGGAGCTGCAGGGAGATAAAACACTTGATTATGGCTTATCATGAATGATCTCAGCTGCAAGACCTCCTATGATCAGCTTACAGTCAGGAGACCCCTTCAAAAAAAAGGGATTGTCCAAAATTGACAGCTCCTTTAAGTTATTTGGAAGGTTAACGTCTCAGGACGGAGGTGATAAGAGGCGTCCAAACCTGAGGAAACAATTTAATCACAATGCCGTTTGATGTGAATAGATGACATGTTTAAAGGGAATGCCAATCATATGCCATGAATTGTGGGTGCGCAGTGCACAGCCCGTAGAATAAGTCATGATATCAGATGCAGCGTAGCCGCTCCAGCTCATTAATATGCGCCACACACAATTATAGCAATTAACAGCTATGCACAGAATCCACTTATTATGAAGAGAGTCAATAGAGGCAGACGGCTATTACGTGCTGATGTACAATACATTATTCTCTATTATTACTCTGCTTAGACTATTCCTTATGTGAAAAGATTTTTTTTTTTCAATAATTAGGTACCTCTCTTCTCTCTTAAAGGGTATGTGCACTTTTACAGCCTTTTCTTATTCCATTAATTAATCTAAAATGAAAAATGAAGAAACCTTGGAAATACGTTTTATGTGAAATCCTTTAATTTTTTTTTTTGCAGTTTCTGAGTTAATAGTTGCTTGTAATACTGAGTTGCTCATAATCCTGAGTTGCTCGTAATACTGAATTGTTCGGGATCCTTAGTTGTTCGGTATTCTGAGTTGTTCATGATCCTGAGTTGTTCAGGATCCTGAGTTGATTTTAATTGACTTACTCAGAATAAGTAGTTGTTTGGAATCCTAAATTGTTTGGAATCCTAAATTGTTCGGAATCCAGAGTTGTTCAGAATCCTGAATTGCTCGGAATCCTGAGTTGCTCGGAATCTTAAATTGCTCGGAATCCTGAGATGTTCGGTATCCTGAGCTGTTTGGAATCCTGAGATGTTCGGTATCCTGAGCTGTTTGGAATCCTGAGATGTTCGGAATCCTGAGTTATTTGGAATCTTGAGATGTTCGGAATCCTGAGCTGTTTGGAATCTTGAGATGTTCGGAATCCTGAGCTGTTTGGAATCCTGAGATGTTCGGTATCCTGAGCTGTTTGGAATCCTGAGATGTTCGGAATCCTGAGTTATTTGGAATCTTGAGATGTTCGGAATCCTGAGCAGTTTGGAATCTTGAGATGTTCGGAATCCTGTGCTGTTCGGAATCCTAAGTTGTTCGGAATCCTGAGATGTTCGGAATACTGAGCTGTTCGGAATCCTGAGCTGTTCGGAATCCTGAGATGTTCGGAAACCTGAGATGTTCGGAATCCTGAGCTGTTCGGAATCCTGAGCTGTTCGGAATCCTGAGTTGCTTGGAATCCTGAGTTGCTTGGAATCCTGAGTTGCTCGGAATCCTGAGTTGCTCGGAATCCTGAGTTGCTCGGAATCCTGAGTTGCTCGGAATCTTCATCTCTTGGCTGAAGTGCAGAGTTGTTATAAAGAGCATCTCTCGCTCTGGAGGACCTGTCCTATACTGCTTAACACAGACAAGCCATTGATTTAGAATGGATGTGGTGAAGTACCTAATTTCCTCTGTGGTGGCACTGCAGGGAAATTGAACACTTACTGCCTGATTTCTTCTTAGATTACAGATGATCACTGGGATTCTCAGCAGGAGGACACTCCATGAACTGTTTATAGTCTGAGAACCTTTCTAACAGGTGAGGATTGTCCAAATTGGATGTTCGGTATCCTGAGCTGTTTGGAATCCTGAGATGTTCGGAATCCTGAGTTATTTGGAATCTTGAGATGTTCGGAATCCTGAGCTGTTTGGAATCTTGAGATGTTCGGAATCCTGAGCTGTTTGGAATCCTGAGATGTTCGGTATCCTGAGCTGTTTGGAATCCTGAGATGTTCGGAATCCTGAGTTATTTGGAATCCTGAGATGTTCGGAATCCTGAGTTATTTGGAATCCTGAGATGTTCGGAATCCTGAGTTATTTGGAATCTTGAGATGTTCGGAATCCTGAGCTGTTTGGAATCTTGAGATGTTCGGAATCCTGAGCTGTTTGGAATCCTGAGATGTTCGGTATCCTGAGCTGTTTGGAATCCTGAGATGTTCGGAATCCTGAGTTATTTGGAATCTTGAGATGTTCGGAATCCTGAGCAGTTTGGAATCTTGAGATGTTCGGAATCCTGTGCTGTTTGGAATCCTAAGTTGTTCGGAATCCTGAGATGTTCGGAATACTGAGCTGTTCGGAATCCTGAGCTGTTCGGAATCCTGAGATGTTCGGAATCCTGAGATGTTCGGAATCCTGAGATGTTCGGAATCCTGAGCTGTTCGGAATCCTGAGCTGTTCGGAATCCTGAGTTGCTTGGAATCCTGAGTTGCTTGGAATCCTGAGTTGCTCGGAATCCTGAGTTGCTCGGAATCTTCATCTCTTGGCTGAAGTGCAGAGTTGTTATAAAGAGCATCTCTCGCTCTGGAGGACCTGTCCTATACTGCTTAACACAGACAAGCCATTGATTTAGAATGGATGTGGTGAAGTACCTAATTTCCTCTGTGGTGGCACTGCAGGGAAATTGAACACTTACTGCCTGATTTCTTCTTAGATTACAGATGATCACTGGGATTCTCAGCAGGAGGACACTCCATGAACTGTTTATAGTCTGAGAACCTTTCTAACAGGTGAGGATTGTCCAAATTGGAGAACCCTTTGAAAGGGGTCCTATCCAAATGCTTTGGATGTCCATCATTCTGGACAACTGTAAAGAATGACTCTTACCATTGTAAACTGTAGATCAGGTAGACTCTTCATTTCCTCCTTCATAGTTGTTATCCTCTTAGCAAAATTTATCACCAATCCACAGTCTAGGTGTCTGACTTCATTCACATATTTGGGTGTTGTTGAAGTGGTGGTCACGCATTCACACAACTCCATTCAAACAGGACTATGGGACTGACGTTCTTGAAATCAGTGAGGATCCCTGCAGAGAGACCTCTCACATGGATGAGTTAATGGAATGGTAGTGCGCGTGTGGGACCACCACTCGGCTTACTTACATGAGTCTATGAGAATAGTAATGACCATGCTTGACCACCACTCCCTAAACTGTGAATAACGTGGTGGTAAGTCACGAATATGGTTTATCCTCCATCTCATGGTTCGTAGGGTGGGACCTTAACCTCACTGATTCTCATTCATCCTCTAGTTTGTGCCATGTGGATCTTTCAGGGGTGTGGTGCCCTTATGGGTTTTCCATCATGAAGATCTAGAGGTGGTGTGTGTGGCCATCAGGTTCTTCACTTCCCTGTAATCATTGTTCCCCATTGAGTGGAAACCAAGCCTTGACTTTGGCTTCTGGTGGACACTAGGATGGCAGTAGATAAAAGTTGGACATAGGACTGGCTACTGCTCCATGAGCCTTGCTGTGGCCTTTTGTCTCAAAGCATTAGGTAAGGGTTTTTCCACTTTTACAGAGGGTTAGTGATAGATAATATTTTTGTGTGGCACACTGCAATTTGTAGAAGAATGTCATGCTCTCAGAATAGTAAAAATGATGTTTGATGTGGTCTGTGCTCAAAAAGTACAACATAGATGTCACCAAAGGTGGAAGACCCTTGTAATAATTTTTCTAGAGGCCAGGTTGAAAAGTACCAGTGTGAATTTGCCGGCAGTTGTAGGACACTGGTGGCCATCATGGCAAAATTGCTTCTAAATATATTTTTCCGTCAGTATAAATTGGCGTTCCTGGTAATTTTACATCCAGGTTCTTATTTGTTCGCCATATTACAGACGACGGACAGCAGCTTGGGAGACTTAGACATTTTTTTGGGCCTGTCACTTTTTTGATAAGATCTATTTGCATTCACGCGGGTAATGTACGTCACCGTCAGATTATAATGTAAATTACACTTCACCATCCGACAATTCTGACAACTTGAGTAATTAAGAAAAATTGGGCAGTTTTTTAAAAAAAAAATCACTTTTTAAAAAAAAATAAAAAACACGCTGAATCTAATTTTCTGCCTGTAGGATTAATTCTCGTAAGCTACGGTAAGTCTTAGGAGATGACTCGAGAGTTAGGCAAGTTTGCTATGTGGTCTGCCTTAATTTACCGAACAGTATAGAGTCTGAGCTTGCTATGATGTCTGGGGTCTAAAATCACTGAAGGGGTCTAGGGTCTGAGTTCGCTGTGGTGTCTAGGGTCTGAAATTTCAGTGGGGGTGGTCTAAGATCTGAGATCAATGTTGGGTCAAGGGTCTAACATCGCTGTGAGGTCTAAGGTCTGAACTCGCAGGGGGGTGGTCTAGGGACTGGGTCTGGGGTATGAAATCACTGGGGTGGGGGTCAAGGATCTGAGATCAATGTCATGTCTAGAACCTGAGTTAGCTGTGACGTGTAGAGTCTGAAATCACTGGGGTAGAGGTCTAGGATCTGAGAGCAATGTAGGGTCTATGGTCTAAGGTCGCTGTGAGGTTTAAGGTGTGAAATTGCAGGGGGGCTGGTCTAGTGTTTAAGATCCATGTGGGGTCGAAGGTCAGAGCATACTGTGGGATCTAGGATCTGAAATCAATGAAGGGGTCTAAAATCTGAGATCAATGTAGGATCCAGGGTCTGAGCTCAGTGTCATGTCTAGCATCTGAGTAAGCTGTGGGGTCTGAAATCACCAGGGTGGGGGTCTAGGATCAGAAATCAATGTAAGATCCAATATCGCTGTGAGGCCTAAGGTCTTAAATTGCAGGGGGATGGTCTAGGGTATGAAATAATTGGGGGGGGTCTAAAATCTGAAATTATTGTAGGGTTTAACATCGCTATGAGGTCTTTGGTCTGAAGTTGCAGCGGGATAGTTTATGGTGTGAGCGCACCGGCGGTCTAGAGTATGAAAAGACTGGGAGGTTTAGGATCTAAGATCAATGTTGGGTCTAGGGTAGACCCTCCATTGATCTTAGATCCTAAATCCCCCAGTCTTTTCATTGCTGTGATGTATAAGGTCTGAATTTGCAGGAGGAGTGATCTAGGGTCTGAGGTATGAAATCACTGGGGTGGGAGGAGTTTAGGATCTGAGATCAATGTAGGATCCAGGGTCTGAGATCAATGTAGGGTCTAGGATCTGAGCTCGCTGTAATGTCTAGAAGCTGAGTTAGCTAGGATCTGAAATCACTGGGGTAGAGGTTTAGGATATGAGATCAATGTAGGGCCTAGGATCTAAGATCACTGTGAGATTTAAGGTGTGAAATTGCAAGGGGAATAGTCTGAGGTTTAAGATTGATGTGGGGGTTGAGGGCCTGAAATCACTGAAGGGGTCTAGAATCTGAGATAAATGTAGGATCTAGGGTCTGAGCTCACTAATATCCAACATCTGAGTCAGCTGTGAGGACTAAGGTCTAAAATTTCTGGGGTACTGGTCTAGGATCTGAGATCAATGTAGGGTCTAGGGTTTAACATTGCTGTGAGATCTAAGGTATGAAATTGTAGGGGAGGTCTAGGGTCTGAGCTCACTGTGCGATGTAAAGTCAAATCGCTAGGGGGGTTTCTTGTATGGTCTAAGATTGCGGAGGGGTTTTGACTGAGGTTTACAATCTCTGTGGGGTCTTACTGAAATCACAGTAGGGTCTAGAGAGTCTACAACTGCAGTGTAGGAGGGTGTTGCTGTTATGGACATTAAGGAACATGCTGTTACTTTAAGAGACTGCACCCTCTTGTCTGGCAGGATGGAATGTTCTGCTTCTCCCCTGGGATATACTGTGTGAATGAACTGGACTGTGCAGATGGCAAGGGTGGAGCCTGAACAGCGTGTGTGAGCTGAGGCTGCTGCAGAGAGAACTTTGTGCTTATAGCTGCAAGAGAGGACCCCCAGCCTGTAACGGAGTGGACTTGTGAGATTTCACAGACTTTTCCGGGTGCAGCGAGGGTGGCTGTCCTGTGTTAGTTCAAGGAGCCACGAAGATACCGAGAAAGAGATTTACAGTTTCCAGGACCCCGAAGCAAGGAGAAGACCAGGTTTCACGGAGCTGGCAGAATGCTGTGTGCACCACCGTACTAGACTGTAGGGGCCCCGGAACTGGATCTGAGTCCCCAAAATCACCGTGAGTTTGTTCCTGTTTTTTGCAGATGTCAGGGCCTAGTGTAGGCTTCAATAGTCAGAACACGGCAGCCGTGAGGCCTGCTTAGTAAAGGCCAGGGAGGTTATACGTAGAGTAGCATCATTCTTTGTTTATTGTTTGCATTTACTTGTGTGACATATATTGAGTCTGTAACAGGTGGAGCACCGTTACAGGACAAGCTAAAGAATATAACTCTTGTAAATTATCTTTTGCCATTGCATACCCCTATTTGCATCTTCCTCATCCACGTCATTCCTTGCCTTCCAATAAATCTACCCTTTGTTGTTTGCACCTCATCTTGTGTACAGTATTCTTCCTGCACCGTGGTGGTCCCCTGGCCATCGCTTCAGCAGTGGGGTCTGAGATCAAGGGTTTGACACTGTTTTGGGGTAGAGGGTCTCAGATCACTATGAAGTGTGAGGTTTAGGTTCTAAGATTATTGTGGGGGTTTGATTGGAGCCTAAAGGTGTTTTGGGGGTCTCCTTGAAATCACTGTGGATTCAAGGGTCTGAGTTTGCTGTGGGGGGTTGAATGAGGTTTAAAATCTTTGTGGTGTCCACCTGAAATTAATGTGGGGTCTTTGGTCTGAAATCCCTGTGGAGTCCGAGATCACTGTGGGATCTAGGGTCTTAGATCTCAGTGGGGGCTTGACCGGGTCTAAAATTTTTATGGGATCTACTGTCTGAGTTCTCTATAGGATCTAAGATCATTGTGGGGCCTGTTTGAGTTCTGGGGGTCAAGCTTTGGGTCTCTTGGAGTCATGTAGAGAGTGTTTGGAGGTGTGACCTATTTGAAGGGATGATCGGTAATATGGGCGGATTTTTTGTATTCTGCCTTACCCCATTGATATTTAAGTCTAGGGTCCCATCACTTTGCCCCATTGTCAGTGACATTTTCTTCTCCACTCTTACAACCGCGTCACGCAAATCCGCATCTACGCAGCTTCAAGCCTTCGCGTATCGAGAATCATCTTGCCTTATGTCGCTTTCTTTCTATTTTTCCTTGAGACCAATTTTTAGAAGCTTAAATCTCCAGCCGACACAAGACATCTTGGCTCATATCATAAAAATAATTTATCACATCTTTTCGCACACCCACCAGTATTATCATCGCTGACTCTCACGCTCTCCGTCTTCCTCTACAAGGAACGCAGTTTTATCAAAAAGAAATTGGCCCTTTATAATAAGATATAAAGATCTGACCAAACCAAATCTCAGCACCGTGACCAGACTTTATGGCCGAGGAGGGATGGAAGCGGCGCTCAAAACTGGCGCTTACTGTGAGTAGCTACCTAAAAGTCAAAAATTACGGGACGTACAGGGCTTTCTTCATGTCTGTTCTGCTGGGGTTTAAAAATGACAACCAAAAATGTATTGTAGTATTTAATCAGCCCAGAAAGTGACATTTCGGTCCCAACCTTGAGAAAGGTTCTGTTGGGACCGAAACGTCGCTTTCTGGGCTGATTAAATACTACAAAACGGTGTGCTGCCTCCAAGTTTTCTGTATTTGTATGTAGGTATATACAGTATTTATGTGTATGTAGATATATACAGTGAGTATGTATGTGTATGTATGATGTGTACAGGTCTGTGTGTAGTTGTAGGGTGATTATGTATGTGTGTGTATATATGTGTACTATGTGTGCCAGTTTTATACTGATGCACTAATAAGCCTTCCACACAAATGACCTCTCATTCACCAGACCTCCAATACACAGGTCACTCCTGAAGATAAAGCCTCTGTCTCTAGATCTGTCGCTTTCAGCTTTCTCGCCTTCCTTCCATACAAGCAGAAAATCATTCTCCCCCATATTGGCAGTCTGGCTCGTAACCCAGCCAGCAGGCCCTGTCACCATAGTAACATATCCCTTGTCATGCTTCCTCAAAGTCTCCTTTGATTTTACATCCTGCAATTTGCAGCCGTCCTGCAAAACCCATAAAAAGGTGGGAAAAATAGAAAATAAAGCGGCAGAGAATCTGCAATCAAGGAATGCAAAAAAAAACCTCACTCTGCTATAGATCGAATACTAATCATTGTGGATTTAGGCAGAAGATCGCACCGTTCTACATATGATGGCACAAGAGCAACTATGTGGGGGGATCAGCTTTATAACCAATATGGCTGCCATTTGTTGATATAGATGTCTTGATGAGAGGGAGACCCTTAATATCTAGATGAGTGAGAGAGCATCTGACTATAGATTGACCACCGATGTCTGCATGAGTGAACTTCTGACTCCAGAAGTCTAGGTGAGTGAGGATGACCACTGATGTCTGCATGAGTGAACTTCTGACTCCAGAAGTCTAGGTGAGTGAGGATGACCACCGATGTCTGCACGAGATAGCATCTGACTCCAGAAGTCTAGGTGAGTGAGGATGACCACTGATGTCTGCATGAGTGAACTTCTGACTCCAGAAGTCTAGATGAGTGAGGATGACCACCGATGTCTGCACGAGGTAGCAACTGACTCCAGAAGTCTAGGTGAGTGAGGATGACCACTGATGTCTGCATGAGTGAACTTCTGACTCCAGAAGTCTAGATGAGTGAGGATGACCACCGATGTCTGCATGAGTGAACTTCTGACTCCAGAAGTCTAGATGAGTGAGGATGACCACCGATGTCTGCACGAGGTAGCATCTGACTCCAGAAGTCTAGGTGAGTGAGGATGACCACCGATGTCTGCACGAGGTAGCAACTGACTCCAGAAGTCTAGGTGAGTGAGGATGACCACTGATGTCTGCATGAGTGAACTTCTGACTCCAGAAGTCTAGATGAGTGAGGATGCCCACCGATGTCTGCATGAGTGAACTTCTGACTCCAGAAGTCTAGATGAGTGAGGATGACCACCGATGTCTGCACGAGGTAGCATCTGACTCCAGAAGTCTAGGTGAGTGAGGATGACCACCGATGTCTGCACGAGGTAGCAACTGACTCCAGAAGTCTAGGTGAGTGAGGATGACCACTGATGTCTGCATGAGTGAACTTCTGACTCCAGAAGTCTAGATGAGTGAGGATGACCACCGATGTCTGCACGAGGTAGCAACTGACTCCAGAAGTCTAGGTGAGTGAGGATGACCACTGATGTCTGCATGAGTGAACTTCTGACTCCAGAAGTCTAGGTGAGTGAGGATGACCACCGATGTCTGCACGAGGTAGCAACTGACTCCAGAAGTCTAGATGAGTGAGGATGACCACTGATGTCTGCATGAGTGAGCAACTGACTTCAGAAGTCTAGATGAGTGAGGATGACCCTTCAGGTCTGGATTAAAGAGTGAAAACCTGCGCCCAGAAGTCAAGATGAGTGAGATTATGCCTTGACTTCAGGATGACTACTCAGTCTGACTGTAGATATTTAGATGAGTGAGCTTACCCTTAGATACCTGAATGTGTGAGCAAGCACCCAACTTTAGATGTCTAGATGAGAGAGCATGACCCTTCATATCTAGATGAATGACTTAGTACCTTACGCTAGATGTCTAGATGAGTAAGCATGACAGTAGATGTCTGTGTGAGTTAGCGGGGTATCTGGCTTCAGATGAATGAGTATGACCCTTGTTTTATGGATGTTTGAATGAGCACTTGAGTCTAGATGAGTGAGAATGATCCTTTAGATTTGGATGACTAAATGAGCACTTGACTCTAGATGTGTAGTTGAGTGAGGATGACCACCGATGTCTGCATGAGGTAGCATCTGACTCCAGAAGTCTAGGTGAGTGAGGATGACCACTGATGTCTGCATGAGTGAACTTCTGACCTTCGATGTCTGTATGAGATAGTGAGCAGCTGACTGTAGATGTCTAGTTTAGTGAGAGTAACTTTGATGTCTGGATGAGATAGTGAGCATATGACTGTAGATATAGATGTCTAGTTGAGTGAGTATGGCCCTTGATTTCTGGATATGTGAGTGGGCATTTAAATCTAAGATGAGTGGGCCAAACGCTTCAGATTTGAATGAGTACACGAGCATCTGACTCTAGCCCTATCTGGATGTGTGAATGAGCCCTTAACTCTAGATGAGTTTATTAGTACCTAAGTGAGCACCTGACTATAGATGTCTAGATGATGGAGAGTGACCTTCGATGTCTGGAAGAGTGAGTGTACACCTGACTTTGGATGTGTAGGCTTAACCATTTCTGATTTAGTACCTGTCTCCAGATGACTATGCAACCTTTGTTGCCAAGATTATTGCGTCACCCCCTGACTTTAGATGTCTAGATGAGTATCACACTTGATATCTGGATGTGTGAGTGAGTACTTAATTCCAGATGTCTAGATGAATAAGTCTGATCCTTGATATTTTCATGAGTAAATGAGCACCTGACTCTAGATATCCAATTGACAGAGAGTGATCTCTCATATCTGACTGAGTGGGCGTCTGACCATCTCCCTCTCGTGACTTTCAATGTGTGGATGAGTAGGTGAGAACCTGCCTTCAGATGTCTAGATGAGTGAGTTTACCTCTTGATTTCTCATTGTGTGAATGAGCATCTGACTCTAGATAAAATATATAAAATATATGGAACATCTCTTCATATCTCCAAATGCATTAGTACCTAACTCTAGATGAGTGAGCATGATTCTACAGATCTGGATGATTAAGTGAGCTCCTGACTGTAGATGTCTAGTTGACTGAGAGTGACCTTCAATGCCTGGATGAGCGAGTGAGCACCAGACTCCGAATGTGTAGGTTTGACCCTTTCTGGTTTCATACCTGCCACCAGATGCTTATCTATGCAAATGTGATCTTAGATGTGTAGTTGACTGAGTGACCCCCAGACTTTAGATGTCTCGATTAGCGTGAGTGATCCTTTATGTCTGGATGAGTGAACTAGAGCCTGGTTTTGGTTGCCTGTAGTGCTTTGTAGATGCCAGAACAAGTAGAAGACTCTCTGGCCCTGAGCATCTGGACAAGCCAGTTATTACCTGGCACTGGACATATGAGCAAGCAGTCACCCTAGGCTTTAGGGTGAGATATCACCGTAATCGGTACTATTACTAAGACTCGGTTTGGCACTTCAGTTTATCTATAGACATCATGGGCACACTATATAGCCTTGTTATTTGCTGCCTGTAGGACAATGCTCCCTCTGTGCTGGATGGGCTCTGGATGGCACTATTATTTCAACAGTATTTGGCTATGTCATTTTATTAGTGGGGCATGACCTGATGCTATTACATGGCATTATTTTCTCGGTTGATTGGGGAGCGCTCGAATAGTTACCGTATTTTTAATCCCATATTGGTGGTGCACCCTACCAATTTTTAGGAACTTTTGTATGGTCTCATAAAGGGCACAAGGGCAAATTGGGCAGGTTAGTTACCCATAATCAATCTGTCCAAGTTAATATGAGGACCATGAACATCCTTCCTCCACCCACTAACCCGACGCTGTAATTGGACTCGGTGGCGGGAGCATGGCAGAGATACTGACTGGAGGTCCAGCAGGATGAAACGATGTGCTGAGCCGGCACCGACCTAATACATCCAGAATGAGATAGGATTACAAATGTAATAGAAATGGCTGATTTCTTTAGAATTGCCCACATAAATTATTCGCCCGTTCCTGTGGGGGTCTTTAACAATTCTCCTGAATAGTGATTTCTGTTCTCCAAGTCAGAGCCGATGCATGAATAGAGCATTTAAAAAAAGTCCATTATTCATCCAATTCTCACTAAAGAAGCAGATTGTGTCCAGGTGATTAAAAAATGTGCACAAAAGCAAAGTTCTCTATCGATACAGTGAAGAGCAAAAGGGTAACAATGCTTTGAACTTTTGACTCTCGGGCTCCATATCTCACCATCCACTGCAGCTTTGAAGGTGAGACTGCCATCATTGTATAGACAATCATCTTGGCTATCTCATACATTGACTTGCCACTATTTAGCATATGATTAGTTATGCAGATTCTTGTCAGGTCACTGCATTGTTACTGTCTTGCTCCTGTGTGTGGAAAAAATATTTTTTTTCCTGAATACTTGGTTGATTCCCAAGTAAAAGGTCACTGGTTCGAATCGAGGAGCAGCCATGAAGGCGATTTCCCAAGAAAAGAGAAACAGCATCATCCAGCTCATCGATAGAGGTCTCTTGGCCAAGAAAATTGCCAATCTGCATCATGTGAGCGCCATGACAGCTGGAAGAATTCAAGATGAAAAACCATTCAGAAACTAAAAGGTGAAGGCAAAATATCGGAGTCAAGAAGTCTCCCTTCTTTCTTCCTTTCTCCCTTCCTTCCTTCCCTCTCGTCCTTCCTAATTTACTTTGTTCTCTCCCTTTCTTCTTTCCTTTCCTTCCTTCCTTCCTCTCTCCCTCTCTTCCTTCCTAATTTACTTTGTTCTCTCCTTTTCTTCTTCCCTCCATTCCTTCTTTCTTTCTCCCTTCCCTTTCTCCCTCCCTCCCTCTCTACCTTCCTAATTTACTTTGTTGTCTCCCTTCCTTCTTTCCTTTCCTTCCTCTCTCCCTTTCTTCCTTCCTAATTTACTTTGTTCCCTCCCTTCCTTCTTTCCTTTCCTTCTCTCCATTCCCTCTTCCTTTCTCCCTTCCCTTTCTCCCTTCCTCCCTCCCTCTCTTCCTTCCTAATTTACTTTGTTGTCTCCCTTCCTTCTTTCCTTTCCTTACTCTCTTCCTTTCTTCTTTCCTCTCTCCCTTTCTTCCTTCCTGATTTACTTTGTTCCCTCCCTTCCTTCTTTCCTTTCCTTCTTTCCTCCATTCCTTCTTCCTTTCTCCCTTCCTCCCTCCCTCTCTTCCTTCCTAATTTACGTACCTTGTTGTCTCCCTCCCTTCTTTCCTTTCCTTCCTCTCTCCCTTTCTTCCTTCCTCTCTCCTTTTCTTCCTTCCTAATTAACTTTGTTCCCTCTCTTCCTTCTTTCCTTTCCTTCTTTCCTCCATTCCTTCTTTCTTTCTCCCTTCCGCCCTCCCTCTCTCCTTCCTTCCATTCCTCCAAATATTGTGCTCTCCTGTCCACCATTACTAATATTGAGAGGAGATGCGTTGCAGATAATACCGAGACGAGACTTATAAAATGTTAAAACCCAAATTTACATGAGAACAATGCGATCAATATTTAATATTATCGGGCCGTCTGCCGTGATTCATGTTTATTTTTTAACCACTCAATATAAAAAATGCAACATATGCAGAATGCAAAACGCTTACAATTATGGAGTGTTACAGCCGGATGGGAAATCATCATCCTGCACGGCATAAAAAGCGACAGAGCTCAGCTTCTGATGCCCAGGAGGTGGCGCAACCACAGAAAGAGGCTGTAAAACCACATCTTATCTATATGGACAGGACCTGTATGGGAAAGAAGTGATTACATAGCAAACACTTCTGTGTATAAGGGAGCTGTGAGTCCATCATACTGTGTATAGGGGAGCTGTGAGTCCATCATACTGTGTATAGGGGAGCTGTGAGTCCACCATACTGTGTATAGGGGAGTTGTGGGCTCATCATACTGTGTATAGGGGAGCTGTGAGTCCATCATAATGTTTATAGGGGTACTCTGGGCACACCATACTGTGTATAGGGGAGCAGTAGGTCCATCACACTGAGAATAAATGAGCCCATTACAGTGTGTATAGGGCAGCTATGGGTCCATCATACTGTGTATAGGAGAGCTGTAGGGCCATCATACTGTGTATAGGGAAGCTGTGAGTCCACCATACTGTGTATAGGGAAGCTGTGGGTCCAGCATACTGTGTATAGGGAAGCTGTGGGTCCAGCATACTGTGTATAGGGGAGTTGTGGGCCCATCATACTGTGTATAGAGGGGCCGTGGGCCCAGCATACTGTGTATAGGGGAGTTGTGGGCCCATCATACTGTGTATAGGGGAGTTGTGGGCCCATCATACTGTGTATAGGGGAGTTGTGGGCCCATCATACTGTGTATAGGGAAGCTGTGGGTCCAGCATACTGTGTATAGGGGAGTTGTGGGCCCATTATACTGTGTATAGGGGAGTTGTGGGCCCATCATACTGTGTATAGGGGAGCTGTGGGCCCAGCATACTGTGTATAGGGAAGCTGTGGGTCCAGCATACTGTGTATAGGGGAGTTGTGGGCCCATCATACTGTGTATAGAGCAGCTGTGGGCCCAGCATACTGTGTATAGGGGAGTTGTGGGTTCATCATACTGTGTATAAGGGAGCTGTGGGCCCATCATACTGTGTATAGGGGAGTTGTGGGCCCATCATACTGTGTATAGAGCAGCTGTGGGCCCATCATACTGTGTATAGGGGAGTTGTGGGCCCATCATATTGTGTATAGAGCAGCTGTGGGCCCAGCATACTGTGTATAGAGGAGTTGTGGGCCCATCATACTGTATATAGGGGAGTTGTGGGCCCATCATATTGTGTATAGAGAAGCTGTGGGGCCAGCATACTGTGTATAGGAAAGCTGTGGGCCCAGCATACTGTGTATAGGGGAGTTGTGGGTCCATCATACTGTGTGTAGAGGAGCTGAGGGCCCAACATACTGTGTATAGGGAAGCTGTGGGTCCATCATTCTGTGTATAGGGGAGTTGTGGGCCCATCATACTATGTAAAGAGGAGCTGTGGGCCCAGCATACTGTGTATAGGGGAGTTGTGGGCCCATCATACTGTGTATAAGGGAGCTGTGGGCCCATCATACTGTGTATAGGACATTTGGAACAATAATACTGTTTATAAGGGAGCTGTGGGTCCATCTAGAGGGCACAGAGGAGGCATTATTACTATGTAAGGGGCACATTGGTGGCATTATTATGAGGGGCACTAAGAGGAACGCTGTTATTGTACCACACAGCAGGTGCAGTAATAGGGACACATACGGCAGCAGCGGCTCAGTATTGGGGTATCAGGGGCAATAATAGGGACACATACGGCAGCAGTGGCTCAGTATTTGGTATCAGGTGCAGTAATAGGGACACATACGGCAGCAGCGGCTCAGTATTGGGGTATCGGGTACAGTAATAGGGACACATACGGCAGCAGCAGCTCAGTATTGGGGTATTAGGGGCAGTAATAGGGACACATATGGCAGCAGAGGCTCAGTATTGGGGTATCAGGTGCAGTAATAGGGACACATACGGCAGCAGAGGCTCAGTATTGGGGTATCAGGGGCAATAATAGGGACACATACGGCAGCAGCGGCTCAGTATTTGGTATCAGGTGCAGTAATAGGGACACATACGGCAGCAGCGGTGTTGTGAATTCTGTGGCTGAATTCACTCCTGTGGTCACAAGTGGTATTGCAGCCTCTGGGCTTCCTCCCTCAGGTGTTTTGGTGAGCTCGTTGGCTGCCTTGCTATTTAACTCCACCTGAGTCTGTCTTCCTTGCTCCTTGTCAATGTTCCAGTGTTGGATCTGAGCTACTGCATCTTTCCTGTGGCCTGCTGCTCTGCTAGATAAGTGTTACTTTGTTTTTGTTTCCGTTTTTTCTGTCCAGCTGTGCTATTCTCTTTTGCTGGAAGCTCTGAGACGCAAAGGGTGCACCGCCGTGCCGTTAGTTCGGCACGGTGGGTCTTTTTGCTCCCCTTTGCGTGGTTCTGCTTTAGGGTTTTTTGTAGACTGCATAGTTCTCTTTGCTATCCTCGCTCTGTCTAGAATATCGGGCCTCACTTTGCTGAATCTATTTCATTCCTACGTTTTGTCTTTTCATCTTGCTAACAGTCATTATATGTGGGGGGCTGCCTATTCCTTTGGGGTATTTCTCTGAGGCAAGTCAGGCTTGTATTTCTATCTTCAGGCTAGTCAGCTCCTCAGGCAGTGCCGAGTTGCATAGGTAGTGTTAGGCGCAATCCACTGCTGCTTTTAGTTGTGTGAGGATAGGTTCAGGTATTGCAGTCTGCAGAGATTCCACGTCTCAGAGCTTGTTCTATTGTTTTTTGGGTTATTGCCATATCACTGTATGTGCGCTGATTACTGCACACTGTGTTGCCTGATAGCACAGCATAACAGTACAAGGAGCCCAACCAATGATTCTCAATAGAGGGAAAAAAGAAGTCCTGACATCATTTTTTTTTCCTCAGCTCTGTCTTCAGTTTTTTTTTTTTTTTCCCTAGACATTAGAGTGCTTCAGGACACAGCTGTGGACATGGATATTCAGGCTCTGTGCTCCTCAATGGATAATCTCGTTATAAATGTACAAAAGATTCAAGATACAATTGATCAGAAATCTATGCTAGAACCAAGAATTCCTATTCCTGATTTGTTTTTTGGTGACAGAACTAAGTTCCTGAGCTTCAAAAATAATTGTAAGCTATTTCTGGCCTTGAAACCTCATTCTTCTGGTAATCCTATTCAACAGGTTTTGATTATTATTTCTTTTTTGCGCGGCGACCCACAGGACTGGGCGTATTCTCTTGCGCCAGGAGACCCTGCATTGAGTAATGTTGATGCGTTTTTCCAGGCGCTTGGATTGCTTTACGATGAGCCTAATTCAGTGGATCAGGCTGAGAAAAATTTGCTGGCTTTATGCCAGGGTCAGGATGATGTAGAAGTATATTGTCAGAAATTTAGGAAGTGGTCAGTACTCACTCTGTGGAATGAATCTGCACTGGCGGCTTGGTTCAGAAAGGGTCTCTCTGAAGCTCTTAAGGATGTCATGGTGGGATTTCCTATGCCTGCTGGTTTGAATGAGTCTATGTCTTTGGCCATTCAGATCGGTCGTCGCTTGCGCGAGCGTAAATCTGTGCACCATCTGGCGGTATTGTCTGAGAGTAAACCTGAGCCTATGCAGTGCGACAGGACTATGACTAGAGTTGAACGGCAAGAACACAGACGTCTGAACAGGCTGTGTTTCTACTGTGGTGATTCCACTCATGCTATTTCTAATTGTCCTAAGCGCACTAGGCGGTTCGATAGCTCTGCCGTTATTGGTACTGTACAGTCCAAATTCCTTTTGTCCATTACCTTAATGTGCTCTTTGTCATCGTATTCTGTCATGGCGTTTGTGGATTCAGGCGCTGCCCTGAATCTGATGGATTTGGATTATGCTAAACGTTGTGGATTTTTCTTTGAGCCTTTGCGGTGTCCTATTCCGTTGAGAGGAATTGATGCTACACCTTTGGCCAAGAATAAGCCTCAGTACTGGGCCCAGCTGACCATGTGCATGGCTCCTGCACATCAGGAAGTTATTCGCTTTCTGGTACTGCATAATCTGCATGATGTGGTCGTGTTGGGGTTGCCATGGCTACAAACCCATAATCCAGTATTAGATTGGAACTCTATGTCGGTAACCAGCTGGGGTTGTCAGGGAGTACATGGTGATGTTCCATTTTTGTCTATTTCGTCATCCATTCCTTCTGACATCCCAGAGTTCTTGTCTGACTTTCAGGATGTATTTGAAGAGCCCAAGTCTGATGCCCTACCTCCGCATAGGAATTGTGATTGTGCTATCAATTTGATTCCTGGTAGTAAATTCCCTAAGGGTCGTTTATTTAATTTGTCCGTGCCTGAACACACCGCTATGCGCAGTTATGTGAAAGAATCCCTGGAGAAGGGACATATTCGCCCATCGTCATCACCATTGGGAGCAGGGTTCTTTTTTGTAGCCAAAAGGGATGGTTCGCTAAGACCGTGTATTGATTACCGCCTTCTTAATAAGATCACTGTTAAGTTTCAGTATCCCTTGCCATTGATATCTGACTTGTTTGCTCGGATTAAGGGGGCTGGTTGGTTTACTAAGATTGATCTTCGTGGTGCGTATAATCTGGTGAGAATCAGGCAGGGAGATGAATGGAAAACGGCATTTAATACGCCCGAGGGTCATTTTGAGTATCTGGTGATGCCGTTCGGACTTGCCAATGCTCCATCTGTTTTTCAGTCTTTTATGCATGACATTTTCCGTGAGTATCTGGATAAATTCCTGATTGTTTACTTGGATGACATTTTGGTCTTCTCTGATGATTGGGAGTCTCATGTGAAGCAAGTCAGAATGGTTTTCCAGGTACTGCGTGCTAATTCCTTGTTCGTGAAGGGATCAAAGTGTCTCTTCGGTGTGCAGAAAGTTTCATTTTTGGGGTTCATCTTTTCCCCTTCTACTATCGAGATGGATCCGGTTAAGGTCCAGGCCATCCAGGATTGGACTCAGCCGACATCTCTGAAAAGTCTGCAGAAATTCCTGGGCTTTGCTAATTTTTATCGTCGCTTCATCTGTAATTTTTCTAGCATTGCCAGACCATTGACCGATTTGACCAAGAAGGGTGCTGATTTGGTTAATTGGTCTTCTGCTGCCGTGGAAGCTTTTCAGGAGTTGAAGCGTCGTTTTTGCTGTGCCCCTGTGTTGTGTCAACCAGATGTTTCTCTTCCGTTCCAGGTCGAGGTTGATGCTTCTGAGATTGGAGCAGGGGCGGTTTTGTCACAGAGAGGTTCTGGTTGCTCAGTGTTGAAACCATGTGCTTTCTTTTCCAGGAAATTTTCTGCTGCTGAGCGTAATTATGATGTGGGCAACCGAGAGTTGCTGGCCATGAAGTGGGCATTCGAGGAGTGGCGTCATTGGCTTGAGGGAACTAAGCATCGCGTGGTGGTATTGACTGATCATAAGAACCTGACTTATCTCGAGTCTGCCAAGCGCTTGAATCCTAGACAGGCCCGTTGGTCGTTATTTTTTGCTCGTTTTGATTTTGTGATTTCGTACCTTCCGGGCTCTAAAAATGTGAAGGCGGATGCTCTGTCTAGGAGTTTTGTGCCCGACTCTCCGGGGTTATCTGAGCCGGCGAGTATCCTCAAGGAAGGAGTCATTGTGTCTGCCATCTCTCCTGATTTGCGGAGAGTGTTGCAGAAATTTCAGGCTAATAAACCTGATCGTTGTCCGGCCGAGAAACTGTTCGTCCCTGATAGGTGGACTAGTAAAGTTATCTCTGAACTTCATTGTTCGGTGCTGGCTGGTCATCCAGGAATCTTTGGTACCAGAGAGTTAGTGGCTAGATCCTTCTGGTGGCCATCTCTGTCACGGGATGTGCGTGCTTTTGTGCAGTCCTGTGGGATTTGTGCTAGGGCTAAGCCCTGCTGTTCACGTGCCAGTGGGTTGCTTTTGCCCTTGCCGGTCCCGAAGAGGCCTTGGACACATATTTCGATGGATTTCATTTCTGACCTTCCCGTTTCTCAAAAGATGTCGGTCATTTGGGTGGTCTGTGATCGCTTTTCTAAAATGGTCCATCTGGTGCCCTTGGTTAAATTGCCTTCCTCCTCTGATTTGGTGCCTTTGTTCTTCCAGCATGTGGTTCGTTTGCATGGCATTCCTGAGAATATTGTTTCTGACAGAGGTTCCCAGTTTGTCTCGAGGTTCTGGCGAGCCTTTTGTGGTAGGATGGGCATTGACCTATCTTTTTCCTCGGCCTTCCATCCTCAGACTAATGGCCAGACCGAACGAACCAATCAGACCTTGGAAACATATCTGAGATGTTTTGTTTCTGCTGACCAGGATGATTGGGTGTCATTTTTGCCGTTGGCTGAGTTCGCCCTTAATAATCGGGCCAGCTCGGCTACCTTGGTCTCTCCATTTTTCTGCAATTCTGGGTTCCATTCTCATTTCTCTTCAGGACAGGTTGAGTCTTCGGACTGTCCTGGTGTGGATTCTGTGGTGGACAGGTTGCAGCAGATCTGGACTCAGGTAGTGGACAATTTGACCTTGTCCCAGGAGAAGGCTCAGCTTTTCGCTAATCGTAGACGCCGTGTGGGTCCCCGACTTCGTGTTGGGGATCTGGTTTGGTTATCTTCTCGTCATATTCCTATGAAGGTTTCCTCTCCTAAATTTAAACCTCGTTTTATTGGTCCGTATAGGATTTCTGAGATTCTCAATCCGGTGTCTTTTCGTCTGACCCTCCCAGACTCCTTTTCCATACATAATGTATTCCATAGGTCGTTGTTGAGAAGATACGTGGCACCTATGGTTCCATCTGTGGAGCCTCCTGCCCCTGTTTTGGTGGAGGGGGAATTGGAGTATATTGGGGAGAAAATTTTGGATTCTCGTGTCTCTAGACGGAAACTCCAGTATCTGGTCAAATGGAAGGGTTATGCTCAGGAGGATAATTCCTGGGTTTTTGCCTCTGATGTCCATGCCCCAGATCTTGTTCGTGCCTTTCATGTGGCTCATCCTGGTCGGTCTGGGGGTTCTGGTGAGGGTTCAGTGACCCCTCCTCAAGGGGGGGGTACTGTTGTGAATTCTGTGGCTGAATTCACTCCTGTGGTCACAAGTGGTATTGCAGCCTCTGGGCTTCCTCCCTCAGGTGTTTTGGTGAGCTCGTTGGCTGCCTTGCTATTTAACTCCACCTGAGTCTGTCTTCCTTGCTCCTTGTCAATGTTCCAGTGTTGGATCTGAGCTACTGCATCTTTCCTGTGGCCTGCTGCTCTGCTAGATAAGTGTTACTTTGTTTTTGTTTCCGTTTTTTCTGTCCAGCTGTGCTATTCTCTTTTGCTGGAAGCTCTGAGACGCAAAGGGTGCACCGCCGTGCCGTTAGTTCGGCACGGTGGGTCTTTTTGCTCCCCTTTGCGTGGTTCTGCTTTAGGGTTTTTTGTAGACTGCATAGTTCTCTTTGCTATCCTCGCTCTGTCTAGAATATCGGGCCTCACTTTGCTGAATCTATTTCATTCCTACGTTTTGTCTTTTCATCTTGCTAACAGTCATTATATGTGGGGGGCTGCCTATTCCTTTGGGGTATTTCTCTGAGGCAAGTCAGGCTTGTATTTCTATCTTCAGGCTAGTCAGCTCCTCAGGCAGTGCCGAGTTGCATAGGTAGTGTTAGGCGCAATCCACTGCTGCTTTTAGTTGTGTGAGGATAGGTTCAGGTATTGCAGTCTGCAGAGATTCCACGTCTCAGAGCTTGTTCTATTGTTTTTTGGGTTATTGCCATATCACTGTATGTGCGCTGATTACTGCACACTGTGTTGCCTGATAGCACAGCATAACACAGCGGCTCAGTATTGGGGTATCGGGTACAGTAATAGGGACACATACGGCAGCAGCGGCTCAGTATTTGGTATCAGGTGCAGTAATAGGGACACATACGGCAGCAGCGGCTCAGTATTGGGGTATCGGGTACAGTAATAGGGACACATACGGCAGCAGCAGCTCAGTATTGGGGTATTAGGGGCAGTAATAGGGACACATATGGCAGCAGAGGCTCAGTATTGGGGTATCAGGTGCAGTAATAGGGACACATACGGCAGCAGAGGCTCAGTATTGGGGTATCAGGGGCAATAATAGGGACACATACGGCAGCAGCGGCTCAGTATTTGGTATCAGGTGCAGTAATAGGGACACATACGGCAGCAGCGGTGTTGTGAATTCTGTGGCTGAATTCACTCCTGTGGTCACAAGTGGTATTGCAGCCTCTGGGCTTCCTCCCTCAGGTGTTTTGGTGAGCTCGTTGGCTGCCTTGCTATTTAACTCCACCTGAGTCTGTCTTCCTTGCTCCTTGTCAATGTTCCAGTGTTGGATCTGAGCTACTGCATCTTTCCTGTGGCCTGCTGCTCTGCTAGATAAGTGTTACTTTGTTTTTGTTTCTGTTTTTTCTGTCCAGCTGTGCTATTCTCTTTTGCTGGAAGCTCTGAGACGCAAAGGGTGCACCGCCGTGCCGTTAGTTCGGCACGGTGGGTCTTTTTGCTCCCCTTTGCGTGGTTCTGCTTTAGGGTTTTTTGTAGACTGCATAGTTCTCTTTGCTATCCTCGCTCTGTCTAGAATATCGGGCCTCACTTTGCTGAATCTATTTCATTCCTACGTTTTGTCTTTTCATCTTGCTAACAGTCATTATATGTGGGGGGCTGCCTATTCCTTTGGGGTATTTCTCTGAGGCAAGTCAGGCTTGTATTTCTATCTTCAGGCTAGTCAGCTCCTCAGGCAGTGCCGAGTTGCATAGGTAGTGTTAGGCGCAATCCACTGCTGCTTTTAGTTGTGTGAGGATAGGTTCAGGTATTGCAGTCTGCAGAGATTCCACGTCTCAGAGCTTGTTCTATTGTTTTTTGGGTTATTGCCATATCACTGTATGTGCGCTGATTACTGCACACTGTGTTGCCTGATAGCACAGCATAACACAGCGGCTCAGTATTGGGGTATCAGGGGCAGTAATAGGGACACATACGGCAGCAGCAGCTCAGTATTGGGGTATCAGGGGCAGTAATAGGGACACATACGGCAGCAGCGGCTCAGTATTGGGGTATCAGGTGCAGTAATAGGGACACATATGGCAGCAGCAGCTCAGTATTGGGGTATCAGGGGCAGTAATAGGGACACATACGGCAGCAGCGGCTCAGTATTTGGTATCAGGTGCAGTAATAGGGACACATACGGCAGCAGCGGCTCAGTATTGGGGTATCAGGTGCAGTAATAGGGACACATACGGCAGCAGCGGCTCAGTATTTGGTATCAGGTGCAGTAATAGGGTCACATACGGCAGCAGTGGCTCAGTATTGGGGTATCAGGGGCAGTAATAGGGTCACATACGGCAGCAGTGGCTCAGTATTGGGGTATCAGGGGCAGTAATAGGGACACATACGGCAGCAGCTGCTCAGTATTGGGGTATCAGGGGCAGTAATAGGGACACATATGGCAGCAGCGGCTCAGTATTGGGGTATTAGGGGCAGTAATAGGGACACATACGGCAGCAGCGGCACAGTATTGGGGTATCAGGGGCAGTAATAGGGACACATACGGCAGCAGCGGCTCAGTATTGGGGTATCAGGGGCAGTAATAGGGACACATACGGCAGCAGCGGCACAGTATTGGGGTATCAGGGGCAGTAATAGGGACACATACGGCAGCAGCGGCTCAGTATTGGGGTATCAGGTGCAGTAATAGGGACACATACGGCAGCAGCGGCACAGTATTGGGGTATCAGGGGCAGTAACAGGGACACATACGGCAGCAGTGGCTCAGTATTGGGGTATCAGGGGCAGTAATAGGGACACATACGGCAGCAGCAGCTCAGTATTGGGGTATCAGGGGCAGTAATAGGGACACATACGGCAGCAGCGGCACAGTATTGGGGTATCAGGAGCAGTAATAGGGACACATACGGCAGCAGCGGCTCAGTATTGGGGGATCAGGTTTAGTAATAGGGACACATACGGCAGCAGCGGCTCAGTATTGGGGGATCAGGTTTAGTAATAGGGACACATACGGCAGCAGCGGCTCAGTATTTGGGTATCAGGTGCAGTAATAGGGACACATACGGCAGCAGCGGCTCAGTATTGGGGGATCAGGTTTAGTAATAGGGACACATACGGCAGCAGTGGCTCAGTATTGGGGTATCAGGTGCTGTAATAGGGACACATACGGCAGCAGCGGCACAGTATTGGGGTATCAGGGGCAGTAATAGGGACACATATGGCAGCAGTGGCTCAGTTTTGGGGTATCAGGTGCAGTAATAGGGACACATACGGCAGCAGCGGCTTAGTATTGGGGTATCAGGGGCAGTAATAGGGACACATACGGCAGCAGCGGCTCAGTATTGGGGTATCAGGGGCAATAATAGGGACACATACGGCAGCAGCGGCACAGTATTGGGGTATCAGGTGCAGTAATAGGGACACATACGGCAGCAGCGGCTCAGTATTGGAGTATCAGGGGCAGTAATAGGGACACATACGGCAGCAGCGGCTCAGTATTGGGGTGTCAGGGGCAGTAATAGGGACACATACGGCAGCAGTGGCTCAGTATTGGGGTATCAGGAGCAGTAATAGGGACACATACGGCAGCAGCACCTCAGTATTGGGGTATCAGGTGCTGTAATAGGGACACATACGGCAACAGTGGCACAGTATTGGGGTATCAGGGGCAGTAATAGGGACACATACGGCAGCAGTGGCTCAGTATTGGGGTATCAGGTGCAGTAATAGGGACACATACGGCAGCAGCGGCTTAGTATTGGGGTATCAGGGGCAGTAATAGGGACACATACGGCAGCAGCGGCTCAGTATTGGGGTATCAGGGGCAGTAATAGGGACACATACGGCAGCAGCGGCTTAGTATTGGGGTATCAGGTGCAGTAATAGGGACACATACGGCAGCAGCGGCACAGTATTGGGGTATCAGGTGCAGTAATAGGGACACATACGGCAGCAGCGGCTCAGTATTGGAGTATCAGGTGCAGTAATAGGGACACATACGGCAGCAGCGGCTCAGTATTGGGGTATGAGGTGCAGTAATAGGGACACATACGGCAGCATTGGCTCAGTATTGGGGTATCAGGTGCAGTAATGGGGACACATACGGCAGCAGCAGCTCAGTATTGTGGTGACAGCAGAATGACGACACTATGCAGGTTGGGAATAGATGGGTCTCGGCTAGTGTTGAGCATTCCGATACCGCAAGTATCGGGTATCGGCCGATACTTGCGGTATCGTAATTCCGATACCGAGATCCGATACTTTTGTGATATCGGGTATCGGTATTGGATCAATAGGGATGTGTAAAATAAAGAATTAAAATAAAAAATATTGATATGCTCACCTCTCCGGCGGCCCCTGGACATCACGCTGCTAACCGGGAGGCTTCTTTGTTTAAAATGCGCGCCTTTAGGACCTGCGAATGACGTCCCGGCTTCTGATTGGTCGCGTGCCGCCCATGTGACCGGCACGCGACCAATCAGAAGCCGTGACGTCATTCGCAGGTCCTCAATTCCTAGAATTAGGAGTTTAGTGAATGAGAATGACGTCGCGGCTTCTGATTGGTCGCGTGCCGCCCATGTGACCGGCATGCGACCAATCAGAAGCCGTGACGTCATTCGCAGGTCATTAATTCCTAGAATTAGGAGTTTAGTGAATGAGAATGACGTCGCGGCTTCTGATTGGTCGCGTGCCGCCCATGTGACCGGCACGCGACCAATCAGAAGCCGTGACGTCATTCGCAGGTCCTCAATTCCTAGAATTAGGAGTTTAGTGAATGAGAATGACGTCGCGGCTTCTGATTGGTCGCATGCCGCCCATGTGACCGGCACGCGACCAATCAGAAGCCGCGACGTCATTCTCATTCACAAAAACTCCTAATTCTAGGAATTGAGGACCTGCGAATGACGTCCCGGCTTCTGATTGGTCGCGTGCCGGTCACATGGGCGGCACGCGACCAATCAGAAGCCGGGACGTCATTCGCAGGTCCTAAAGGCGCGCATTTTAAACAAAGAAGCCTCCCGGTTAGCAGCAGGATGTACAGGGGCCGTCGGAGAGGTGAGCATATCAATATTTTTTATTTTAATTGTTTATTTTACACATCCCTATTGATCCCAGGGCCTGAAGGAGAGTTTCCTCTCCTTCAGACCCTGGGAACCATGAGAATACCTTCCGATACTTGATGTCCCATTGACTTGTATTGGTATCGGATATCGGTATCGACGATATCCGATATTTTTCGGGTATCGGCCGATACTATCCGATACCGATACTTTCAAGTATCGGACGGTATCGCTCAACACTAGTCTCGGCTGCAAATGTGTCTTTGTTGTATTCTCTGCAGACGAGTCCTGGGTGGAAGAAGTTGTCATGTCGGTCTGGGCCAGATGGAAAACACGGGAACAGTGAACGACTCCATAAGAAAGAACGTCAGCGGTAAGTCATTATCTGTAACTGTGCTGTGATCTCTTATATGTTCTACAGGACTGGTTTTTACCACTACTACTAAAACACGCGGCAAAAACACAAAACACGCTTTTTCCTGCCAAGAAATGGTGCAGAAATTTCTGCATCCAAATACTCAACATGTGCACATAGCTTAACTTTTTAATTTTTTTTCTGCCCATGGGGCTGGCTGCCAACTTGTTATTGGAGTGGAAGCCTGACCTTTTTTATTGGAGTACATACATACCATGTTTTGACTGATTTTTGTTGGGGGGGGGACTAAAAAAATGTAATTCTGATATTGATTTTTATAGTATGGTAGATCGGAAACGTAAAAAAATTCATATGATTATTTATTTATTTATTTTTTAATTTCATTATTTTTAAAAGGGATGGGGTCAAGTGAATCGAAAGATTATTTAAAAAATTTTTTTTTAATAGTTGCGATCAACTTTAAAAGGACGGATTTGCTGCGCCACGGACGCTCATAGCAGTGCACCCGTATCTGGAGATTTCTACTGTGCAAATGGTCTAGGATGAATGGACACATTAAAATTGGAAAGAAAATGTCTCCTTTTTTTTGTAATAGTATTAGTGCAGCTAAGGGCGTTAAAAAAATGCGATATTTTGCCCCAATTCAGAATGGAGTAGTTTAGGCTGACCTAAATATAATTATAGTTTGCCCTATGACCCCTAGTTTTTTTTCTGTTTTATACTGAAAAAAAAAATTATTAAAAATAAAACATTGTTAAAATTTTGATTTACATTTTTGTACGTGCCATAACTATTTTTTTAACCCCATCCCTAGAACTAACCCTAGTGTTAACTCTTACCCTAGTGTAAATCCTAGCTCTGACCTTAGTACAAACCTTAGCCTTTACCCTAACCCTATCGTTAACCCTAACTCTGGCACTGACCCTAGCTCTAACTCTACTATTAACCACAGCCCTAATTCTAGTAGCCTTAACCCTAACTCTAATACTAACCCTAGCCGTAACCCTGGTACTGACACTAGACTTAACCCTTACCCTAGTACTAATCCTAATGAAAACTTTAGCCTTAATACTAACCTTAGTACTAACTCTATCCTTAACCCTAACTTTGGTATTGACCCTAGCCCTAACTTTAGCAATAAACCTAGCCCTAGTATTCACCCTAGCCCTAAACATAGTACTAAGCTGAACCCTAATGCTAATGCTAACCTTAGCCTTAACCCTAGTACTAACCATAGCCTTAACCCTTAAACTAGTACAAATCCTAGCCTTAATCTTTAACCTAGTACCAATCCTAACCTTAGCCCTAACTCTGGTACTGACACTAGCCCTAACTCTAAAACTAACTCTAACCCTAACCTTAGTACTAACCTTAACTCTAATGCTAATTCTTACCCTAGCTCTAACCCCAGTACTAACCGCAGCTGTAACCCTTAAACCAGTACTAATCCTAGCCTTATCCTTCCATCTAGTACTAATTCTAACCTTAACACTAACTCTAGAACTGACACTAGCCCTAACTCTCCTACTGTAGCAACTCTAGCACCAACTCTAATACTAACCCTAGCCCTAACCCTAGCATTAGTCCGAACTCTAGTACTGAGACTAGCCCTAACTCTACTACGGTAGTAACTCTAGCACCAACTCTAATACTGACCCTAGCCCTAATCCTAGCATTAGTCCTAATTTCAGTACTGACACTAGCCCTAACTTTACTACCATAGTAACCCTATCAATTACACTAATACTAACTCTAGCTCTATTCCTAGCATTAACCCTAAATCGAGTACTGACACTAGCCCTAACTCTACTACTGTAGTAACCCTAATTCTCATACTAACCCTAGCATTAGTCCTAACTCTAGCACTAACACGAACCCTAATTTTACTACCATAGTAACCCTAGCCCTAACTTTAATACTAATCCTAGCCCCAGCTTTAGCATTAGTCCTAACTCCAGTACTGGCACTAGCCCTACCTTTACTACCGTAGTAACCCTAGCCCTAACTCTAGCATTAACCCTAACTCTAGTACTGACACTAGCCCTTTCTCTACTACCGTAGTAACCCTAGCCCTAACCCTAGCGCACTAACTCTAGTGCTGACGCTAGCCCTAACTACTATGGTAGTAACCATGGCCCGAACTCTAATACTAACCCTAGCCCTAACCATACCATTAGTCCTAACTCTAGTACTGACACTAGCCCTTTCTCTACTATCGTAGTAATCCTAGCCCTAATTCTCAAACTAACCTTAGCATTAGTCCTAACTCTAGCACTAACACTAACCCTAATTTTACTACCATAGTAATCCTAGCCCTAACTCTAATACTAACCCTAGCCCTAACCCTACCATTAGTCCTAACTCTAGTACTGACATTAACCCTAACTCTACTACCATAGTAATCCTAGCCCTAATTCTCATACTAACCCTAGCATTAGTCCTAACTCTAGCACTAACACTAACCCTAATTTTACTACCATAGTAACCCTAGCCCTAACTTTAATACTAATCCTAGCCCTAGCTTTAGCATTAGTCCTAACTCCAGTACTGACACTAGCCCTACCTTTACTACCATAGTAACCCTAGCCCTAACTCTAATACTAATCATAGCCCTAACTCTAGCATTAACCCTAACTCTAGTGCTGACGCTAGCCCTTTCTCTACTACCGTAGTAAACCTAGCCCTAACCCTAGCGGTAGTCCTAACTCTAGTGCTGACGCTAGCCCTTTCTCTACTACCGTAGTAACCCTAGCCCTAACTCTAGCATTAACCCTAACTCTAGTACTGACACTAGCCCTTTCTCTACTACTGTAGTAAACCTAGCCCTAACCCTAGCGGTAGTCCTAACTCTAGTGCTGACGCTAGCCCTTTCTCTACTACCGTAGTAACCCTGGCCCTAACTCTAATACTAGCCCTAGCCCTAACCCTAGCATTAGTCCTATCTCTAGTACTGACACTAGCTCTAACTCTACTAGCGTAATAACCCTAGCCGTAATATTAACCCTAGCCCTAACCCTAGCATTAACTGTAACTCTAGTACTACCCCTAGTTCGGGTCGGTAAAAGTGTGTAAAAGCAGCTGTTAATGGATGAAGTCAATACTGAATCATTTCCACCACACATGATTCAGTACTTTCTTCACTAATTAGCTACTCAGCCTTTGTTGCTGCCTATGCAGTCGAGATGACTTTGTCAGTAAAACTCATCTGGACTGCTGTGCTCTGCATAGGCAGCCACGAACAGGCGCCAGTGCACGGCCCCAAGAGGATGTGGTGTTTGCTGAGGCCAGCCACTTAACAGTGGAGGTGAGGGGAAACATGTTCCACCCCCATAGACCTGGCCCACTGCGGTATCTGTCCCCATAGTAGTCCCCACCTCCATGTAAAAGAAATCATTCCTTGTATGGAAGCATTCTTCATAAAACAGCACCACTCCTGTCCACTGGTTACGGGTGGTACTGCGGCTGCAGATGTTTTTGGAAGGAAGCGCTCACGTTTTTCTCATCCCTTACAAGCCCTTTAGGTTCTGATTCCCTGTATAATAAATATTAATAAAGAGAAATTCTTACAATCACCAATACCGGGAAATTTATCATTATAAAGCCGTCACCCAGCGCACCCTGGGGCCACTACAGCGGAAATTTCACAGCGCTCACTACTAGGGTTTAATTTCTGCTGAAATCCTATTAAATTGAAGGGAAATTTTCAGTACGATATTTGGTCCTTCGCCACAGAAATTCTATCTAATGACTTCCATATCTTACATAAGAGATATGCTTCCTTATCAGTCGGCTGCAAGATTCTTTAGGAAACATTTTTTTTTATTTTATTTTTGCCATTTAAAATATAAAATCACCCCCTGGTACAGTATGAAATATTTCCTTATCAACGCCTACAGTTGTTTTTGTGAAATATTAGCAGGCCAAAAGAAATAAATGCCAAGGACCAAGAAATATTTTACATACGAATAACATTTAGGATCCTTATATTTCTACTTTGCTGCTCTTTAGGCAAATTTGTCATCTCAATAGTGACACCTACAGGCTATAGTGAGTATTACACCCTGATAAAATAAATCGTTTAGGTTAAGGCATAACTTTTTTTTTTTTAATTTACATTACTCAGAGCTTAATCATTTAAAGAATTTAGGGAATATATTTAGGGGTTTTAGAATAGTCTTAGTCTTAGATGTTATCTTTTTTTATAGAAAGGTCCCTGATGATGAGCTGATCACAGTGTGTGCCCCTGCTTGCCGCTCAGTATTTAGCTGCAATCTGTAAGGGAAACCCAGCAACAAGAGTTTGGATTTCCAGCAGCGCCCCTACAGGAGAAAAGAAGTATTACATGCTATCCATGTAGAGCTCTATAGAAGAACATAAAGGGATAGTCCAAGGCTGAGGGATTGATGCCCTATCTTTAGGATGGGCCAGTAATATCAGATTTGTGGGGATCCGAAACTGAGCACATCTATCAATCAGCTGTTTCCTGCTCCTGCAAGTGTATAGAGCTTTAACAGCTCTATCTAGTGGCAATTCTTGGGTATTGCAGTTCAGCTCCTATTGAAGTGACTGGATCCTGTCCTGCAGTACCAGAAAACGACCACTAGACAGTGTATGGAGCTGTACTTTTCTGACATTGTAAACTTCATAGTTCCGGGATCAGTGAAGGTGCCTGATGTCTGACCCTCATCACTCTGATAATCATGACCTTTCCTAGAAATACTGCATTAATCTCATTTTTGGACAGCCCTAGAAATTACTAATGCAACAAAGCCATCGAGTTCCTGAAAAAAAAAAAGATGGGTCAAGATAATGAAATTAAGAAGCAGAATCTCCACTTGACAGACGGGTCTGTTGACAATCAGCAGATCATAAAATGTCCATCTTGATAAACTATAACCTGTGCGATCACTTTATAGTAAGTCTTCAGTTTCCCTACAGCACCACCCCAGGAGAAATGAGGAATTACACTGTACCCGTTTATAGCTGGACAAGACAGGTCATCCAGGAATGAGAGACGCTCTTTGTAACTGTTCTCCACGTTGGCCTAGACATTTGGAGAGGGGTTGTCCTAAATCCTGCCAAAAAGTGGTCATTCTAGGGTGAAGAATGTTCCAGGTGGTCCTAGTGGGGACGACTTAAAAGGGACATTCTGGGGGGGATTTAAAATGATAAAAGTAACCCTTTAAGCAATTCCATTGTGTATATATGAAGAAATAGAAGGAACAAGGTGAAGAGGAAGACCAGAGATGGCTTGATACTATCAAGAGAATGGTAGAGAAGACCCTGATGGATCTATCTAGGGCTGGACAAGATCGATCGTCCTACGGTTGTTCATCCATCAAGTTTCCATGGCTCGAGATTGACCCAAAGGCCTCCAATAAATAAATACATGGTGTATCACATCCACCGTGATTGGGTTTTCTCCATATACGTATTGTCATGATCCAGGCCGGGGTTTGTTGTTATTTTCTTCCCAGTCTGGTCATGCGGGGGTTAACCTTCTCTGCCTAGTTTTGGGTGCTTCGTGGCTATTTCAGCCTGCAGACCAATGTCAGTGATAGTTCATGCTTCCAAGCTAGAGCAGCTGACCCCTTGATACCTTGTTTGTCCTCTGCCTTCCCGCTTTGTCTTAGTGTTCGCTCCCTGTTCTTGGACCCCTTGGTATGTGACCCGGCTTGGCCTCTGACCTGTTTTACTGTCTCTCAATTCGGTTATATTTGCTCCCGTCTGGCTCTCACTTCTGGCTTGTATTTGACCACGTGTATTGCTGTGGCCTCTGGTACTTCTTGTGCTGATGGATTCTGACTCGGCTCGTCTGACCACTCTTTCGCCACTTGTTGGCGCTTGTGCTGCTGCTCAGTGGTGTTACGCAGTGTGTGCAACCTCTCTTCCCTCACCAGCATCCCCTGGTGGAGGTTGCGCTATACTCCACTGCAGCAGCATTACACGTATGGTGATTGCACCCCTACGTTACCTTGCATGTCCGGGGCTTCCAGACTGTCGTTTGTGAACGTAATCAAAGGGCGAAAACAAAACATTAAGTGCATCCCCGAGAGTCGGGTCATTAATGGCAAAGAAGAGAGATTAGACGTCTCTCTCTGGAGGTTTAACATCTACACTTTCTCTAATTGCACAGGAGGGGATGGGCGGCTACCACCGAGGCGGCTGACATGAGAAATTACTAATGACTCCCACATATTGTGGCTAAGAAACAATAATCAAATCATATCACACAGGAGAAAAACATGGTCTTCCTTGCAGATTTCATCCTCTTCATATGCTGAGCCTGCTGGGTGCTGACATTAGCAGATACCCCGTAATGAACGGCTCCCTCCAGACCGGGGCATCCGTGCAATGTAGGCTTGATGTCATCCTCTAAATTGTCCCCCTATGAGGGGCAGATAGGCAGCTCAATAAATTCCAGAGATATTCGAGGGTCTTAGGAGTCAAACCAGGGACGGGGCAAGAATTGGTGCCCATGCACCATCTAAAAGAGATATTTGTATGTGCTAGAGGAGCCTCTTCTCGACAAGCTATTTTCTAACCCCCGCAAAGACAGGAACCCCCACCAATCATGAGCATGGAGGTCCCAAAGTTCCCAGTATGAACGGGGTGGCTGTGCGCATGCGCACTGAAGTGAATGGAGCCACAATCACGCATGCGCTCCATTCACACTTTAGGAGGACCCCAGTGGAGAACCCGGTCAATCAATGGAGGACCCGGTGGTAGAAACCTCAGTAATCCTATATTTGTCATGTATTTGGTGATAAATGCGCTGCATCCCTTTAATAAGGAATAATCTACTTAAAAGTAAAATACTAACTTACTCTAAAAGACTAAAATTTTCTTCACTGATCAAATCCCTGATATTTATTTCTAGTGCTCAGAGCTCTGCTTTTCCGAGCTCTAAATCCTAACAAAGTTACAATAGATACATTGTAGATTCCACCGGCCACCACTAGAGGGAGCTGAGGAGCTTACTGCATACTGAATTATCATTGAGTTCAATGGAGGATCTGTCTGCATTATGCTCTTGAGCTCCCTCCGGTGGTGGCTGGATGAAGCCAGAATTGTATATTTCACATTATCACTATTTAGAGCCCCGAATCGGAAAAAATGATGGGAAATTAGAAATTAATTAGCCTGGAATTTTACGTCTAAACATTCTAGTAGTCAGAACTCTGCTTTTCTGATACAGAGCTCCAAAACTTAAAAAAAACTACAATTATATAATTGTTAGATGCCAGCAGCCACCACTAGAGGGAGCTCACTGCATACTGAGTTGTCATTGAGTTCAATGGAGGATCTGTCTGCATTATGCTCTTGAGCTCCCTCTGGTGGTGGCTGGATGAAGCCAGAATTGTATATTTCACAGTACCACTATTTGGAGCCCTGTATCGGAAAAAATGATGGGAAATCTGAAATTAAGTAACCCAGAATTTTACTTCTAAAAATTCTAGTTGTCAGAACTCTGCTTTTCTAATACAGAGCTCCAAAACGTTAAAAAGCTGCAAAATATAAATTTTAGCCTCTAGCAGCCACCACTAGAGGGAGCTTACTGCATACTGAGTTATCATTGAGTTCAATGGAGGATCTGTCTGCATTACGCTCTTGAGCGCCCTCTGGTGGTGGCTGGATGAAGCTAGAATTATATATATATATCATTATCACTATTTGCAGCCTTGCATCGGAAAAAATGATGGGAAATCAGAAATTAATTAGCTCAGAATTTTACTCTTAAAAATTACATTATGGTTAAAGGGAGAAATACCAAGGAGATAATATGCAATAATAATCTGCATTTTCAGCTAAGCGTGCCGTTAAGCAGGGAGACCGTGCGGATTTAATGAAACGTCTCTTCTTGAACTTGCCGTAAGTTTCTAAACTTGGTCTGAAGCCATTTAGATAGAACGAGGGAGTTTCCAGTTCGGCTACAGATGGGATCCAGACAATTGCATAGCCAAATACTGAAAGCTTGGATGCCGCGAGCTAAACATATGTTTATGATGTCTTCGAAATCGGGCCAACCCCACTAATTGTCAGTGTATTGTGACTGGCAGCTGGACGGCGGTTTCTTCACAGGCTGCGGCACAAAAGAAAATCCATTTAAATAAACGCCGCCAGAAACCCGCCTCAATAGAAGACAAGGCCGTGTAATCACCATAATGCAGGCGGACTGAGGGGTCTCGGAGGGCGGGACGAAGCAATACGGAGCCTTTTAATTTTTCTCTATGAATGGGTAAATGACATGGCTGATTGCCTAAGTGACACCATTTGCATTTACTCTACGTCCATTATTCTGTACAGATCAGATCCATCATTGATATTTTTAGCGGATGTGACTCAGGTTTTACTGATAGAGAGCTCCACATTCCCTGCATAGTCTCAGGTATCATGATAAAATTCTATCTTCCTGCTACCACCACTAGAGGGAGCTCACACTGAACTGAAGGATTAAACAGTATTCCATTTGCTCCAAAGCTCCCTCTAGTGGTGGCCGCAGATGACCAGAATTTTATTTACTAAACTGCCACCCCATATTAAGGTATAAAGTACAGCACACATATATCTCAAGCACCTTCGAAGAAACCAGCAGACAACTTTAATTTAGAGCATCAGAGGATGCATTTGGTAGAAATATGATGTCTTAGGTAGAACCCGTAGTCTTATGTTCTGGAAAGCAGGGACTGGGGCAATAAGCTACTAGGGTGCTAATAAAAAAATGGAATAGCCTATTAAACTGATAACCCAAAACACCAGGAACTAGGGCATTAAATCACTTAATACATATTGGGAAGCTAAACAAGTGGACACCAGGGACTAGGACACTAAACCAATGGTCAACTGGAACTAGCACACCAGGGACTAGGACACTAAACCAATGGACACATGGAACTAGAACAACAGGGACTAGGACACTAAACCAATGGACAACTGCAAATAGGACACCAGGGACTAGGACACTAAACCAATGGACACCTGGAACTAGAACAACAGGGACTAGGACACTAAACCAATGGACACCTGGAACTAGGACACCAGGGACTAAGACACTAAACCAATGGACAACTGGAAATAGGACACCAGGGACTAGGACACTAAACCAATGGACACCTGGAACTAGAACAACAGGGACTAGGACACTAAACCAATGGACACATGGAACTAGAACAACAGGGACTAGGACACTAAACCAATGGACACATGGAACTAGAACAACAGGGACTAGGACACTAAACCAATAGACAACTGGAAATAGGACACCAGGGACTAGGACACTAAACCAATGGACACATGGAACTAGAACAACAAGGACTAGGACACTAAACCAATAGACAACTGGAAATAGGACACCAGGGACTAGGACACTAAACCAATGGACACATGGAACTAGAACAACAAGGACTAGGACACTAAACCAATAGACAACTGGAAATAGGACACCAGGGACTAGGACACTAAACCAATAGACACCTGGAACTAGAACAACAGGGACTAGGACACTAAACCAATGGACACATGGAACTAGAACAACAGGGACTAGGACACTAAACCAATAGACAACTGGAAATAGGACACCAGGGACTAGGACACTAAACCAATGGACACCTGGAACTAGGACAACAGGGACTAGGACAATAAACCAATGGACACCTGGAACTAGGACACCAGGGACTAGGACAATAAACCAATCGACACCTAGAACTAAGACAACAGGGACTAGGACACTAAACCAATGGATACTTGGAACTAGGACAACAGGGATTGGACACTAAACCAATGGACACCTGGAACTAGGACAACAGGGACTAGGACACTAAACCAATGGACACCTGGAACTAGGACAACAGGGACTAGGACACTAAACCAATAGACAACTGGAACTAGGACACCAGGGACTAGGACACTAAACCAATGGATACCTGGAACTAGGACAACAGGGACTATGACACTAAACCAATGGACACCTGGAACTAGGGCAACAGGGACTAGGACACTAAACCAATGGATACCTGGAGCTAAGACACCAGGGACTAGCACACTAAACCAATGGACACCTGGAACTAGGACAACAGGGACTATGACACTAAACCAATAGACAACTGGAACTAGGACACCAGGGACTAGGACACTAAACCAATGGATACCTGGAGCTAAGACACCAGGGACTAGCACACTAAACTAATGGACACCTGGAACTAGGACAACAGGGACTAGGACACTAAACCAATGGACACCTGGAACTAGGACAACAGGGACTAGGACACTAAACCAATGGACACCTGGAACTAGGACAACAGGGACTATGACACTAAACCAATAGACAACTGGAACTAGGACACCAGGGACTAGGACACTAAACCAATGGATACCTGGAACTAGGACAACAGGGATTGGACACTAAACCAATGGACACCTGGAACTAGGACAACAGGGACTAGGACACTAAACCAATGGACACCTGGAACTAGGACAACAGGGACTATGACACTAAACCAATAGACAACTGGAACTAGAACACCAGGGACTAGGACACTAAACCAATGGATACCTGGAACTAGGACAACAGGGACTAGGACACTAAACCAATGGATACCTGGAACTAGGGCAACAGGGACTAGGACACTAAACCAATGGCCACCTGGAACTAGGGCAACAGGGTCTAAGACACTAAACCAATGGACACCTGGAACTAGGACAACAGGGTATAGGACACTAAACCAATGGATACCTGGAACTAGGGCAACAGGGACTAGGACACTAAACCAATGGCCACCTGGAACTAGGGCAACAGGGTCTAAGACACTAAACCAATGGACACCTGGAACTAGGACAACAGGGTATAGGACACTAAACCAATGGACACCTGGAACTAAGACACCAGGGACTAGGACACCAAACCAATGGATACCTGGAACTAGGACAACAGGGACTATGACACTAAACCAATGGACACCTGGAACTTGGGCAACAGGGACTAGGACACTAAACCAATGGATACCTGGAGCTAAGACACCAGGGACTAGCACACTAAACCAATGGACACCTGGAACTAGGACAACAGGGACTATGACACTAAACCAATAGACAACTGGAACTAGGACACCAGGGACTAGGACACTAAACCAATGGATACCTGGAGCTAAGACACCAGGGACTAGCACACTAAACTAATGGACACCTGGAACTAGGACAACAGGGACTAGGACGCTAAACCAATGGACACCTGGAACTAGGACAACAGGGACTAGGACACTAAACCAATGGACACCTGGAACTAGGACAACAGGGACTATGACACTAAACCAATAGACAACTGGAACTAGGACACCAGGGACTAGGACACTAAACCAATGGATACCTGGAACTAGGACAACAGGGACTAGGACACTAAACCAATGGATACCTGGAACTAGGGCAACAGGGACTAGGACACTAAACCAATGGCCACCTGGAACTAGGGCAACAGGGTCTAAGACACTAAACCAATGGACACCTGGAACTAGGACAACAGGGTATAGGACACTAAACCAATGGATACCTGGAACTAGGGCAACAGGGACTAGGACACTAAACCAATGGCCACCTGGAACTAGGGCAACAGGGTCTAAGACACTAAACCAATGGACACCTGGAACTAGGACAACAGGGTATAGGACACTAAACCAATGGACACCTGGAACTAAGACACCAGGGACTAGGACACCAAACCAATGGATACCTGGAACTAGGACAACAGGGACTAGGACACTAAACCAATGGACAACTGGAAATAGGGCAACAGGGACTAAGACACTAAACCAGTGGACACCTGGAACTAGGACAACAGGGACTAGGACACTAAACCAATGGATACCTGGAACTAAGACACCAGGGACTAGGACACTAAACCAATGGATACCTGGAACTAGGGCAACAGGGACTAGGACACTAAACCAATGGATACCTGGAACTAGGGCAACAGGGACTAGGACACTAAACCAATGGATACCTGGAGCTAAGACACCAGGGACTAGCACACTAAACCAATGGACACCTGGAACTAGGACAACAGGGACTAGGACACTAAGCCAATGGACAACTGGAAATAGGGCAACAGGGACTAGGACACTAAACCAATGGACACCTGGAACTAGGACAACAGGGACTAGGACACTAAACCAATGGACAACTGGAAATAGGGCAACAGGGACTAAGACACTAAACCAATGGATACCTGGAACTAGGGCAACAGGGACTAAGACACTAAACCAATGGATACCTGGAACTAGGACAACAGGGACTAGGACACTAAACCAATGGACACCTGGAACTAGGGCAACAGGGACTAAGACACTAAACCAATGGACACCTGGAACTAGGACAACAGGGACTAGGACACTAAACCAATGGACACCTGGAAATAGGGCAACAGGTACTAGGACACTAAACCAATGGACACCTGGAACTAGGACAACAGGGACTAGGACACTAAACCAATGGACAACTGGAAATAGGGCAACAGGGACTAAGACACTAAACCAATGGATACCTGGAACTAAGACACCAGGGACTAGGACACTAAACCAATGGATACCTGGAACTAGGGCAACAGGGACTAGGACACTAAACCAATAGACAACTGGAACTAGGACACCAGGGACTAGGACACTAAACCAATGGACACCTGGAAATAGGGCAACAGGGACTAAGACACTAAACCAATGGATACCTGGAACTAAGACACCAGGGACTAGGACACTAAACCAATGGAGACTTGGAACTAGGAAAACAGGGACTAGGACCCTATTTTATAGGGTCATATCTAATGAATGCAACCATATTCATACATATATATGAGATGTTCCCCTTTAAATAATTTTCTGGCCCCGGGATGATTTTATCAGTTATCCAACGCATTTCCCTGGCATCTTTTATTAGCAATTTGCTTGAAGGGCAGTAATGAGGCCGAGTATGAAATGTAGACACTAAAATGTGCGAGTGAAAGGACGGGGCTGGCAGGTCACGCTGCGAGATCTCGTAAAAAGACATTTAGCGTGGTGACGGGGGACAGCCATTCTGCACATAGCGGCTATTTCCATGTCAGCCTCAATCACATGCTATTTCATACTGGACATCAACAGTAATCATTTTCTCCGGCTCTCCGAGCTGAGATTTTTTTTTATTTTCGGAGCGGAGGACATGAATATTCATAGGTCTAAATTATTCTTATCTTCCTTCAGAAATTCGGCTTTGTTTACCCGGTTGGTTGAATGTCGGTATAATTGGGTGTCTAGTCGATTGGAAAATGCGGCTTCAGACTCGGAGTTTGTAGATGACATCATAGACGTGAAATAAGATGGCCATATAATGTATATCGCAGTGCCAGAGCAGGTGACACAAGAATTTTTGGAAAAGGCCAACGATTAGGATAGTTTAGCCCCGGCTGGGCGGCAGCTTGCTGCATTAGAAAGCTGCTAGCCATATTACTCAGATGAATGAGCTTTGCCCTTTTGAAATAAGACCCGTTCCTCGGCTACGGATAGAAAAGACCGAACGAACAATATCTTAGGGGTAGCTGGTTTTCTTAGAAGGGTGCCGTGGCTTCCTGATACTGTTATGAGGGTACTGTAATGGGCACAGACAGTTTTGAGGGTGCTGAGGCTAGCTCTTGCTGTAATTAGGGCACTGTTGTTGGGTATTGTCATGAATCCTTTAACTGACTGATACTATTATATGTCTGGGTCCTATGGCTGACTGGTATGAGGGCACTGTCACTAGCTGGCGCTATAACAAGGACACTATAGCTATTTGGTTCCATAATGAGGATACTGTGGTTGGGTGATATTATAATAAAGATGCTGTGGCCAGCTGGTACTGTAATAAGAGTACTGTGGTTGGCGGATACTGTAATGAGGGTACTGTGGTTGGATGGTATTATAATAAAGGTGACTAGCTGGTACTGTAGTAAGGACACTGTGGCTAGCTGATACTGCAATAAGGGCACTGTGACTAGCTGGTACTGTAATAAGGGCACTGTGACTAGCTGGTACTGTAATAAGGGCACTGTGACTAGCTGGTACTGTAATAAGGGCACTGTGACTAGCTGGTACTGTAGTAAGGGCACTGTTACTAGCTGTTACTGTAGTAAGGGCACTGTGACTTGCTGATACTGTAATAAGGGCACTGTTACTAGCTGATACTGTAATAAGGGCACTGTGACTAGCTGTTACTGTAATAAGGGCACTGTGACTAGCTGATAATGTAATAAGGGCACTGTTACTAGCTGATACTGTGTTAGGGGCACTGTGACTAGCTGATACTGTAATAAGGGCACTGTGACTAGCTGATACTGTAATAAGGGCACTGTGATTAGCTGATACTGTAATAAGGGCACTGTGACTAGCTGATACTGTGTTAGGGGCACTGTTACTAGCTGGTACTGTAATAAGGGCACTGTGACTAGCTGATACTGTAATAAGGGCACTGTTACTAGCTGGTACTGTAATAAGGGCACTGTGACTAGCTGATACTGTAATAAGGGCACTGTGACTAGCTGATACTGTAATAAGGGCACTGTTACTAGCTGGTACTGTAATAAGGGCACTGTGACTAGCTGATACTGTAATAAGGGCACTGTGACTAGCTGGTACTGTAATAAGGGCACTGTGACTAGCTGTTACTGTAATAAGGGCACTGTGACTAGCTGATACTGTAATAAGGGCACTGTGACTAGCTGATACTGTAATAAGGGCACTGTGACTAGCTGATACTGTAATAAGGGCACTGTGACTAGCTGATACTGTAATAAGGGCACTGTTACTAGCTGATACTGCAATAAGGGCACTGTGACTAGCTGGTACTGTAATAAGGGCACTGTGACTAGCTGATACTGTAATAAGGGCACTGTGACTATCTGATACTGTAATAAGGGCACTGTGACTAGCTGGTACTGTAATAAGGGCACTGTTACTATCTGATACTGTAATAATGGCACTGTGACTAGCTGATACTGTAATAAGGGCACTGTTACTAGCTGGTACTGTAATAAGGGCACTGTGACTAGCTGTTACTGTAATAAGGGCACTGTGACTAGCTGATACTGTAATAAGGGCACTGTGACTAGCTGATACTGTAATAAGGGCACTGTGACTAGCTGATACTGTAATAAGGGCACTGTGACTAGCTGATACTGTAATAAGGGCACTGTTACTAGCTGATACTGTAATAAGGGCACTGTGACTAGCTGGTACTGTAATAAGGGCACTGTGACTAGCTGATACTGTAATAAGGGCACTGTGACTATCTGATACTGTAATAAGGGCACTGTGACTAGCTGGTACTGTAATAAGGGCACTGTTACTATCTGATACTGTAATAATGGCACTGTGACTAGCTGATACTGTAATAAGGGCACTGTTACTAGCTGGTACTGTAATAAGGGCACTGTGACTAGCTGGTACTGTAATAAGGGCACTGTGACTAGCTGATACTGTAATAAGGGCACCCTTACTAGCTGGTACTGTAATAAGGGCACTGTGACTAGCTGATACTGTAATAAGGGCACTGTGACTAGCTGGTACTGTAATAAGGGCACTGTGACTAGCTGTTACTGTAATAAGGGCACTGTGACTAGCTGATACTGTAATAAGGGCACTGTGACTAGCTGATACTGTAATAAGGGCACTGTGACTAGCTGATACTGTAATAAGGGCACTGTGACTAGCTGATACTGTAATAAGGGCACTGTTACTAGCTGATACTGTAATAAGGGCACTGTGACTATCTGATACTGTAATAAGGGCACTGTGACTAGCTGATACTGTAATAAGGGCACTGTTACTAGCTGGTACTGTAATAAGGGCACTGTGACTAGCTGGTACTGTAATAAGGGCACTGTGACTAGCTGATACTGTAATAAGGGCACTGTTACTAGCTGATACTGTAATAAGGGCACTGTGACTAGCTGGTACTGTAATAAGGGCACTGTTACTAGCTGGTACTGTAATATGGGCACTGTTACTAGCTGGTACTGTAATAAGGGCACTGTGACTATCTGATACTGTAATAAGGGCACTGTTACTAGCTGATACTGTAATAAGGGCACTCTTACTAGCTGGTACTGTAATAAGGGCACTGTTACTAGCTGATACTGTAATAAGGGCACTGTGACTAGCTGATACTGTAATAAGGGCACTGTGACTAGCTGGTACTGTAATAAGGGCACTGTTACTAGCTGATACTGTAGTAAGGGCACTGTTACTAGCTGATACTGTAATAAGGGCACTGTGACTATCTGATACTGTAATAAGGGCACTGTGACCAATCAGATCACCGTAAAGCTCCGATCTGATCGTCTACCCTCCATATGATGTATGCTTCATTATATGGTAACCCATGAGCCTGAGTATCCCCCGCAGGGACGCTGACAGTGCACAGCACGGTTTGCCCAGCGCTATCGTAGTACCACGTACCGCCATCATCCTGTTTACAGATCCAGGTGAGATGTTTATTAAATTCAATTAATGACACGAGGACACAACTGCAAAAGGCACCGCCGAGGATTAACGAGCTGGAGGTGTTGTAATCAGAGTAAATATAAGATAAAGTAGGTCAGCGCCAGCGATCCGGGGCATACACTCACATCGCCAGCGAGCCGGGGCATACGCTCACATCGCCAGCGAGCCGGGGCATACGCTCACATCGCCAGCGAGCCGGGGCATACGCTCACATCGCCAGCGAGCCGGGGCATACGCTCACATCGCCAGCGAGCCGGGGCATACGCTCACATCGCCAGCGAGCCGGGGCATACGCTCACATCGCCAGCGAGCCGGGGCATACGCTCACATTGCCAGCGAGCCGGGGCATACGCTCACATCGCCAGCGAGCAGGGGCATACGCTCACATCGCCAGCGAGCCGGGGCATACGCTCACATCGTCAGCGAGCCGGGGCATACGCTCACATCGCCAGCGAGCCGGGGCATACGCTCACATCGCCAGCGAGGCGGGGCATACGCTCACATCGCCAGCGAGCCGGGGCATATGCTCACATCGCCAGCGAGCCGGGGCATACACTCACATCGCCAGCGAGCCGGGGCATACGCTCACATCGGGAGCTCGTTTACGTGAGGATCTTGGAGTGGAGCAAAATGTACCAGACCCCCCTGAATGGTAGCGGTGATCTATGCTTCCTCAGAAAAGCTTCCCTCATACCCCACGGCATCGCTCCTTTTTCTAATACAGAGCTCCACATTTTCTGTACAGGCATATATTATAAAATTGTCATTGCCTGGAGCCACCACTAGAGGGAGCTCCCAGAATGAGCAGTTATGTGAAGATGTATGTAGTAAGCTCCTAGACTCCCTCTAGTGGTGGCTACAGGTAGACAGAATTTTATTACTTAGCTCATCGTCTTATGCAAGGTATTTGGAGTGCTGTATGATAAAAGGAGCTCCGACCACGATAAAGATGTATTAAGACACCAGGTTATTCATTGAGAATAGAAAATGCTGGAGTTAAGAAGATCAACATGTAAAGAAACTATTGCCACCCCACCTCCTAATCGTCATCCCCATAGCACTGATTTTTCTTATCCCACAGAGCTCCATTTTCTGATGCAGAGCTCCAAATCTCCTGCATAAAAAGTGAGTTAAATTATAAAATTTTCAATGCCTGAAGCCACCACTAGATGGAGCTCACCAAATGAGCAGTTACTTACAGATGTATGCAGTAAGCTCCTAAGCTCCCTCTGGTGGTGGCTGCAGGTACTGAGAATTGTATTATTTATCTCTATGTAGCTGAATTAAGATACCAGATTGCGAACAGACTTTTACTCCTTTCTTTTAGCGATTATTGGGGTCTCAGTCCTCGGACCCCTACCAATCAAAACTATGAAACAGGGGCTACAACTTATGATTTATTTTTTTACAGTTTAGTTACCCTTAAAAAAAACCCATATAGGCTCATTCCATTATAAATATGTTAATACAAAGTTTAAGCTGGATGTTAAGTTGCCAAAAAAGGGGAGACTTATGCAAGTATTGTCATTTTTTCCCAATTTTTGTGAATCTGGCTAAACTGCAATACCACACACAACCTAAGGTGGCGCTGTTTAAAAAAAAAATTATTATTTTTCTTATTCTACCCTATAAAGATGAAATATAAATAAGCAATTTTGGTATAAAATACGAGATACGGGAAGACGGTCGCCTCCGGCTGGGCCTCTCTTACCCGCAGAGTAGTAGTCGTGTATAGATTCTTGTTAGCGCCACATTTGACAGGCGATGTATAGAACGCCAGGGCCGGATCAAAGGTGGAGAACGCGATTTGTGTTTCATGTGGCCCGCAGATGTTGTTTGAAGCAGAAAGAAAGCGAGATGGCACCTTGCCCGCGCACACCTGCCAACCCTCAGGCGTTCGGAGAACGAGAAACGTACTATAAAACGTCGTACCAGAACCAAGTGAAGCCCCTTTGTGGTGTACGGAGGCTGGAATCACATTTCTTGAAGGAAAACAAGTCAGAAAATGCTTCCTGTCTTATTTTTTTTCGGCACTATATGGCGGTATTATATGACAATATATCCCTGTACTGTCCTTACACTTTATGGCGGTATTATGTTGGACATATATGCGGCAGTGCTGTATTTATGCTATATGGTGATATTAGGTGACCTGTATATGGCGGTAAGTGAGCTGAACAGGACAGCATTGATTTGGCACTATATGGCGGTATTATACTGACTGTATATAGCAGCACTATCATTTCACTATATGACATTACATTGGCTGTGTATGGCCAGATTGACTTAGCACTAAATTGTGATAATTCAGCTGAAGATGTCACTTTTGTTTTTATATTACTGTATTATGTGGACCGTTTATAACAGTTAAGTGTTTTCACTATAGAGCGGTATAAAATCAGGCAGCTGTATATGGACTTATAGTCTTAGCACCAGAAGGTGATATGTGGACTTAATATGGCACTATTACTTTTCACTATTCATGAAAGAAAGAAAGAAAGAAAGAAAGAAGGATAAAGCGAGAAAGAAAAAAGAAAAGCAGAAATAAAGAGAAAGGAGAAAGAAGGAAGGAAAGAAAGAAAGAAAGAAAGAAAGAAAGAAAGAAAGAAAGAAAGGAGAAATAAAAAAGGAGAGAAAAAAAAGAAAGAAAGAGAAAGGAGAAAGAAAGAGAAAGGACAAAGAAAGAAAGGAAAGAAAGAAAGAAAGAGAAAGAAAGAAAGAGAAAGAAAGAAAGAGAAAGGAGAAAGGAAGGAAGAAAGAAAGAAAGAAAGAAAGAAAGAGAAAGGAGAAAGGAAGGAAGAAAGAAAGAAGAAAGAAAGAAAGAGAAAGAAAGAAAGAAAGATAAAGCGAGAAAGAAAAAACAAAGAAGCAGAAATAAAGAGAAAGGAGAAAGAAAGAAAGAAAGAAAGAAAGAAAGAAAGAAAGAAAGAAAGAAAGAAAGAAAGAAAGGAGAAATAAAAAGGAGAGAGAAGGAAAAAGGAAAAAAAGAAAGAAAGGAGAAAGAAAGAATGAGAGAGAAAGAAAGAGAAAGGAGAAAGAAAGAAAAAAAGAAAGAAAGAGAAAGGAGAAAGAAAGAATGAGAGAGAAAGAAAGATAAAGGAGAAAGAAAGAAAAAAAAAGAAAGATAAAGGAGAAAGAAAGAAAGATAAAGCGAGAAAGAAAAAAGAAAGAAGCAGAAATAAGGAGAAAGAAAAAAAGAAAGAAAGGCAAAGGAGAAATAAAAAAAAGAGAGAAGGAAAAAAGAAAGAAAGAAAGAGAAAGGAGAAAGAAAGAATGAGAGAGAAAGAAAGAAAGAGAAAGGAGAAAGAAGGAAAAAGAAAGAAAGAGAAAGGAGAAAGAAAGAATGAGAAAGAAAGAAAGAAAGAAAGAAAGAAAGAAAGAAAGAAAGAAAGAAAGAAAGAAAGAGAAAGGAGAAAGAAAGAAAAAGAGTAAGAATGAAAGGTGAAAGGAGTAAGAATAATGGAGAAAGAAAAAAAGGAGAAAGAAAAAAAGACAAGGAAGTAAGAAAGAAAGAAAGAAAAAAGAAAAGAATAGAATATATGTGAATTATTCCGGGTGCCAAGATTTATCTTCACATTGAAGATTGACATTTTTCCGGAAATTGCTGGAATTCTCCGTTCCCCAATATCTTTCTTCTTGTTCCCGTACAGAGGGCGACGTGCGATCCGTCCCCATCTCCCCGGACGCTTCTCAGACATAATTCCATCATTTGCAGCTTTTCTTTTCTCCGACTTTGAGTCATAAATATCCGGATATTGCAATGGACGACGTGAAACAGAAAGAATGGCGGAAGAGACGGCACTTAATGTGAAGGTAATTAAGCCTTAATTATTTCCAGGGGCGTAGTTCCCTTTAAGTTGATGTGGATTATGTTATTTCATGAGGGTGGGGGTTGGGCGGAGGACAAAAAGCTTCCGCATCCGAAAAGAAAGAAGCAAATAAAAAGAAGCAAAGCATCTCAGCAAGACGCCCAAGTGAGATCTTTCTGCATGGCCATTTACTTTAATGGGAGTTATTCTGGGCTGGGGGAGATGGAGGAGGAAGTAGGGGGCTCGGAGATCATCCGCATTGGACCACGCTAAGTTTCCTCCTGTGATACATCGCTGGCTCGCTGAGAAAGTGAGATTTTCTCCATACGCCTGAGGTACACCAGCTGCTTTCCAGCCTGACCTTAATTATACCTCGTCAGTGTAACGAGCGCTAATGTATATGTATGAGTGGCCACGTTTTATAGATTGGAAAACATTTAATTGGCGCCCATGAAAAGTTGTAGAAAAAAAATAATAGGGAGGGAACGGATCAAATAAAATCTTTAAAAAAAGGTACATTTTTTTGAATTTCAAAAATATTGTAATTTTCAACCTGGCCACTAGAGGGCGCATGATGAGACAGCACTTCCTGTTATGTTTAATTACTTCCTGGATGTTAAGTCAGCTCTATTGTACTGCTGGAGCCAAGATAGACAGGGTAGCACACAGACTTAGAATATATATTTTTTAGCATGCCGGCACGTAAGTGTACAGAAAAGACTACAAAATATCAGAAGTGTAATAATATTAACCCCCTCTCCTCGGGTGATATAAATACTTGTGGGTAGGAAAGTTTTAAACCCTGGTAGTTCAGTAGAGCAGTCATGTAGTCATGATGTTTCATGCGAGACTGTAAGAACCCTGAGGAGCCTGTTTGCCCCGGTTTTCATGACAGTCAGTGCCACCTCCACCAGTGAGGGCATGATGGCACCGAATTGGCCCCTAAGACTTTGTGCTACCCTGCCTATCTTGACTCCAACAATTGTTTTCTGTAAGATCCATTACTATTCCATCAGACCTACCAGTCTCACTTTGGCTTAGGCTGCACCATAGCATTCTGTTCAGAGTATATCTTAGCTACCAAACTTCCCAGATCTCCCTTAGTCAATGAGCAAAGGCAAGAGGACTCGAATGGCCAATTCACGTTTAGCCCTAGAATAATAAAGCCATGATGGCAAAGAGGTATAAGGAATGGTCACTCCATTATCTTTTGGGAGGCGAGGGTTATTCCAATTGAATTAAAGCTTTATCATGCTGCTGGAGACAAGATAGGCAAGGTAATACTGAGAATAAAGTCAATGGAAGCGCTCTATATAGGCAATAATAAAAACACAGGTGGTCTAAGGAAGAGTGTATAAGTACAGGAGGGTAGGGAAGTTTTAAGCCCTGGCGTATCAATAGTTGCCCTTTTTGAAGTGAGATTGGATGTAACTGCTATTGTCCTCCAACTCAACGAGAACTCGAATGACCTGAATGATCAAATCATGGGATAGGAAGTAATGAACACAGGAATAAAGAAAAGTGATTTAATTATCCTTTTCGAGGACGGGTTTGTACCAATCGAAAAAAAAGCTCTATCGTGCTGCTGGAGACAAGATAGGAAAGATAGCACTAAGAATAAAGTCAATGATAGCTCTCTAAATAGGCAATAATACAAACCCTGGTGGTCTAAGGGAGATTGTATAAATCCTTGGAGTTGAAGAAGTTTTAAGCCTTGGTATATCAGTCTTGTAGTCACCATTTTTCAGGTGAGATTGGTTGTGGCTGCCATTGCCCTCCCAGTCAGCGAGCATAGCCAAGAGGACTCAAATGACCAATTCATGGAATTGGAAGCCATGAAAACACAAAGGTATAACACAGAACATTCATTACATTATCCTTTTGGAGAAGGGGTTATTCTAAATGAGTAAAAGTTGTATCTTGCTGCTGGAGCCAAGATAGGCAAGGTAGCACTGCAAATAAAGTCAACGGAATTGCTCTGTATAGGCAGTAATACAAACAGTGATGGTCTAAGTGAGAATGTAGAAGTCCTGGTGGATAGAGAAGTTTTAAACCCTGTTATATCAGTTTTGTAGTCGCCGTTTTTCACGTTAGATTGACTGTCATGGCCATTGTCTTCTTAGCGGGCATAGCCAAGAGGACTCGAATAACCAATTAATGGAATTGGAAGTCATGAACACAGAAAGGTATAAAGAAGGTTCATTCCATTTTCCTTTTGGCGTATGAGGTTATTTCAATTAAGTAAAAGTTGTATTATGCTGCTGGAGCCAAGATAGGCAAGGTAACACTGAGAATAAAGTCAATGGAATTGCTCTGTATAGGTAGTAATAAAAACAGTGGTGGTCTAAGGGAGATAGTTTAAGTCCTAGTAGGTAGAAAAGTTTTAAACCCTGTTATATCCATCTTGTAGTCTCCATTTTTCAAGTTAGATTGACTGTGGTAGCCATTGTCTTCTTAGTTAACGAGCATAGTCAAGAGGACTCGAATGGCCAATTCATAGACTAGGAAGTCATGAAAACTGAAAGGTATAAAGAAGGTTCATTCCATTATCCTTTTGGACCTTTTGGAGAAGAGGTTTATTCTAAAGGAGTACAAATTGTATCATGCTGCTGGAGCCAAGATAGGCAAGGTAGCACAAAGAATAAAGCCTTTAATACATGTGAATTTTTAGTATATTTAGGTAATTTTATCATTTTTTGGGGGGTATTTCTTTTTCGAGACAAACGGGGACAGGTTTTATGAGCTGACAGAGCGATACACGCTCGGCACCAATCTGGCGCGAGTGCCGCACTCCTGGAAAATTGGGTTTTGTTTAGCGACGCTCCTTTACAGGAGGTAAAGGGACAAATGTTAAACTATAGATTGGACACAATTTTAGCTAATTTACGGATCTATATTCTATAAGGTGTTAAACTGCCAGATCAGTAGCTTGCAATTGAATTCCTTATTGACAGCGGGACGCGTAGCTGCAGGTGTTGTTCCGCTGTTTGAATAATTTCATTTGGAAGTTGCCAGCGGTGTAAGCAATTTACAAAGAGATTTCTGCTATTTCGACAAATGGAGAATACAGAGCAAACAGCGGATAATAGGCGAGACTAAATCATGTACATAATCGGTGCAGAGGAGGGGCAAACATCCAGTGGACTGCGGTGACGGTTTTATATCAAAAAGGAGACCCCGAGCAACAAGCTGCCCACCATATGAGGCATAGATATACCGGCTAGTTATACCCGAATGTTAAGACCCAAGTACTGCCATAGGCCATGTTCACACAGTGCGTTTTTTACCGCGGAAACGCAGCGGTTTTGCCGCTGCGGTTCCGCGGCTGTTTTCCATGCAGGGTACAGTACACTGTACCCTATGGAAAACAGGACCCACTGTGCACATGGTCCTGAATTGAAAAAAAAAAACCGCACTGATTAGCTGCGGTAAAAAAGAAGTACCATGTCACTTCTTTTTGTAAAACAGCAGCGGTTCTGCACCCATAGACCTCCATTGTGAGGTCAAACCCGCAGTAAAACCCGCAGATCAAAAATAGATCTGCGGGTTTTATTGCGGTTCGTGGTGCAGAACCGCTGCAGCAGGAAGTGCGGGGAAGCGGGCGGAAGTGCGTGGGTGGAGTGTGGCTGCCCCGATCCCACCCCCCCATGCTCCGATGCCCCTCCCCCGTGCTCCGATGTCACCCCCCCGTGCTCCGATGCCCCCCCCGTGCTCCGATGCCTCCCCCGTGCCCTAATCTCCCCCCTTATACTTACCCGGCCTCCCGGTGTCCGTCCGGCCGTCTTCTCCCTGGGCGCCGCCATCTTGCAAAATGGCGGGCGCATGCGCAGTGCGCCCGCCGAATCTGCCGGCCGGCAGATTCGTTACAAAGTGCATTTTGATCACTGAGATAGGTTATATCTCAGTGATCAAAATAAAAAAAATAGTAAATGACCCCCCCCTTTGTCACCCCCATAGGTAGGGACAATAATAATAATAATAATAATAATTTTTATTTATATAGCGCCAACATATTCCGCAGCGCTTTACAAATTATAGAGGGGACTTGTACATACAATAGACATTACAGCATAACAGAAATACAGTTCAAAACAGATACCAAGAGGAGTGAGGGCCCTGCTCGTAAGCTTACAAACTATGAGGAAAAGGGGAGACACGAGAGGTGGATGGTAACAATTGCTATAGTTATTCGGACCAGCCATAGTGTAAGGCTTGGGTGTTCATGTAAAGCTGCATGAACCAGTTAATTAATTTTTTTTTTTTTTTTTTAATATAGGCCACACAGGGATCGTTAGGTTAATGCATTGAGGCGGTAGGCCAGTCTGAACAAATGAGTTTTTAGGGCACGCTTAAAACTGTGGGGATTGGGGATTAATCGTATTATCCTAGGTAGTGCATTCCAAAGAATCGGCGCAGCACGTCTAAAGTCTTGGAGACGGGAGTGGGAGGTTCTGATTATTGAGGATGCTAACCTGAGGTCATCAGCGGAGCGGAGGGCACGGGTAGGGTGGTAGACTGAGACCAGAGAGGAGATGTAGGGTGGTGCTGAGCCATGGAGTGCTTTGTGGATGAGGGTAGTAGTTTTGTACTGGATTCTTGAGTGGATGGGTAACCAGTGTAATGACTGGCACAAGGTAGAGGCATCGGTGTAACGGTTGGTGAGGAATATGATCCTGGCAGCAGCATTCAGGACAGATTGGAGCGGGGAGAGTTTGGTAAGAGGGAGGCCGATTAGTAGAGAGTTACAATAGTCCAGACGAGAATGAATAAGTGAAACAGTAAGAGTTTTTGCAGAGTCGAAAGTAAGAAAAGGGCGAATTCTAGAAATGTTTTTGAGATGCAGGTAAGAAGAGCGAGCCAGTGATCGGATGTGGGGGGTGAATGAAAGGTCAGAATCAAGGATGACCCCAAGGCAGCGGGCATGTTGCTTTGGAGTAATGGTGGAACCGCAAACGGAGATGGCAATGTCAGGCAAAGGTAGGTTAGTAGAGGGAGAAAACACGAGGAGTTCAGTTTTTGACAGGTTTAGTTTCAGATAGAGGGAGGACATGATGCTAGAGACAGCGGTAAGACAATCACTGGTGTTTTCTAATAAGGCAGGCGTGAGATCAGGAGAAGAAGTGTATAGTTGGGTGTCGTCAGCATAGAGATGGTACTGGAAGCCAAATCTACTGATTGTTTGTCCAATAGGGGCAGTATACAAAGAGAAGAGGAGGGGGCCTAGGACTGATCCTTGAGGAACCCCAACAGTAAGGGGAAGGTGAGAGGAGGAGGAACCAGCGAAACATACAGTGAAGGATCGGTCAGAGAGATAGGAGGAGAACCAGGAGAGAACGGTGTCCTTGAGGCCGATGGAGCGGAGCATAGTGAGGAGGAGCTGATGATCCACAGTATCAAATGCTGCAGAGAGATCCAAGAGAATTAGCATGGAGTAGTGACCATTAGATTTAGCTGTTAGTAGGTCATTAGAGACTTTAGTGAGGGCAGTTTCAGTAGAGTGTAAAGAGCGGAAACCAGATTGAAGAGGGTCGAGAAGAGAGTTATCTGAGAGATAGCGGGTAAGACGGGAGTGGACCAGGCGTTCGAGGAGTTTAGAGATGAAGGGAAGATTAGAGACAGGTCTATAATTAGCGGCACAGTTTTGGTCGAGGGATGGTTTTTTAAGTAATGGATGTATGATGGCATGCTTAAATGAGGAGGGAAAAATACCGGAAGTGAGGGAAAGGTTGAATATTTTAGTTAGGTGAGAGGTGACAGCCGGGGAAAGGGACTGGAGGAAATGTGACGGAATGGGGTCACTGGTGCAAGTGGTCGGGCGAGAAGATGCAAGGAGCCTGCTTACTTCTTCTTCTGTAACTGGTTCAAAGTCAGAGAGTGAACTAGATGCAGTGGGGGAGGGAGGACAGTGCATGGTATGAAGAGATTGGGAGATGATTTCCTGTCGAATATGGTCAATTTTTTCTTTGAAGTAATTGGCCAGATTGTCAGCACGGAGATCCGTGGTTGGGGCCTGCGCTCTTGGGTTGAGTAGGGACTGGAACGTGTCAAAGAGACGTTTAGGGTTATTGGACAGGGAGGTGATGAGGGTGTTGAAGTAGGTTTGTTTGGAGAGGTGAAGGGCAGAATTGTATGTCTTTAGCATGAACTTATAATGGATGAAATCTTCGGGTAGATTAGATTTTCTCCACAGACGTTCTGCGCACCTGGAGCACCGCTGCAGGAAACGTGTTTGCAGCGTGTGCCACGGTTGTTGCCGTCTGTGCCGAGTTGTTTTATGTATAGGAGGAGCAGCTTCATCCAGGGCACTTTGCAGGGTTTCATTGTAATGCTTCAGAGCAGAATCAGGACATGAGATGGAGGAGATTGGGGCCAATGAGGACTGCAAGTTCTTCATAAGTTCCTGGGTGTTAATGGCCTGTATGTTTCTATAAGTGTGGAAAGTGGGGGTGACCTGAGCGGGATGGCAGTTCTTGATAGAGAATGAAAGAAGGTGGTGGTCAGAGAGTGGGAGAGGGGAGTTTGTGAAATCATCCACTGAGCAAAGCCGGGAGAAGACCAAGTCAAGGGAGTTTCCATCTTCATGTGTTGGCGAGTTAGTATGCTGCGAGAGGCCGAAAGAGGAGGTTAGAGCCAAAAGGTGAGAAGCAGATGGGGAGAGGGGAGAGGCAATAGGGATGTTGAAATCACCCATGATAAGGGTGGGGGTGTCACAGGAAAGAAAGTGTGGAAGCCAGGTGGCAAAATGATCCAGGAACTGATGAGAGGGGCCGGGAGGACGATACACCACCACCACTCGCATGGAGAAGGGGACGTAGAGTCTGACCACATGGACCTCAAAGGAAGGGAAGACAAGTGAGGGTACTTGGGGGATAACTTGGAAAGTACATTTTGGTGAAAGGAGCAGACCAACGCCTCCACCTGCTCTGTTGTCCGATCTTGGGGTATGAGAAAAGTGTAGTGCACCATATGAAAGAGCAGCAGCAGCGGTGGTGTCTGACTGCTGGATCCAGGTTTCAGTAAGAGCCAGGAGGTTAAGAGAATTAGAAAGGAAGAAGTCATGGATGAAGGAGAGTTTATTACACACAGAGCGAGAATTCCAAAGGGCACAATTCAAAGAGACAGAAGGCATGCAGGGAATATTAATAAGGTTAGAGGGGTTTCTGGGTGTAGCAATTGGGAGGTTTGACTGGCTATAACATGGGGGGCCGGGGTTTGGAGAGATGTCTCCAGCAACTAGGAGGAGGAGGATCGAAAGAGTGAGCAGATGGTTAAGTGATTTGTGAGAGCGTCTCTTGTGTTGGATGGTGGGACTGAATGGATCTGCGCTGCTAAGCAATGTGAACAGAGCATGAGTGCTATACATAGGAGAGGCAAGGACAGAGGGGCCGATATGGATGGAGTGTAGAGAGTTAATGCAAGGGCGGTGAATGTGAGTGAATGCAGCAGCCAGGATATAGAATATGCAAATAAATATGGTGAGTATTTGTGTTGTTTCAAGTGAATGTGGATTAGATTTAGATTGTCTTACCTGTCTCCTGCCCTGTCTAACTGCCATGTTATAACTGCCGAGTACTTAGAAAAAAAAGTACTTTGAATAAAAATACACGAATACAAGTGCACGAATGCACCCGTGCATGAATGCTTCCCCAAGCTAAGTCTACATTTATAGAAGGCTAGCCCTTAGATCTTCCTTTTTTTTTTTTTTTTTTTTTTTTTTTTTTTTGTGTTAAAGCTCGTTAGCAATCAATCAAACTCAGTTGAGACAACAGGACACAATAAATGTAGTGATCAGATAAACAAATGTCCAGGTCTACATGGATCATAGACCACTTTGAAACAGTTATGTGATCTCGCTGAGTAAGGACATGCAAAGTCAGATTAAATATCTATAAACACAAAAAATGCATAATAGGATGACTAACATATATAGATATATGCAGGATTCAATGCCGAAGATGGAATGACTCAGATACCATTCAAGCTGCTTGCTGTCAGGGACTGGAGCAATAGACATGCAGGATATTTCAGCTCAGAGAATGAATGATCTGTTTACCATTCAAGCTGCTTGCTGTCAGGGACTGGAGCAATAGACATGCAGGATATTTCAGCTCAGAGAATGAATGATCTGTTTACCATTCAAGCTGCTTGCTGTCAGGGACTGGAGCAATAGACATGCAGGATATTTCAGCTCAGAGAATGAATGATCTGTTTACCATTCAAGCTGCTTGCTGTCAGGGACTGGAGCAATAGACATGCAGGATATTTCAGCTCAGAGAATGAATGATCTGTTTACCATTCAAGCTGCTTGCTGTCAGGGACTGGAGCAATAGACATGCAGGATATTTCAGCTCAGAGAATGAATGATCTGTTTACCATTCAAGCTGCTTGCTGTCAGGGACTGGAGCAATAGACATGCAGGATATTTCAGCTCAGAGAATGAATGATCTGTTTACCATTCAAGCTGCTTGCTGTCAGGGACTGGAGCAATAGACATGCAGGATATTTCAGCTCAGAGAATGAATGATCTGTTTACCATTCAAGCTGCTTGCTGTCAGGGACTGGAGCAATAGACATGCAGGATATTTCAGCTCAGAGAATGAATGATCTGTTTACCTGTATGAAGAGAGAAGAGATGCTTGATTATATTCTGCCATGTTATAACTGCCGAGTACTTAGAAAAAAAAGTACTTTGAATAAAAATACACGAATACAAGTGCACGAATGCACCCCTACAATAAAAAAAATAAAGAATTTTTTTTTTTTTTCACTAAGGTTAGAATAGGGGTAGGGTTAGGGGTAGGGTTAGGGTTAGGGGTAGGGTTAGGGGTAGGGTTAGGGGTAGGGTTAGGGTTAGGGTTAGGGGTAGGGTTAGGGTATTTTCAGCCATTTTAACCCTAAAAAAATTCCTAGAAAACACACAGACTCTGGCTAGAAAACTGCATCAAAAAACGCATCAAAAAACACATCAAAAAAGGACCAAAAAAAGGACCTGCGTTTTCTGCCAAGAGCTGCAGTTTTTTAAAAAACAGTCCTGAAAGAAAAAGGATGGAAATCAGGAACGTGTGAACATACCCATACAGTAGCAAATAATACTTCTACAATAACTCCATGCAATACCGCAATTCAGTGCTCAAATAATACCACCACACAGTGCTGAAATATTATCACCATATAGTATCCAAATAACAATAACCAATAGTGTTCAAATAAAACAACCAGATATTTCGCCTTTCAGTGAAAATAATACTGCTACGCAGTGCCAAAAATAATACTGCTGCACAGTGCTAAAATAATACTGCTGCACAGTGCTAAAATAATACTTATACTCAGTGCTAAAATAATACTGCTCCCCAATGCTAAAATAATACTTATACTCAGTGCTAAAATAATACTGCTCTGCGGTGCTAAAATAATGCTGCTACCCAGTGCTAAAATAATACTTCTACGCAGTGCTAAAATAATGCAGTTACCAAGTGCTAAAATATTATTGCTATGCAGTGCTAAAATAATACTGCTCTGCAGTGCTAAACTAATACTGCTACCCAATGCTAAAACAAAACTGCCACCCAGGGCAAAAATAATACTGCTACGCAGTGCTAAAATTATGATGCTACACAGTCCTAAAATAATACTGCTACCCAGTGCTAAAATAATACTACTACCCAGTGCTAAAATATTATTGCTATGCAGTGCTAAAATAATGCTGCTCAGCAGTGCTAAAATAATGCTGCTACCCAGTGCTACAATAATACTTCTACCCAGTGCTAAAATAATGCTGCTACCCAGTGCTAAAATAATGCTGCTACCCAGTGCTAAAATAATGCTGCTACCCAGTGCTAAAATAATACTACTACCCAGTGCTAAAATATTATTGCTATGCAGTGCTAAAATAATGCTGCTCAGCAGTGCTAAAATAATGCTGCTACCCAGTGCTACAATAATACTTCTACCCAGTGCTAAAATAATGCTGCTACCCAGTGCTAAAATAATGCTGCTACCCAGTGCTAAAATAATGCTGCTACCCAGTGCTAAAATAATACTTCTACCCAGTGCTAAAATAATGCTGCTACCCAGTGCTAAAATAATGCTGCTACGCAGTGCTAAAATAATGCTGCTACGCGGTGCTAAAATAAAATCTCTACACTGTTATAATTACAGTACTAGTTAAAGTTCACTGAAAACTATCATAATTTTCCCATGTAATTCAGCCCTTCAATGCTGGAAATAATACCGCTATTTAGTTCAGAAATATTTCCATAAAAGTTCCAAACAGTACCAAAAAGGGCCGACATACCACCATCAGATATTTTACCTTTCAGTGCTGAAATAATACTGCTATACAATGATGTAATAAAATTTCTATACTCCACTATAATGACAGTACCATGTAACGCTCACCATTTACTAAATAACCATGAAATGAAAAATAATACCGCTATCTATTTCATAAACATTTCCATAAAAGATCCAATCAGTACCATAAGAGTCCACATAACACTACCATATATTTACAACACACTACAGCCATTCAGTGAACAAATAATGCTGCCATACAATGTCATAATAATAACACCATATTGTGTCGCAATACTACTGCCAATAATTTCCCATGAAAATATTATATGATTTTTATACAATACCGTCCCCAAATAATAGCACCAGATAAATCTGTAATAAGTTTCTATATAATACTCCATAATATTTCCTACACAAGATAGTCGTTCAGTGCTCAAATAATACTGCTGTACAATGCCAAAATAATACCAACATATAGTGACAAATTGATATTCCTTTTTATATATACTATATACACTATATGGCAGCATTATTTGGCTGTATTTGGTGAAAAGATATGCTACAACTATACTCCCACATAATACTAGTATTTCTTTTCACACAATACAGCCATTCAATGGCCAAATAATACTGCCATATAGTGCCAAACTAATACATATATACCGTATATACACACACACAGTGAGAGAATGGAGAGGGCTGTAATTTTTATCGCAGGTACACTTCACCTGTGAGAGACAGAATCTAAAAATAAAAAGAAAAACAGAAAATCACACTGTAGGATTTTTACATAATTAATTTGCATTTTATTGCATGAAATAAGTACGGTATTTGATCACCGACCAACCAGTAAGAATTCTGTCTCACACAGACCTGTTAGTTTTCTGTAAGGAGCCTCCTACTCTGCACTCATTACCTGGATTAATTGCTCCTGTTTGACCTTGTTATCTGTATAAAAGACACCTGTCCACACACTCAATCACTTGCCACCTTCTCCACCATGGCCAAGACCAAAGAGTTGTCTAAGGACACCAGGGACAAAATTGTAGACCTGCACAAAGCTGGTATGGGTTACAGGACAATATTTAAGAAGCGTGGTGAGAAGACGATGGATGTTGGCACAATTATTAGAAAATGGAAGAAACACAAGATGACTGTCAGTCTTCCTCGGTCTGGGGCTCATTGCAAGTTCTCTCCCTGTGGGGTAAAGATGATTCTGAGAAAGGTCAGGAATCAGCCCAGAACTATTCGGGAGGACCTGGTCAATGACCTCAAGAGAGCTGGCACCACAGTCTCAAACATTACCATTAGTAACACTCTCCGCCGCTATGGAGTAAAATCCTGCAGGGCACACAAGCTCCTCCTGTTCACACCAGCACATGTCCAGGCCCATTTGAAGTTCACCAATGGTCATCTGGGTGATCCAGAGGAGGCATGGGAGAAGGTCATGTGGTCAGATGAGACAAAATATAACTTTTTGGTATCAGCTCCACTCGCCGTGTTTGGAGGAAGAAGAAGGATAAGTACAACCCCAAGAACACCATCCCACCCATGAAGCATGGTGGGGGAAACATCATACTTTGTGGATGCTTTTCTGCAAAGGGGACAGGATAACTGCACCGTATTGAAGGGGGGATGGATGGGGTCATGTATGAGATTTTGGCCAACAACCTCCTTCCCTCAGTAATAGTATTGAAGGTGGTTCATGGCTGGGTCTACCATGACAATGACCCAAAACACACAACCAGGGGAACTAAGGAGTGGTGCCATAAGAAGCATTTCAAGGTCCTGGAGTGACTTAGCTATGGTGGTATTATTTTAGCACTAACTGTACTGTGTGGGAAATATATAATCAATGTGGGCACATTTAGTGTTGAAGTAATACCACCATACTATGTAGAAATAATACCTCCATACAAAACCGCAAAAAAATTCAAGTATCTCATAGTGCTCAGATAAAACTTACATATATTTACAATACAATACAGGCATTCTCAGCCCAAATAACCACCAAACATTGCAGAAATAATAATGCCATGTAATATCAAAACAATAGTGTCAACATAACGCTACAATATGTTCCTATACAGCCACGCCATTTGGGGCTGAAAACATCCCTCTATACAGCATGATAATACGAATAACAAATAGCGCCCACATAACACTAACGTATATTTCACATACAATACAAATTTGTGCCAAAATAATACCGCCATACAATATAAATATAATACCGTCATACAATGTAAATATAATACCGCCATACAATGTAAAAACAATACTGCCATGCAATGTAAAAATAATATTACCATATAATGTAAAAATAATACCACAATATAATATAGAAATAATACTGCCATGTAATGTAAAAATAATATCACCATGTAATGTAAAAATAATTCAGCAATATAAGATAGTAATACTATTGCCATATAATGTAAAAATAATGCTACCATACAATATAGAAATTATACCGCCATATAATGTAAAAATAATACTGCCATATAATGTAAAAATAATGCTACCATGTAATGTAAAAATAATGCCTCCACACAATATAGATATGATATCGCTATAAAATGTTAAAATAATACTGCCATACAATATAGAAATAATACCACCATGTAATGTAAAAATAATGCTGCCAAATATTGTAAAAATAATACTGGCATACTAATACCGCCATATAATGTAAAAATAATACTGCCATACAATGTAAAGATAATTATATTGTCATACAGTGTCACAATAATACAGTCATAAAATGCCATAATAATAGCATCAATATTAATGGCTAAGCAATGACCAAATAAACCAGCAGAACAGTATCAATATAAATTTGGCTAGTTTCAGCCACCACTAGAGGGAGCTCAATACATATAAATGCATACAGCTGCTGGTGAGTCAATAGGAGCAGTCTTAGCACGGATGTAGTGAGCTCCCCCTAGTGGTGGCCATCAGTAGCATTCATTTAAAATGTAAGTGACCTCAATGTTTCCTTGTGCAGAAACTGACAGAAGCACGAGGAAAATTTTCCTCTGAATCCGCAATTATGGAATTGCGGTGGATGATTTGCACCAGTGTTATAAAATGTATATCAATCCAAAGCTCTGGCTCCGGCTCTTGTTGCCTTGGTTACAAATGCTGCAAAAACGTTTTCAAGGTCTGAGAGCTAAAATGTTAAGTGCGGCCCCCTATGTGACGGGGCCGGCTCATGGTGGAGACAGGTGACCTCTGCTGAAGTGCCAGGTTCTTTGGAAAAGCCGCGCCGCTCGCCTGTCACCTCTGCAAAAACCGAGGACTTAATTTCGTGTAATTGCAGAGGGCAGGTCCTGACAGCATCCAGGCTGCAGACGGGAGGTCGACGAGGGTTAAACGCTGAACCGCGAAGACGAGTGAAATACACCGGATTGACTAATAAACAGAACGGTTACAGCAGGTTTCTAAAAAAAAAAATATGCACCACACTCTATGATGCCTTATATCGTACAATGACCATAGGCGTCAGTAAAGGGGGATGCGAAGATCAGACTAAACCTATATGTTGATGTTGATTACCAATCAATCGTGATCGAGTGGTCGATCAGCGATGATCAACTCAGAACCTGATGTTGCATGAAGGTGAAACTTGCTGCAGAGCTCGTGTGTTCACAACATCGTCATGCCCCCTCCAGCATATATCATACAGACCTTGGGGCCAATAAATGAGGGCACTCCACTAATACTAAACCTATAGGTTGATCAGTTAATGACCAATTGATCATTATCAAATAGTCGATCGGCGCTGATCTACTCGAAACCTGATGTTGGATGAAGGTGAAACAACTTGCTGTAGAGCTCATGTGTTCACAACATCACCATGCCCCCTCCTGCATACAATCTATCATACAGACCTTGGGGCCAATAAATGAGGGCACTCGGCTAATACTAAACCTATAGGTTGATCAGTTAATGACCAATTGATCATTGTCAAATAGTCGATCGGCGCTGATCTACTCGAAACCTGATGTTGGATGAAGGTGAAACTTGCTGTAGAGCTCATGTGTTCACAACATCACCATGCCCCCTCCTGCATAAATCATACAGACCTTGGGGCCAATAAATGGGGGAACTCCACTCACACTATACCTATAGGTCGATCAATTGATGACCAATTGATCATGATCAAATGGTCAATCGGCACTGATCTATTTTAAACCTGATGGTGGATGAAGGTGAAACTTGCTGTAGAGCTCATGTGTCCACAACATTACCATTCCCAGACCTTGAGGTCCATAAATGGAGAAACACTACTAAGATCAAACTTATATTTATATTCTATAGGTAGAATTGTTGGCACCCGATCTATCGTGACAAAGTGGAGGATCACTGCTGATCTACTCGGAACCTGATGGTGGATGAAGGTGCAAATTGTTACACAGCTTGGGTGTTCACAACATCGCCATGCTCCCTCTAGCATATATCTTTTAGACATTGGGGTAAATAAATTAGGGAATCCCGCTCACACTAAACCTATAGATAGATCAATTGATGACCAACTGATTGTGATGAAATGGACATGGACAATCAGTGCTGATCTACCTGGAATCTGATGAAGGTCAACCTTGCTACAGAGCTCATGTGTCCACAATATTACCATTGCCCCTCCAGCTTATTTCAGACATTGGGACCCATAAATGGGGATACACTACTAAGACCAAACCTATATTTACATCCTATAGGTTAAATTGTTGGCTACTGATCAAACATGATCAAATGGAGGATCACCGCTGATCTACTCGCAACCAGATGGTGGACGAAGGTGAATTGTTGCAGAGCTTATGTGTTCATAATATCGCCATGCCCCTTCCAGAATATATCATACAGACATTGGGACCCTTAAATGGGGGTACACTGATCAGACCAAATCTATATTACATGCTATAGGTCGAATTGTTGATAATCGATCAATCATGATCAAGTGAAGGATCACAGCTGATCTACTCAGAACCTGACGGTGCATGAAGGTGAAACTTGCTGCAGAGCTCGTGTGTTCACCACATCACCATGCCTCCTCCAACATATATCATACACACAAAGAACTTGGGCCCAACAAAAGGGGGTAATCCGTTCAGACTAAATCTATTTTCGGAAACTGATCAATCGTGAACAAGTGGCCAATCACTTTCGATGTACTCGGAACCTGATCGTTATTGTGGACAGTTGAACATTTCTGCAGCGCTCGTGTATTCACCATTTCCCAACGCACCCTCTAATTATATAGTACAGGTAAAGGCCTTGAGGGCCAATAAATGGAGGTGCTCCTGCAATATTAATATCCTATAGCTCTTGGGCTGGCAACCGATCGATAGTGATCAAGTGGTTCATTTGTTCCCGAAACTGATTGTGGATGAAGCAGAACATTGCTGCGGTGCTCGTGTTGTGAAGGAGAGAATGGCTAATGAAATCAATTATTAAACCTTACATAAGTCAGCTCAGATATGAAGTGACAAAGATGGCGACTATATCCTGGAACAACACCCTGGAAGGAATCTTTGGAATGTGAAGCAGATACTGGACATTCTATTGAATACCATATATGGAGTGGAGTTGGCAAGGACCTATCGTAGACTGACACCATTACTATTCGGAAGTTCTACAACACCCACTTCCTGCCTGTTACAAGATTCTTTGTTTTAAGAACAAAGTTCAGTTGTGTGCCAACCTTTGCCGAGGAAGGAGCGTACATCCGACTCTCTCTTTTAAGCATGCACTTGGCTCATATTTAGGTCAGGAACAGGCAATCACTAAAGATCAGAAAGTCTGATAATGCCAGTGGCGTGATATTTTAGATTGGCTCAAGCTTAGGATCGTACCACACAACAATATTACAGCATAGTACGGCCCTAAGCTCTGCCCGACCTTTAACACAAAACCTTTAAGAAAGGATGGTCTTACTGCCATCGTAACCCACACCCAGATACAGTTTCTTTGGGTGCACAAAACCAGTCTGGAAACCATCCAAATTCTTAGGCTTGCCATACGCTCTTTTATTATGGCTGGCATTGCATCATCAGAATTCTGCCAGCACTATAGGTGCCGGAACTTCCTTTCTGCCACATTCCATAATTCTTTGCTTCCAGCATTATAGGTGCTGGGACTTCCTTTCTTCCACATTCTATCATTCATTGCTTCCAGCATTATAGGTGCTAGACCTTCTTTTCTCCCACATTCTATCATTCACTGCTTCCAGCGCTATTGGTGCTAGTACTGCCTTTTACCCACATTCCATCATTAATTGCTTCCAGCATTATAGGTGCTGGGACTTCCTTTTTTCCATATTCCATCATTCATTGCTTCCAGCATTATAGGTGCTGGGACTTCCTTTCTTCCACATTCTATCATTTATTGCTTCCAGCATAATAGGTGCTGGAACTTCCTTTCTTCCACATTCCATCATTCATTGCTTCCAGCATTATAGGTGCTGGGACTTCCTTTCTTCCACATTCTATCATTTATTGCTTCCAGCATAATAGGTGCTGGAACTTCCTTTCTCCCACATTCCATCATTCATTGCTTCCAGCACTATTGGTGCTAGTACTTCCTTTTACCCACATTCCATCATTAATTGCTTCCAGCGTTATAGGTGCTGGAACTTCCTTTCACCCACATTCAATCATTCATTGTTTCCAGCACTACAGGTGCTGGAACTTCCTTTCCCCCACATTCCATCATTTATTGCTTCTCATTGTCAATGAGTTAAAATTATAATATAGAACCCAAAGAAGTGTATAGGATCTATCTATATATCTATCTAATATCTCTATATATTAATAGTCAGTCATTCCTCCCATCTTCAGTCCTAACATGTGGATTCTACGCCGGCACCAATAATAAATGATGAATTATTCCAGGTTGTGAGATAAATGCCCAGGGGGCATCTCAGTGCTAAGGTCCTCCGTGAAACATTAATGACCTCCAGCTTTCGCCATGGAATACAATTACTGGGGCCGTCCTGAATTATTCAGGGTCTGGGCTCGGCGTGCCGGCCCGCAGTACAGCTCCTGTCAGTGTGTGATATCTTCCTATTGATTTGCCTTCCTCAGACCCCTCCAGCAAAGCACAGCGGGACCAGGGGGAGAGCGGTGAAGGACAGCACCGGAGGCCGCGCGGAGCAGGAAACGGACGGCGGCTGAGACAAAGGCAAATAATGAGAAATTCACCAAGTAATCATCATCCGGGTCTGATCCAGACACTAGAAGTATTTATGGGAAATGTTCTGGAAATATCTACCCCAAATATCAGAGATAGAAAATATTATAATGATCACTTGGGTCACATTCTGATCTTTTTGACCTAGAATTCACTATGCTCATTTGCACATACAGTTATATGAAAAAGTTTGGGCACCCCTATTAATCTTAAGCTTAATGTTTTATAAAAATTGCTTTTTTTTGCACCAGCTATTTCAGTTTCATATATCTAATAACTGTTGGACACAGTAATGTTTCTGCCTTGAAATGAGGTTTATTGTACTAACAGAAAATGTGCAATCTGCATTCAAACAAAATTTGACAGTTGCATAAGTATGGGCACCCCACCAGAAAAGTGACATTAATATTTAGTAGATCCTCCTTTTGCAAAAAATAACAGCCTCTAGTCGCTTCCTGTAGCTTTTAATGAGTTCCTGGATCCTGGATGAAGGTATTTTTGACGATTCCTCTTTACAAAACAATTCCAGTTCAGTTAAGTTTGATGGTCGCCGAGCTCTTCAAATGATCCCACAGATGTTCAATGATATTCAGGTCTGGGGGCTGGGATGGCCATTCCAGAACAGTGTAATTGTTCCTCCGCATGAATGCCTGAGTAGATTTGGAGTGGTGATTTGGATCATTGTCTTGCTGAAACATCCATCCCCTGCGTAACTTCAACTTTGTCACTGATTCATGAACATTATTGTCAAGAATCTGCTGATACTGAGAGGAATCCACGCATCCCTCAAATTTAACAAGATTCCCGGTGCCGGCATTGGCCACACAGCCCCAAAGCATGATGGAACCTCCACCAAATTTTACTGTGGGTAGCAAGTGTTTTTCTTGGAATGCTGTGTTTTTTGGCCGCCATGCATAACGCCTTTTTGTATGACAAAACAACTCAATCTTGGTTTCATCAGTCCACAGGACCTTCTTCCAAAAAGAAATTGGCTTCTCCAAATGTGCTTTTGCATACCTCAGCCGACTCTGTTTGTGGCGTGCTTGCAGAAACGGCTTCTTTCGCATCACTCTCCCATACAGCTTCTCCTTGTGCAAAGTGCGTTGTATAGTTGACCGATGCACAGTGACACCATCTGCAGCAAGTTGATGCTGCCGCTCTCTGGAGGTGGTCTGAGGATTGTCCTTGACTGATCTCACCATTCTTCTTCTCTGCCTTCCTGATGTTTTTCTTGGCCTGCCACTTCTGGCCTTAACAAGAACTGTACCTGTGTTCTTCCATTTCCTTACTATGTTCCTCACAGTGGAAATTGACAGGTTAAATCTCTGAGACAGCTTTTTGTATTCTTCCCCTGAACAACTATGTTGAATAATCTTTGTTTTCAGATCATTAGACAGTTGTTTTGGGGAGCCCATGATGCCACTCTTCAGAGGAGATTCAAACAGGAGAACAACTTGCAAGTGGCCACTTTAAGTAGCTTTTCTCATGATTGCATACATTTGGCTATGAAGTTAATAGCTCAATGAGGTTAGAAAACCAAAATAAAAAGTGCTTTAGTAAGTCAGTAAAAAGTAGGAAGGAGTATTTAAAACAAGAAAATGATAAGGGTGCCCATACTTATGCACCTGTCAAATTTTGTTGGAATGCAGATTGCACATTTTCTGTTCGTACAATAAACCTCATTTCAAGGCAGAAACATTACTGTGCTCAACAGATATTAGATATATGAAACTGAAATAGCTGTTGCAAAAAAAAAACATAAAACATTAAGCTTAAGATTAATAGGGGTGCCCAAACTTTTTCATATAACTGTATCTGTCTGGGATTACTGATCCTGAGTTACATCCTGTATTATACACCAGAGCTGCACTCGCTATTCTGCTGGTGCAGTCACTGTGTACATACATTACATTACTGATCATGAGTTACATCCTGTATTATACACCAGAGCTGCACTCACTATTCTGCTGGTGCAGTCACTGTGTACATACATTACATTACTGATCCTGAGTTACATCCTGTATTATACCCCAGAGCTGCACTCACTATTCTGCTGGTGCAGTCACCGTGTACATACATTACATTACTGATCCTGAGTTACATCCTGTATTATACCCCAGAGCTGCACTCACTATTCTGCTGGTGCAGTCACCGTGTACATACATTACATTACTGATCCTGAGTTACATCCTGTATTATACTCCATAGCTGCACTCACTATTCAACTGGTGCAGTCACTGTGTACATACATTACATTACTGATCCTGAGTAACATCCTGTATTATACTCCAGAGCTGCACTCTCTATTCTGCTGGTGCAGTCACTGTGTACATACATTACATTACTGATCCTGAGTTACCTCCTGTATTATACTCCAGAGCTGCACTCTCTATTCTGCTGGTGCAGTCACTGTGTACATACATTACATTACTGATCCTGAGTTACCTCCTGTATTATACCCCAGAGCTGCACTCACTATTCTGCTGGTACAGTTACTGTGTACATACATTACATTACTGAACCTGAGTTACATCCTGTATTATACTCCAGAGCTGCACTCTCTATTCTGCTGGTGCAGTCACTGTGTACATACATTGCATTACTGACCCTGAGTTACATGCTGTATTATACCCCACAGCTGCACTCTCTATTCTGCTGGTGCAGTCACTGTGTACATACATTACATTACTGATCCTGAGTTACCTCCTGTATTATACTCCAGAGCTGCACTCTTGTGAAGACTGATTGAAGCCTCAAGGAGAGGAATAACCGTGCGCTCGGCGAGGTGAGTAAAGCTAATTACGGGGGGCGCGTTCTTCCTGCGGAGCTGAACTTTAATGACTTTCCCGAGTTGTCGGAAGAATAGAACTTTGTCGGCGGATTCCTCGGCTCCTCCGGGATCTCTTCTCTTTATCTCTTCACTTACATACATGGAGGTTTTATTGGAGGGTCCCTCGTCCATCCCGTGCCCCCACCGAGAGGGGCCTCAGTCAGGAGCTCAGGGAAATTATCAAAAGCTTTTTTAATTATCATTTCTGTCCGGATAAAAGCGATGGCTGCATTCGTCCCAGTAAATGGATTAAAGGCTTAGGAACAAATAAAGACACTCTTTTTCCCTTCCTTTCTGTAATAACCACGTAGCCCGTGGTGTAAATCTCTCGCTAACTAAATAAATGTGGAAGAACCGGGCTGTAATTCTGAAATCACTTAGTGGGTAGCGAGCCGAGTGAATTACTGACATGAGGAATCACTGACACATTTTGCTTTCAGGCAGTGTTGGAAAAAAAAAATTAAAGATAAAGATGAGGATGATTCTTGTCCAGAAGGAAGAATGGAGGATATTACACCTCATGGATCAGATGTGAGTTACAAAAAGTGGCAACCTGGACTGGTTTCTTTTTTTCTGAAATTCCAAATTTTTGGATAAAGTTCGATATAAAGAAATCAAAAATAGAGGTGGTACGTTCTTCAACTTACTCCCACGCTCCAAAAACCATTACTTAGGTTCCATATTGTCCTTAGTGTATGTGCCCAGGACGTATCCACTTTGCGAGGGCGCATGGCGTGGCATTGTGGCTCGGACTGTTGTGGTGATGTTGTGACGGGTAAGGAGCCATCCTGTCTTGACGTGGTAACCTTGTGACTTGTAGAAGAGGCTTTGTGGCGGTCAATTTTATTGGGAATAAAATTTTTTTTTGAGAAAGCGTGGCAAACGCCCATAAGGAAAAAGTGAGGTACACGCCCATGAGGAAACAGTGAGGTACAGGAGCATGAGGGAACAGTGAGGTACAGTAACATGAGGGAACAGTGAGGTACAGTAACATGAGGAAACAGTGAGGTACGGGAACATGAGGGAACAGTGAGGTAGAGGAACATGAGGGAACAGTGAGGTAGAGGAACATGAGGGAACAGTGAGGTACAGTAACATGAGGAAACAGTGAGGTACAGGAACATGAGGGAACAGCGAGGTACAGGAACATGAGGGAACAGTGAGGTACAGGAACATGAGGGAACAGTGAGGTACAGGAACATGAGGGAACAGTGAGGTACAGGAACATGAGGGAACAGTGAGGTACAGGAACATGAGGGAACAGTGAGGTACACGCCCATGAGGGAACAGTGAGGTACACGCCCATGTGGAAACTGAGAGGTACATGCCCATGAGAAAACAGTGAGGTACAGGAACATGAGGGAACAGTGAGGCACATTCCCATGAGGGAACAGTGAGGTACACGCCCATGAGAAAACAGTGAGGTACAGGAACATGAGGGAACAGTGAGGTACATGCCCATGAGGGAACAGTGAGGTACACGCCCATGAGGGAACAGTGAGGTACATGCCCATGAGGGAACAGTGAGGTACATGCCCATGAGGGAACAATGAGGTACACGCCCATGTGGAAACTGAGGTACATGCCCATGAGAAAACAGTGAGGTACAGGAACATGAGGGAACAGTGAGGCACATTCCCATGAGGGAACAGTGAGGTACACGCCCATGAGGGAACAGTGAGGTACACGCCCATGAGGGAACAGTGAGGTACACACCCATGAGGGAACAATGAGGTACACGCCCATGTGGAAACTGAGGTACATGCCCATGAGAAAACAGTGAGGTACAGGAACATGAGGGAACAGTGAGGCACATTCCCATGAGGGAAAAGTGAGGTACACGCCCATGAGAAAACAGTGAGGTACAGGAACATGAGGGAACAGTGAGGCACATTCCCATGAGGGAACAGTGAGGTACACACCCATGAGAAAACAGTGAGGTACACGCCCATGAGGGAACAGTGAGGTACACGCCCATGAGGGAACAGTGAGGTACACGCCCATGAGGAAACAGTGAGGTACAGGAACATGAGGGAACAGTGAGGTACAGGAACATGAGGGAACAGTGAGGCACATTCCAATGAGGGAACAGTGAGGTACACACCCATGAGAAAACAGTGAGGTACAGGAACATGAGGGAACAGTGAGGCACATTCCAATGAGGGAACAGTGAGGTACACGCCCATGAGGGAACAGTGAGGTACACGCCCATGAGAAAACAGTGAGGTACAGGAACATGAGGGAACAGTGAGGCACATTCCCATGAGGGAACAGTGAGGTACACGCCCATGAGGAAACAGTGAGTTACAGGAACATGAGGGAACAGTGAGGCACATGCCCATGAGGGAACAGTGAGGTACACGCCCATGAGGAAACATTGAGGTACAGGAACATGAGGAAACAGTGAGGTACATACCCATGAGGAAACAGTGAGGTACAGGAACATGAGGGAACAGTGATGTACACGCCCATGAGGGAACAGTGAGGTACAGGAACATGAGGGAACAGTGATGTACACGCCCATGAGGGAACAGTGAGGTACAGGAACATGAGGAAACAGTGAGGTACATGCCCATGAGGGAACAGTGAGGTACAGGAACATGAGGAAACAGTGAGGTACATGCCCATGAGGAAACAGTGAGGTACACGCCCATGAGGAAACAGTGATGTACACGCCCATGAGGGAACAGTGAGGTACATGCCTATGAGGGAACAGTGAAGCACACGCCTATCAGTACAAAAGGTAGACATGCCCATAAGGAAAAGGAGAGACACACACCAGGAGGAAACAGTAAGACACACACCTATGAGGAAACAGAGACAGGTCCATGAGGAAACAGTGAGACAGGTCCATGAGGAAATAGTAAGATACACCCATAAGAAAACAATGAGGCACATGTCTACAAGGAAACATTGAGGCAGATTCATTAGGAAACAGACACAACAATGAAGAAACTGTAAGACACGCCTATGAGGAAACATTAAGACACGTATGAGGAAAAAGTGAGAAAGGTCCATGAGGAAACAGTGCAACGTGGCCATGAGGAAACAGTAAGACAGATCCAAAAAGAAACAGTGAGACACTCCTATGAAGAAACAGGTGAGACAGATCCATTAGGAAACAGTGAGAAACATCCATGAGGAAATGGTGAGACACATCCATGAGTAAACATACAAGCAACCATGAGGAAATAGTGAGGGACACGCCAATGGGGAAACAGTGATGCACACGCCCATGAGAAACCAGCAACACACGCTCATGAGGAAACAGTAAGACACATCCGTAAGGAATCTGAGCTACAACCATGATGAAATAATGAGGCACACATCCATGGGAAAACTGCGAAGTACATGCCCATGAAGAAACAGTGAGAAAGATCCAATAGGAAACAGCGAAACATGTACTTCAGGAAACAGTGAGAAGCATCCATGAGGACATGGTGAGTCACATGCCCACGATTAAACAGATAGACTTGCCCATGAGGAAACAAGCAGATACATCCATTAAGAAACAGTGAGGCACATCTATGAGGATATAGTGAGACACATCTATGAGGATATAGTGAGGCACATCTATGAGGATATAGTGAGGCACATCTATGAGAATATAGTGAGGCACATCTATGAGAATATAGTGAGGCACATCTATGAGGATATAGTGAGACACACCCATGAGGAAACAGTGAGGCACATCTATGAGGAAACAGTGTGACACACCCATGAGGAAACAGTGAGGCACATCTATGAGGAAACAGTGAGGCACATCTATGAGGATATAATGAGGCACATCTATGAGGATATAGTGAGACACATCTATGAGGATATAGTGAGGCACATCTATGAGAATATAGTGAGGCACATCTATGAGGATATAGTGAGACACACCCATGAGGAAACAGTGTGACACACCCATGAGGAAACAGTGAGGCACATCTATGAGGAAACAGTGAGACACATCTATGAGGATATAATGAGGCACATCTATGAGGAAACATTGAGGCACATCTACGAGGAAACAGTGAGGCACATCTATGAGGATATAGTGTGACACACCCATGAGGAAACAGTGAGACACATCTATGAGGATATAGTGAGACACATCTATGAGGATATAGTGAGACACACCCATGAGGAAACAGTGAGGCACATCTTTGAGGATATAGTGATACCATAATTTCCCACAGGATCAATAAAGTGTATCGTATTGTATCGTATCGTAGTGAGACACATCTATGAGGATATAGTGAGGCACATCTATGAGGATATAGTGAGACACATCTATGAGGATATAGTGAGACACACCCATGAGGAAACAGAGAGGCACACCCATGAGGAAACAGACACAACCATTAGGAAACAGTGAGACGCACTCCCATGAGGAAGCAATGAGGTTCACACCCCTGAGGAAACATCCATGAGACAACAGTGAGGTACAGGCCCCATAACACTCCTGTGTCTATAATTTTCTTTAGCACCCAGAGGACTCATATGTCACTGATATTAGGTTTGTCCATGTAAAAACAAAAGTAACCAGAGGGCCACAGATTCATTTTATTATGGGCCCCTAATGACAATTTTGGAAAACGCCAGCTATGCACTCTTCATTTTATTGGCAAAAACAAATCCTACATTTTATCAGATGCGGAAGCTGCAAACACTAAACAGTAGGAAGCAAATATTCTTTCAAGTCAATTTTACTCCTCCCTTGTTCTACCCTCGCCATAAAATAATAAAAAGTCTGCAGATAAATGCCGGCGGATCCTGCGCGCAGACACCTGGAGGATTCTGCACATAAACATTTCACCAGGTCTGGTCGCAAATACGTAAAAAGACGTTAACTGTTTCTACAGCTGCAGGGATTAAAACAAAACTACAAAAAGGTGCAAAAATGTAAAAGTTATATTTATGAAGTCGGTGTCAATTTATTTTTACTAAAAGGTAAATTATATAAAAAAGTACAGAAGATAAACTATAAAAACATAATGGGTTATTTTTTTTAATGAATTTTTGGAAAACATTTTTTTGCGAACTGTAAATTGATTTATTAGTATTAGGTGAAAAAAAAAAGTATACAATTAAAGGGATATTCCACTCTACATAAATGTTCACCTAGCTATCGGATCACTGTTAGATCAGCAAGGAGAAGGTGAATGGACGAGCAGGATGCGCATGCGCTCTCCACTGGGCCAGTGTTAGATTGGCAAAGAAAAGGTGAATGGAGGAGCAGGGTTCGCATGCGCACCACTGGGTCAGTGTTAGATCAGCAAGGAGAAGGTGAATGGAGGAGCAGGATGCACATGCGCACCACTGGGTCAGTGTTAGATCAGCAAGGAGAAGGTGAATGGAGGAGCATGATGCGCGTGCGCACCACTGGGTCAGTGTTAGATCAGCAAGAAGATAGTGAATGGAGGAGCAGGATGCACATGCACACCACTGGGTCAGTGTTAGATCGGCAAGGAGAAGGTGAATGGAGGAGCAGGATGCACATACACGCTCCACTGGGTCAGTGTTACATCAGCAAAGACAAGGTGAATGGAGGAGCAAGATGCGCATGCGCTCTCCACTGGGTCAGTGTTACATCAGCAAGGAGAAGGTGAATGGAGGAGCAGGATGCGCATGTGCTCTCCACTGGGTCAGCGTTAGATCGGCAAGGAGAAAGTGAATAGAGGAGCAGGATGCAAATGCGCTCTCCACTGGGTCAGTGTTACATCAGCAAGGAGAAGGTGAATGGAGGAGCAGGATGCGCATGCACACCATTGGGTCAGTGTTAGATCAACAAGGAGAAGGTGAATAGATGAGCAGGATGCGCATGTGCTCTCCACTGGGCCAGTGTTAGATCGACAAGGAGAAGGTGAATGGAGGAGCAGGATGCGCATGCGCTCTCCACTGCGTCAGTGTTAGATCGACAAGGACAACGTAAATGGAGGAGCAGGATGCGCATGCCCTCTCCACTGGGTCAGTGTTAGATCAGCAAGGAGAAGGTGAATGGAGGAGCAGGATGCGCATGCGCTCTCCAGTGGGCCGGTGTTAAATCGACAAGAAGGTGAATGGAGGTGCAGGATGCGCATACACTCTACACTGGGTCAGTGTAAGATCGGCAAGGAGAAAGTGAATGGAGGAGCAGGATGCGCATGCGCTCTCCACTGGGTCAGTGTTAGATCGGCAAGGAGAAGGTGAATAGAGGAGCAGGATGCGCATGCACTCTCCACTGGGTCAGTGTTAGATCAGCAAGGAGAAGGTGAATGGAGGAGCAGGATGCGCATGTGCTCTCCACTGGGTCAGTGATAGATCAGCAAGGAGAAGGTGAATGGAGGACCAGGATGCGCATGCGCTCTCCACTGGGTCAGTGTTAGATTAGCAAGGAGAAGGTGAATGGAGAAGCAGGATGCGCATGTGCTCTCCTCTGGGTCAGTGATAGATCAGCAAGGAGAAGGTGAATGGAGGAGCAGGATGCACATGCGCTCTCCACTGGGTCAGTGTTAGATCGGCAAGGAGAAGGTGAATAGAGGAGCAGGATGCGCATGCGCTCTCCACTGGGTCAGTGTTAGATCAGCAAGGAGAAGGTGAATGGAGGAGCAGGATGCGCATGTGCTCTCCACTGGGTCAGTGATAGATCAGCAAGGAGAAGGTGAATAGAGGACCAGGATGCGCATGCGTTCTCCACTGGGTCAGTGTTAGATCAGCAAGGAGAAGGTGAATGGAGGAGCAGGATGCGCATGTGCTCTCCACTGGGTCAGTGTTACATCAGCAAGGAGAAGGTGAATGGAGGAGCAGGATGCGCATGCACACCATTGGGTCAGTGTTAGATCAACAAGGAGAAGGTGAATAGATGAGCAGGATGCGCATGTGCTCTCCACTGGGTCAGTGTTAGATCAGCAAGGAGAAGGTGAATGGAGGAGCAGGATGCGCATGCGCTCTCCACTGGGTCAGTGTTAGATCAGCAAGGAGAAGGTGAATGGAGGAGCAGGATGCGCATGCGCTCTCCACTGGGTCAGTGTTAGATCATCAAGGAGAAGGTGAATAGAGGAGCAGGATGCGCATGCACTCTCCACTGGGTCAGTGTTAGATCAGCAAGGAGAAGGTGAATGGAGGAGCAGGATGCGCATGTGCTCTCCACTGGGTCAGTGATAGATCAGCAAGGAGAAGGTGAATGGAGGACCAGGATGCGCATGCGCTCTCCACTGGGTCAGTGTTAGATTAGCAAGGAGAAGGTGAATGGAGGAGCAGGATGCGCATGTGCTCTCCTCTGGGTCAGTGATGGATCAGCAAGGAGAAGGTGAATGGAGGAGCAGGATGCACATGCGCTCTCCACTGGGTCAGTGTTAGATCGGCAAGGAGAAGGTGAATAGAGGAGCAGGATGCGCATGCGCTCTCCACTGGGTCAGTGTTAGATCAGCAAGGAGAAGGTGAATGGAGGAGCAGGATGCGCATGTGCTCTCCACTGGGTCAGTGATAGATCAGCAAGGAGAAGGTGAATGGAGGACCAGGATGCGCATGCGCTCTCCACTGGGTCAGTGTTAGATCAGCAAGGAGAAGGTGAATGGAGGAGCAGGATGCGCATGTGCTCTCCACTGGGTCAGTGTTACATCAGCAAGGAGAAGGTGAATGGAGGAGCAGGATGCGCATGCACACCATTGGGTCAGTGTTAGATCAACAAGGAGAAGGTGAATAGATGAGCAGGATGCGCATGTGCTCTCCACTGGGTCAGTGTTAGATCAGCAAGGAGAAGGTGAATGGAGGAGCAGGATGCACATGCGCTCTCCACTGGGTCAGTGTTAGATCAGCAAGGAGAAGGTGAATAGAGGAGCAGGATGCGCATGCGCTCTCCACTGGGTCAGTGTTAAATCAGCAAGGAGAAGGTGAATGGAGGAGCAGGATGCGCATGTGCTCTCCACTGGGTCAGTGATAGATCAGCAAGGAGAAGGTGAATGGAGGACCAGGATGCGCATGTGCTCTCCACTGGGTCAGTGATAGATCAGCAAGGAGAAGGTGAATGGAGGCGCAGGATGCGCATGCGCTCTCCACTGGGTCAGTGTTAGATCAGCAAGGAGAAGGTGAATGGAGGACCAGGATGCGCATGCGCTCTCCACTGGGTCAGTGTTAGATCAGCAAGGAGAAGGTGAATGGAGGAGCAGGATGCGCATGTGCTCTCCACTGGGTCAGTGTTACATCAGCAAGGAGAAGGTGAATGGAGGAGCAGGATGCGCATGCACACCATTGGGTCAGTGTTAGATCAACAAGGAGAAGGTGAATAGATGAGCAGGATGCGCATGTGCTCTCCACTGGGTCAGTGTTAGATCAGCAAGGAGAAGGTGAATGGAGGAGCAGGATGCACATGCGCTCTCCACTGGGTCAGTGTTAGATCAGCAAGGAGAAGGTGAATAGAGGAGCAGGATGCGCATGCGCTCTCCACTGGGTCAGTGTTAAATCAGCAAGGAGAAGGTGAATGGAGGAGCAGGATGCGCATGTGCTCTCCACTGGGTCAGTGATAGATCAGCAAGGAGAAGGTGAATGGAGGACCAGGATGCGCATGTGCTCTCCACTGGGTCAGTGAAAGATCAGCAAGGAGAAGGTGAATGGAGGAGCAGGATGCGCATGTGCTCTCCACTGGGTCAGTGTTAGATCAGCAAGGAGAAGGTGAATGGAGGAGCAGGATGCGCATGTGCTCTCCACTGGGTCAATGTTAGATCGACAAGGAGAAGGAGTATAGAGGAGCAGGATGCGCATGCGCTCTCCACTGGGTTAGTGTTAGATCAGCAAGGAGAAGGTGAATGGAGGAGCAGGATTCGCATGCGTACCACTGGGTCAGTGTTAGATCAGCAAGGAGGTGAATGGAGGAGCAGGATGCGCATGCGCTCTTCACTGTAACAGTAATTTAACAATATGGGATGTGTATTTTTATTATTATTTTATTAATTTAATACTATTATTTATTCTTGCTTTTTTTCTAATAACCAATTGTCACATAAAATAATAAAATGTAGCGACGACGTATTTAGGAGTATTTAAAAGTATTATTTTTTTCATAGCGTTCTATGCTTTTTTATAACAAGAAAAGCACAAAAATAAAATGAATAAAAAATAATTTAAAAAAATAAAAATAAAATGAAAAAAAAAAAAATTGAGGACAATGTATTTTCTTTTTTTTTCATTATATATAATGAGGGCTTGAAATAGACTTTTTTCCATTTGTTTTCCAAAAATATTTTGGGAAGAGAATTTTGAAAGAAAAGAAAATTCAGCGCTTATAAAATTTAACTTTTTTTATTATACTTTTTGGGCAACAGATTTAAGTGTGAAAGAAAACAAGAATCCCTGGAATTTTATTGTGATATAATAGCGCACGCCACAAGAGCGCAGCCCTAAATCATGGACATAGCGGCGTCCTGCGCTCGTCTTTACGGTTTTATTTCCATACCAGGTGCTCGCGCTTATTTTCCTTCTATGTTACCACCTCGGGCAAAGAACATCATAACATGAGAAACCCCAAAAGGCCGAAGAAATCACATCCGCGAAGAGGTAAACAAATGTCTAGACAGGAATTCACTTTGCAGATGTACAAAGCTTCCTAAGGATCGGACTGCTGCCGCTGAATCCTGCTGCCCGGAACGTCACCCCCAACCACCCAACCACCCCGCCTGTCAATCATCCCCGGCTCCTCCACATGAATGGTTTTTGCAATTTTTAAGGATTAATGGCGCAGGCCGCGGGATCAGGGGGCTCTTAATATCCTGTGTGTGGCGGAGGCAGGCGGCCGGCGCAGGTCACCTTTGAAGGTTTTCTCGCTAAACACGAGCGGGGGGAAGAACCGTGGGAGGGGGGGAAGAACCGCGGGGTCACTGCTCTCTGGGCCACAACCGGATTATTACAGCCGCCGCGGACATCGCCTAAGTCATCCAGAGCGGTCTCACAGAAAGAAGCCGCGTCTGCGCCAGCAACGGTCACCAGGGGCACCGAGCAAATCTATCTATTCAACCATCTATTATCTATCTATTACCTTCTATCTATTATCAATTATCTATTATCTGTATCTATTATCTATCATCTATCTATTATCTTTTACCTTTTATCTATTATCTATCTATTATCTATTTATCTTCTATCTATCATCTATCTGCTATCTATCTATTATATATCTATCTACTATCTATTATCTATCTATTATCTATCTATGTATTATCTATCTATTATCTATAATCTATCTATCTATCTATTATCTATTTATCTTCTATCTATTATCTATCTATTATCTATCTATTATCTATCTATTATCTATCTATCTATTATCTATCTATCATCTATTATCTATCTATCATCTATCTATTATCTATCTATCTATTATCTATCTATCTATCTATCTATTATCTATCTATCATCTATCTATTATCTATCTATCTATTATCTATTATCTATCTATCTATCTATCTATCTATTATCTATCTATCTATCTATTATCTATCTATCTATCATCTATCTATCTTTTATCTATTATCTATCTATCTATTATCTATCTATTATCTATCTATCTATTATCTATCTATTATCTATCTATTATCTATCTATATTTTATCTATTATCTATCATCTATCTATCTATCTATTATTATCTATCTATCTATTATCTATCTATTATCTATGTATTATCTATATCTATCTATCATTTATCTATCTATAAGCATTAAGTGATCGATAAGTAAATGAAAATAAATAGAGAACGAGGAGGCGATTCATCAGTATTTCTGGCATAAAACACTTTGTAAAGTCGCCTCATTTGTGTGCGGTGTGGAGCTGCTCATAGAAATATTGCGACTTTTAGAATCTTACATCAATCTGAAGACGCTCCGCCACATTGGGCAGAGGTGCGGAGGAGCCTGTACAAGACGTGGCGGTGCTCACCCATCACATTAATATATGGTGGTGGCAATCCTTAGAGCTCCGGAGAGGCGAACATAAATGCACATCACTGAGAAATGACTCAGCCCCATACATAGGAGTTACGTTTTCCTATTACTTATAGGGTTTATAGTGCAAATAAATAATTGCTTTTGTCATTGTTGTCAATGCTTAATCTCATTGGTGGTGGCGCTGTTTCCTCGATGTCTATGAAAAACCTTTGCTTTTAAAAATAGTGGTGAAATGAGGTACTGCAAGTGCAGAATTTTTTTCCAACTTCATGTAACATTTAAACACATATCTTATAGATAGACGGCAACTACTAGTTTTATTATAGTCCAAAGAATTTCTAAAAATTTATGGAGCACGGATTTATAAGGGATGGAAGGTGCCCTTTAAAAAGTCCATTTATCAATGAGTGTATATTTTGTAATATTTGGGTCCTTTAAATTCATCCAAAATTTAAAAAAAAGACCTTGAACCTAAAGTGATCCACTTCTCCCGATTCCCTTTGATCTATTTTAGTCTGAACTATTTAACGTCTTATTATTAAAATCAGTAATTAAACTTCCAGTGACCTAAGAAATACAAGAAAGGCTAAAAAATTATGTTAAATATCACAGGTTCCTTGAGGGATACAACAGAGAAAGGACATTGTTTTGCGTAAATCATTTGCCGGATGTTAAAATCTGCTTTAAATACGAATAGGTCGGCGATCCGTTGGGTGCGGGGGAGGGGAGATAAAACGAGAGATTTGTTTATTAATGTGAGATCTTCTCGTTAGACAGGTGGATTGTAAGAAGCAAATCTGCCAGAGGAAATTGTAAAGATGACACATGAAGGGGGAAGAAGAGGGGAAGGTTTGACTACGGGTGGGGGAGGGGGGCGTCTTCTATCCTATGCATCTTTACAGAGTTCATGTTCTCACAATGAAATCTAATTGAAACTCACCAATAACAAGCTGAAAAGTGCCAGAGAAAATTGGATGAGTCTTGTACGGGGGATGGAGGTGATGTTGTCAACTGATTAAAATATTGTTCTGAGAAAATTGAATTTTTTTAATGTCTAATAATCATCTAAAGTAAATGACAGTTACATCGCCACAGAGAAAACCTTATCAGACGCTCTTTATTCTTTCATTTATTTATTTAATTTTGAAAAGCGTTCCAAAATAACCAAGTGAACGGCTGACCAGCTGCAAATTTTATCTGCCCTTTAATAAATGTTTTCAAAAAGCTAAAAGTGCTCTTTAAGGTCGAGCTGTCACCAGATGAAAAGTGGGCAGATTTCGCTCTCATTTTATTCCCTCTGTTCTCCTGAGTATAACGCTTTTCGTTCCATGTGAATCCATCATACGGTTCCAAAGATATAGGCCTTTTTATTCAGCATTAGTATTTTGTAGTCTTCACGAAGGGGGAGTGGCTCTCAGGTTCCTCCAGGGGGCGTGTCTTTAGGCAGCTCTGCGTAAGGACCTTGTGAGCCACGCCCCCTTGAAAAGGTCATTTAAAAAAAAACACTAACTAAAAAGGCTCATATCTCTGGAACTATATGGCGGATTTCGAAAAAAACAAAAAGCGGAATACTCAGGGAACTAGTGGGAATAAAATGAGAGAAAAATATTCCCACTTTTAATCTAGTAATGAACCCCCTTTAAGAGATGATTATAAAGAATTAAAGGGTATGTAAACTTTTCCGACATTTTTTGTAATTACCCCAATGCATCTAAAATTAAAAAAACTAAACAACTTTGCAAACAGTTCACAAAACAAACAAAAAAACACCTTACCGTTTTGTGTACACAGTAACAGTGCGGACATATGGGTGTCTATAATCACAGACTGGATATAAAATGCTATCCCCATTCTTTTTCCCAACACGTGATGTTATCCCTTATCCATAGAATTGAGGGATTACTTTCTGATCACGGGGTGTCCAACCTCTCTAAGAGATGCTGAAAATGCGTCCCTGAGAGCTAACAGCGGCACAGCGAGGTTGTGAATGGGAATGAATGGATTAGGAAACTTGATATCACCAACATTACTGTGAAACAAAGTAACATATCTGCAGAATTAGTCAGAAAGTCAGAAATAACACTCCAGGAATGACCGATACACTGTCCAATGCCAAGTGTAGGTCCTTAGGTCGACTCCACCTCCTAAGGTCCTGCGCTGGAGAAACATCTTACCCTCGAAAGCTCCTTTAAATGATGTTCAAAAGTGGAAAAATTATATGCCAAAGATGTCAAATCCAAGCAGTCGGTTCATTTTCAGTCTTCTCGTTTCCATCATCAAGAATCTAATTTTTGTCACGATTAATCAATTTTCCAACAAATCACTTGAGAATTCCAGTAATGAGATAAAAAATAAAACGACAGCACCTGCGGCTAAGAAAGCAGGGACGCCTGAGAGGCCCTCTCCGGAGACAAACCCAAATGTTTCGGTAAGCTCATGGAATGTCATAGTCTCCGAGCGGAACTTCGGAATTGGTGCTGCCTCCGGCTACCACTAGGGGGAGCTAATTTTTTATGGATTTTTATAGCTTGTATTTGACTCATTGGGAGTAAACCATCGGGGTTCCCCTAGTGGCCGAAGCAGGTATCTACACGGTAAACGGATTATATATCTATCCTCAACACTGGTGCACTTAATCACCGAGCCAGCAAGACCAATTAGTAAGTAATACTACCACTTAACGATAATGCTTCAAATGCACCAAAACCTCAAAAAAACAACGCACACCATGCCAAATGCCAGGGATAAGAGCCGGGTACTTACGTAGAGCGTGCCACTCGTCTTGCCGGATGGTCTTAGTGATGTTATACGTGAGGTTCTTGGGAATTGTTGCTGAGGAGTAGTGGTACTTGATGAAAACGCAGCGCTCAATGTCCCCTAGGGAAAAATAAAAAAGTAGGTTAATATTCCATGTATGATATTCTATATACTTATATTATGAGTACAATGGGGCTGCAGGCCGACCATGGTCACCATTTGTAGAGGTCAGGTAGGCCTTGGCTTTCTTGCCACCTCTCTCAGACCCGAGTTTGGCATGGGTGAACTTCATGGTTAATTTGCTTGTTGTGGCTTTGAAGCTCCATTTCCGAGTAACAGGCCCTTAACTGGGTCTTATACGAAGAAGACATAGTCGGCCATCAATATTATAGACAGACATGGCGGCTTGTGAGTAGAAACAGGACTCGGAACATAATATAATATCGAGCAACCGACAAAATGTTGGACTTTCAGGGGAATTTTTGAATGAAATTTACTATTGATTTTAACGGTCCCTCGTATCATTTCCTAATTCTATTTCTGGTTTCTCTATGAAGCCCCCCAGAGATTGCGGAGGGTTAGCCTTTGCATATACGGACACAGACATTAGGGGTATTTGACACTGATGATATATAAGACCCCAAACCCCGGGGCACAGAAGCTGCACATCGAGCATCCAACAAAGGCCCCGTCCATAGATTCTCCAGCCGATACTGTGACATCTGCTATTGGTGGTGATGCATCAAGAAAACACACTATTTATGGATTTTCAATATTTTCTCAGGTTTTTTCCCCATACCCAGCAGTTTCAGTATATTAGCATTGATCATCTAAGTGTATAATAAGGAGAGGGTGATAGGGACAAGCGCCGAGCTGGAGAAGGAATGTATTCATGTAGGATAGGAGAGGAAACACATGTGTTCTGCCCGCCAGTATATCACCGCAGAGCAGCACTGGGAAAAAATACCTATCTATCTATTATCTATCTATCATCTATATATCTATTATCTATCTATTATCTATTATCTATCTATCTATCTATCTATCTATCATCTATATATCTATTATTTATCTATTATCTATCTATATATCTATTATCTATCTATCTATCTATTATCTATCTATTATCTATTATCTATCTATTATCTATTATCTATTATCTATCTATCTATCTATCTATCTATCTATCTATCTATCTATCATCTATATATCTATTATTTATCTATTATCTATCTATATATCTATTATCTATCTATCTATCTATTATCTATTATCTATCTATTATACATCTATTATCTATCTATTATACATCTATTATCTATCTATTATCTATCTATTATCTATCTATCTATCATCTATATATCTATCATCTATCTATCTATTATTTATCTATTATCTATCTATCATCTATTATCTATCTATTATACATCTATTATCTATCTATTATCTATCTATCTATCTATCTATCATCTATATATCTATTATCTATCTATTATCTATCTATTATCTATCTATTATCTATCTATCATCTATATATCTATTATTTATCTATTATCTATCTATTATATATCTATTATCTATCTATTAACTATCTATCATCTATATATTATCTATCTATTATATATCTATTATCTATCTATCTATTATCTATCTATTATCTATCTATCATCTATCTATTATCTATCTATCTATCTATCTAGCTATCTATTATCTATCTATTATCTATCTATTATCTATCTATCATCTATCTATTATCTATTATCTATCTATTATCTATCTATCTATTATCTATATATCTATTATCTATCTATCTATCTATCTATCTATTATCTATCTATCTATCTATCATCTATCTATCATCTATATATCTATTATCTATCTATCTATCTATCTATCTATCTATCTATCTATCTATCTATCTATCTATCTATCTAGAAACAAAAAAAAGGGAACAGCACAGAATAAATACTTATCTTCGGGCGCGAGGCCCCTAGACAATCCGTCCAATGATTTATCCAAACTTCATAGAATTCCAAAAAAGAGGCAGCACTCTATTGTTTCAGTAGAGCAGCTTAGTATACATTTTTTTGCAAAAAAAAGTATCAACTAAATACCCTGTTTTTTTTCCATCTTTTGACTAGCACTTGCTTATTACTGTGATTTTTTTTTTTACAACAGAGTATTTTTGACCTCACTGTGCTCTTTTGTGTCTTCAAGTTTCTTGGTGGTGTGTGAACAGGTTCCTACAGACTTGTTCAATGTGCAAGTAGCCCATGTGTTTCTGGTTCTATAATTGTTCTCTTGTTTCTACAAGACTAGGGAGTCCACCACTCCTTTGTGGGTCATTTGCACCAAAGCTGTTCCATCCAGCATGTCCACATGGATATTTTCTCTCTGAACCCTGCTTATACAGGTACTATACAGATGATCAGGTTTTAAATACATCAGATAGGGATTATATACATAAGGTAGGACTGCTCTATATGGGTATACCTTGACAATTGGTGGAGCAGCTTAGTATATATTTTTTTTGCAAAAAAAAGTATCAACTAAATACCCTTTTTTTCCATCTTTTGACTAGCACTTGCTTATTACTGTGATTTATTTTTACAACAGAGTATTTTTGACCTCATTGTGCTCTTTTGTGTCTTCATAGACACAGGAGAGCAGAGTCTCTCATGTCTGTGTGTGCTGTGTATGGGAGACATCATAGCAGCTAGTTTCCTTCCACTAGCTCAGAGACAACTGAAAATTAGAGAAAGAGCTTGTAGAGAGGAAACTGAATGTAAACGCAGAATACAAGTCATATAATAACCAGAAATTAGAATTCAATATTCTATTACCAATAATAAATATATTTGTACTGAATAACAAAAAAACGAAAAACACCCACAATGGCCACTTAAAATAATTTTACAACCTCCGTCTGAAAGTTTTATTAAACCTGTTACATCAAAAGTCATTGAATTATATTTTCTAAGAACAAAATGGACTCGGTTATAGATGCAGCGGGAGATACTCGGCGCCTTTATTATGTTTTTACTTCTTTTTTTTTTTTTTACTCGACCAGAATTCCTAATGGTCAACTAATAAAATTCCTCTATAAAGTCAGACTTTGCTGCCGAAGCACTAAAATGACAGAAAATACTGTGACACGTTTACAGAACATGACAAGAACTGACCTTTCAGATCTAAGCGAATTCTGAAAGCATTCCGAGAGCATGTATATACATAAGTAGCATCAGAGCGCGGGAGGGCAGAGGACTTCTCGGCAAAGACAACAAAAATGCAAGTAAAATCTCAATTATTGCAACCGTGGACCGAAAACTTAAATGTGGCCCTCAAAAGGCATCCAATTGTGGCCCCTAAGCCGATTCTCTAAATCTACTGGTTTTGGTGGTGAAGTATCAAAAGTAAAAAAGTACAACAAGGAGGATCTTTTGTTGGAGTTATTTTTTTTTCGAATTGATGCCTACACTGTGGACTACTAACCCTAACCCTAACTACAAGAATACAAATAACAGGTATAAGTATTAAGCTTAGCATATCACATAATTATGACACAATTTACAGTGAATGCACACAGCAAGATGGAGCTTGTACATGTGAACACACTACCTAGTGACAATTACCTTCTGATGTATCAACAGTTCTGAATAAACAATACCACAAAACAAAGATAGTTCACTTGCCAGATATACTTTATCCAGGATAATGGAGTTTTAGTAACATAATGCATGAGAAAGTTTTACAAACTGTTCTGCAAGACTGCCTCTTACAAATCGACTGCTTCACCAGGACCTTCCTACATAAAATGCATTGGTTTCTCCCACAATGCAATTGACAATTTCACAGAAAAACAGCTTATAATACAATTAAACCAGATTGTGCTTTTACCACGTTAGACGTTACTAACAGAGTATTAAAGCTTATTATAATGATAACAGTAATTTTAACCTCGTCTCTTGCCCTAATGGGCAGAACAAGACTGCTATCACTATCGGGACTTTTAGAGTGAGCACTGTGCATATTGACATGCCTTTTGATTTTGCAAGTGATTGCAGACCACTTCCAACCATTGGTCTGTATCGTGGGTCATATAACAAGACTCTGGGTTAAGAGAGTGAGCTGAGACAGAGACCAAGTCAGTCTGCTAAACCGTACAGCCGCATGTTGTGAGATACATTGTGAATTGTGCTAAGAGACTATTCCTATTGTTACTGGCAACCACCACTAAGCACTGTGTCTCAAATCTAATCTGCAACCACCACTTGATGTACAACTGCCAAGTTCTGTGCTTCAGTACTGTCTGTAATTGTCAAGCTTTGCGCCTCAACTCTGATGTATAACCACCAAGTTCTAGGTGTAAATAATGTGTGTATTGCACAGTTCTATGCTTCAACTCTAAATTGTGTAACCACCAACTTCCATGCATGAACTCTGGTATGTAACCACTAAGTTTTGCGCCTCAACTCTGATGTTTAACCACCAAGCTTGGTGCCTTAACTGTGATGTGTAATGATCAAGCTCTGTACGGTGTACCTCAACCTTGATGTGTAACCACCATGCTTTGTGCCTCATTTTGGATCTGTAACGACCAAGCTTTGTGTCTCAACTTTAAGGTGTAACCACCGAGCTCTGTGCCTCTACTTTGATGTGTAACCAAAAAGCTTTGTCTTTCAACTCTGATATGTAAACAATCTTGATGCCTCAGCTTTGTTGTGTAATCACCAAGCTCTGCGCCTCAATCTTGATATGTAACCACCTTCTTTGTGCCTCATTTTGGATCTGTAGCCACCAAGTTTCTGCCTCAACTTTGATGTGTAACCAAAAAGCTTTATCTTTCAACTCTGATGTGTAACCAAGCTCTATTACTCAACTTTGATGTGTCACCACCCAGCTTTGTGCTTCAACTCTGATGTGTAACCACCAAGCTCTGTGCCTCAACTTGAATGTGTAACCACCAAGCTTTGTGCCTCTACTCTGATGTGCGACTTCCAAGCTCTTTGCCTTTATTCTGTTGGGCAGCTGCCAGGCTGTAAGTCTAACTGCCACCAGACTGTGTCAAAATTTATATTTTTAATTGCCTTATTTTGTGTAGATTTCTATGCCAGTTAGACCTTACCATTTGAGTCACTCCGCTATCCTTGAATAGTGTACCATAAGAAAAACAGGCAAGCATGTGCGAGTGAGGCCACATGCATCAGCTCCAGCACAACGATGCTCAGGATGTAACCAAGGGACTCCAGTGACCTAGGCCAGAGCTCTTCTCTCTAAACTGGTGATGGTCAAGGGTCAAGTGTTGAAGAGCCCATACAAAAACTGACTCTTTTAGAAGCATAATTATGGACCACCTGGAAATATCTATGGCTTTGAAAAATTTAGAACAGTCAAAAAGAGCAAATGATAAAATATTCCAGTATGCTGCACAATGGGGTGTCAAGAGAAGCAGTAAAACCGTGAGACTCTGGAGGCCTAAAACTAGACTCTTTGGCCCTTCGGTTCAGTATGCTGGCCTTGTCGTGTAACTTGATAACCTGGCAAAGGCAATGTGGTTTGTTGGCATCCCTCTGGCATCCGGGCACATACCCAAGTAGCCTTCTTAACAGTGTCCATTTGCCACATAAGAAGACACACTGTAGATGACAGACTTTCCATAACGGTGCGGTACCTTCGGGTGACCTCTGTACTTTACCCGTAAGATTATTATTTTTCAGTTGTTCTTTTTTTGGCAGGTGCCTGTTTCATAACGCCTTACCCAGTCTTATCGCAGGATAAGGCTTACGGTACAAGCAAAATGGAGGCCTCCAGGTCATTTAACTGCGCAATAAATCACGGAAACAAACCCAGATCTTTATTAGACCATGGAGAAGGGGTCATTCCAGCTGCTCCGTAAATAGCTGACTTGGCAACATTAGTACAGAAGCGACATAATTACTGCGGATAGTCCCTCATTAAAGCAAGCATCTCAGAGAAAATGATCATCGCTGTTTCGGCTAATACTGATGGACGCTTCATAGCTCAAATACTGAACCTAGAACTTGGAAGTGATCCCCAGAGGCAATAATGATCAATATAAAAGGGACCGTTGTTATTCATCCTTATTTACAAATTACAAATAATTAAAAAAAAAAATGTAAATTAATTGATAAAAAAAGAATTGTAAAAAAAAAAATGCTAAAAGAAGGTTCAAGATGGATTTCTGATCAGATCAGAAGCTTAAATGGGTTGTTAAAAAATATTATGTGCTTCAAATTGGAAATTGCTCATCTTCAAATCTCCAAGATGTCATGAACTTCAGATATCGGCTTCGATTCTGAGTCTCCACTGGTCTACTTAGTTTCAAGTGTCAGCACATCTTCAAGGGGGATGTCCGAATGATTTATTTGAATAGCTAACCACAGCCCATGAGGGGATTGTCAAGGGGGCTGGTTAGATATTTTTTTTTTACGTGGTCAACCCCTTTAATCTTGTTCGAAACATCTAAGAAGACCCCATTCATCTTCAAGGCAGTAATATTCAAAAGGTTTCAGGTAAACTGACCAAGACAAGATAAATGGAGGCAATCAAGACAACCACAAATTCATAATTTTTAAGAGTGAAGACTCAAACCCTGGACATTCAAGAGAAACATTACTCACCACAAGTCAAAACAGTAGGGTCCATGTCTGGACCTTGAGTTTGCTGTATATTCTAAGGTTGAAAGATTTGGCACAGAGTTCTCTACATCTTCATCTTGTCTCTTTGGTCCAGCGGAGGAACCATGGCACCAATGTGACCAATGTGTCTTCCTCTGCACGCCCTTGAGCTACATCCCTATACGAAACTATGTCCATAATCTATTTATATTTCTGTCATGGGTCCTGTGTACCTTTTGCTATTTATATTAGAACAATTTATTAAATTTTCTAGAGAATTTATACTAAGGGGATGCAGTTGTATCCATTAATCGGGGGCTCAATCGGTTCTTCATACGAAGAGCTCTATTCAAATATCTCTTCAGAATCCTCTGCTAAAAACTTTTGCAGGGTCCTCATAAAGATTCAGCTCATGTAGGAGGTCACTCTGGGGGAACAAAGATGCAAATGACCTCTCCTCCAGAGAAAAAAATTGTCTCTCTCGGGCCACCTATTCTATTTTAGAATTCAATGTTCAATCCATGAGGAGACACAGGGTAATAACTATGATAAACCTTACTCCTCATGGGAGTCTAGTTCTCCTTGAGAAGATCCAACAAATGTAGGGAGTCTTACAGGTAATGCTTCCTGGGAAAAAGTAAGCAAATTAGCTATCCTCTAGGGAAAAATGGTCTATCTTGTGCCAGCTAGAGGCACCTTTTCTGAAAGACAATGTCCAACTTATGAGGAGAAACAAAGAACATTTTTTTGAAGGACTGTTAAGGATTATGGGAATTTGGTCCATCTTGAGAAGATCCAGTAAGTGTAGGGGTTCATATGCTCCCTTGGAAAAGTGTGCAAATAATCCTCTTCAGAATAAACCATCTATCTTGTGACACTTAGAGGTAGCTCTATTTTGGAAGTCACTGTCCAACCCATGAGTAGAAACAAAGATAAAACTTTGGAGGACTGTTAAGGCTCATGAGTGGTCTGGTCCTTTATGAGAAGATCCAGCTAGTGTAGGTAGTCTAATAGGGAATGCTTCCGAAGAAAGCTTTGGAAATTAACTCTTTTATAGGGAACAAACTTTCTCTTGTGCCACCTAGAAGTAGCTACTCTAGAAATCAACATCCAACCCATGAGGAGAAACGGACATCAATTTAGAGGAACTGTTATAGCTCATGGGGGGCTTGGTTCCCCTTGAGTAGATCCAACTAGCACTGGGAGTCTTACAAGTATTGGTCTCTGAGAAAAGTATACAAATTAGCTCTTTTTTTTGGGGGAAGAAACTGTCTCTCGTGTGCCAAGTAGAGGTAGCTATTCTGGAAGTCAATGTCCAACCTATAAGGAGAAATAAGGACACAACTTTGAAGGATTATTAAGTCTCATTGGCATCTGGTTCTCTTTGAGGAGATCTATCTGGCGTAGGTAGTCTTTCAGGCTATGCTGCCTGGGAAAAGTATAAAAATTAGTGCTCCTCTACGAAAGAATCTATCTCTCTTATGCCACCTAAAAGTAGCTACTCTGGAAGTCCCTGTCCATCCAATGAGGAGAAATCGGGACAAATTTTTAGAGGACTATTATGGCTCATGGGGGTCTGGTGCTCCTTATGGAGATCAAGCTGATGTAGTGAGTTTTACAGGCAATGCTTCCTTGGAAAAGTATGCAAATTAACTCTCCCCTGGGGGAGAATCAGCCTCTCTTGTGCTAGTTACAGGTAGCTACTCTGTAAGTCAATTTCCAACCCATGAGGAAAGACCCTGTCAAATATTAAAGATCTTTTAGGGTTCGTTGGTCTGTGAGGAACTGAATCCATTATATGCCTCCAATCAAGGTCACCATTTAGGTGGTACTGCAATTAAGAACACAATAAAGGGTGCCACCCAACAGTATTCATCACTCTAGTGAATGGGTATCATTGGGCAAACCTGGTTCCCAAGGTGGTGCCTCTGAATTGAGATAATAGACCATTTCATACGTGTAATCTTTCGGCCCGGTTATATTTGGTCGCCTGTACCCTATTTCTGATCACAATTCTCATATTTTTGCACGCTTGCGCATAATTCGTTACATGATGTCACAACAAGGAGATAAAATATTTGATGCGGGACGTTATTTTTTTTCATCCTCGGAAGAGATCCAGATAATCTGGTAATGAATGAAGCGTTCCATCTCCTCCGAGCGCCTGAGGCAATGGGAGATAAAACATATAATTTCACTTGTGTAATGCACAGAAGCCATTGTCTCCTGCAAACATGTTAATGGAAGCTCCCTGGGGGCCACAGCCGAGGGCTCTGCATAGGATCATTTAGAAGCTCAGCTACTATCAGTGACCCTTATTAATCACCATAAACACTCACAATGCATCTTATCTGGGCACTTAAGCCGGTATAAAAAATGTAACATCTGGCAATAAGTTCTCAGTTCTGGTGCAAGAAGTATAAGAACCAGGGTAAATAATATAGTACCAGTACTAATAAATAAATACAGACCCCAGACCGGACGCTCTTAATAAATATAGTACATAACCCAGATTAGATCCCGCAGACGAGACCCACTAAATAAATACAGACTCAAGACTAGACCCCATAAACAAAAACATACATACTCAAATACTTCATACTCATAAATAAATGCAGACCCCCAGTCCAGGCCCCCAAAAAGAAAAATAGACTTCACAGTGTGACGCTGACTTGCTTCTCATGGCCAAGACGTGAGACGGAATAGTCAGGAGTCCGAGGTCAAAAGCCAGGAAGGTACGTCATAAAATGGAAGAGACAGAGGCGTAGTCCGGTAACGTTCCGAGGTCAGAGTACCAGGAGGATAGCGGATCAGAGAAGATGGGGTTAAACAGAGGGATGGTCAGAACGAGGTTCAAGGTCAGGCAACGAAAGATCGTCATACAGAACACAAGGCACAGAGAGACAATCCACACACTAGCTGAATGTATGTCTGTAAGAGATCTGAGAGTAATATTATTATTATTATTATTATTTATTTATATAGCACCATTAATTCCATGGCGCTTTACATGAGAAAGGGGTTACATACAGAGTTTTAGATATCATTTACAGTAAACAAATTTACAATGACAGACTGGTACAGAGGGGAGAGGACCCTGTCCTTGCGGCCTTACATTCTACATTCTAATAGCCCAGTTAAGTAGCATGGCAATCACCTGGGACAATGAACACCTGGAGACAGCCAGTCTCAGATTGGACGGCCGAGTTGTCAATCAATGCACTGACAACTCATCACACCCCTACACTAGACTGAATGACTGAGCTGTCAATCAAAGTACTGACAGCTTCAGCATGCCCCTATACCAGATTGGATGGCTAAGCTGTCAGTAACTGCATCCCAGACACACTTAGGGGTGGAACTGTGGCACACAGCCATTAAAAAATAGACCAGACCCCCTACATAAATACAGATCCAATAAAAGACCTGCTTAATAAAGACAGACCCAAGACCAGACCCGCTAAACTAATACATAACCCAGCCCAGACCCCTTAAACTAATACATAACCCAGCCTATACCTATAAACTAACATAGATCCTAACCCAGACCCTCTATACTAATACAGAACCCATCCTAGACCCCTAAACTATTACAGAACCCATCACAAACCCCCTAAACAAATGCACACCCCAGCCCAGACCCCCTAAAATAATGCAGAACCTAGCCTAGTCAACCTAAACAATTGCAGACCCCAGCCCAGACTCCCTAGATTAATGCAGAACCAAGCCTAGACCCCTAAACTAATACAAAACCCAGTCTAGACCCCTAAACTAATACAGAGCCCTTCTCAAACCCCTTACTTAAACTAATACAGAGCCTAACCCACACCCCATAACTTAATACACAACCCAGCCCAGACCCCTAAACTAATACAGAACTCATCTCAATCACCCTAAACTAATACAGGACCCAGCCCAGACCCCTAAACTAGTACAAACACCAGACCAGACCCCATAAACTTATACAGACCCCATGTCATTCATCCAGATACCTAATCTCCTTGTTCCTGTGGCCACACGGCTCCTAACTTGGCTTTCCTATTGTTTAGGCCCAGCCTAACCTCATGTTACATAGTGACAAGGGGAAGAAATATGCAGCATGAAACGCCTTAGGGGAGACATAATAATGTATATTCAGACAGGAACACCTCGGACGAGGGTCTGACAGATGTATAGAGCTGGGATAATGTAATGGTGCAGCCCCCGCAGTCAGGACCCCCCATTATACATCGGCAGACTGTGCGAATGTGTTTATTGAGGATTTTCCATGGTCACGTATCGATCTGAGCTGCAAAACTTGACAGTGCAATTCTGCCCGACACGGCTGCCTATCGATTGTGTGATACCAATGTCATTTTCCCCAGGAAAACGCTGTTTAGCGATAGCTCGATGGGATTTTAAAGGGCACCTGAATGTCAGCGCGATAATACAAAATGCTGATGACGGATGGATCCACCTATGAACCTATTAATAAAGCTTAAAGTGCGCCCGTCAACAGATCACTGACATGGGAAGAGCCAAAGACAGGAGAAGATTGCGATCAGCTCAAAGAGCATTGCCTAGACTGATACACTGTAACAAACCCTCAGCTGTGTAAGCAGGACTAGGGAAGGATGATTTGATTTTATTTTTTTTTTTAATTTTTACATTTTAGAACAGAACAACACTGATTTCTAAAATGCTTCAGAAATCTTGGGGGATTTCCAAAAACACACCAGGCTGTTTAAGGAGAACCTGTCACTTGCCATAAATATGTATTAAAATATGTAAACTTTTTGTCACGTGGTGTAAATGCCACCGTTCTCCTGAATCCGACGTAGTTTTTCTTTTGTTCCTGCGACTCTCCGTTCCTGAGATATGGCCCCTTATTTCTTGTATATAAACCTAGCTTTTTATCATGGTTCCTCATGGGCGGTTCTTGACGACCACACCCAGTTGTCTAATGTGACTAGATTTAGATGCAGGGAAAAGAAGGCCGTATCTCAGGAACGGAGAGGCGCAGGAACAAAAGAAAAACAACGTTGGATTCAGGAGAACAGCGGCATTTAGACCAGGTAAAAAAAAATCCTAAATTATATTAAGTGACTAGTCCCCTTTAAAGAGAAATACTGGAAGCACTTCTAAAAATAAGAACATTATTGTGATCCCCATTTTTGTAATTGTCAACAATGTGCGGTCCAACATGACAATCACATGATTAGCACTGGGCATTGCTACGTATTGACAGTTACCAGTTACAACCACATCACTCACTGCCCCCTACAGGTTAACCCCGGTATTACCGCCATAATACAACTGGTGCCAACTGGCACCATGGTCTGTCTGTAAATACAAGAAGCTGAAGGAGCAATGTTCATCCCGATCATTTAATTATAGCAATAACTTAACAGCCCCCTCCAAAAAAAACTACAGACCAATCAAAGTATCGGACATGGAGATCAGTCCACCCCCGGCCTCATTTACTTCTGTGTATTGCCATTGATTGGAACAAAGGATAAATCATCCCGGCCATTGATCTTATTCATATGCTGATCGATGCCTCGTGTCATTGTCCTCTCGCAGCTGTGAATGGTCGGCGGCGCGGTAAAACCTGGCAATCCATAGTTTAATTAAAAGAATTCCATTAAAATAGGAAAAGCCATTCTTATTAATAATATCGTCCATCCACAGCCTTCTCCTGTGGCATTGACACCTTTTTCTGGGCTTTCGACATCGGGGAGATGCCAGGCTTAACTTCCGGGTTGTGTAAACTTCTGAAACCGATTCTATTCATTAGTGGAATGCAATCAAATTCAAAACTAAGCAAATACATTTGTGTCTCCATGGTAACAGACGACAAACAAGCACACCCTCCGTAGTCGGATCCCGCGGTCGCGTTTCACTCTTCCGCCTGCCCCCTTCTCTGTAGGTCATCAAGAAGATGGCACAGCGAGGATCGGAGTGGCACATGACGTCAGGATCAGACTACACAGGATTGCTCGCATGTAGTCTGTTACCATGGAAACACCTAGGTCTGTATTGGAGCTGTAGACACTAATGCAAAAGGAGATTTTTAAAGATTATTTTCAGATTATTAGGATATATCGTCAGTGTGTGATCATGAGGTCAGGCCAGTTACTACCATGGTCTCTTTGTTTTGCTTATCATACCGTATTATACCGTTGGTGGAGTTAGCATATATGAAATGTAATTTCAGTATTATATTACATAGAACTGATTTTTTTTTTACTGTATTGCCGTATGATTTGTGTATGTATGGCAGTATTATAGGTTTATTTACCATTTACACACTATATGTTGGTATTATATGGTAAGTTTTTCATTACCTGCTTACTATATGGCAGCATTATATGGTAGTTCTTTTTTATCACGCACTCACTATATGGTCTTATTATATAGTAATTCTTTCTTTTATTATCTACCCATTTTATATAGCAGGATTATGTGGTACTATTTTTTATCATGTATGCACTATATGGTATTATTAAGTTGTAGTTTTTTCCTGATTTGTTCACTATATGGCAGTAACATGCGAGAGGCTTTTTATCATATATTCACAATATGGATGTTATAGATGATATCTTGACCAAAGAGAGGGCGGCTTTTACACAAACTCATCCAATAAATTGGACTGCGGGAGTCACTTAAGTCATCCCAAATTGCAAACACTTATATTGGTAAATATATGCTTTCCAAAGCTCTCCTACAGCCCGGTATCTTGGAAAGGTGGATCCATGAGCACCTCTGGGGCGGAGTTTGAGTATGTAGAGAGCGCGCACTTTCTGCATTGATGGGTGAGACCTGTAAAAAGGCGTGGTCCATACCAAAACTTTTCAGAAAGTGTTAGTGTCACGGATCCCTACTCCGTGGTGTCACTAATTCGTCACGTGCCTGCTCTCACACGTGACTTGGGGTTGTGCCTGCAAGGGTTAATCTATCTCCCCACTCTCAGTCCAGCATTCAACCTCTGTCCTATGCTGTAATGGGAGCATAAATCACACACCGACCCAGGCCACACACCCGCTCATACGCGTTGCTACCACTCACCGAATACACGGGCGATGAGTCCCAGAAATAATAATACTAATAAAAATATGTCTATCACTCATAAGGCTCACACACTTTATGCTATGGATTCTTTAGAACATTGAAGGTTGAACTTGTTAAAGTTTTATACTTTAATAACAAAAGGGTCAGTGCTTACAATAAGAAAAGGTATAAAAATATGATAATAAAAAGACATACAACTTATGCAAAACAGTATCAAAATAAACCGGAGAAAAACTTACAGAAATCATCTAACTGGTAGTTGCTTCCTGCTCCCTGAGGGGGGGTGAATAGAGTTGGTGGAACACATCAGCTTCTCAGGCTGCCCTCACATGTGAACACAATTCTCTGTCTGCAGCCTAAATTTATAACTTTGGTCTGAGGTCAGGTTTCCAGACTGGCCCCTCAGGTCAATATCATAATTGCTGCCTGTTTGATTGGGCCATGGCCGTGCCCCCAATGAATATATTATTTTCTCTTGTGGAAAGGTTCTCAGGGATAGATTCTCTCAGCCCGCAATTAGCGTCTCCCCTCCAAGACCTAGAAGGTGCCAAATGTTGCTTTTCTTCTCGGCCCTAGCTAGACCCCCTGGTGAGATATGGAGACAGAATTTCTACTAGTCCCAAGGAAGTACCTATTAACACCTAGGTGCGACTTGCCTTCAGGACAGATGTTACATTATCACTAGTCACACATATAACCATAGACATATGTCACTACACACACACACACATATATATATATATATATATATATACACACATACAGTGGGGCAAAAAAGTATTTAGTCAGTCAGCAATAGTGCAAGTTCCACCACTTAAAAAGATGAGAGGCGTCTGTAATTTACATCATAGGTAGACCTCAACTATGGGAGACAAACTGAGAAAAAAAAATCCAGAAAATCACATTGTCTGTTTTTTTAACATTTTATTTGCATATTATGGTGGAAAATAAGTATTTGGTCAGAAACAAACAATCAAGATTTCTGGCTCTCACAGACCTGTAACTTCTTCTTTAAGAGTCTCCTCTTTCCTCCACTCATTACCTGTAGTAATGGCACCTGTTTAAACTTGTTATCAGTATAAAAAGACACCTGTGCACACCCTCAAACAGTCTGACTCCAAACTCCACTATGGTGAAGACCAAAGAGCTGTCAAAGGACACCAGAAACAAAATTGTAGCCCTGCACCAGGCTGGGAAGACTGAATCTGCAATAGCCAACCAGTTTGGAGTGAAGAAATCAACAGTGGGAGCAATAATTAGATAATGGAAGACATACAAGACCACTGATAATCTCCCTCGATCTGGGGCTCCACGCAAAATCCCACCCCGTGGGGTCAGAATGATCACAAGAACGGTGAGCAAAAATCCCAGAACCACTCGGGGGGACCTAGTGAATGAACTGCAGAGAGCTGGGACCAATGTAACAAGGCCTACCATAAGTAACACACTTCGCCACCATGGACTCAGATCCTGCAGTGCCAGACGTGTCCCACTGCTTAAGCCAGTACATGTCCGGGCCCGTCTGAAGTTTGCTAGAGAGCATTTGGATGATCCAGAGGAGATTTGGGAGAATGTCCTATGGTCTGATGAAACTAAACTGGAACTGTTTGGTAGAAACACAACTTGTCGTGTTTGGAGGAAAAAGAATACTGAGTTGCATCCATCAAACACCATACCTACTGTAAAGCATGGTGGTGGAAACATCATGCTTTGGGGCTGTTTCTCTGCAAAGGGGCCAGGACGACTGATCCGGGTACATGAAAGAATGAATGGGGCCATGTATCGTGAGATTTTGAGTGCAAACCTCCTTCCATCAGCAAGGGCATTGAAGATGAAACGTGGCTGGGTCTTTCAACATGACAATGATCCAAAGCACACCGCCAGGGCAATGAAGGAGTGGCTTCGTAAGAAGCATTTCAAGGTCCTGGAGTGGCCTAGCCAGTCTCCAGATCTCAACCCAATAGAAAACCTTTGGAGGGAGTTGAAAGTCCGTGTTGCCAAGCGAAAAGCCATAAACATCACTGCTCTAGAGGAGATCTGCATGGAGGAATGGGCCAACATACCAACAACAGTGTGTGGCAACCTTGTGAAGACTTACAGAAAACGTTTGACCTCTGTCATTGCCAACAAAGGATATATTACAAAGTATTGAGATGAAATTTTGTTTCTGTCCAAATACTTATTTTCCACCATAATATGCAAATAAAATGTTAAAAAAACAGACAATGTGATTTTCTGGATTTTTTTTTCTCAGTTTGTCTCCCATAGTTGAGGTCTACCTATCATGTAAATTACAGACGCCTCTCATCTTTTTAAGTGGTGGAACTTGCACTATTGCTGACTGACTAAATACTTTTTTGCCCCACTGTATTTCACCACAGTTAGTGATTAGGAAATGGATTCAGTGTAAGTCTCTTCTCTTCAACAGTTGCCAACATAATGGATCTTTAGGGGAAGTGCTTTCACATTAAGACCCACCCCGAGGGGTATAATTGATAACCTCTGCAATTTCCATAGAACTGCACCTCTTTAGGTTACAATTTTTGGTTGGAAGGGGTAACTGTGGAATAAAAATTATGCTTAATTGATGACAAACGGCAAATTTGTGTTTGGTAGAGGAACCAATAGCGTTAACTTCGAATATATCTCGATAAAGATTTATAAAGTCAGGCAGACACTATCTGTATTGCTCTTGATCGGTCCTCATTGTCGAGACTCGCTTGAGGAGAAGGATCTTCACTGCATGACACAGGAATGGATAGAAGCTCCATGAGGCCCTTGCACTTTGTAGAAAGCAGACTCTGTCGCTCCCGCAGTCTACTAAGATCTTCTTACCATCTTAGAGAGAGAGCAGCTTTCACTAGAAAGGATTTAGAAGCGGCTTCCCGGAATTGCACTAAATGGCTGAGACTATTTGCGGTCTCTCTTAGCGATGCCGTAGAGCTGACAGCGACTTCCTTTTATTACTTTCAAATGGCCAGAAATTGCAAGACGCGAAAGACGAACCCAAGACACCTTCCCGAGCAAGTCAGAGGCGTAATTACTAGCGCAAAGCCGAGAATCAATGTAGCCTGGAGGTCCCCCACCACCACCTACCACCCGCTCGAATTGCAGCATGTCATTGAAGGAAGGAGGCATCTCCTCCCGGCTGCTTAATGATCTCTTTGGGTGGATCCCAAAAATTCATGGCCATTGCTCATCCTGACCGCTACTGAATAGATGCGAGTGGCTGGGTAATAAAACATTCAAGTAGAGGAAGAGGGTGTGAGGAGCGTCAGTGCGGCCGCATGGACGGGGTTGGGGATTTAAAGCTCTGCAGAGTATTGAACTGCAGACTGACAAATTCTAAATATCACACTTGTAAGGAATAAGTCATCGCAAGAGGGGCCTGTCCGATCCTAAATAAGTAGATGGAGCACATCAAATAAGCCCGTCCTATTAGTGGACCCATAATGCAGAAGCCAAAAAAATGGAACAAGAAATGCCGATAGGACAACTCAGGTTAGGGCTAAATCATAGTACCTTGGAATTTTCATATGTAGCAGTGTTTAGTTTCCACCATTCATGGCCATATCTATCAACTATGATACATCTATAGGTTGGAATTTGTTTTTTTACTCAAGTTTGGTCAAAATTATAAACTAAAGGAGTGTAGTTCTATGAAAAATGAGGAGGTAACCAATCAGAGCATGATTTAGACTCTTCAGGGGCGGGCCTTAATGTGAAAGTATTGACCGACTTCCCCGAAAGATCTATTGTTGTGAGAACTGTCAAGGAGAGAAGTCTGAAGACTGAACCATCCATGAGCCTGTCCTATTAAAGGAACCATAATTCAGAACGCTAAAGACTGAAACAAGATATGGAGCTATGACAGCTCAAGTTGGGGGGCATCTAATATCATGTGGGTGGTCTCATATAATACTGTAGTTCCAAAAGCCTAATTCAATAGTGCCTCATAGCACCTTGGAATTTTCACATATAGCAGTGTTCTGTTTCCATTGTTCATATTGATATCTATCAGCTCTAATACATCGGTAGGCTGGAAGAATGTGTTTTTATTCAAGTTTCTCCTGTTTCTTTCAAAATGATAAAGTACAGGCGTGTAATTCTATGGAAATAAGGAGATAACTAATCAGAGCATGATTTAGACTCCTCAGGGGTGGGTCTAAATGTGAAAGCACTGAATGGCTACTCCTAAAGAGCCACTGTTGTACAACTGTTAAGGAGAGAAGTCTTAAGACTGGACCATATATGAGCCGCTCCTATTAATGGACCCTGAATGCAGAAAGAACCCTAAAGACTGGAACAAGAAATACAGCTAGAACACCTCAGGTTGGGGGGAACTAATATCATGTGGGGGACTCATATATCTTAGCCTAATTCAATAGTACCTTGGAATTTTCAGATGTAGCAGCATTCAATTTCATCAGTTCATGGTGATATCTATAAACTCCGATACATCTGTAGGTTGTAAGATCAAGTGTGGCCTGGTTCCTTCAAAACTATAAACTAACCAGGTGTAGATCTATGGAAATGAGGAGGTAAGCAATCAGACCATGATTAAGACTCCTCGAGGGTGGGTCTTAATGCGAAAACTGAAGGACTTCCTGTAAAGATCCATATTTGTGGGAACTGTCGAGGAGAGAAGTCTTAGGACTATGACTATGATGAAGCTAATTGAATCGGCCCTATTACAGTTTAAAAACTGGAACAAAGAAAGCAAGAAATTGATTGGTGGCCCAATTACATCCCAAACAGACTGTGTAAAGTAGCCAGGGTTGGGACTAGCTCCAGGTGATCTTACGCAGATACTATGGCCTATCTTCCATGGTGACCTGAATAGACATGCTCTATGCTAAGGTTAAGTGTAGAGTACGATACCGCTGGGCACCCAAGGGCCCACATAGGTCTTTAGCTGACCCTGGACCACAATTATTCTCATATTTCTTATCCAATTCCTAATTCATAAATAGAATACTAGAAGTCAGGTAAAGGCTGACATATCATTGTAAGAAACTGCAAGCATAGTAAGGCCCCCGTCACACGTCCATTTTTTTGAGTCCATATGCAGACCTTTTTTAAGGACCTCAACTATGGACACATGCATGCCTATTGTATTCAATGGTGGGGCACACAGCACGTCAGGTTTCCGTTCTTTACGTACACCATGGCCAATTTGCGTGCCGCAAAAGTGCACACTAAAGACACACGGATGACATCCGTGTGCCATTAGCATGACACTTACCGGCGCCTGGAAAAAAGCCGTACAGTTTGCGTTGTTCCCAGGCATTGGGTGCTGAAGACAGTTCTCATCATTGTTCCCTGGTCTCCCTGAGATCGGCGCGACCAGGCGACAATGATGGGGGTTGTATTCAGCACCAGCTGTGTACATCATGTGTAAAATAAAGAATTAATTAAAGCATTTGATGTGGGCTCCTGTGTAATTTTGATAACCAGCAGAGGAAAAACCCACAGCTTGGAGTTGATATGTTACCAATCTGGTATAGCAGACAATATCCCAAAAGGTTCCCAGACTATTCATAACAACTCATAGCTGTTTGCTTAGCCTTTACTGGTTAGTTTACAGGTGACCCCAGAAAAAATCTAACCAGCAAAGGCTAAACAGACAGCTGTGGGTTGATATTCAGGGGCCAGGAATATTGGCCCCTGCCCCCAGCCACCCCAGAAATGGCGCATTGATAAGGTGCGCCAAATCGGGCGCCGAGCCTCACTTTTCCCACTTGCCCTGGTGCAGTGGCAAGTGGGGTAACAGGGTTTGGGTTGATGTCAGCTTTGTATTGTCAGCTGACATCAAGCCCAGAGATTAGTAATGGCGAGGTGTCTAAAAGATGCCCCCATTACTAACACCATAGTCATATTGTAAAAGAGACAGAGCAAGAATAAAGTTCTTTAACTAAAATAAACACTCCCCACCCTCATTTTCCCATTTATTACTGTTAAAATAAAAATAATTTAAAAAAAATATTCCTCACGTGTCTGATGATAGTCCATTTTTCCCACACTGTAATCCATCTCTGCTTCATCTGGATTTCAAGCTGAATGGTGGCATGATGCGACCGTTCAACCTGAAATCCAGGAGACACTGAGCTGAACATCAGAGCGCAGCTTCAGTGGGGAGCGGTAACGTCATAGAGGTACTGCCGGGCAAAGGGGAAGACCGAGGCTAAGTGCCAGATTTGGCGCATCTTATTGAGGTGCCATTTCTAGGGCTGCTGACGGCTGGTGTTATTTGCTTGGGAATGGTGGGCAATATCCCTGGCCCCTTCCCTGGCTATTAATATCAGCCCTCAGCTGTCTGTTTAGCCTTTGCTGGTTAGAATTTTATCTATCTGTCTATCATGTTTCTCATCACTATCAATCTCTATAATTGAATATCTTTAATACATTTCACTTTTTAATTTCTATTCTGCATTTCATTCCATGCGTGTCACACTCACAGCACACTGACACACGGACACTGACAGCACACTGATACACGGACACTGACAGCACACTGACACACGGACACTGACAGCACACTGACACACGGACACTGACAGCACACTGACACACGGACACTGACAGCACACTGACACACGGACACTGACAGCACACTGACACACGGACACTCACAGCACACTGACACACGGACACTCACAGCACACTGACACACGGACACTCACAGCACACTGACACACGGACACTGACAGCACACTGACACACGGACACTCACAGCACACTGACACACGGACACTGACAAACGGACACTGACAGCACACTGACAGCACACTGACACACGGACACTCACAGCACACTGACAAACGGACACTGACAGCACACTGACACACGGACACTGACAGCACACTGACACACGGACACTGACAGCACACTGACACACGGACACTGACAGCACACTGACACACGGACACTCACAGCACACTGACACATGGACACTGACAGCACACTGACACACGGACACTGACAGCACACTGACACACGGACACTGACAGCACACTGACACACGGACACTCACAGCACACTGACACACGGACACTGACAGCACACTGACACGGACACTGACAGCACACTGACACACGGACACTCACAGCACACTGACACACGGACACACGGACACTGACAGCACACTGACACACGGACACTGACAGCACACTGACACACGGACACTGACAGCACACTGACACACAGACACTGACAGCACACTGACACACGGACACTCACAGCACACTGACACACGGACACTCACAGCACACTGACACATGGACACTCACAGCACACTGACACACGGACACTCACAGCACACTGACACACGGACACTGACAGCACACTGACACACGGACACTCACAGCACACTGACACACGGACACTGACAAACGGACACTGACAGCACACTGACAGCACACTGACACACGGACACTCACAGCACACTGACAAACGGACACTGACAGCACACTGACACACGGACACTGACAGCACACTGACACACGGACACTGACAGCACACTGACACACGGACACTCACAGCACACTGACACACGGAAACTGACAGCACACTGACACACGGACACTCACAGCACACTGACAAACGGACACTGACAGCACACTGACACACGGACACTGACAGCACACTGACACACGGACTCTGACAGCACACTGACACACGGACACTCACAGCACACTGACACACGGACACTCACAGCACACTGACACACGAACACTGACAGCACACTGACACACGGACACTGACAACACACTGACACACGGACACTCACAGCACACTGACACACGGAAACTGACAGCACACTGACACACAGACCCTCACAGCACACTGACACACGGACACTCACAGCACACTGACACACGGACACTGACAGCACACTGACACACGGACACTGACAGCACACTGACACATGGACACTCACAGCACACTGACACACGGACACTGACAGCACACTGACACATGGACACTGACAGCACACTGACACACGGACACTCACAGCACACTGACACACGGACACTCACAGCACACTGACACACGGACACTGACAGCACACTGACACACGGACACTCACAGCACACTGACACACGGACACTGACAGCACACTGACACACGGACACTGACAGCACACTGACACACGGACACTCACAGCACACTGACACACGGACACTGACAGCACACTGACACACGGACACTGACAGCACACTGACACACGGACCCTCACAGCACACTGACACACGGACACTGACAGCACACTGACAAACGGACACTGACAGCACACTGACACACGGACACTGACAGCACACTGACACACGGACACTGACAGCACACTGACAAACGGACACAGACAACAAATGTACATTTTTAGGGACCGAGGAGGTTAATGAACTTATATGGGTTAAATAATGGTTTTCATTAGTGGTTCCCATTGGCATCTGGAATGTTTCGACAAGAGTGTGACAGCCTCTGTTCCAGACTTCCCCTTTAAATATGAACCGATGGCGGTTTCTCCATCTTAAGATTTTTAAAGGAAGCAATTTTCGACTTTCCGCGCACATAAAGTGTCATTTATTCCTTCCTTTAACGCTGTTATCATCTCGGGTTTGAACTAAATGTCTCCATCTGTAAATCTCTTTTACTCGGTGACGAAGCCCAGGCTGAGGCATTTGGACTCCGAGCGCTGAGGCCGACCTGACATTTACGGTCTCGCACAGGCTGTTGATGCCTATAAACCCAGCGCTGCCACAGGGTGTATACTGAACGACAGCTGTTTATTACTAGGCTGAACAGGTATCTGCTAGAGGGCAGGGTTAGCAAGTGCCCCATCCAAGGGCTTAAATCCCCGCTTAAACCTGTTCACGGATTAACCCTCTAAAGTCTAAAACTTTTCATTTCTACACTGCTTATACTTTGTATGAACAGTAAAAGAAAACCCCTTTAAGAGTGACGCCAATTTTGGGTTGAAAGGAGTTGAAAAAACTCTTTTGTTCTTAATAGAATCCATTAATGATCAGCTGAAGACTTGGGAAGCCAGTGTTTATGGTCACTGCAGCGCCACCACAGGTTAAATTAGGAATAACTCAGATTGGGTCCTCCAGAGCAAGAGACAATGTTGGAAGAGGTATCCCAAATACATAAAAAAACAGTACTATAATAAATTTTGCGTTTTACATACTATTTCTAATAGGTGTAGGGTTAGAGCAAGAGTTTAGGCTGGGACTAGAGTTAGGGCTAGGGTTAGGATTGAAGTTAGTGATAGGGCAAGGGTTAGGTTGGGACTTGGGTTAGGGCTAAGGTTAAGGCAATGGTTATGGTGGGACTAGGGTTAGGGCTAGTGTTTTGGCTATAGTTAGGGCTAGCATTAGGGTTAGAACTTGGGCAAGGGTTAATGTTAGGCTAAGAATTAGAGTGTGACTAGGGTTATGGGTAAGACTAAGGTAAGGGCTAACGCTAGGCATAGGACTAAGGTTAGATAAGGGTTAGGGTGGGACTAGGGTTACGGCTAGGAGTAAGGTAAGGGCTAACGCTAGGCATAGGACTAAGGTTAGATAAGGGTTAGGGTGGGACTGGGGCAAAAGTTAAAGTTAGGACTAGGGATGGGGCTATTGTTAGGGATAGCTAACATTTGGGCTAAGGTTAGGGTTAGGGCAAGGGTTAGGGTTGGACAAGGGTTATGGCTAGGACTAGGGTGAGGGCTTAGAGTTAGAGTGGGACTAGGGCTAAGGTTAAAGATGGGACGAGGTTTAGGGCTAGTGTTAGGGATAGAGTTAGGACTACTATTTAAGCTAAGGTTAGGCTTATTGCAAGGGATAGGGTTGGACTAGAGTTACGATGAGGGCTAGTTTTAGCACTAGGATTAGGGCTAGCATTACGTTTAGGACTATGGCTAGCGTTAATGTTAAGGTAAGGATTAGAGTGAGACTAAGGTTAGGGCTCGGACTAGGGTAAGGGCTAATGTAAGGGTTAGGGTTGGACTAGAGTTGCAGCTAGGACTAGGGCGAGGGCTAGTGTTAGGGCTAGGATAAGGGCAAGCATTAGGGATAGGTCTAGAGCTAGCGTTAATGTTAGGGTAAGGATTAGAGTGAGACAAGGTTAGGGCTAGGACTAGGGTAAGGGCTACTGTAAGGGTTAAGGCAAGGGTTAGGGTTGGACTAGAGTTACGACTAGGACTAGATTGAGGGCTAGCAACTAGAGTTAGGGCTAAGACTAGGGTAAGGGTTAATGTAAGGATTAGGGCAACGGTTAAAGTGGGACCAGGGTTACTGCTAGGACTAGACTAGAGGGCTAGTGGTAAGGCCAGGATTAGCGTTAGAGCTAGTGTTAGGGTTAGGACTAGGGTAATAATATAGTTAAAGAAAAAAGTTAAAAAAACAAAAAAAAGTTCGAAAACACACGTTAAACTTCAACAAAAAGTAGAAAAGAACCTGTGGGTCAAAGGGCAAATTATAATTACATCAATAAGAGGTTGAATACTGGACTGGTGGAAGGGACTCGAGAAGTGCAATTGTTTCACGATTTTTTTCTTGTCTTTTCCTGGGTCCAGTTTTGACACGGAGTGCCCCACGGAGTGCGGTCAGCCTTAGTAATCTTACTGCAATTAGTCTCTGCCCATGTGGATGAGGCTGATATCAAGGGAATAACAAATTGAATATAATTTCAAAGAAAATGTGGATAAAATAGACTTTTCCTTTAATAGTCCACGGAGTAGAGCTTCTGGCTACTAAGTGTCGCCTGTCATGGGTGAGAAGGTGATGATCTGAAGTGACTCCTGGGAGCAGGACACAGATTGCCGGGCCGGCGGGAGCTGATGTTTCATTTCAGCCAAATAAGCATCTGGAGATGAAAATGATGCTGTGAGCCTGACAGTCCCCGTCCAGCCTGCGGCAGCCGCATCACTTGGGTTTTTTTACGCTGACTGACAACATGTGGTGTATGGTCTGACCAAGCGCGAGGGGATGGCGCAGAAAGGGGCTAATGTATAACTTCCCTACGGCCAGAGGGCCGATTACAGACCATTACCCTATCAAACAGGTCAGAGCAAGGACATTATTTTAACCCACGTCTACCCAAACTGGAATTTGTATCGGTGCAGCCAAAATGTAAAATTACTTTTCCTGTAATGGGGTAGTGGCTACAAATTTCAGTATTTTAATTTGGGATAAAGGGGCTTATCCCATGAATAATATTTAATATTTATTGCCTGTTATCATCAGGGGTCCAAGAATGGGAGTCTTAAAGTCATGTGCGTATGCATGTCCACTGGTCCCATAAACAGTGAATGGAGCGGCGGCCAAGCATACGTACCACTGCTCCATTCACACAGGCTACTTAGGACTTCTATTTTTTTCATCGGTGCGAAACACCCCCACCAATATTACATTTATCATATATTTTGTTACTAATAATTTCAACCGTGCAGTGTAAAGCATGAAGGGTATAAGCATTGGAGATGCTGCACATAAATTGTGGTGTGAACCTGGGCTGCTTGGATTTCTGGGGTGCTAGTGAAACACTGAATAGATCTGCCAATGTCCGTGGTCAATTTTAAGGTCCCGCTGCTGTGCTGAATAATCGTATTACCAGATACTTTTTACCATATAATAAACACAAACACCCAACGTGCGTTTCACCAATGCTTCTTCAGAGGACAAAGTATATATGTTAGTGGAGAGACAGAAGTAGCAGTCTGCGCTTGCGTGCGGAATAATTGTATTACGAGGTACTTTTTACCATATAATGAACACAAACACCCAACGAGCGTTTCACCAATGCTTCTTCAGAGGACAAAGTATATATGTTAGTGGAGAGATAGAAGTAGCAGTCTGCGCTTGAGTGCGGAATAATCGTATTACCAGGTACTTTTTACCATATAATGAACACAAACACCCAGCATGCGTTTCACCAATGCTTCTTTAGAGGACAAAGTATATATGTTAGTGAAAAGATAGAAGTAGCAGTCTGCGCTTGAGTGCGGAATAATTGTATTACGAGGTACTTTTTACCATATAATGAACACAAACACCCAACGAGCGTTTCACCAATGCTTCTTCAGAGGACAAAGTATATATGTTAGTGGAGAGACAGAAGTAGCAGTCTGCGCTTGAGTGCGGAATAATCGTATTACCAGGTACTTTTTACCATATAATGAACACAAACACGCAGTGTGCGTTTCACTAATGCTTCTTCAGAGGACAAAGTATATATGTAAGTGAAGAGATAGAAGTAGCAGTCTGCGCTTGAGTGTGGAATAATTGTATTACGAGGTACTTTTTACCATATAATGAACACAAACACCCAACGAGCGTTTCACAGATGCTTCTTCAGGGGTCAAAGAATTTATATTGGTGGAGAGATAGGCGTAGCAGTCTGCGCTGCATTGCTGAATAATCGTATTACCAGGTACTTTTTACCATATAGTGAACACAAATACCCGACGAGGGTTTCACTAATGCTTCTTCAGGAGTCAAAGCATTTATATTGGTGGAGAGATAGGAGTAGCAGTCTGTGCTGCTCTGCTGAATAATTGTATTACCAGGTACTTTTTTACCATATAATGAACACAAACACCAATGTTTCTTCAGGGGTCAAAGTATCTATGTTAGTGGAGAGAAAGATGTAGCAGTCTGCGCTACTGTGCTGAATAACTGTATTACCAGGTATTTTTACCATATAATAAACAAAAACACCCAACAGGCATTTCACCAATGCTTCTTCAGGAGTAAAAGTATTTATATTGGTGGAGAGATAGGAGTAGCAGTCTGTGCTGCTGTACTGAATAATCATATTGCCAGGTACTTTTTAGCATATAACGAACACAAACATCCGACGCGTGTTTCAACAATGCTTCTTCAGGGGTCAAAGTATTTATATTGGTGGAGAGATAGGAGTAGCAGCCTGCACTGTTGTGCTGAATAATCATATTGCCAGGTAATTTTTACCATACAATGAACACAAACATCCAACGCACGTTTCACCAATGTTTCTTCAGGAGTCAAAGTATTTATATTGATGAAGAGATACTGTAGGAGTAGCAGTCTGCGCTGCAGTGCTGATTAATCATATTACCAGGTACTTTTTACCATATAATGAACACAAACACCCGAAGCGCGTTTCACCAATGCTTCTTCAGGGGTTAAATATTAATGCTATAGTATCAACTAGATCTATATGAATGTAGGAGGGTGGTGCTGTTATGAACAGTAAGGAACACGCTGTTACTTTAAGAGACTGCACCCCCTTGTCTGGCGTGATGGAATGTTCTTCTCCTCCCCTGCAATAGACTGGATAATGGACTGGACTGTGCAGATAGCAGGGGTGGAGCTGGAGTTTGGCTGTCCTGTGTTAGTTCGAGGAGCCACGAAGATACTGAGAAAGGGATATACAGTTTCCAGGAGCACCTCCAGGACCCAGAAGCAAGGAGAAGACCACGTTTCACAGAGCTGACAGAAAGCCGTGTGCACCACCGTACTAGACTGTTGGGGGCCTCCAGGGACTGGATCTGAGTCCCCAACATCACCGTGAGTTTGTTCCTGTTTTGTGCACATGTCAGGGCCTAGTGTAGGCTTCAATACTCAGAACACGACAGCCGTGTGGCCTGCTTAGTAAAGGCCAGGGAGGTTATACGTAGAGTAGCATCATTCTTTGTTCATTGTTTGCATTTACTTGTGTGACATACAGTTATATGAAAAAGTTTAATCTTAAGCTTAATGTTTTCTAAAAATAGTTTTTTTTTGCAACAGCTATTTCAGTTTCATATATATAATAACTGTTGGACACAGTAATGTTTCTGCCTTGAAATGAGGTTTATTGTCCTAACAGAAAATGTGCAATCTGCATTCAAACTAAATTTGACAGGTGCACAAGTATGGGCACCCTTATCATTTTCTTGTTTTAAATACTCCTACCTAATTTTTACTGACTTACTAAAGCACTTTTTTTGGTTTTCTAACTGCATTGAGCTTTGAAATTCATAGCCAAATGTATGCAATCATGAGAAAAGCTACTTAAAGTGGCCACTTGCAAGTTGTTCTCCTGTTTGAATCTCCTCTGAAGAGTGGCATCATGGGCTCCTCAAAACAACTGTCAAATGATCTGAAAACAAAGAATATTCAACATAGTTGTTCAGGGGAAGGATACAAAAAACTGTCTCAGAGATTTAACCTGTCTATTTCCACTGTGAGGAACATAGTAAGGAAATGGAAGAACACAGGTACAGTTCTTGTTAAGGCCAGAAGTGGCAGGCCAAGAAAAACATCAGAAAGGCAGAGAAGAAGAATGGTGAGATCAGTCAAGGACAATCCTCAGACCACCTCCAGAGAGCTGCAGCATCAACTTGCTGCAGATGGTGTCACTGTGCATCGGTCAACTATACAACGCACTTTGCACAAGGAGAAGCTGTATGGGAGAGTGATGCGAAAGAAGCCGTTTCTGCAGGCACGCCACAAACAGTCGGCTGAGGTATGCAAAAGCACATTTGGAGAAGCCAATTTTTTTTGGAAGAAGGTCCTGTGGACTGATGAAACCAAGATTGAGTTGTTTGGTCATACAAAAAGGCGTTATGCATGGCGGCCAAAAAACACAGCATTCCAAGAAAACACTTGCTACCCACAGTAAAATTTGGTGGAGGTTCCATCATGCTTTGGGGCTGTGTGGCCAATGCCGGCACCGGGAATCTTGTTAAAGTTGAGGGACACATGGATTCCTCTCAGTATCAGCAGATTCTTGACAATAATGTTCATGAATCAGTGACAAAGTTGAAGTTACGCAGGGGATGGATCTTTCAGCAAGACAATGGTCCAAAACACCACTCCAAATCTACTCAGGCATTCATGCAGAGGAACAATTACACTGTTCTGGAATGGCCATCCCAGTCCCCAGACCTGAATATCATTGAACCTCTGTGGGATCATTTGAAGAGGGCGGTCCATGCTCGGCGACCATCAAACTTAACTGAACTGAAATTCTTTTGTAAAGAGGAATGGTCAAAAATACCTTCATCCAGGATCCAGGAACTCATTAAAAGCTACAGGAGGCGACTAGAGGCTGTTATTTTTGCAAAAGGAGGATCTAGTAAATATTAATGTCACTTTTCTGGTGGGGTGCCCATAATTATGCACCTGTCAAATTTTGTTTGAATGCAGATTGCACATTTTCTGTTAGTACAATAAACCTCATTTCAAAGCAGAAACATTACTGTGCCCAACAGTTATTAGATATATGAAACTGAAATAGCTGTTGCAAAAAAAACTATTTTTTTTATAAAACATTAAGCTTAAGATTAATAGGGGTGCCCAAACTTTTTCATATAACTGTATATTGAGTCTGTAACAGTTGGAGCACCGTGCTATTTTACGGACAAGCTAAACAATATAACTCTTGTAAATTACCTTTTGCCATTGCATACCCCTATTTGCATCTTCCTCATCCACTTCATTCCTTGCCTCCCAATAAATCTACCCTTTGTTGTTTGCACCTCATCTTGTGTACGGTGGTCTTCCTGAACTGTGGTGGTCCCCCGGCCATCGCTTCAGAAGGACATTGTGCCTACAAGGTGCCACAAAATTGTGTCCATCTTTTATTCTCTTCAATTTTCACAGCAGCCATTCATTAAGAATTTTTTTTTTTGTCAAGGGGACATGACCGGCACCGTGAATGTTAACGGGATTGTGTCTCCTGACAGGAAAGACATTTTTTTTTTCTTGTTTGAGTTTTGCGGCAATGAGAAGTTGATGAATGAGTCTGCGATAGTGTCAGGAACCATTACCAGGCTCGGTTTTGTGCCATTGCTTTCCTATACTCGTTATGTTTTGTCCAAGGGTCACATTGAGACATGAGACCACGTAATGCCGGCTCGTTTTCAACTGATAATCTTGGGAGAAATTGCTATATTCTCCACATAATAAGAATAAAAGGGGAGGCGGATGGGACGAGGGGTCGGAATACCAGTTCTTTAGGACTGTCTAATATAACTAAAGGGTCTGAAGAAAACTTTTGTTTCCACTCTATATACAATTACCACGTACCCTCCACTAATACCCCAAACCACCAGGGATTATACTTTACCCTCTTCACTAGACCAGCAGGGATTATAATTTACCCTCTTCACTATCCTAGACCACCAGGGATTATACTTTACCCTCTTCACTATCCTAGACCACCAGGGATTATACTTTACCGTCTTCACTGCCTCAAACCACCAGGGATTATGTTTTACCCTCTTCACTGTCCTAGAACACAAGGAATTATTTTTTACTCTCTTCACTGTTCTAGACCACCAGGATTTATACATTACCCTGTTCAATGTTCTAGCCCACCAGGGATTATACTTTACCCTTCACTGTCCTAGACCACCAGGGATCATGTTTTACCCTCTTCACTGTCCTAGATCACAATGGATTATACTTTAAGGTACCGTCACACTAGACGATATCGCTAGAGATCCGTGACGTTGCAGCGTCCTCGCTAGCGATATCGTCCAGTGTGACAGGCAGCAGCGATCAGGCCCCTGCTGGGAGATCGCTGGTCGGGGAAGAAAGTCCAGAACTTTATTTCGTCGCTGGACTCCCCGTAGACATCGCTGAATCGGCGTGTGTGACACCGATTCAGCGATGTCTTTGCTGGTAACCAGGGTAAACATCGGGTAACTAAGCGCAGGGCCGCGCTTAGTAACCCGATGTTTACCCTGGTTACCATCCTAAAAGTAAAAAAACAAACACTACATACTTACCTACCGCTCTCTGTCCTCCAGCGCTGTGCTCTACTCTCCTCCTGTACTGGCTGTGAGCGTCGGTCAGCCGGAAAGCAGAGCGGTGACGTCACCGCTCTGCTTTCTGGCTGCCCGGCGCTCACAGCCAGACCAGAGAAGCAGAGCGCCGAGGACAGACAGCGGAAGGTAAGTATGTAGCGTTTGTTTTTTTACTTTTTAGGATGGTAACCAGGGTAAACATCGGGTTACTAAGCGCGGCCCTGCGCTTAGTTACCCGATGTTTACCCTGGTTACCGGGGACCTCGGCATCGTTGGTCGCTGGAGAGCTGTCTGTGTGACAGCTCTCCAGCGACCAAACAGCGACGCTGCAGCGATCCGGATCGTTGTCGGTATCGCTGCAGCGTCGCTATGTGTGACGGTACCTTTAGCCTCTTCACTGTCACTGGTGTTAGACCACCAGGGATTATACTTTACCCTCTTCACAGCCGGAAACCACCAGGGATTATATTTTACCCTCTTCACTGTTCTATACCACAAGAGATTATACTTTATCCTGTTCACTGTCCTAGAACACAAGGGATTTTACTTTACCCTCTTCACTGTCCTAGACCACCAGGGATTATATTTTACCTTCTTCACTGTCCTAGACCAGCAGGGATAATACATCAACCTTTTCACTGTCCTAAATCAGTTTGAATCATGTATTCACTCCTTCACTGCCCTAGACTGTCAGGGATGATTATTCAGCGCTTTCTCTACACTAGACCACCAGGGATAATACATTAGTTTTTACACCACCCTAGAACACCAGGGATTATAATTAGACCATATACTGCTTGTACTCCTCAAAGCCCTACTATGTACCCTTTACTGCTGCCCTAAACCAATAGGGATCATTCCTTAGCCCCTTCACTGTACTAAATCACTAGGACTCATACTAGCACTTTACTCCACTAGCCCACCAGGGATAAAACATTAGCTCTTTCAATGCCCCAGACTATTAGGAAACATAAATTAGTCCCTTTACAGCTCTAGACCACCAGGGATCACACATTAGCCCCTTCACTGCCCTAGCCCACCAGGGATCACACATTAGTCCCCATTCTACCCAAATATCTGCTTAGGATTTAAACATGCCCAATCTTTTTGTTCTCAGGAGACATAAGCTCCTGCCAGAGAGATCTGTACAGTTGAGCCCAGCATGCATGTTTAGAGGGGGCGAGAGGAATATGGGTATCTTAAGACAGATGTAGATGACAACAAGGAATACATTAAAATTGATCACTGGGGAGGGCACAGCGGTGCACACCCTAAGGTCAACTTATTATTCATAGACCTAGCTAACAAAAAGGAATTGTTCTAAGTGGACAGCTCTTTTAAGTTACCTTCAAGGGCTATTTCATTCAGTACTTACCAATAATGGGGCTTCCATGGACAGACTTTGCACAAGCCACTTTGTCGAGCAAATCCAAAAGGTACATTGGCTTTTACCCTTTAACTCCTACACAGCGACTTGAATTTAGGATGGGTCCCCCTTGGCTACATCCATGGAGTGGCTGCTGGCCGGTGGAGCGAAGCATGCAAAAAAGAAGGATCATCAAGTCAAGTTGTTGACAGTGCCTGGAAGCCTGGCAGCTCTTAATTTTACTTCCATGGACAGAATTTGCACAAGCCACTCTATTGAGCAGATCCAAGAGGTACATTCATGGCTGCATCCATGGAGTAGCTGATGGCCGGTGGAGCGAAGCATGCAAAAAAGAAGGATCATCAAGTCAAGTTGTTGTTAGTGCCTGGAAACCTGACAGCTCTTAATGGCATTTCCATGGAAAGACTTTGCACAAGCCACTCTGTTGAGCAGATCCAAGAGGTGCATTCATGGCTAAATCCATGGCATAGCTGCTCGCCGGTGAAGCGAAGCATGTAAAAAGATGGATCATCAAGTCAAGTTGCTATAAGTACCTGGAAGCCTGGCAGCTTTTAATTTTGCTTCCATGGACAAACTTTGCACAAGCCACTCTGTTGAGCAAATCCAAGAGGTGCATTCATGGCTATATCCATGGAGTATCTTCTGGCCGGTGGAGTGAAGCATGCAAAAAAAGAAGGATCATCAAGTCAAGTTGCTATCAGTGCCTGGAAGCCAGGCAGCTCTTAATGGCACTTCCATGGAAAGACTTTGCACAAGCCACTATGTTGAACAGATCCAAGAGGTACATTCATGGCTACATCCATGGAGTATCTTCTGGCCGATGGAGCGAAGTATGCAAAAAAGAAGGATCATCAAGTCAAGTTGCTATCAGTGCCTGGAAGCCTGGCAGCTCTTAATTTTGCTTCCATGAACAGTCTTTGCACAAGCCACTCTGTTGAGCAGATCCAAGAGGTACATTCATGGCTATATCCATGGAGTGGCTGCTGGTCGGAGGAGCGAAGCATGTAAAAAAAAAAAGATCATCAAGTCAAGTTGTTGTCAGTGCCTGGAAGCCTGGCAGCTCATAATGGCATGGACAGACTTTGCACATAAACTCTGTTGAGCAGATCCAAGAGGTACATTCATGGCTACATCCATGGAGTGGCTGCTGGCCGGTGGAGTGAAGCATGTCAAAAAGAAGGATCATCAAGTCAAGTTGCTATCAGTGCCTTGAAGCTTGGCAGCTCTGAGTTTTGCTTCCATGAACAGACTTTGCACAAGCCACTCTGTTGAGCAGATCCAACAGGTACATTGATGGCCATATCCATGGCATAGCTGCTGGCAGGTGGAGCAAAGCATGCAAAAAAGAAGGATCATCAAGTCAAGTTGCTATCAGTTCCTGGAAGCCTGGCAGCTCTTAATGGTGCTTCCATGGACAGACTTTTCACAAGCCACTTTGCTTAGCAGATCCCAGAGGAACCTTGGCCTTCACCTTTTAACTCTTACACAGCAACTTGAACTTAAGCTGGGTCCCCCCTGGGTACGTCTATGGAGTGTCTGCTGGCCGGTGGAGCAAACAGGCAAAAATAAAATGGTCATCAACCCTGCCAGGGCAATTCCAGGGACTGTTCTTCAAAGGAACAGTTTTGGGGTCATTCCTGGGGGTTTGAGGCTTAAATATCAGCATGCATGCTCTCTTTCTGCATGATCAGCATGTCCTCAAGTAGCGTTGAACAATTAATTAACATCCATTTTTGTCCCAATAACACTTCCAGGATGGGATGTCTGATATCTCACATCCTCGGATAGAATTATCCACCCCCCGCCGAGGTGGTAAGAGGCAGCGCCTGTGTTATTCACTCCCTCCAATGCCCGGAATAGTTAATTACAGGGAATATGATTTCATAAGGAACGTGTGGAGTGCAGAGATGGGGGCAGCCTGTCTTCTGCTGACTTCCCTGAAGATTAAATTATGCCCCTGCCGTTCAATAAACAATTTATTAATTTGTCTAACATGTGATTATTGCTGGAAGCTTTTACTTATATCCTTTATTGGGTTCTGCCTTGCCTCTGTCATCACATCCTTAATCCCTGTCTCCTCCAAGTTTCCTTCTGGCTTGCAGTCGAGATCGATTTGTAAGCCAGGAACGCGGACGGTAATTGCTGCATCTCGCTTGGTGCCAACCTAATTTCTAGGGACAGTGGCAGGTTTTCGTCCTTGGCAGTGTCCCTTAAATTTAATATTGACCAGCTTTCAATGGACTTTTTCAGCTTATATTCTTTTTTCTCTACTATACGGTAAATTGGTTCCTAGTTTATGGTGTGGTTCCTGTTTCCACCTGTAGGGGCGCTGTCGAAAATCAATTTATCTTACCAAAGGAGACATTTTTATTAGGGCATCTGTAACGTGCCTTCTTAAAACAAATCAATCACCCCTAAACTGAAAACTAGATCCAGTTTCTAAAAACTTTATATTATGATTTGCTTAAAAAATGTAACAGTGTTCTGTGCTTGGAAGCCTGACAGCTCGTAATGGTGCTTCCATGGATAAGCCACGCTACTTAGCAGATCCAAGAGGTACATTGGCCTCCACCATTGCTTAGCAAGATCCTAAGGGAACCTTGGCCTTCACCCTTTAACCTCTAAAAAGCAAGTTGGAATTAAGCTTGGTCCCTCTTCGTTTGGTCCATGGAGTGGCTGCTGGCTGGTGGAGCGAGCAGGCAAAAAGAAGGGTCATCAAGTAAAGTCGTTATCAGTGCCTGGAAGCCTGGCAGCTCTTAATGGCCCTTCCATGGACAGACTTTGCCCATGCCACTTTGCTTATCAAGACCCTAGAGCAGTGTTCCCCAACTGCGGTCCTCAAGAGCCACCAACAGGTCATGTTTTCAGGATTTCCTTAGTATTGCTCAGGTGATAATTGCATCACCTGCACAGGCAAGAATTCCATCACCTGTGCAATACTAAGGAGATCCTGAAAACATGACCTGTTGGTGGCTCTTGAGGACCGGAGTTGGGGAGCACTGCCCTAGAGGAACCTTGGCCTTCACCCTTTAACCCTTACACAGCAAGTTAGACTTAAGCTTGGTTCCTCTTGGTTATGTCCGCGGAGTGGCTGCTGGCTGGTGGAGCGAGCAGACAAACAAGAAGGGTCATTAAGTCAAGTCATTAACAATACCTGGAAGCTTGACAGCTCTTAATGGTGCTTCCATGGATAAGCCACTCTACTTCGCAGATCCAAGAAGTACATTGGCCTCCACCATTGCTTAGCAAGATCCTAAGGGAACCTTGGCCTTCACCCTTTAACCTCTACAAAGCAAGTTGGAATTAAGCTTGGTCCCTCTTCGTTTGGTCCATGGAGTGGCTGCTGGCCTGTGGAGCGAGCAGGCAAAAAAGAAAGATCATAATGTCAAGTAATTATGAGTGACTAGAAACCTGGCAGCTCTTAATGGACAGAATTTGCACGAGCCACTCTGCATAGGAAGATACTAGATGAACCTTTGCCTCCACCCTTTAACCCCTACACAGCAACTTGGACCAAAGGTACCGTCACATTTAACGACGCTGCAGCGATTTAGACAACGATGCTGATCGCTGCAGCGTCGCTGTGTGGTCGCTGGAGAGCTGTCACACAGACTGCTCTCCAGCGACCAACGATGCCGAATTCCCCGGGTAACCAGGGTAAACATCGGGTTACTAAGCGCAGGGCCGCGCTTAGTAACCCGATGTTTACCCTGGTTACCAGTGTAAGTGTAAAAAAAACCAAACACTACATACTTACATTCCGGTGTCTGTCCCCCGGCGTTCTGCTTCCCTACGTTCTGCTTCCCTGCACTGTGTAAGCGCCAGCCGTAAAGCAGAGCGGTGACGTTACCGCTGTGCTTTACGGCCAGCCGGCGCTCAGTCAGGGCAGGGAAGCAGAATGCAGGGAAGCAGAACGCCGGGGGACAGACACCGGAATGTAAGTATGTAGTGTTTGTTTTCTTTTACATTTACACTGGTAACCAAGGTAAACATCGGGTTACTAAGCGCGGCCCTGCGCTTAGTAACCCGATGTTTACCCTGGTTACCAGTGAAGACATCGCTGAATCGGCATCACACACGCCGATTCAGCGATGTCTGCGGGAGATCCAGCGACGAAATAAAGTTCTGGCCTTTCTGCTCCGACCAACGATGTCACAGCAGGATCCAGATCGCTGCTGCATGTCAAACACAACGATATCGCTATCCAGGACGCTGCAACGTCACGGATCGCTAGCGATATCATTGTTAAGTTGTTCAGTGTGAAGGTACCTTTAGGCTTGTTCCCCCTTGATTATGTCCATGGAGTTTCTGCCGGCCAGTGGAGCGAGCAGGCAAAAAGAAGGGTCATCAAGTAAAGTCGTTATCAGTGCCTGGAAGCCTGGCAGCTCTTAATGACCCTTCCATGGACAGACATTGCACATGCCACTTTGCTTATCAAGACCTTGGCCTTCACCCTTTAACCCCTACACAGCAAGTTAGACTTAAGCTTGGTTCCCCTTGGTTATGTCCGCAGAGTGGCTGCTGGCTGGTGGAGCGAGCAGACAAACAAGAAGGGTCATTAAGTCAAGTCTGTCACGCCGGATGCGGCGATAAAGGGGCAGGACGGCGTATTTGGAACCCGCACCTGTCCCTGCCACTATAAGGGGCCCTGGCTTTCCCTTATCTCGGGGGTACCTATGAAGGTTAGGAGGCCCGAGCCGCCAGCGTATCCCTGTCTCCTATGCAGGCCCTATAGTGACCCCCACTCCCCCCAAGGGAGGTGGACTGCACCAGTGTATAACTATACAATAAACAGGAAAACAGACAATGTAAAGGAAAACCAAACTTAACTTAATACTGCAAGGCACAGCACAGCAGAAAGAAACATTAGATACAACGGACCCAGCTGTAGAACAGCAGTTCCCAGCTAGCTCCTACTCCTGGCTTGGTTGCTGAAGAATGAACTAACACCGACAGTCAGCTGATGAACCAGGTGACCTTTTAAAGGATGGAGGGAGTGGTCATCACAAGCATCAGCTGAGCCAGCAGCAATGCAGTAACATCAGCGGCCACCGGGGGGGAAGAAACTGCATTAACCCCCGATGACCAGAAAGGAAAAAAGGTCTTTAACCCCTTCCCGACCCATGACGCCACGTAGGCGTCATGAAAGTCGGTGCCATTCCGACCCATGACGCCTATGCGGCGTCATGGAAAGATCGCGTCCCTGCAGATCGGGTGAAAGGGTTAACTCCCATTTCACCCGATCTGCAGGGACAGGGGGAGTGGTAGTTTAGCCCAGGGGGGGTGGCTTCACCCCCTCGTGGCTACGATCGCTCTGATTGGCTGTTGAAAGTGAAACTGCCAATCAGAGCGATTTGTAATATTTCACCCATTATAACGGGTGAAATATTACAATCCAGCCATGGCCGATGCTGAAATATCATCGGCCATGGCTGGAAATACTAGTGTGCCCCCACCCCACCGATCGCCCCCCCAGACCCCCGATCTGGCCGGTACACTGCTCCGGCTCCCCTCCGTCCAGTGCTCCGCTCCCCCCCGTGCTCTTGTCCGCTCCCCCCGTGCTCCAATCACCCCCCCGTGCTCCAATCACCCCCCCTGCACTCCGATCCACCCCCCCCCGGTGCTCCGTTCCACCCCCCCGTGCTCCATTCCAGCCCCCCCGTGCTCCGTTCCACGCCCCCCGTGCTCCGTTCCACCCCTCCCGCACTCCGATTCCCCCCCCGTGCTCCGATCCCCCCCCCGTGGTCCCCCCCCACCCCATCATACTTACCGATCCAGCCGGGGTCCCGTCCGTCTTCTCCCTGGGCGCCGCCATCTTCCAAAATGGCGGGCGCATGCGCAGTGCGCCCGCCGAATCTGCCGGCAGGCAGATTCGTTCCAAAGTGCATTTTGATCACTGAGATATAATCTATCTCAGTGATCAAAATAAAAAAAATAATAAATGACCCCCCCCCCTTTGTCACCCCCATAGGTAGGGACAATAAAAAAATAAAGAAATTTTTTTTTTCCACTAATGTTAGAATAGGGTTAGGGGTAGGGGTAGGGTTAGGGGTAGGGTTAGGGTTAGGGTTAGGGCTAGGGGTAGGGGTAGGGTTAGGGTTAGGGTTAGGGGTAGGGGTAGGGTTAGGGTTAGGGGTAGGGTTAGGGGTAGGGTTAGGGCTAGGGGTAGGGTTAGGGGTAGGGTTAGGGCTAGGGTTAGGGTTTCGGTATGTGCACACGTATTCTGGTCCTCTGCGGATTTTTCCGCTGCGGATTTGATAAATCCGCAGTGCTAAACCGCTGCGGATTTATGGCGGATTTACCGCGGTTTTTCTGCGCATTTCACTGCGGTTTTACAACTGCGATTTTCTATTTGAGCAGTTGTAAAACCGCTGCGGAATCCGCACAAAGAAGTGACATGCTGCGGAATGTAAACCGCTGCGTTTCCGTGCAGTTTTTCCGCAGCATGGGCACAGCGATTTTTGTTTCCCGTAGGTTTACATTGAACTGTAAACTCATGGGAAACTGCTGCGGATCCGCAGCGTTTTCCGCAGCGTGTGCACATACCTTTAGAATTAGGCTATGTGCACACTGTGCGGATTTGGCTGCGGATTGGCCGCTGCGGATTCGCAGCAGTGTTCAATCAGGTTTACAGTACCATGTAAACATATGAAAAACCAAATCCGCTGTGCCCATGGTGCGGAAAATACCGCGCGGAAACGCTGCGTTGTATTTTCCGCAGCATGTCAATTCTTTGTGCGGATTCCGCAGCGTTTTACACCTGTTCTTCAATAGGAATCCGCAGGTGAAATCCGCACAAAAAACACTGGAAATCCGCGGAAAATCCGCAGGTAAAACGCAGTGCCTTTTACCCGCGGATTTTTCAAAAATGGTGCGAAAATATCTCACACGAATCCGCAACGTGGGCACATAGCCTTAGGGTTAGGGTTGGAATTAGGGTTGTGGTTATGGTTAGGGGTGTGTTGGGGTTAGGGGTGTGTTGGGGTTAGGGTTGTGATTAGGGTTATGGCTACAGTTGGGATTAGGGTTAGGGGTGTGTTGGGGTTAGTGTTGGAGGTAGAATTGAGGGGTTACCACTGTTTAGGCACATCAGGGGTCTCCAAACGCAACATGGCGCCACCATTGATTCCAGCCAATCTCGTATTCAAAAAGTCAAATGGTGCTCCCTCACTTCCGAGCCCTGACGTGTGCCCAAACAGTGGTTTACCCCCACATATGGGGTACCAGCATACTCAGGACAAACTGCGCAACAATTACTGGGGTCCAATTTCTCCTGTTACCCTTGTGAATCAAAAAAAATGCTTGCTAAAACATAATTTTTGAGGAAAGAAAAATGATTTTTTATTTTCACGGCTCTGCGTTGTAAACGTCTGTGAAGCACTTGGGGGTTCAAAGTGCTCACCACACATCTAGATAAGTTCCTTTCGGGGTCTAGTTTCCAAAATGGGGTCACTTGTGGGGGTTTCTACTGTTTAGGCACATCAGGGGCTCTGCAAACGCAACGTGACGCCCGCAGAGCATTCCATCAAAGTCTGCATTTCAAAACGTCACTACTTCAATTCCAAGCCCCGGCATGTGCCCAAACAGTAGTTTACCCCCACATATGGGGTATCACCGTACTCAGGAGAAACTGGACAACAAATATTGGGGTCAAATTTCTCCTGTTACCCTTGGGAAAATTAAAAAATTCTGGGCTAAATAATTATTTTTGAGGAAAGAAAACGTATTTATTATTTTCACGGCTCTGCATTATAAACTTCTGTGAAGCGCTTGGGGGTTCAAAGTGCTCACCACACATCTAGATAAGTTCCTTTCGGGGTCTAGTTTCCAAAATGCGGTCACTTGTGGGGGGTTTCTACTGTTAAGCCACATCAGGGGCTCTGCAAACGCAACGTGACGCCCACAGAGCATTCCATCAAAGTCTGCATTTCAAAACGTCACTACTTCACTTCCGAGCCCCGGCATGTGCCCAAACAGTGATTTACCCCCACATATGGGGTATCATCGTACTCAGGAGAAACTGGACAACAACTTTTGGGGTCAAATTTCTCCTGTTACCCTTGGGAAAATAAAAAATTGCAGGCTAAAAGATCATTTTTTAGAAAATAATTTTTTTTTTTTTTCATGGCTCTGCGTTATAAACTTCTGTGAAGCACTTGGGGGTTCAAAGTCCTCACCACACATCTAGATTAGTTCCTTTGGGGGTCTAGTTTCCAAAATGGTGTCATTTCTGGGGGATCTCCAATGTTTAGGCACACAGGGGCTCTCCAAACGTGACATGGTGTCCGCTAATGATTGGAGCTAATTTTCCATTTAAAAAGCCAAATGGCGTGCCATCCCTTCCGAGCCCTGCCGTGCGCCCAAACAGTGGTTTACCCCCACATATTGGGTATCTGCGTACTCAGGACAAACAGGACTACAATATTTGGGGTCCAATTTCTCCTATTATCCTTGGCAAAATAGGAAATTCCAGGCTAAAAATCATTTTTGAGGAAAGAAAAATTATTTTTTATTTTCATGGCTCTGCGTTATAAACTTCTGTGAAGCACCTGGGGGTTTAAAGTGCTTAATATGCATCTAGATAAGTTCCTTGGGGGGTCTAGTTTCCAAAATGGGGTCACTTGTGGGGGAGCTCCAATGTTTAGGCACACAGGGGCTCTCCAAACGCGACATGGTGTCCGCTAACAATTGGAGCTAATTTTCCATTCAAAAAGTCAAATGGCGCGCCTTCCCTTCCGAGCCCTGCCGAGTGCCGAAACAGTGGTTTACCCCCACATATGAGGTATCGACGTACTCGGGAGAAATTGCCCAACAAATTTTATGATCCATTTTACCCTACTGCCCTTGTGAAAATGAAAAAATTGAGGCGAAAATAATTTTTTTGTGAAAAAAAAGTACTTTTTCATTTTTACAGATCAATTTGTGAAGCACCTGAGGGTTTAAAGTGCTCACTAGGCATCTAAATAAGTTCCTTGGGGGGTCTAGTTTCCAAAATGGGGTCACTTGTGGGGGAGCGCCAATGTTTAGGCACACAGGAGCTCTCCAAACGCGACATGGTGTCCGCTAACGATGGAAATAATTTTTCATTCAAAAAGTCAAATGGCGCTCCTTCCCTTCCGAGCCTTACCATGTGCCCAAACAGTGGTTTACCCCCACATGTGAGGTATTGGTGTACTCAGGAGAAATTGCCCAACACATTTTAGGATCCATTTTATCCTGTTGCCCATGTGAAAATGAAAAAATTGAGGCTAAAAGAATTTTTTTGTGAAAAAAAAGTACTTTTTCATTTTTACGGATTAATTTGTGAAGCACCTGGGGGTTCAAAGTGCTCACTATGCATCTAGATAAGTTCCTTGGGGCGTCTAGTTTCCAAAATGGGGTCACTTGTGGGGGAGCTCCAATTTTTAGGCACACGGGGGCTCTCCAAACGTGACATGGTGTCCGCTAAAGAGTGGAGCCAATTTTTGATTCAAAAAGTCAAATGGCGCTCCTTCCCTTCCAAGCCCTGCCGTGCGCCCAAACAGTGGTTTACCCCCACATATGAGGTATCAGCGTACTCAGGACAAATTGGACAACAACTTTCGTGGTTCAGTTTCTCCTTTTACCATTGGGAAAATAAAAAAATTGTTGCTAAAAGATAATTTTTGTGACTAAAAAGTTAAATGTTCATTTTTTCCTTCCATGTTGCTTCTGCTGCTGTGAAGCACCTGAAGGGTTAATAAACTTCTTGAATGTGGTTTTGAGTACCTTGAGGGGTGCAGTTTTTAGAATGGTGTCACTTTTGGGTATTTTCAGCCATATAGACCCCTCAAACTGACTTCAAATGTGAGGTGGTCCCTAAAAAAAATGGTTTTGTAAATTTCGTTGTAAAAATGACAAATCGCTGGTCAAATTTTAACCCTTATAACTTCCTAACAAAAAAAAATTTTGTTTCCAAAATTGTGCTGATGTAAAGTAAACATGTGGGAAATGTTATTTATTAACTATTTTGTGTCACATATCTCTCTGGTTTAACAGAATAAAAATTCAAAATGTGAAAATTGCGAAATTTTCAAAATTTTCGCCAAATTTCCGTTTTTATCACAAATAAACGCAGAATTTATTGACCTAAATTTACCACTAACATGAAGCCCAATATGTCACGAAAAAACAATCTCAGAACCGCTAGGATCCGTTGAAGCGTTCCTGAGTTATTACCTCATAAAGGGACACTGGTCAGAATTGCAAAAAACGGCAAGGTCTTTAAGGTCAAAATAGGCTGGGTCATGAAGGGGTTAACTGAGGCAAACCAGATCTGCCACAGATCCAAACATGGATCGTGACAGTACCCCCCTTTCAATGAGGGGCCTCTGGACCCTCAACACTGGACCTCACCAGTAAACAACCTACAGTGAGAACGTCTCGATTCACCAGAGTTCACCTTCTCAGTCACCTGACCCTTAGGTATACGGTGGACACAGCACATTGGAGATGACAACGTAGGCGGCACAAATCTCCAGAGCGCCGACCTGTGGAATGAGTTGTGTATGGGCATTACAGAGGGTAACCCCAACTGGAAAGTCTTCGGACCGACAATGGCTGACACCCGGTATGGCCCGATTACCCTCGAACTCCAGATTCCAGTTCCACACTTCCACCTGATATTTTTGGTGGACACCAATACGTAATCATTCACACACAGGTCCGGACCTGAACGTTTATTTTCACGCATGCGTCTGCCACAAGATGGTGAACTCTTTATAGAACCGACAACAGAGGCGTCCCCGTGTCACCAAACTCACACCCCCACTATGAAGGTTAGGAGGCCCGAGCCGCCAGCGTATCCCTGTCTCCTAGGCAGGCCCTATAGTGACCCCCACTCACCCCAAGGGAGGTGGACTGCACCAGTGTACAACTATACAATAAACAGGAAAACAGACAATGTAAAGGAAAACCAATCTTAACTTAATACTGCAAGGCACAGCACAGCAGAAAGAAATACCAGATACAACGGACTCAGCTGTAGAACAGCAGTTCCCAGCTAGCTCCTACTCCTGGCTTGGTCGCTGAAGAATGAACTAACACCGACAGTCAGCTGATGAACCAGGTGACCTTTTAAAGGATGGAGGGAGTGGTCATCACAAGCATCAGCTGAGCCAGCAGCAATGCAGTAACATCAGCGGCCACCGGGGGGAAGAAACTGCATTAACCCCCGATGACCAGAAAGGAAAAAAGGTCTTTAACTGAGGCAAACCAGATCTGCCACAGATCCAAACATGGATCGTGACAAAGTCATTAAGAATACCTGGAAGCCTGGCAGCTCTTAATCGCCCTTCCATGGACAGACATTGCACATGCCACTTTGCCTATCAAGACCCTAGAGGAACCTTGGCCTTTACCCTTTAACCCCAACACAGCAAGTTGGACTTAAGCTTCGTTTCCCCTTGGTTATGTCCGCGGAGTGGCTGCTGACTAGTGGAGCAAGCAGACAAACAAGAAGAGTCATTAAGTTAAGTCATTAACAATACCTGGAAGCCCGGCAGCTCTTAATGGCGCTTCCATGGACAGACTTTGCACATGCGTCTTTGCCTATCAAGACCCTAGAGGAACCTTGGCCTTCACCCTATAACCACTATACAGCAATTTGAACTTAGGCTGGGACCTGCTTGTTTACGTCCATGGAGTGGCTGCTTCCCGGTGGAGCGAGCAGGCAAAAAAGAAGAGTCATCAAGCCAAGTCGTTACCACGATGTCAAAGTCTGGGACATAATCAATATATAGATAGGTGGTCAAAATATTGTATAACCTAAGGTAGAAACAAAAGCACCAGGAGGTTCAGGATAAGGACTAAACTAAGAGAGCAAGGTTATATCAATCTATAACTGGCAAATCCCAGTAGTATGTTGGGAGTTTACATAGGATGTGATGCCACATTGGCCGCAACAGGGAGCTGATTACAGTACTCCTCCTGAGATACTAGACAGCGCACACACCCTTACCCAGGGCCAGCGTCAGCACCCGGCATACCTGGGCAAGTGCCAGGGCCCTGGTGAGACAGGGGGGCCCATTCAGGGCCGGTGTTAGGGGCAGGCTGCCCGCATGCGGCCCCTGAGGCAGGCATCTGCGGTCTGAGGTGCACGCTAGAAGAGAGGAGGCAGCACGTAGCTCTGGGACTTTCGCAGCTGCTGGGGAGCCACCCACAATGCGTCGCCATGGATACGCAGAGTGACTTCCGACCGTCCAGTGCCCAGAGAATGAGCCGCGCGTCGCCAAACAGGAAGTGTGCAGCACCTGCCACCTGGAGCAAAGGATTGTGGGGGGATGCAGAGCCTGGCTGGGAGGACAAGGTATGGGTTCTTATATACTGCATGGGCTGTGTTATATACTACATGGGCTGCTATATAGTACGTGGGCTGCTATATACTACGTGGGCTGCTGCTATATGCTACGTTGGCTGCTATATGCTACATGGGCTGCTATATGCTACGTGGGCTGCTATATACTACATGGGCTGCTATATACTACATGGGCTGCTATATACTACATGGGCTGGGCTGCTATATGCTACGTGGGCTGCTATATACTACATGGGCTGCTATATGCTGCGTGGGCTGCTATATACTACGTGGGCTGCTATATACTACATGGGCTGCTATATACTACATGGGCTGCTACATACTACGTGGACTGGGCTGCTATATACTACGTGGGCTGTTATATACTACGTGGGCTGTTATATACTACGTGGGCAGCTATATACTATGTGGGCTGTGTTATATACTACGTGGGCTGTGTTATATACTACGTGGGCTGCTATATACTACGTGGGCAGTGCTGTATACTACTATGTGGGCAGTGCTATATACTACTATGTGGGCTGTGCTGTATACTACTGTGTGGGCTGTGCTATATACTACTGTGTGGGCTGTGCTATATACTACTGTGTGGGCTGTGCTATATACTACTGTGTGGGCTGTGCTATATACTACTGTGTGGGCTGTGCGGTATACTACTGTGTGAGCTGTGCGGTATACTACTGTGTGGGCTGTGCTGTATACTACTGTGTGGGCTGTGCTGTATACTACTGTGTGGGCTGTGCTGTATACTACTGTGTGGGCTGTGCTGTATACTACTGTGTGGGCTGTGCTGTATACTACATAGCTGTTCTATAAACTACGTGGGCCGTGTTATATACTATGTGCCTGTGCTATATACTATATGGGCTGTTATATGATACGTGGGCTGTGCTATATACTACGTGGCTGTGTTATATGCTACGTGGGCTGTTATATACTACATGGCTGTGTTATATGCTACGTAGCTGTGCCATATACTACGTGGGCTGTGTTATATACTACATGGCTTTGTTGATATGCGATCATGAATTGTGGTATGTGTTAAAGGGGGCCCACTGAGACTCTTTTGCCTGGAGCCCTCAAAAACCTGGATCCGGCCCTGGCCTTACTGCCAGACGGGAGAGCACTACAGGTCCCAGCAATACTGGGATCTCTGACTGAACAGACTCAGCATTGCCCAAATCATCAGGTCATGGAATCTCCTTCCTGTAGTCACCACTAGAGGGAGCTTACTGCATACTGATTGTACATTGAAGTCAATGATAACACTGTAGGCAGTAAGCTCATAGGCTCCCTCTAGTGGTGGCTGCAGGAACTTAGATTTTTACTATTTCTCTTTTTATCTATGCTGAGTATTTAGAGCTCTGTATAAAAAAGGAAGATATTAAATTATATTATTTCATTGATCATCACAGAATATTAGATTTAAAGGAAGCGTAATAATAAAAGGTGGACTACTCTGCCCCTCTTTCGTCTGTTCATCGCTTGTCCCTAACACTATTAAGTTCTTCTTATTATTAAAACTGTACAAGTCATTATATCCCGGTAATTTGATCCCTCCGTCGGCAGGAGATTTACTAGGATCTCTACACAATCTATTTTATGGTGTAATTAGTTTTGGCTCTGGATGAAATTCAGGCTGAAGGAGTAAGTGGCGGCATCGTGACCATACGAAGAGGAGAAAAATAAAATAAAATTGTAATCAATGGCTCGTGGATGATTGGATCAGGGATCGGCACTTATCCAGACAATGGAAGACGACACCGCAGAAAACGGGGATTGTGTCTGCTAACCTCGGCATTATTACAATCCCCCCAAATCCCGAAAGCCAGGCCGCTAGTCCGATGCTTATTAGATTAAATGGCCGTGCTTATGCAGCAGCGCTCCGGGATCGCTTGTCCGAAATTACTCCAAGGGATCAGCGCACAATCGGGGACGGTTCTCGCTAACAATAGTTTAGCGCTTTGTTCACACACAGGATATAAACCGCACACATCACTCACGCACAGGACACATACCGCACACATCACTCACACACAGGACATATACCGCACACATCACTCACACACAGGACATATACCGCACACATCACTCACACACAGGATACATACCGCACACATCACTGACACATAGGACATATACCGCACACATCACTCACACACAGGATACATACCGCACACATCACTGACACATAGGACATATACCGCACACATCACTGACACATAGGACATATACCGCACACATCACTCACATACAGGACATATACCGCACACATCACTCACACATAGGACATATACCGCACACATCACTGACACATAGGACATATACCGCACACATCACTCACACACAGGACATATACCGCACACATCACTGACACATAGGACATATACCGCACACATCACTCACATACAGGACATATACCGCACACATCACTGACACATAGGACATATACCGCACACATCACTCACACATAGGACACATGCAATCATTCGTGGTTGCTTTTGGTATTGCAGCCCAGCCCAATTGAAATTTATGAGGTTGAGCTGCAATACCGCACGCCACCAGCAGACAGGTGGTGGAGCTGCTCTAATCTAGCACACGCTATGGAGCCACTAGTATGGATGGGGCAGGGGGTGACGGCGTGTTATAAAGCTATGATCCCTGCCCTGAGTGACCTGTCCTGGAGCCATTGTGTCCTCATTACTGTCACTCTCCACCTTCCATAATCCGCGTCTCCAGTTATTTCCCCCGTTCAGCTCTTAGGTAATCCCTATCTCTCCACCATCTCCATAGCCCATTATCTTCTCCTTATCCTGTCTCACTTCTCGGCTCGGCCATTTATCTTTCTGCGCCTGTCCGGGCCACTAATCCATCAGGGACGTTATCGCCGCGCGCAGAGGCCGCCTGGACAGATATCTTCCCGATGCTGCTCAATTTGGACGTCTGCGCTGACAACTTGTCACCGGCCAGAACATAGATTTCATATCATCGCGCCTATAGTCATTAATGAGCCCCACCATCCCCGACAGCTGCTTATCTGACCCCTGCGATCTGACCTTCTCGGAGACATATGTCACTACCTCTGCCAAAATGAAACTTAAAGGGCACCTGCATTGTAGCTACACATTTCCACAAATGTACGCCAGGTTGTTTTTAGGTCCCACATTCAGTTTTGCAATATTTCTGATACAAAACCTCAAGTCCCCTGCAAATATATAGAATTAAATGATGAAACTTTGACTGCCGGAAATCACCACTAGAGGGAGCTCAGGAGATCTCTGCATACTGCTTTAGTATTGAGATGTATTACCAGTGTGTAGTAAGCTCCCTCTAGTGGTGGATGATGATATGCAGACTTCCATGCTTTACGCAGGGGATAAAACAGAGTTCCAACCCCTATTATGTATAATATTTACATATATTTAAATATTATACATTTACTGCATCATTATAAACTTATTATTTAGTATATGTGTGCAATATACATACAGTATATATATATATATATATATTTGTTATATATATATATATATATATATATATATATATCTGTGTACTACGCTCAAATATATGTGTATGTTTTGCCTTCAAAACAATATCAGTTCTTCTACGTACACTTGTACAAGGTCAGGAATTTTGTAGGATTATTGTCAGGCATATGAGTAATTATACTAAACAGATGATAATGATCATATGTAAGTTGAAGCACAGTCATTAACTGAAACAGATGTGTAGAAGGTTTAAAACTGGGTGAGGAACTGCCAATAAAAAGGTGAGGTTGTGGAAAACAGTTTCATGTCACAGAAAAGACTGAGCTCAACAGCAAGACACCAGGTAGTTATACAGCATCAGCCAGGTATCTCCCTGAAAAGACTTCAAGACTGGGGTTTCAAGATGTGCAGTTGAAGTTCTTTATAAGAAGCACCGAGAATTGGGCAACGGTGAGGACCATTAAGGCTGTGCTTGGCCAAGGAAACTTAGTGCAGCAGATGAAAGACACGTCATGATTACTTCTCTTCAAAATTGTAAGCTGTCCAGCAGTGCCATCAAGTCAAAACTGATGGAGACCAGTGAGACCCAGCTACACCTATCTACTATTTGGAAAAGTTTGGCCAGAAGTCATCTTCATGGAAGAATTGTAGCCGAAAAGCCAAACATTTTACATGGAGAAAAGGCCTAGCTACCCAAACGTGCACATAAAAAAAGAACTGGGGTGTAGAAAAATGGGAGGAACTGCTGTGTGGACTGATGAGTCAAAATGTGAAATATTTAACAAAAGGCAGATTGTTCCCCAGAGGTTGGAGGGAGGCACAAAAATGAGGGTATTATAGGAACAGTGAAGCTCGGAGGAGGGTCCTGCAAGTTTGTGGCTGCTTTTCAGCAATTGTAGTAGGGGATTTGGTCAGGATTAATGGTGTCCTCAGTGCTGAGAAATACAGGCAGACACTTATCCACCATGAAATACCATCAGGGAGGCATTTGATTGGCTCCAATTTATTTTGCAGCAGAACAACGACCCCAAGCGTCCAACCAATGTTATTAAGAACAAGAAAGTCCTGGAAGTGATGATCCGGCCCCCGAGGAGCCCTGATCTCACATCATCCAGTCTGGGATCACATGAAGAGACAGAAGGATCCGCACAAGCCTCGTACACAGAAGATCTGGGGTCAGTTCTCCAAGATGTTTGGGACAACCTCCTGTTGAGTTCCTTCAAAAACTGTGCACAAGTACAAGTACCAAGAAGAACTGATGAAGGCAAAGGGAGGACACCAAATGTTAGATTTAGCTTTCATTTTATTGGTACGGTCTCCATAGTGGTCTGTAAGAGCAGAGATTCATTACGATTATTCCATATGGTCGCACATGCTCACTACTGCTCCATTCACACGGGGGACTTTGGGATCCCCTTTATTTGGGGTGGTTCCAGCAGCTGGATCCCCAGCGATTGGACATTCTCCGCCCCCGAGGGCTCTTCTAGTATACAGTAGCTGTAGTTAAAGGTAAAATATCCCTAGTTACACCCTATATATTCCTTTTACCCCATATGACTATATACCAGGTAGATCCAGACATCTATTCTGTAGCCAGATGTCAGCACAGGGACCCCGTGTTTCAGGCCGTGGGTCCGCACTGAAATATTAGAGTCTAAAATTAGCCTAATTTAACTGATACTTGACATTTACAGACGATTTGTTCTCTTTCAGAATTTGGGTCAGACATACTCCAGAGATTAATGGGAATGTACATATTCTTTAATCTGTGCCAAGCTTGTTTAGCTTCCAGACGAACATTTGGAGGGAAATTAAAGGGGCAGTCACATCATAAAATAAACCACAGAACAATTAATACCGTAGCAACACAATCCATGATCTCTGCCCCTTCCCAAAACATTTTCCATCTCCTATCACTATCCAAAGGCCAAAAAATAATACAAAATTACTTCTATAAGTGTTCCACGAACCATCCGCTTAATGTTAACCCCTCCTACCAAATCCGTCCATTGGGAAACTGGGTGTGGCTTAGGCGCTGAAAAGTAACTGGCTGCCAGGGAAACCTGCACCAATCAGTAAGAATCACAAGCAAAAATGCAAAAATCAGAAATGCTGGTTGGTTGTGAAAGGTCTTTCTCATTAGAAACAGCCAAGTTAAAGGGTTATCTAAACCCTTTAAGATACATGTGTATAATCCGTGAAAAATGACGCGTTCCAGGAAATATTCATTTAATTGTATTTCCTCTATACATCCAACATATTAATTTGGGAGATGGGCTACTACTTAAAATCTTTTGACTGGGGATGGGAAGCAGGTTGCTGCAGCAGAAATCAGCAGCCGAGCTTGGAATGGCAAACAGTAGATCATAAGTAGAGAAATTTTTCAGTATCTCCATATGTATTTCTTCTTCCCTCCTTTATTCCTCCACTATATTCATTTGGGAAAAGAGGGTTAGTTTAGAATCCGTTGTCAGGGGATGGGAGGCAGGTTGCGGCAGCAGGAATCAGCAGTTAGGCTTGGAGTCAGAAGCATTAGATCACGAGCAGAAAAACTGGGCCATCCTCTCCTTCTTCCACATCACATTAATTTTGTAGATGGGTAGTTGCTTACCGTAGAATCTTTTGTACGAGAGTGGGTGTCAGGTTACCACAGCAGAAATCAGCAGCTAAGTGTCATGTCTCGACTCCAGGCCTCGATCCGGTGACTTCTGGCTGTGTGGTCAGTTTCCCACTTTATTGGACCACAGCCTGTGTTGTCTCTATCCAACTGCTGATAATGCTCTTGTCTTTCTTTTGTTCTGCGTTTTTTGCTTCTGTTCAGGTGTTTTCTTTTCCTCGTTTGGTTTGTCCTATCACTTCTTGAGGGGAGTTTTTTTTATACTCTCCTGGCAAATTGAGTGTTTGCTGGCTATATCCCAAGTTTAGATGCATGTTTGAAGTCCCAGCTCCCCAGTCAAGAATTATCTTTCTGAGTTCTTCTCTATTGCTTCTCCTGCGGTTTGTTTACGTGTTTCCCTTCTCAGCACTCTTCCCATTTTGCTACATTCAGGGTCTGGGGGGTTTTCACGTATACTGAAATTCTTTTTGGGTTCCTTTCTTTTTCTATTTGTTTCATCTTTCATGTATGACTGTGTGAACACGTCCTAAGCCCTGTGTCTCACCTTCTGTCTGTGTACGTTACGTTGTTGTTTTGGGTTACACTCTGCGATTAGTTGAGGGTGCAGGTAAGGACACTCAGGGTCAACTAATGTTGATTGGGGGCACCATTGAGTAATTTAAGGGTGATAACCTCCATGGTCAGGGAAGGACAAGTCAGGTTGAAGTTAGGAATTTGCCTAATCTTTATAGGAACCTGTGTTGTGCAGGTTCAACATCTCCCCTGGTTTGTTCATCCCCGTGCGAGTGTTAGGATTCAGTAATAACGCCGAACTTGGAGTGACAGACACTCAATGAAAAGTAGAGAAAGTATTCAATGTCTACATACCCATTTCATTTTACATCCTCTCTTCCTCGTCCATATTAATTTGGGAAGAAAGGTTCAGTTTAGGAATCTGCTTTCTGGAGATAGACGGAAGTTGCTGCTGCAGAAATCAGCAGCAGATGAAGAGTAAAAAGCGCTAGATCACAAGTAGGGAAATTAGGCCATCCTCCATGTATCCCTTTAATCTTATCACCTTAATTTGGGGGATGCATAGTTGCTTACAGTAGAATTTTTTGCCTGGGGATGGGTGGCAGATTGCTGCAGCAGAAATCAGCAGCCGGGCTTGTAAAAAAAAATTAAATCACAAGTAAAGAAACTTGGCAAGGTCAATGCAGGAAGAAGTGCTTCAAAGTTTTGAAAGTCATGATGACTACTTTCTTCTGAAAGTAATTATTTTTTGGTTTTGCAGATCAGCTTTATTCACTTTATTGGAGCTGATCTGCAATACCACACGATACCCATGGACAGATGTGGAGCAGTTTCTGTTAAGAAAGCAGCCATTCTATTTTTCTAATCCTTGATAAACCCTTTGAACAATCAGAAGTATCAGTAACTATGCTAAAATGCTGTCTGGTTTTAAAGGCTCCCATTCACCAAGCATGATCAGGTTACTGCGCATAGAAGGGGTAAGGAAAAAAGGATGTGGCTCCTTTAAGAGACACAGGTATACGCCCAGGAGGAGCCGACAAGACCTGGCAGTCTTTAAAAATCTAATTACAGATAGAAGTACTCTGACGACCCTTCCAATCAAGTGACTGTGTCCATTCCCATCTTATAAAGTGATGGCATATCGTTAGGATATTCTGGCATTTTGGGGGTTTGATGTCATCCCTTTATAAGAGGGGACAACCCCCAAAATGTGACTGTCTCATACTATAAATCTCCTTATATTTTCCTTAATGCTGATCATTGGTGACATAATGATGACAGGCCTTCAGACTTCCAGTGGTGGATCTTGTCCTAAGCAAACAGAGCGTAGTAGATCCCTATTATGGCATTAGGCATGTACAATAATCCGGTCTTGCAGTCGAATGCCCCATAGTATGTACGAGAAAGATAATATCTGAGGCCTGGACCACACAGACCTACTGAAAGCTTTGACTGGAACATTAGTCAAACGCGATGCGTCACCGAGCTTGAAGCTTGATAGAAGAGTCGCTAATGACTAAGGTTAAGCTCTGGGTGAGATAAGAATTACATTCTCTTCTGTAGAAATAAATTGTGGAATCAATTAGAAGAGACATGTTTAAAAGTAATCTCTGCCTTCCAAGAGTGGTGCCGAATATACACATAAAAACCAGGGCTTTACCTCCACCTCCGGAGGTCATCGCTCTCGACAGCACATTATGGTCGGTTGTAAATGTCCTCCTTTCTACGCTCATCTGTTGTAGATTACTCAATGTTGACCAGTTGATCCCTATATCTCTTACGGTATATATGGGATCATGTACCAGCCATAGACTAGAATTAGTCAACTGATCCACCACTAAGTAAAGCAAAGCTACCACATCCATTGACCTGGTCTACGGCTTAGGTAAGTCCAACTTCTATCATAAACAGCTGATAGATGTAGACAATTACAACCCTTCTCTTTCATTTTGTCTTGTCACACAATGGCCTATTTTTTTACTCAAAAATTTGTAGGGGAACTTGATGATGGGTTCTTCTGACCATTACTAAACATGGAGAGTTCTAGTATTGGAAAATCTGTGTTGGATAAGTCAAGTCATTCCTTTTTCTCAAACATAAGACAATGGTTTTAGTAATCATCCTTAAACATCCACATTGAGGGTCTCCAAAGAATTATTGAAATGTCTTACAAACCATCTACATCTTGAATGGTAGCATATGGGTCACACAATGAGTGGGTGGGCACTGGTGTTAATAAAAGGGCACACTTCCTGGTTAGGAAGAGTTCAGATGGAGTTAGGAGAAGTACAGTGTCAGGTCCAAGTTCAGGTGCAGAGGCTTGCTAGGAGCAGCATGTGTTCTAGGCAGTGGAAGGCCAAGCTGAAATCCAAAATGGACATTCCTGTAACGTCTGGAGCCTATGGCTCAGATCAGGCACCAAGGATCAGGCCTGGTCTTTAGACATCTTGAGGTCGGTGGACGTGGAATTATGTGGGGGCAGGTGGCCAGTCCTGGGAGCACTGCTGAAAAGGACAAGGAATCCCTGAGGCTGATGGAGTCAGTTGGCTAGGGGGTAGTCCAGGAAGAAATGGTGTTGTGCTAAAGGGGAAGAAAATGTGAATTGCTGGGCCCCATCCCACATGTACCCACCTGATGAACTTGGACTGTTTAGTAAAAATTTGACTGATACCTATAACTTGGTGTCCCACACATTTTGTGTGGAGCTCCTGAGGACGGAAGCCTGAAGGCAGCAGATGCCTGTGGCCTACAAGTGAGTATGATGCACCCCACACCTTACAGCAAACTGGGACTGGGACACCCCTTGTCTGTAAAGTACCAGAGCGCAACCGGATAGCAGCTCGGTCACGACTACCACTGTGCCACACTTTACAGAGCCACGGAAATTTGCAAACTGTTCCAGGAATCTGCAAGACCTACGATTTTTCCAGGAGGTTCTGGAACAGTTGGCAACTATCTGACGCCTGAAATCTGGGTTAATAATATATATTTTAGGTGCAGTTATCTTATATTTTCTAGGGCTCTAAATAACAAGGGACTTGCGGGTCCCATTGGGTAATGGAGATTGCCCCAATGACAAAGTGGTCAGTCCTCCTCTGGGGTGGTTGTATCCGCCATCCAGTTTGGTAACAGATATCCCTGATGGCAGAATGGGAACGGATGACAGTGTATGGTTGAGTTAATCAATCCCAGTGAAGCTTCTTCACTTTTGGGTCGATATCGCGCTTCTCTATCTGATAAGTCCACCGGGGCCCGTTCCTATTGTTATAAAAACTCAATAATTTTTATTTTTTTATTCAGTTCTGTGGAATTTGATTTCCTGCTCATCTGAAACATCTCGGCGTCTCCCTCAAACCATCCTCTGTGGATCTGTTGACTGGACTTTTCCCAAAACAGCCTCGGAAGTGCTAGCAATGAGCGTGGCGGCTATTGGCAGCGTCTCTCAGTGCAATACCCACTCGATAACTTTCATTTCAAAATCAATGGAGCGAAATGTACACTTCTGCTAATGCAGCTTGTGCTCCGGAGCGTGAGCTGATAATGCAGATGTACAGAGGGCCTGTCTAATATGGAGAGTTTTTAATTAAAATATTATACCGAAAAACCCTTAAGGACGCGGTGTCACAAGATGAGGACGGGTTGTGCATTCCGAATTAAAACTCTACAACATCTTTAGAGGGCTTTATGTTCGGGGGCGTTAGGTAATTAACTCATTACAACCAAGCCGCAGACCTCATTTTTCAGTAGTTAGAACTGCAAGTAACTGTGTCTTGTCATCAATCATGGCTCTGGCGGATGACTGGAATGGAAGACGCTATTTCACATGCCCACCTAATTGCCACTTTGCCCATCTCTTCTCTTTAAATATCTACAAATGCCCTCAGTCACCAAAAATATCCTTCTAATGTGAAAATGTAATCAGGGAGGAGGGGGATGCATCTGCAGTATTTCTCATTCTGAGACTGTGTGCTGCGAGAGGGGAGAAGAAGCTGCAGCCAGGAGACTTCAAATTGGCTGGGAACACACAGTGCAGGTCCTATAAGAGACTATATAGCCTATCAGTATGGAGACAGGTACATACTTTCCCAAAAAGCCAAAAAAGGGAAGAAAAATATTCCATATTATTTATTATTATTATTATTATTATTATTTATTGGCAAGTTACACAAATTTTGTGAGATTGATTTACATTGGACTTCCTTGGACTTTCAAGATGGCTGGATATTTACTTTTACACTTTAATAAGCAAGATAGTTCTTTGTCGTATTAGGTACTAACCTTTCTGGAGACAAATATGTATAAGCTAAATGGAAGAGCCACTAAATGGGATTTCTCTGGCATAATCTCTTGATTGTCTTGACAATAGGCGGATCACAAAGTTTCCCCCTTGCTTGGGCCAGAATTACACAATGTCTATTTAAATCAGTGGGATGCAGGACAGGAGAGGTCTACCAGAGATCGAGATGCTCTATAAATTATTCTCCGCTCAGATAAGGTTCCTAAGGAAATGATCCTCCTCTAATTTTCTAAGAATTTACTAATAGGGTATATAAAATTGGGTTATCCAAACTGGACGACCCCTTTAACACCTTTCTAAAGTGTAACATATTAGTTCATATAGGTTCATGAGCCGAGTCCACCCCACACAGGACGGATGCCACCGGTTTTACAGCCATCATCTGCCTCTAACAGCAGCGATCAGAGCTAACTTTGATCGCTGCTGATTAATCACTTAAAAGCCTATCGAAGCATCAAATGTACCACAATATGGTATCAATAAAAACTACAGCTCAGCGTGCAAAACAAAGCTCCATCAATGGAAAAGTAAAAAAGTCAGGATTTCAGAAAATGGCGACACAAACCAAGTATTTTTTTGTTTACAAGGTTTTCAATTTTTTCAACAGCTAAAATATATAATAAAAAAACTATACAAGTTTGGTATGTCTGTAATCATGATGACCTGAAGTATCATTTTACCAGATCATTTTTACCACACCATGATTGGAGTAAAAGCAAAACTCCAAAAAAATCAATGGCAGAATTAGGTTTATTTTCACCATTTTTGGAATTTATTTCCCATTTTTCGGTACATTATATGGTAAAGTGATTGGTGTCATTCAAAAATCAAAATTGAACCCTCAAAAATAAAACAAACTCTGGGGTTGGAAACATAGCAAAAAAAAGTTATGACTCTTGGAAGAAGGGGAGGAAAAATTGGAATCGAGAAAAGGTCATGCAGAAATACTGTGTTAGGCCAGTCTGGTGGACCAGTCCAAGCATGAGATCCATGTCCAACCTCTAAGGAGATCTGCCAAAAAAAGTTCTAGGGGCACCTGCAAATATCAGCTTGGAAAACTGGTCTTCATGTTTTCAGGTCATTCAACAATATGTTACCACCGACCTAAGAGTCTTCGAAACCTGAGAAAAAAGTAAGGAATGACATCTACCAAGGCTTGTCCTTCACAGTAATATGTCTGCATTGCTGTGGGATTCATCTACGGCTCTAGTGAGTTTCCATTTTCTGCAATAACGTCATGCAGACCACACTTTCACCGCACCAAGTCTCCAGCTATTGTACTGTGAGAGGATTACCATGAATAAGATTGACAGGAGGACTCTGGGAGAAGAACGGATTAAATAAAAGCAGTAAAAAAAAAAAGAACGAAGCCTTTCTAGATGGTTTAGTCTTGAATAAGGGTACGCAGAGACGCTCATCCTAAAATATTCTCATATTGACAAATTGAGTCGGAGTACCTATTAAAAAAACACAAAGCAGGCCTTGTGGTTGACCAATAAGTAATTACGGGCAGTGATGCATCACCATATTTTTTGGATGACATAACGGTGAAACATGAATTGTGGAGAGGTCAGGAAGTGGCTTCCCGTGATTGGGTTTGGATTGACACAAATGTCACTCGGCCCTGAGACTCTCCCAGAAAAGAACCAATTACATATGTTTTGTGCGAGTTAAATTGCTTTTCAGAATCAAACTGGATTTAAGAAATAGTGTGGATAAAATCAAGGACCACTTAGAACATGAGATTTAACTTAAAAAAAAAAAGACTCTTCAAACATCAATAAGGAAACAAGAAGATTGCTCTGTGCTGATGAGGTACAAAGGAGCGAAACACAACAGAAGGTAGATAGGTGTTCATGGGTTAGTAGGTTGCAATCCAGGTCATAATATTTCTCCAGATTAAGACAATGAGTTAAATTCTTACCAGGCGTCAGAAATTCTGAAGACCTACCCTCCAGCTAACAAGAGCACTGTCGTGTTCTGATGAGGTCCAAAAGAGCGAAACAAAGCAAAAGATGAATGACTGTTAAAGAGTTGGTAAAATGCAGAGTCCTAAGATTTCCCAAAAGTAAAGCAATGACTTAAAGGGTAGCCTGAGGTACCTTAAACCCACCATGATTCTGAAGACCTACTCCATCTAACAAGAGCACTGCCGTGTGCTGATGACGTCCAAAAGGGCGAAACAAAACAAAACATGGATGACTGTTAAAGAGTTGGTAAAATGAGGTACCTTAAACCCACCATGATTCTGAAGACCTACCCTCCACCTAAGAAGAACAATGTTCTGTGCCGATGAGGTACAAAAGACCAAAACAGAGCAAAAGAAAGATAGATATCAAGAGATAAATAAGACCTATATGAAGTCATAATTCCTTCTGAATAACACAGCCATGTAACATACTGAGATACATTAGGTCAACCAGTGGATAAGATTCTGATGTTCTGCCCTCCAACTAACAAGAACACTACTGTGTGCTGATGAGGTCCAAAAGAGCGAAACAGAACAAAAGATGGATGGGTGGTAAAGGTTTAGTATAATGCAAGCCGAGTATTTCTCCAGGATAAAGCAATGACTGAAAGGGCTTCCTGAGGTACCTTAAACCCATTATTATTCCGAAGACCTACCCTCCATAGAACAAGAACACTGTTTTGTGCTGATGAGGTTCAAAGGATCAAAACAGAACAGAAGACAGATGGGTGTCAAGGTGTTGATAAGTTTTATATGATTATATGATTTTTTTCTGAATAAGACAAGGACAGCCATGTGACCCATCAGAGGAGATTATTTTGAAGATCTAACCACCCACTTAACAAAAAAAACACTCTTTTGTGCTGATGAGATCTGAAAGACCAAAGCAGAACAGAAGCCAAAAGGGTAATAATGAATCGATAATGAGAACATAAGACCTATATTAAGTCCTAAATTTCTTCTGTGTGATGAAGCAATGTGACAGACTAGGATACCTTAGACCAACCAAAGGAGGTAAGTCTGATCGCCTGCCTTCTTCTAAGAAAAATGCTATTTTGCGCTGATGAGGTCAAAAAGACCCAAACAGGACAACAGATGGGTGATAATAGGTAGGAAGGATCCATGCCAAATCTTAATGTTTCTTCTGAATGAAGTAAGCTAAAGGGAAGGCATGTGTCAGACTGTAATATCATAGAAACTAACAAGAATATTGATGTGTGCTAATGAGGTCCAAAAGACCAAAACAGATCAGTCAACACATAAGTGGGGTAGATAGGATCCATATCAAGTAACAAGATTTCTTCTGGGGTAGGTCTTGACTTAACCATGTGCAAGACTAACATTAGGACCACTAAACGAGATAATTCCGATGATGCACACTTCATCCAACTCGAACACTGCTGTGTGCTGATGAGGTCTAAAAGACTGGAACAGATCAGTCACAAAATGAATGTCAATTCATATTCTCTGCTGAATATATTGGCATTAAATAATATTATTCTGATAGGACAATTTAATCTAAAGTTAGAGGCCCTAGTGAATATCAACCCTTGAAATCCATTTTGTTCAAACCCTTCATAGCTGGGCTATTTTTCCCTTTTGAGCTTCTAATTTTTTTCCCCACTTGTTGCAAAAGTCAAACTTTTTAATTTTTTTTTCATTCATATTTTACTGTATTTATTTTTTTTATGGAACAAGTTGTATTTTTGAATTACAACAACATTCAAGTGGGAAGATATGTTGAAAAAAAAAATGCAATTTCATTGTTTCTTTGGGTTTTATGACAATTACTGTTGGGTAAAAAAAAATAATCTGATAAAAATCCCCAAAAATTGTAAGAAAAAATGTCTTTTCATTTTTTGAGTTCCTCAACTTTTATATTTTTCAGTTGATTTTTCTCTTTTTGACGTTTTACAGATGCGACAGTACCAAATATGTTTATTTCATTTTTTTTTTTTTTTTTTAACTGAGACAAGGAGGGGGGATTCAAAATGTATTATATTTATTTTTAATATTTTTTAAAAACACTTTTTCTTCATTTTTGAGTCGTCCCATGGGATTTGAACCTGTGATCATTTGAGCTACAATACATGGAATAAATGACAATCTCCTATAAAGACCATCCTGGTGATGTGCTTCATGGAGGTACAAAGATGTCTGCAACAGAGGCCTTCAGTATGCTTCTGGCTGCCATGGCATCCCATCACCATACCATCATGACACCAAGGGGTTGTTGGTCACCAGAACTGTCACACGAGGCGATTGCTCCTCATAAAGGATGTTTATTGGTTAAACAGCAGTGAATAGATCAAGCACTGATCCATTAGGGGCAAGATATCTAAATAGATCCACCATTACAGGCAAGCGCTAGCTGTGTAACACAGCCGTCTATACCCTGCCGTACAGCAGGCTCAGGACATTATACGTTGGGAAGGGATTAATCTAAATAGATTCATCATTCTGAGCTGATTGATTCCTTAATAAATCTTGATAAGGGTCAGCACTTTCTGATACAAAACTCTGAATGCCATGCAAAAACAGGCAGTTGCACTCAACCTCCTCCAGGGGGCGCAGACAAGAGAAAAAAAGTAGCACTCACCATGTAGCACCACAGTGCAAAGCAAGGAGCGCCACTAGGAGGCGGCAGAGTAATCAGACAGGCCTGGTCAGCAACAAACAGGAAGATGATGTACCAGAAGTCGCAGCAATGCACGTGGTCAGTGACAAGCCAGAAATCAGAACCAGACAGGAGTGCGGGATCCAAAATGTGAGACAGAAGATGTAGTCAGGGTACGAGCCAAAGAGTCAAAGCCAGACGGGAAACGTAGTAACAAAGATGGAAAGCAGGAGGCAGGGTTCAAAATACAAGCCGAGTCATACACTGTAGGAAACCACCAAACACACACTAAGTCAGGGACAGGGAACGGGTCAGGCCCAAATACGGGTAATCAGAGGCAGAAGGATCACTAGGGTATACGGGTCAGCTGCTCAAGAAAGGGACTGGAACTATCACTGACAAATGCTACCAGGAGTGGCACCAATAAATAGCCACCCACCAAAGAGAGGCAGGAAAGGTTAACCTCACCATAACCAGGCCGGGGAAGGAAAAGCAAGAAGCAAACCCCCGACCTGGATAAACAATAAAATTCTGTGCATCTGCAGCCGCCACCAGAGGGAGCTCAGGAGCTTACTGTATACTGTCAGTACATTAAACGCAATAATAAAAGAGTATACAAAGAGCTCCCTCTAGAGGTGCTTACAAGAAGACAGAATTTTTTTTTAACTCTATGTCTATACAGAGGATTTGGAGCTCTATATCAGAAAAGTCCATACTCCTATAAAGGCGAAAAAAATAATCAGAACAGCAAAGAAGATAACAAAAATTATATGGTGTGAAAAGATGGACATTCACTTGAAATGATAAGATGGATTTTTTTTATATTTTTGTGTGTAAAGCAAATTGCAGATAAGATTTTTTTGTTTCTTTCCATCACATTCAAGCTTTGGGTTATTTTGGATGAGACCAGTGTGAACATGTCATCCACCTGTCAGCACGGTGCCGAGGCCAGGCCTGAGCCTATTCACTGTGCATTCATTAACCTGCGGGATCATATTCTATGTGACAGCTGCAGTTTTCAGGGACAGCAGCCGGCGCTATTGTCGGGGAAGCCGGAGATTAACACAGGACATTGTGTTCACATCCACCATTGTCAAGTGCGTCTCCACAATCAGACGGAGCAGGCGTTTTTTTAAAAATCATTTTAACAATTAGAAAATTCAGCTGCCGACATAAAATAAAACTTTGTAATCCTAAATTCTCGGCTTGCGAGGTCCACATTTTTGCACACGTTTGGCCTCTTTAGTATCCTGCAGATCTGGACATTTCTCCCTGTCATCGTAGCTGCAGAGCTCCAAGGTTAAGTGCGCACTGAGGGTTTTTTTCGAGGAGGTCAAAAACGAGGAGTTTTAGGGTATGTTCACATGGCACCATATAGGCACCAGCATTTGCCCAGGCAAGCCTCTTCAGGAAGAGACCGGAAGTCATTTTTCTGAGGAGCTTTTCCTCAATATTGTTGGAGACAACGTTTCACCAATTTTTTTCATGCTAAACCGGACACACAATGTAATAGCGTCTGCAAAGCAGAACAAAATGTTTTGGGATTTTGTTTGTTACGCCGTTGCAGAGATTATTGCAGTTAAAGTATTTGGCACTTAATGAGTTAACTTTTTTAAATCTAAGGGGTGTTATCAGATAGTTTTCACTGGAGGCGTGTACTTCTTCTCCCTGTAGGATGCTAACCAATCATAAGCAGGCATCAACACACAGGAGAAAGAACACGCCCCCACCATAGCTTAGAGCAGGTTTCTCAGTGAGTGAGATGTATGACAGGTAGCCTGATCTCCTTGTCAAACCACCTTCATGAGTCAATGTAGGGGAGGGGCAGCACAGCTGAGTTTAGCTGTGTCACATTACAACCCCTTGTGTCAGCTCTCCTCCTCTCACCACTGCTGTACTTCCCTTTCCCCCACACTGCCTGTTCAAAGATGTGTCAGTGATCACACTTATGTCTGTTGTGCTCAAGCAGCTTGTACTCCCTCTGCAGTGAGAGCAGAGAAGGGTCTCATCACATCTCACACAGGAGTAGATCAGAACAGACTGAAACAGTTAAAAGAAGCGACATACAGTGCCTTGCGAATGTATTTGGTTCCCTGGAACTTTTCAACCTTTTCACACATATCATGCTTCAAACATAAAGATACCAAATATAATTTTTTGGTGAAGAATCAACAACAAGTGGAACACAATTGTGAAGTTGAACGAAATTTATTGGTTATTTTAAATTTTTGTGGAAAGTCAAACACTGAAAAGAGGGGCGTGCAATATTATTCTGCCCCTTTAACTTAATACTTTGTTGCGCCACCGTTTGCTGCGATTACAAGTCGCTTGGGGTATGTCTCTATCAGTTTTGTACATCGAGAGACTGAAATTCTTGCCCATTCTTCCTCGGCAAACAGCTCGAGCTCAGTGAGGTTTGGTGGAGATCGTTTGTGAACAGCAGTTTTCGGCTCTTTCCACAGATTCTCGATTGGATTGAGGTCTGGAGTCTGACTTGGCCATTCTAACACCTGGATACGTTTATTTGTGATCCATTCCATTGTAGATTTTGCTTTATGTTTGGGATCATTGTCTTGTTGGAAGACAAATCTCCGTCCCAGTCTCAGGTCTTTTGCAGACTCCAACAGGTTTTCTTCAAGAATGGTCCTGTATTTGGCTCCATCCATCTTCCCATCAATTTTAACCATCTTCCCTTTCCCTGCTGAAGAACAGCAGGCCCAAACCATGATGCTGCCACCACCATGTTTGACAGTGGGGATGGTGTGTTCAGGGTGATGAGCTGTGTTGCCTTTACGCCAAAAATATAGTTTGGCATTGTTGATAAAAAGTTTGATTTTGGTTCCATCTGACCAGAGCACCTTCTTCCACATGTTTGGTGTCTCCCAGGTGGCTTGTTGCAAACTTTAAACGACACGTTTTATGTATATGTTTGAGAAATGGCTTTCTTCTTTCCACTCTTCCATAAAGGCCAGATTTGTGCAGTGTCCAACTGATTGTTGTCCTATGGACAGACTGTCCCACCTCAGCTGTAGATCTCTGCAGTTCATCCAGAGTGATCATGGGCCTCTTGGCTGCATCTCTGATCAGTCTTCTCCTTGTTTGAGATGAAAGTTTAGAGGGACGGCCGGGTCTTGGTAGATTTGCAGTGGTATGATACTCCTTCCATTTCAATATGATCGCTTGCACAGTGCTCCTTGGGATGTTTAAAGTTTTGGAAATCATTTTGTATCCAAATCCGGCTTTAAACTTCTCCACAACAGTATCACGGACCTGCCTGTTGTGTTCCTTGGTCTTCAGGATGCTCTCTGTGCTTCAAACAGAACCCTGAGACTATCACAGAGCAGGTGCATTTATACGGAGACTTGATTACACCCAGGTGGATTATATTTATCATCATTAGGCATTTAGGATGACATTGGATCATTCAGAGATCCACAATGAACTTCTGGAGGGAGTTTGCTGCACTGAAAGTAAAGGGGACGAATAATATTGCACGCCCCTCTTTCAGTTTTTGAATTTCCACAAGAATTTAAAGTAACCAATAAATTTCGTTCAACATCACAATTGTGTTCCACTTGTTGTTGACTCTTCACCAAAAAATTTACATTTGGTATCTTTATGTTTGAAGCATGATATGTGGGAAAAGGTTGAAAAGTTCCAGGGAGCCGAATACTTTCGCAAGGCACTGTAAGACAGAACATGTGCATAGCACTGATGATACTGAGCAGAGGGTACGATCAAAGTCAGCCCCTTATGGGGGTCGGCGGGGAACCATCTATATATATATATATATATACATATATAATGACCAGCATTCCTATAGGCGAGCGTCACACAATTACATATCTAGTGTTCTCGCCATGGGGTGCTGGGGTGATGATGTAGAAAAAAAAATTGGTCTGCATCGCCATTTTCTGAAACCTATCAAATTTTCACTTTTCCATTAATGGTGGCGTGTGGTGGCTTGTTTTTTGGAGTTCATAAGATGTTTTGATCATTTTTATTGTATTGATTTTAAGGAGATGCGGTGACCGAAAAATCGCAGTTTGGGCGTTTTGATTGTTTATTCTTCTTACACCGTTTACCGATCAGGATAATTAATTTTATGTTTTGATATACTTTTACGGACATAACAATACCAAAAATTTTATTTTTTTATTATTTCTTTATGTTTAATGGTGGAACAAAAAAAGAAGAGATTTGAAATTTTATATTTAAAAAAAAAAAAAAATTATTTTCTTATATTTACTTTATTTTGAACTTGCAATCGTTTAATATAGCCGAGTATCAGAAGAGGACCAAGAGGACCAGACTTTCACAGTACCCCAGTGGCGTGCCGCAAATTAGTTCACGACATGCGAGTGGGAGCCGGTGCGCATGTGCCGTCTGTGACATCTTTAGAATGCAGCTGTCAGAGATTGACAGCAGCAACTAAATGATTAACAGCCTCCACCCTTGGCTGTTAGACACAGACTCACTTAATATAGCTGGCATCAGCCGCGAGTGGAGGGGGCTATGTTTATTTGCGCAAAGGGGTTAAAGAGTTAATCTGGTGAAAACAAATTATTACCAATTAACAGGATAGGTGGTTTTTTCGTTAGTAAAATAAACTGATGTGCGAATGAGGCCTTATAGAGATAAAGGTTCCCAGTCAGGGACAAAAATTCCTCGTTCTGCAGATAATGAAACTCACCGACGGTAAAAACTTACATTGATCAAATGCAGATGAAAGTTGGATCAAAAACACTTATGAAAAACAGTCAGTGTTTTTATGTACAAGAAAAATCACCTTTATTGCCCCCCCCCCCAACCATTAACAATGAAGTTTAAGGGGTTATACAGCAGCAATCAGGACCTGTCATGTCTGGAGTGGGTCTCGGCTCCCTTCCTACGGGGAATGTGGCCAAATAGAATCATAATATAAAAATATATGAAAAAAATAAAAACACTCTTCTACTATAATACCTGGTATACAAATTTAATAAAAAGAATTAAAAAATGGAGAACATAAATATAATATATTTGCCATCTGTCCAAAATTTACTTGACCAAACCACAAAAAAGATTGGGGCTAGTCCTTCTCTAATGGGGCTATGTTTGGAAGTTTATTGGGAGGTCCTTGGGGGTGGAGTTTATATATCCCAATTTGGGAAAAATACACCATAGCTCGTAGTAATAAAAGCCACAATGCGGAGCCCGATCCGACAGTCCCACAGGCTACTATTCGAGTGGTGGCGCATGCAAAACCGCCATTCTGTTCCAATGCTGTATTTCTCAAGATCATTGGAGGTCCCATTGGCCAGACCCCCGAGGGATCAGCAAGTGATCCCCTCTACTATGTATAGGTGATCACTTATAAGGAATAGAATAACCCTTTAAGTCAATATATAGTCATGGTCGAAAGTATTGGCACCCATGATCTTGTTCCAGAATATGTCTTGTTATACAAATGTTTGTTTCCTTTGTGTTCATTCGAACAACACGAAAAATGAGAAAAGAAAGGCAAATTGGACTTAATTTCACATAAAACCCCCAAAATGGGCCACACAAAATTGTTGGCATCTTTCCAAAATTGTGGGTAAACAACTTTATTTCAAGCATGTGATGCTCATTGAAACTCACCTGTGGCAAGTAACAGGTGTGGGCAATACGAAAATCACACCTGAAATCAGATAAAAAGGGAAGAAGATGACTCAATCTTTACATTGTGTGTCTGTATGTGCCGCATTAAGCATGGAGAACAGAGAGAGGAGAAGATAACGGTCTGAGGACTTGAGAATCAAAATTGTGGAAAAATATCAACAAATTCCAGGTTACAACTCCATCTCCAAACATCTTGATGTTCCTTTGTCCATCATGCACAACATAATCAAGAAATGTACAACCCATGGCACTGTAGCTAATCTCCCTTGCCGTGGAAGGCAGAGAAAATTTGATGAAAGGTTGCAACGCAGGATAGCCTTGATGGGGGATAGGCAGCCCCAATCAAGTTCCAAAGAAATTCAAGCTGTCCTGCAGGCTCAACATTTGAATAAAAAGAAACGCTTTGGCAGGACACCAGGAGGACCCCCACTGCTGACACAGAGACATAAAAACCTAGACTGCAGTTTTCCAAAATATACGTGAGTAAGCAAACATCCTTTTGGTTAAATGTCTTATGGTCAGATGAGACCAAGATAGAGCTTTTTGGTAAAGCACATCATTCTACTGTTTACCAAAAATGTAATGAGGCCTACAAAGAAAAGAACACAGTACCTACAGTCAAATATAGTGGAGGCTCACAGATGTTTTTGGGCTGCCTATGGCACTGGGTGCTTTGGATGTGTGCAAATCATCATGAAATCTGAAGATTACCAAAGAATTTTTGGGTCCCAGTGTAGTGCCCAGTGTCACAAAGCTGGGTTTGCATCCTAGGTCATGAGTCTCCCAGCAGGACAATGACCCCAAACATTGAAAGTTCAACACTTTCAGCCATGACTGTATATTAATATAATGAAAGTTATATTATTACATTAATATTATTCCAAATAAACTAGTAATGATATTAAAAAAATAATAATAATTTAGTAATAGTTAAATTATTATTACTAACAATTAAATATTAAGTACCCTTTAAATATATATATATATATATATATATATATATATATAAATTATATTATTACATAAAAATATACAAAATAAAATAGTAATAATATTGTATTAATTATATTATTACATAAAAATATACAAAATAAAATAGTAATAGTACTGTATAAAATAATAATGATTAATAATATTAAAATAATTATTGTTTTATTATGTATTATTAATAAGAAAAAAATATTACCAACGATAAGAATTATTATAAATGCAATAAATAACAAACTGATGGAATAACCCTCTAAGATTATATATATTTATATAAAAAAGTTATATTACGTTAAAATTATCCAAAATAAAATAGTAATTATATAAAATAATATTTATGAATAATATTAAAATAAATAGTAATGATATAATAAATAGTAATTACGGTATGTAAAATAACAATTATTATTAATAATAAAAAATATAATTATTTTATTTATTATTAATAACATTATTAATCATTTTAAGAATTATTATAAATATAATGATATAAAAACACAATAATATTATATTACATTAAAATCAAACAAAATCTATAAAAAATAATATTAATAATGTAAAATAATAATAAAACTATATTGTATCGGGGCTGAATTTCCTCGCTTCTCCCGGACTTATATATGTGCAGAACAGACTGAAATCCCATAATGGAGCACCATGGCGGCGTCGGCGGTGGCGGCGGAGCTCGGTGATTTACAGGCCTCCTACTTTCTAATTAACAAAACATCTCTTTGTAATGAGTGCGGAAATTCATAAGACTCCGATAACAGATAATCAGAACTTTATGTCTCTCATTATTCTGGCGTTTCGGCGCTGCGCAGCGACACACATCGCACTCCATAAATAAGCACGCGCACAATTTGTAGGTCTGTTAAACTTCATTAATTGTTGGCTCGATTTATCACGCCGCGCCGATGTCAAGCGCTTCCTGCTCCTCGCAAGTGTCGCCGCTTCAGTTTCAAGGAAAAATCGCTCATTTACATTTATCTGTTCCAGGCTCCGGCCTAGTGATAAGGGAAAAGGGCAACCGTTACCCATAGCAACCAATCAGGAGGCTGCTTTCATTTTCCAAAGAGCTTCTGGGAAATGAGAGCTGAACTCTGATTGGTTGCAAAGGGGAACCTGATTTGTTTTTCCTCTTTCACCATTTTCAAAAACTCTTCGCTATAATGGATTCATAGTACTACGATGTTTATGCGTCAGCGGACAAGATCAGTACAGGGCAAATAATGTGTCTCCACAGCGACTGCACCGTCCGGCAGAATAGTGAGTGCAGCTCTGGAGTATAATACAGGATGTAACTCAGGATCAGTAATGTAATGTATGTACACAGTGACTGCACCAGCAGAATAGTGAGTGCAGCTCTGGGGTATAATCCAGGATGTAACTCAGGATAAGTCATGTAATGTATGTACACAGTGATTGCACCAGCAAATTAGTGAGTGCAGCTCTGGGGTATAATACAGGATGTAACTCAGGATCAGTAATGTAATGTATGTACACAGTGACTGCACCAGCAGAATAGTGAGTGCAGCTCTGGGGTATAATACAGGATGTAACTCAGGATAAGTCATGTAATGTATGTACACAGTGACTGCACCAGCAGAATAGTGAGTGCAGCTCTGGAGTATAATACAGGATGTAACTCAGGATCAGTAATGTAATGTATGTACACAGTGATTCCACCAGCAGAATAGTGAGTGCAGCTCTGGAGTATAATACAGGATGTAACTCAGGATCAGTAATGTAATGTATGTACACAGTGATTCCACCAGCAGAATAGTGAGTGCAGCTCTGGGGTATAATACAGGATGTAACTCAGGATAAGTCATGTAATGTATGTACACAGTGACTGCACCAGCAGACTAGTGAGTGCAGCTCTGGGGTATAATACAGGATGTAACTCGGGATCAGTAATGTAATGTATGTACACAGTGACTGCACCAGCAGAATAGTGAGTGCAGCTCTGGGGTATAATACAGGATGTAACTCAGGATCAGTAATGTAATGTCTATACACAGTGACTGCACCAGCAGAATAGTGAGTGCAGCTCTGGGGTATAATCCAGGATGTAACTCAGGATCAGTAATGTACTGCATGTAGAGTGACTGCACCAGCAGAATAGTGAGTGCAGCTTTGGAGTTTAATACAGGATGTAACTCAGGATCAGTAATGTAATGTATATTCACAGTGACTGCACCAGCAGAATAGTGAGTGCAGCTCTGGGGTATAATACAGGATGTAACTCAGGATAAGTCATGTAATGTATGTACACAGTGACTGCACCAGCAGAATAGTGAGTGCAGCTCTTGGGTATAATACAGGATGTAACTCAGGATCAGTAATGTATTGTATGTACACAGTGACTGCACCAGCAGAATAGTGAGTGCAGCTCTGGAGTATAATACAGGATGTAACTCAGGATCAGTAATGTAATGTATGTACACAGTGACTGCAGCGGCAGAATAGTGAGTGCAGCTTTGGGGTATAATACAGGAGGTAACTCAGGATCAGTAATGTAATGTATTTACACAGTGACTGCACCAGCAGACTAGTGAGTGCAGCTCTGGGATATAATACAGGATGTAACTCAGGATCAGTAATGTAATGTATGTACACAGTGATTCCACCAGCAGAATAGTGAGTGCAGCTCTGGAGTATAATACAGGATGTAACTCAGGATCAGTAATGTAATGTATGTACACAGTGATTCCACCAGCAGAATAGTGAGTGCAGCTCTGGAGTATAATACAGGATGTAACTCAGGATCAGTAATGTAATGTATGTACACAGTGACTGCACCAGCAGAATAGTGAGTGCAGCTCTGGGGTATAATACAGGATGTAACTCAGGATAAGTCATGTAATGTATGTACACAGTGACTGCACCAGCAGACTAGTGAGTGCAGCTCTGGGGTATAATACAGGATGTAACTCGGGATCAGTAATGTAATGTATGTACACAGTGACTGCACCAGCAGAATAGTGAGTGCAGCTCTGGGGTATAATACAGGATGTAACTCAGGATCAGTAATGTAATGTCTATACACAGTGACTGCACCAGCAGAATAGTGAGTGCAGCTCTGGGGTATAATCCAGGATGTAACTCAGGATCAGTAATGTACTGCATGTACAGTGACTGCACCAGCAGAATAGTGAGTGCAGCTTTGGAGTATAATACAGGATGTAACTCAGGATCAGTAATGTAATGTATATTCACAGTGACTGCACCAGCAGAATAGTGAGTGCAGCTCTGGGGTATAATACAGGATGTAACTCAGGATAAGTCATGTAATGTATGTACACAGTGACTGCACCAGCAGAATAGTGAGTGCAGCTCTTGGGTATAATACAGGATGTAACTCAGGATCAGTAATGTATTGTATGTACACAGTGACTGCACCAGCAGAATAGTGAGTGCAGCTCTGGAGTATAATACAGGATGTAACTCAGGATCAGTAATGTAATGTATGTACACAGTGACTGCAGCGGCAGAATAGTGAGTGCAGCTTTGGAGTATAATACAGGATGTAACTCAGGATCAGTAATGTAATGTATTTACACAGTGACTGCATCAGCAGACTAGTGAGTGCAGCTCTGGGGTATAATACAGGAGGTAACTCAGGATCAGTAATGTAATGTATTTACACAGTGACTGCACCAGCAGACTAGTGAGTGCAGCTCTGGGATATAATACAGGATGTAACTCAGGATCAGTAATGTAATGTATGTACACAGTGACAGCACCAGCAGAATAGTGAGTGCAGCTCTGTGGTATAATACAGGATGTAACTCAGGATCAGTAATGTAATGTATGTACACAGTGACTGCACCAGCAGAATAGTGAGTGCAGCTCTGGGGTATAATACAGGATGTAACTCAGGATCAGTAATGTAATGTATATACACAGTGACTGCACCAGCAGAATAGTGAGTGCAGCTCTGGAGTATAATACAATTATTACAGAGTAGAGGCCTGTAGTGATTTTTCTCTCCACTAGGGGCACTGTTTTTCGCACTAGTGGGTACATTTCTCCTCCTACCCGGGCTGGTGACATCTTCTATGCAGAATTACTAATGATGACATGTTGTGAAAATAAAGCCAATCTATGAACCAGCGATATCCGGACCATAATCTGTTTATTCATTACCGTTTAGCACCTGCCATGTTTTTTCCCTCATCTCACCTTTAAATCATTACACTCCCAGTGAGGAGTCACACAGCAAATCACCCGATTCTTCGGCTCGTACGCAGGGAATGACTTGGCTCGTTGCCGGAGTGGCCGGTGTTTCCATGAATGCATTACATGCAGCATGGCGGGAGCCGGGGTAACGTATCGCTTGTCAGCATTTGGCATAACGGATGCGGCAATCTCTCACCAACCTCCCAATTACTGTATCAGGCCGGGCGATCAATCTCCTGTATGACAATACTAAAATAAGCTTCCTCCTCTATTCCTGCAGGATTGTCCTGTCCTCTGCACCGCCAAGAGTGAAATATCTCAGCGGCTTGGGAGGGAGACTTGTGTTATTACCTGGTGTCAATGAAAGCTCGCTCTATAAGCCTCAATGAGACATGCCAGTTCTGCTGCTTTATTTCCTGATGGCCCATTGGCTTTAGTGAGTATAGTGAGCATGCTCTGTGGCATTAACAGAAGTAGTGAGCATGCTCTGTGGCATTAACAGAAGTAGTGAGCATGCTCTGTGGCATTAACAGAAGTAGTGAGCATGCTCTGTGGCATTAACAGAAGCAGTGAGCATGCTCTGTGGCATTAACAGAAGTAGTGAGCATGCTCTGTGGCATTAACAGAAGTACTGAGCATGCTCTGTGGCATTAACAGAAGTAGTGAACATGCTCTGTGGCATTAACAGAAGTAGTGAGCATGCTCTGTGGCATTAACAGAAGTAGTGAGCATGCTCTGTGGCATAAAAAGAAGGAGTGAGCATGCTCTGTGGCATTAAAAGAAGCAGTGTGCATGCTCTGTGGCATTTACAGAAGTAGTGAGCATGCTCTGTGGCATTTACAGAAGTAGTGAGCATGCTCTGTGGCATTTACAGAGGTAGTGAGCATGCTCTGTGGCATTAACAGAAGTAGTGAGCATGCTCTGTGGCATTTACAGAGGTAGTGAGCATGCTCTGTGGCATTAACAGAAGCAGTGAACATGCTCTGTGGCATTAAAAGAAGCAGTGAGCATGCTCTGTGGCATTAACAGAAGTAGTGAGCATGCTCTGTGGCATTAACAGAAGTACTGAGCATGCTCTGTGGCATTAACAGAAGTAGTGAACATGCTCTGTGGCATTAACAGAAGTAGTGAGCATGCTCTGTGGCATTAACAGAAGTAGTGAGCATGCTCTGTGGCATTAAAATGAGTGAGCATGCTCTGTGGCATTAAAAGAAGCAGTGTGCATGCTCTGTGGCATTTACAGAAGTAGTGAGCATGCTCTGTGGCATTAACAGAAGCAGTGAGCATGCTCTGTGGCATTAAAAGAAGCAGTGTGCATGCTCTGTGGCATTTACAGAAGTAGTGAGCATGCTCTGTGGCATTTACAGAAGTAGTGAGCATGCTCTGTGGCATTTACAGAGGTAGTGAGCATGCTCTGTGGCATTAACAGAAGTAGTGAGCATGCTCTGTGGCATTTACAGAGGTAGTGAGCATGCTCTGTGGCATTTACAGAGGTAGTGAGCATGCTCTGTGGCATTAACAGAAGTAGTGAGCATGCTCTGTGGCATTTACAGAAGTAGTGAGAATGCTCTGTGGCATTAACAGAAGTAGTGAGCATGCTCTGTGGCATTTACAAAAGTAGTGAGCATGCTCTGTGGCATTAACAGAAGTAGTGAGCATGCTCTGTGGCATTTACAGAGGTAGTGAGCATGCTCTGTGGCATTTGCAGAGGTAGTGAGCATGCTCTGTGGCATTTACAGAGGTAGTGAGCATGCTCTGTGGTAGTTGCAGAGGTAGTGAGCATGCTCTGTGGCATTTGCAGAGGTAGTGAGCATGCTCTGTGGCATTTGCAGAGGTAGTGAGCATGCTCTGTGGTATTTGCAGAGGTAGTGAGCATGCTCTGTGGCATTTGCAGAGGTAGTGAACATGCTCTGTGGCATTTGCAGAGGCAGTGATAATGCTCTGTGGTATTTGCAGAGGTAGTGAGCATGCTCTGTGGTATTTACAGAGGTAGTGAGCATGCTCTGTGGTATTTGCAGAGGTAGTGAGCATGCTCTGTGGTATTTGCAGAGGTAGTGAGCATGCTCTGGTATTTGCAGAGGTAGTGAACATGCTCTGTGGCATTTGCAGAGGTAGTGAGCATGCTCTGTGACATTTACAGAGGTAGTGAGCATGCTCTGTGGTAGTTGCAGAGGTAGTGAGCATGCTCTGTGGTATTTGCAGAGGTAGTGAGCATGCTCTGGTATTTGCAGAGGTAGTGAGCATGCTCTGTGGTATTTGCAGAGGTAGTGAGCATGCTTTGGTATTTGCAGAGGTAGTGAACATGCTCTGTGGCATTTGCAGAGGTAGTGAGCATGCTCTGTGACATTTACAGAGGTAGTGAGCATGCTCTGTGGTAGTTGCAGAGGTAGTGAGCATGCTCTGTGGCATTTGCAGAGGTAGTGAGCATGCTCTGTGGTATTTGCAGAGGTAGTGAGCATGCTCTGTGGCATTTGCAGAGGTAGTGAACATGCTCTGTGGCATTTGCAGAGGCAGTGATAATGCTCTGTGGTATTTGCAGAGGTAGTGAGCATGCTCTGTGGTATTTACAGAGGCCGTGAACATGTTCTGTGGTATTTGCAGAGGTAGTGAACATGCTCTGTGGTATTTGTAGAGGTAGTGAACATGCTCTGTGGTATTTGCAGAGGTAGTGAACATGCTCTGGTATTTGCAGAGGTAGTGAACATGCTCTGGTATTTGCAGAGGTAGTGAGCATGCTCTGGTATTTGCAGAGGTAGTGAGCATGCTCTGTGGTATTTGTAGAGGTAGTGAACATGCTCTGTGGTATTTGTAGAGGTAGTGAACATGCTCTGTGGTATTTGCAGAGGTAGTGAGCATGCTCTGTGGTATTTGTAGAGGTAGTGAGCATGCTCTGTGACATTTACAGAGGTAGTGAGCATGCTCTGTGGTATTTGTAGAGGTAGTGAACATGCTCTGGTATTTGCAGAGGTAGTGAGCATGCTCTGTGACATTTACAATGTTCCTATTACATAAACTTAATGGTAATGTGGCATCAGAAAATGAAACTGTTGTTTGAAATGGTTTTTTTATATCACAAATTTTATACAAAATAAATAAAATCATGCAATTTTCACATTGACCACTGGGTGTTTTTTAGGCTCATACTCCCTGTTCTTTCAGGAAAAGCTTTCAGCTGTTTCCTTATCATCAGAGGCAGGGTTAACGCTCCTGTACACAACTGATAATGTAGGATCCAGCACTCACTTTTGGCGATGACACAGCTCACCTCCTCCCCCTCCCTTCACACTAAACCTTCTGCACACGCTCATTAGTTGCTGCATGTCAACAGATAGGATCTGAGTTTAAAAAAGCCAAGTGGCCAATGTGAGAATTGCAAAAGTTCTGTTTTGTTTTTTAATTCAGATCGTGACATGGAAATAAAATATCGTCAACATATTTATAAAAAAAATACATTTAACATAAAAACTTTATTTAAACAACAGGTGATTTTCTGATCACGCATTCTATTTAAATATGCTTTCAAGGGAATTTGTCATCAGATTTTTGCTACCCATTCTGTAACATGCTGTAGGGGCAGAGATCCTGATTCCTGTGATGTTTCACTTGCTGCAGTTTTGATAAAATTACAGTTTTCTCTGCTGCATATCTACCAATTCTCTGAATGCTGAGCACTGTATATCCTCACCCACAACACTGATTGACAAATTTAGGTGTACACTGTGCATAGGCAGAAAGCTGCCAATCAGTGGTGGGGTGTGATTATACAGAGCTCATGAATATGCAGGACTACTAGGCAGCAGGTTTAATAGTCCTATAGTAATTTTATCAAGACAGTGATTTTATCAAAAGTACAGCAGGCAGCCCAGTAAGTGACACAGCTCTGGAATCCAGGTCTGTCTCTACATTATGCTGCTCTTAGATTACAGTCCCTTAAAGCCACCCATGTATATTATAATGCAAATTCGCCCTACTTCAGCTACATCTTCACATAATGTAATATGTCTGGAGGGGATTTTACCTTTGAAAAAAAAATAACTTGGCTTTATTAAATTTTTCATAAGTGCCTCCTCCCTACCCCCTTTCACTTCTCACTGTAGAACAGGGTCTCATCTTAATAATAGGATTTGGGGGTTAATATTGATTCTGCTGGCAGTTATCTAAGCACCCCTTGAGGAAGCACAAATCGAAACGTGTGTTTGAGTAAGGTAAATATGAAACAGGCCTATCTGCTGTTTCTAATTGGGTCAGAATTTCAGGTATTAATAGTAGGATTAAGGGTGAAAGTTGACTTATCTGACAGTTATCTAAACACCCCCTGAGGAAGCGCCAAGCGAAACCCACGTTGGAGTTTGGTGAGGGGGAAACAGGCCTCTCTGCTGTTTGTAATTGGGTCAGAATTTCAGATATTCATAGTAGGATTGAGGGTGAAAGTTGACTTATCTGACAGTAATCTAAACACCCCCTGAGGAAGCGCCAAGTGAAACCCACGTTGGAGTTGGGTGAGGGGGAAACAGGCCTCTCTGCTGTTTGTAATTGGGCCAGAATTTCATATATTTATAGTAGGATTGAGGGTGAAATGTGATTTATCCGACTTATCTAAACACTCCCTGAGGAAGCGCCAAGCGAAACCTAGGTTGGAGTAGGGTGAGGGGGAAAAAGGCCTCTCTACTGTTTATAATTGGGTCAGAATTTCAGATATTCATAGTAGGATTGAGGGTGAAATGTGATTTATCCGACTTATCTAAACACCCCCTGAGGAAGCGCCAAGCGAAACCCAGGTTTGAGTAGGGTGAGGGGCAAACAGACCTCTCTGCTGTTTATAATTCGGTCAGAATTTCAGATATTCATAGTAGGATTGAGGGTGAAAGTTGACTTAACTGACAGTTATCTATACACCCCCTGAGGAAGCGCCAAGCGAAACCCAGGTTGGAGTTGGGTGAGGGGGAAACAGATCTCTCTGCTGTTTGTAATTGGGTCAGTATTTCAGGTTTTACATAGAGAAATCACTTTTTGTGGTTTTTTTATGTGTAGCTAATGACATTTTGAAGCAATAATTTTGTATATTTTTTGTTTCTACATAACACTTTCTTACTATTTATGTCTACCTTTGAAAAAAAAAAATAAAGTTGGCCATATTGCATTTTCAGAAGTGCCTCCCCCCTCCCCCTTTCACTGTAGATCAGCAGCTCACGTTACTAGTAGTATTTGGGTTGAAAGTTGATTCAGCTGGCAATTATCTAAATACCTCCTGAGGAAGCTCCAAGCTAAACGCGCATTGGATTGAGGTGGGCAAAAACAGGCCTCTCTGCTATTCATAAATGGGTCCGTATTTCAGGTATTAAAATTAAGATTTAGGGTGAAAGTTGATTCAGCGGGCAATTAGCTAAACACCCCCTCAGGAAGCGCAAAGCGAAACGTGGGTTGGAGTTTGGTAGAGGGAGTAACAGGCCTCTCGGCTGTTCATAATTGGGTGAGTATTTCAGGTATTAATACCAGGATTGAGGATGAAAGTTTAATCAGCAAGAAATTATCTAAGCATTCCTTTGTGGAAGCACAAAGTGAAACATGCTTTGGAATGGTGGTAAATGGAAAACAGGCCTCTGTGCTGTTTGTAATTGGGTTGGTATTGTATGTGTAGATAATTGTTTTTCACGCAGTTTTTCCAGCAGTAATTTTGTATATTGTTCTTTATTTCAGTGTAACACTTTATTACTGTTTTATGTCTACCTTTGAAAAAAAATAAAAAATTGGTCTTATTAAATTTTTTAGAAGTGCCTCCTCCCTCCCAACCTCACCCACCGCTCACTGTATTTCAGCAACTCACAGTAGTAGTAGGATTGGGAATTAACGTTAATACAGTTGACAATGATCTAAACACCTCCTGAGGAAGCTTCAAGCGAAACGCATGTTGGAGTCAGGTAAGGGGAAACAAGTCCCTATGCTGTTTATAATTGTGGCAGCATTTCAGGTATTAATAGTAGGATTGAGGGTAAAAGTTGATAAAATCAGCAATTATTTAAAAAACCCCTGAGGAAGCACAAAGTGAAAAGCACGTTAGAGTGAGTTAAACAAGAAACTGGCCTGTCTGCTGTTCATAATTGGGCCAGCATTTCTGGTTTTAATGGTAGGATTGAGGGTGAAAGTTGATTCGGCCAGCAATCATCTAAACACTCCTGGAAGAAGCACAAAGTGAAACGCTCATTGGAGTGCAAAAAAAATGGGAAACTGGTCTGTCCGCCATTTGTAATAGGGTCAGCATTTCTGGTATTAATAGTAGTATTGAGGTTCGAAGTTGATTCAGCAGGCAATAATCTAAATGGCCCCTGAGGATGCACAAAGCGAAACACGGGTTGCAGTTGGGTAAAGGAGAAACAGGCCTCATTGCTGTTCATAATTGGGTCAGCATTTCAGGTATTATTAATAGGATTCAGGGTGAAAGTTGATTTGGCTGGCAATTATCTAAACACTCCTGGAAGAAGCACAAAGCGAAACACTCAATGGAGTGCAGAAAATGGGAAACTGGTCTCTCTGCCATTTGTAATAGGGTCAGCATTTCCGGTATTAATAGTAGTGTTGAGGGTCAAAGTTGATTCAGCAGGCAATTATCTAAATGCTCCCTGAGGATGCACCAAGCGAAACGCAGGTTGGAGTTAGGTAAAGGGGAAACAGGCCTCACTGCTGTTCATAATTGGGCCAGCATTTCAGGTATTAATAGTAGGATTGAGGGTCAAAGTTGATTCAATCGGCAATTATCTAAACACCCCCTGAGGAAGCACAAAGTGAAACGCGGGTTGGAGTGCAAAGGAGAAACAAGCCTTTCTGCTGTTCATAATTGGGTCAGTAAACCAGGTATTAATAGTAGGATTAGAGCTGAATATTGATTCAGCCGGCAATTATGTGTTGTATAGGGGCAGCTTTTTTTGGAGAATCTAGAACATTTTGTTCTCGGAATTAGGTAGGAGGAGGAGGAGGTGGGCGCCGATTGTTTAGAAAAGTGAGGAGACTGGGCAGACAAATTCCCTGTCACACAGACACCGCAAAACCCTTTTAGTTTTACCAGGATTGTGAATGTACTGAGAAGACCAAAACCATTTAGGCCCACGGGAGGTCGTAAAGCGCTGGGGGATGGCGACTAATAGCGGAGGCGGCTCAAGTCTTGCGGTAAAAATCATACATTTTCCTACCTGCTTCTGTAAAAATAGGGTGAGATCCAATATGGCCACCATAATATTGGCTTTTTCCGGCTCTGGAATGTGGTAGTGACGCAGATGAGTGACATGTATTGCAGCATAAATAGGAAAAGGTGTCATTCAGGAGTCAGGGAAAGCTTAGTGACAACCCCTTAAAGGGATATCATCCGTATTTTAGCTTCTATTAACCATACTAATCCTGTAGTTTACCATATTTTTGGTTGCGACCCAGATGAAGCAGACTGTAGTGCATCCTCAGCGTCAGGATACAGGTGGAGCAGACTGTAGTGTAGAAATCCCACCCAACTTGCTGAATGGAGAGTAGCCCCTGTTAAAAGGCGCAACATGAGGGGGGGCAGCAAAATATTAGTAGGCGTTACAATAGGGTCTGCTCCATCTGCACACTGCTAAGGCCAGGTCAGCTCCATCTGTATACAGCTAAGGCCACGTGCTGCCGATTTCTGCAGCTCGTGTCGTGTTCCTCCGTCTCTGAACATGACACTGGAGATTTAAGGTTAAAATAAAGGCGTAAAAAGATGTCTAAAATCAAAAAGCAAAAATATCAAAAATATAACAAAAAAAATGAAAAAATGAAAATAAAAAAAAATTATGGAAAAAAATAAAAAAATAATTAAAAGAATACAAAATGGAAAAAAATTAAAAAAAAAATAACTAAGAGAATAAAAAAATGGAAAAAAATAAAAACAAAATAATTGAAAGAATAAAAAAATGGAAAAAAAATAAAAACAATTATTAAAAGAATACATAATGGAAAAAAAATAAAAAAATAACTAAGAGAATAAAAAAATGGAAAACAATTTAAAAAAAATAAAAATAAAATAAAAATAAAAATGGAAAAAAATATAGTAAAAAAATAATAGGAATTGGCCAATATTTTGCGGTCGGTTACAGGATATTACAGCATTCAGCACAATGATGTAACATGCACATACCTTTGGCAACGATATCTTCTATGTCTTGATCAAACCCTAGCCGATGGCATTTCCTCCAGAGGCCCATGTTGGTAGAATTATATTGTCTATTGCACTCGTCAGCAGCGCTCATGGCGAAAAGCTGCCTCCTGTTCCTAGTTAGAAGTAACTTGCCCTCCCAACGGTCCAGCTTCGACCTGCTCGCCCTCAGCGGAAGGTTGTTATTGGAATTGTAAATGAATCCGGGGTCGATCCTTCTATTCGTGAAACTTTTGCATCTCTCCCGGTGCCGCCTGGCATCCGTTTCATACCAGTGGTCGGAGCAGATAGCCACAGCCAGCATGCCCAGGGCACACAAAGCTAACGACAGTCCGGCGTAGAGCAGTAATCTTCCGGCAGCCATCCCTCCAATCTCACAGAGCCATCAACATTTTTGTTGTTGTTGTTGTTTCTCAATTGGTTTTTGATTTAGGCCAAAACCGTAATCACCCGAAAAAAACAAAACAAAAAAAAAAAGGCTTTAGATCCGACTCCCAAAAATATTCTCGGACCTTGACGTTGACGTAGGTTAGTCATTAGTTTGGACCAAACTCGTCAGAAAATCCGCCACCCCCTGAAAAAGCAAAATGTAGAAGGAGGGGTCTCTCAACGCATGCGTCAACCTCCAAATTTTTAGGTAGCCCGTCGTTGGGTTGTTGGGTGATGGATCATGGTTGGCCCTATCCACCAGGATGTCAAAGAAGAGTCAAAGAGATGGAAGTAGAGGAAAAAAGGGCAACATGCCCGAGCGAAACCACAGCCTTAGAGCTTTTGTGTTCTCCGCATCCTCTCTTTCGACAGACTCATTGAGTCCAAACTCAACGTTGCTTTTGGGTTCTTCTTCTTCCTACGAGAGCTCGAAGCGAAGAAATGCAATGCCTCACTGTTGTGTCTCTCGTAGCAAGATCCCTGTTGGCAAGCAGACGGATCCTTTGTTTCACAACCCGTATATCATCATCATCATCGTACCTTCAGCCTCCATGCCCCTCTTTCCCCCCCATTCATCGGCTCCGGGTCCGTTTCGCCTGTCAGCAGCCTGTAATCAGCAGTTGAAAGATTTTGTCTTCACTCAGGGCTTGACAATCGCTCGTCTTCCAACGTCTCATCCTCTGAGCCGCTTCTCTTGGTCTCCTCTGAAATGGAAGGTGAGAGGGGGAGGGGAGAAGAGGGAAAGCAAAGGAGACATTTCAGCACCATGGACAGCAGCAATCTCTGGAAATAAGAAATAGCTGTATCACTAGAGCCCCAGCCAGACAGTAAAGGGTGCCCCCGCGTTACACAAGCCTTATTTAAATAGGGGGTTTAGGATTTCAGCCCATCTCACGCCGACAAATAATCCAAGATTTTTTAGTCTTATCCCTTCGTCTCGGAAACAATACAGCCAAGATCAGATCAGGCAGAAAAGGAAGATGGGACTGTCAACCAACGCCACCAAATGGTAATCTACCAGAAAAGAAAAATAAGGCTAAACGTCAACAGGCATAATACGAAAATAAAAAATGGAAAAAAAATCCCCCAAAAATGCATGCATCAGAGAAAGAGGATGGGGAAGAGGAGGAAGGGAAACAGGCACCTATCTCATATAATCCTTCCTAGGAAAAAAAAAATTACAGCTCATTTTAATAATAAATTAAGGTTAAGCCTCGATAGCCCAATAGAAGCGAGCAGCGCGGAATTAGCATTCTGCAGAAAAGATCTAGAAGGAGACAGTTGGTCGGTGGGTTCACCTGGGAATCTGCCGTGCCTTGTGCATACAGTCAGCCCGCAGCCTTGGTCGGAAACCAGAGACAGAATACAGAAAGGCTTCAGCCAAGAACAGATGACGTCACTCATTGCAACGTGAGGATCATGTCTTATACTGCTCCTTAAAGCTGAACGACCCTCCCGAAAGAAGATGGAACAGCAATACGTCACACACACATATACATATATATATATATATATATATATATATATATACTGCGGGAGGAGAAAAAGATGGGGGAAGTGCAGCAAAATGACCTGACTGTCACCTGCATCAGGGGAAACTGTCAGCATGACTGATAGATGAAGGAAGGTCAATGGAAGAATGGATAGATGTAAGGCAGATTTGTTTTATAGGTATGTTCAGATATCCTTCCATAAACTAGAATATTCTTAAAACTGAAGAATCTATTATCTATCTTTCTATCTATCTATCTATTATCTATCTATCTATCTATCTATCTATTATCTATCTATTATCTATCTATTATCTATCTATCTATTATGTATCTATTATCTATCTATCTATTATCTATCTATCATTTATCTATCTATTATCTATCTATCTATTATCTATCTATCTATTATCTATCTATTATCTATCTATCTATCATCTATCTATCTATCATCTATTATCTATCTATCTATTATCTATCTATCTATCTATTATCTATCTATTATCTATCTATCTATTATCTATCTATCTATTATCTATCTATCATCTATCTATTATCTATCTATCTATTATCTATCTATCATCTATCTATCTATTATCTATCTATTATCTATCTATCTATTATCTATCTATCTATCTATCATCTATCTATCTATCTATCTATCTATATCTATCTATCTATCTATCATCTATTATCTATCTATCTATTATCTATCTATCTATCTATCTATCTATCTATCTATCTATCTATCTATCTATTATCTATCTATTATCTATCTATCTATTATCTATCTATCTATTATCTATCTATCTATTATCTATCTATCTATCATCTATCTATTATCTATCTATCTATTATCTATCTATCTATCTATTATCTATCTATTATCTATCTATCATCTATCTATCTATTATCTATCTATCTATCATCTATCTATCTATCTATCATCTATTATCTATCTATCATCTATCTATCTATTATATATCTATCTATCATCTATCTATCTATATATATCTATCATCTATCTATCTATTATATATCTATCTATCTATCTATCTACCTATTATCTATCTATTATCTATCTATCTATTATCTATCTATCTATTATCTATCTATTATCTATCTATCTATTATCTATCTATTATCTATCTATCTATTATCTATCTATTATCTATCTATTATCTATCTATCTATTATCTATCTATTATCTATCTATCTATCTATCTATCTATCTATTATCCATCTATCTATCTATCTATTATCTATCTATCTATCTATCTATCTATCTATCTATCTATATCTATCTATCTATCTATCTATTATCTATCTATCTATCTATTATCTATCTATCTATTATCTATCTATCTATCTATTATCTATCTATTATCTATTTATTTATTATCTATCTATTATCTACACTAAGGGGCTTCAATAGGGGCAAAATTACCGTACGTATTGTCCCCCTCCCTCTCTTTAAAGTTGAGTATGAATCTGCCTACTCCGCCATATCTATTTTTTTGTTGGGGGTGGGGATCTTCAAATAGGACTTTTGTTAGTGGCCCCATGATGTCTTTATCTGCCTTTGCTCAGGGACATCTCAGGGGACGTTCTTAGGCTACGTTCACACTAGCGTTGTGCGCCGCTGCGTCGGCGATGCAACGCACAACGCACCGAAAAACGCGTGCAAACGCACGCAAAAACGCTGCGTTTTTCGACGCGTGCGTCGTTTTTTGACGAAAATCGGACGCAAGAAAAATGCAACTTGTTGCGTTTTCTTGGTCCGACGCTAGCGTCAAAAAAGACGCACGTGTCGGAAAACGCAACAAGCAAAAACGCATGCGTCCCCCATGTTAAACATAGGGGCGCATGACGCGTGCGTCGCCGCTGCATCGCCCGACGCTAGCGCGACGCACACTAGCCGAACGCTAGTGTGAACGTAGCCTAACCTGTCACTTTAGCGGGACCCTCAGGGTGGTTAGTATTTGAAGGGGGCACTTGGGGCATTATAACCTTCAAAGAAACATGAGGGGCAATATTACTGTCCGGGGGCTAATTACTTTATAGATAGCACAGTGGGGGGCATGTGTTTAGGGGCCCCTTCTATCTGGCACATTGTGTGGCTTTTTGGGTTGACGCGAGGGGCTGTTTTCATTATTTCACCTGATTTTTTTTTCTTGTTTTTTTCTCTACATTGTAAATTGAAAGCCACAAAATGTCCCACAGGGGATTTTTTTAGACTCCTACTTGTTCTTTTAGGAAGAGTTTTCAGCGGTTTCCTTATCATCACAGGCAGGATTACAATGCCAGATGAGGTAACCACTCTATATACACTTGATAACACAGAATCCACCAATCACTATAAGCGATGTCACAGCTCACCTCCTCCTCCCTTGCCAATAAAGTTTTTACACGCTTATTAGATGCTTCGATACAACAGATAGGGGAGGAGTCTGTTCAGTGCTGCTAATGTGTATGTAATTTCCTGTAATAACAGGAAGTTAGAGTCTAAAAAATCCCCGGTGGCCAGTGTAAGAATTGCAAGAGTTCTATTTTTTTTATATTTAAGAAAGATTGTGATTTGGAAAGAAAAATTGCCAAAATTTAATAAAAAGTAGCTTTAACACATAAAAAAAAAATTAAATTTGAGCAATAGATCATTTTCCTACTTAAAGGGCCGCTACACCTACATTCGACATTTTACAGCAGCCTGTTATATCGACAGAGATTGGGTTAGGAGCAGAAGAATGTGTCTCTCTCCTCTCGCAGATTCCCAACCCCGCCATGTTCTGAATATAGCACTTAAGTGGCGGCAATGGTGTCGGTAATTGTCTGTAATTGCCTACGTGAGCACAGTCTCGCCCTCCCTGCAGAGATCAGCGTGCGCCTCTGTGCACGAGCACCGTCTCTGGATATATACATATGCTCTCTCTCAGATCATACGTATGCATATTTCATCGAGGCCCTTATAAATATTCCATTGTACATGGCAGTATAGCTGCAGTACACCAGCATTGCATCACATATGGAAGAATAATTACCCTGTGTCCATGGCAAAGCATAAAACCGTACCCCCGAGACTAGGAGAGACCAACATGGTGTCTCACGGGCAATGTCAGGAATATTAAAAACACTGAACGACTTTGCAAAAGTGACACAAATTTTAAGATTAAATTATATTCTTGCACATAGGGGCAGTATTATAGTAGTTATATTCTTGTAAATAGGGGCAGTATTATAGTAGTTATATTCTTGTACATAGCGGCAGTATTATAGTAGTTATATTCTTGTACATAGGGGCAGTATTATAGTAGTTATATTCTTGTACATAGGGGCAGTATTATAGTAGTTATATTCTTGTAAATAGGGGCAGTATTATATTAGTTATATTCTTGTACATAGGGGCAGTATTATAGTAGTTATATTCTTGTACATAGGGGCAGTATTATAGTAGTTATATTCTTGTACATAGTGGGCAGTATTATAGTAGTTATATTCTTGTATATAGGAGCAGTATTATAGTAGTTATATTCTTGTATATAGGAGCAGTATTTTAGTAGTTATATTCTTGTACATAGGGGCAGTATTATAGTAATTATATTCTTGTATATAGGGGCAGTATTATAGTAGTTATATTTTGCACATAGAAAGCAGCATTATAGTAGTTATATTCTTGTACATAGGGGCAGTATTATAGTAGTTATATTCTTGTACATAGGAGCAGTATTATAGTAGTTATATTCTTGTAAATAGGGGCAGTATTATAGTAGTTAAATTCCTGTACATAGGAGCAGTATTATAGTAGTTATATTCTTGTACATAGGGGCAGTATTATAGTAATTATATTCTTGTATATAGGGGCAGTATTATAGTAGTTATATTTTGCACATAGAGAGCAGCATTATAGTAGTTATATTCTTGTACATAGGTGCAGTATTATAGTAGTTATATTCTTGTACATAGGAGCAGTATTATAGTAGTTATATTCCTGTACATAGGAGGCAGTATTATAGTAGTTATATTCTTGTACATAGGGGCAGTATTATAGTAGTTATATTCTTGTACATAGGAGCAGTATTATAGTAGTTATATTCTTGTACATAGGGGCAGTATTATAGTAGTTATATTCTTGTACATAGGGGCAGTATTATAGTAGTTATATTCTTGTACATAGGAGGCAGTATTATAGTAGTTACCTTATTGAACATAGGGAGCAGTATTATAGTACTTATATTCTTGTACATAGGGGCAGTATTATAGTAGTTATATTCTTGTACATAGGGGCAGTATTATATTAGTTCTATTCTTGTACATAGGGGCAGTATTATAGTAGTTATATTCTTGTACATAGGGGCAGTATTATAGTAGTTATATTCTTGTACATAGGGGCAGTATTATAGTAGTTATATTCTTGCACATAGGGGCAGCATTATAGTAGTTATATTCTTGTACATAGGAACAGTATTATAGTAGTTATATTCTTGTACATAGGGGGCAGTATTATAGTTGTTATATTCTTGTACATAGGGGCAGTATTATAGTAGTTACCTTATTGTACATAGGGGGCAGTATTATAGTAGTTATATTCTTGTACATAGGGGCAGTATTATAGTAGTTATATTCTTGTACATAGGGGCAGCATTATAGTAGTTATATTCTTGTATATAGGAGCAGTATTATAGTAGTTATATTCTTGTACATAGGGGGCAGTATTATAGTTGTTATATTCTTGTACATAGGGGCAGTATTATAGTAGTTATATTCTTGTACATAGGGGGCAGTATTATAGTAGTTATATTCTTGTACATAGGGGCAGTATTATAGCAGTTATATTCTTGTACATAGGGGCAGTATTATAGTTATAGTCTTGTACATAGAGACAGTATTATAGTAGTTATATTCTTGTAAATAGGGGCAGCATTATAGTAGTTATATTCTTGTACATAGGGGCAGTATTACAGTAGTTATATTCTTGTACATAGGAGCAGTATTATAGTAGTTATGTTCTTGTACATAGGAGCAGTATTATAGTAGTTATATTCTTGTACATAGGAGCAGTATTGTAGTAGTTATATTCTTGTACATAGGGGCAGTATTGTAGTAGTTATTTTCTTGTACATAGGAGCAGTATTATAGTAGTTATATTCATGTACATAGGAGCAGTATTATAGTAGTTATATTCTTGTACATAGGAGCAGTATTATAGTAGTTATTTTCTTGTACTTAGGTGCTGTATTATAGTAGTTATTTTCTTGTACATAGGTGCTGTATTATAGTAGTTATTTTCTTGTACATAGGGGCAGTATTATAGTAGTTATATTCTTGTATATAGCAGTATTATAGTAGTTATATTCTTGTACATAGGAGCAGTATTATAGTAGTTATATTCTTGTACATAGGGACAGTATTATAGTAGTTATATTCTAGAGGGGGGGCTGTATGGGGCGCAGCTAAAAGGAGGCCCCCACATGACTGCGTTGCCATGGGAGCAGTGCAGTAGGTTTTCTTTTAAAAAATAAAGGTGTTATTGAGTAAAGGAGCCCGGGGATTGGAAGAGTAGGATTTGGGGTGGGGATTTATGCAAAAAGGGAGGTGGGGGCTTGGGAAAGTGCGGGAAAAGGGGAGATCAGTTACCTTAGACGGGCGAAGTGAGTGGACCTGCTGCCACATCCTCTCACCATGTCTTCTGTGGACAGCCTGGTAGCTCAGCTTCGTCGGGAGGCCAGTTCCAGGAGGGCCGGATGGCTGGAGGAGCAGCTCACAGGGCTGCTCGGAGGCAGTGGGAGCCAGGACAGCGGGAGCCGGGGCAGCAGAACCAGGCGGTCTAGGCCGCCAGACAGGCTGTCCCCCGACACTACACCGCGCGGCAGGCGCAGGCTGCGGAGCCCCTCCAGGGACCCTGCGGGGGCTGGGGGACGCGGCCGATCCACCTTGCCCGCCACCTCCCCCGGCAGGAATCCACCTGGCGGCCCTGCCGGCGCGAGGCGGCGCGGTGCTGGGCGAGCGGTGCAGACGCGGCAGGACGCCGGCGCTGCACAGGATGTCAGGGCCGCACTTCCGGTGCGGCCTAGCAGAGGGCGCGGCGGCGCCGCAGCACCGATAGCAGCAGCTTCTACCCGCCGGGGAGCACCTCCCGCGGTGGCGGCAACACGAGCAGGGGGACGGGGAAGGAGCCCAGCGGCTGCGGCAGCATCCACCAGGCAGGAGCCGGGGAGTATCGCGGCGGGCGCAATTGCGGCGGGGGCACCCGGATCCCATCCCCCCAGTGCACCTGGCTCTGCGACAGGACGGCAGAGCAGACTATCGGGCAGGACAGCGGCGGCATCACGGCAAGGAGCGGGTCGCGGTCGGGCCGCAGGAGCGGCGTCCAGAGGAGACAGTCCAGCGGCTGGAGGCAGAGGAATCACGGAGCCGGACAGATCCAGATCCAGCAGGAGGTCGAGGGACCGGTCGCCTTCGCCAGTCTCGGTCCCCCCTGGTGACGTGGAGGCCAGGGGCGCGGGCCTGGGGCAGATGAGCGGCAGCGATGATTCCGGGAATGAACATCGCGACGAAATGGACCAGCAGGATTCAGGAAGCACGGCTGGTGGGGACACAGCACCTGCGCAGCCACGTGAGTACATGTCCAGTCTTTCCCCAGTGCCGGGTGTTTCGGGTGTGGTGGAGCGGGGTGGGGGCTGTAATGAGGTCCCGGGGGTCAGAGAACTTCTAGCGGGTATGTCGCAGATTTTGCGTAGATTGGATGGGGGCGGGGGTAGCTCAGTTGCTAACAGTGTGGGATCGTCGCCCGCTGGTGCCTGGGTGTCAGTTGCCGGGGGCGTAGCAGGGGGTTCGAACGAGATTGCGAGCTCGGGTAGCGGGACACCTGTTTCTGTGGCGGGGGTGTCGGTGTCGGTACAAACGGAAACGGGAAAAGGTGATACCGTTAAGTTAGACGACAGGGCAAAAGGCGAGGTATATGTGTGTTTTGAGGGTCCGCTGGGGGCCCATTTGAAGAAAGAAGTCAAGGAAAAGATTTGGAAAGATGAATACGTAGAGATTTTCTCTCTCCTTCCTTTAGAAAAATTTAACTTGGATAAAGGAAAGAAAGACGACAGCAAAAAGGAAGAGGAAGAAAAGAGGCGTTGGCGCCTTATTCCTCAGACGTTCGTTAACTGGCAGCAGGCCTTTGCCATTCTAGCGAGTGTTATAGGGGAGAAATTCCCCGAGAATTGCTCGGGCCTGTTTTGTTATTTGGATGCTATTGGTGAAGCGCATCGTACCTACGGGGGCCAGGCTTGGCTGAGATACGATGAACAGTTCAGGCAGCGAAAAGCAGTGAGGCCGGAGATAAGGTGGGACCAAAAAGACATCGGGTTGTGGCTGAAGGTGATGGCTCCGGTGCGTTATGGGCAGTCCTTTCAGGGGGGAGGGGGGGGTAGCAGTCAGCAGTCAGGACAAAGTGGAGGACACGGGTCTCAGGGTTCAAAGGAAAAATCTGGGACATGCTGGCAGTTTAATGAGGGCCAATGCAAGTATGGCACCACTTGTAAATTTAAACACGTGTGCTCCCATTGCAACGGGGCCTCTCACGGAGCCGCTAAGTGTTTCAAGAAATCACGTGGTAAGCCATCAGTGGGTGGCGGTCAAGGGGGTGACTCCGGTGAGGGTTCAAAAGATGGCCCCCTATCTAAGTAGATACCCGGATGTTAAAAAGGCGGAGGTTATTAGGGACGGTTTTCTTGAGGGGTTTAAGATCCCTCACCCGATGCATGTTGTTCCTTTTTCTACAAAAAATTTGAGATCAGCTGGCTTGCATGCGGAGGTGGTTTCGGCTAAATTGGCAAAAGAGGTTGAGCTGGGAAGAATGGCGGGGCCTTTTAGTTCGTTGCCCATGGCGGGTGTAATTGTTTCCCCGCTTGGGGTGGTGCCCAAGAAGGAGCCGAACAAGTTCCGGCTAATTCAGCATCTTTCATATCCCAAAGGATCCTCGGTTAATGACGGGATTGCGGAGGAGTTGTGCTCCGTTGTTTACACATCGTTTGATGCGGCTGTTCGGTGGGTGCGAATGTACGGGCCTGGAGCATTGCTGGCAAAAACGGACATCGAGTCGGCATTTAGGCTCTTGCCGGTGCACCCGCAGAGCATTCCTTTGTTAGGTTGTTGGTGGGAGGGTGGTTTTTACTTGGATAGGTGTTTGCCTATGGGATGTTCTATTTCCTGTGCATTGTTTGAGACTTTCAGTACCTTTTTAGAGTGGGTAGTGAAAGATGTATCGGCCGTTCCTTCTGTCATTCACTATTTGGATGATTTTTTGTTTGTTGGTCCACCGGATTCAGCAGTGTGCTGTCATTTACTTGGGACCATGGAATGGGTGGCCGGACAGTTTGGTGTTCCTTTGGCACAGGGAAAAACGGAGGGCCCCTGCACGGTCTTGAGTTTCTTAGGGATTCTCATTGATTCTGAGAAAATGGAGTGTAGGTTGCCTGATGATAAGTTGGAGTTGCTTAAGCGAGAGGTGAGTCGGATTGGAAAATTGCGGAAGACTTCATTGAAGGAGTTGCAGTCGCTGCTGGGCCGCCTGAATTTTGCTTGTCGTATTATGCCAATGGGCAGGATATTTTGCCGCAGATTGTCCAGGGCGACGGCTGGAGTTCGGTCGGCTCATCATTTTATTCGTTTGGGTAGAGAGCATAAGGAGGACCTTCTTGTTTGGCAACGTTTTTTGGAAGGCTATAATGGCAGGTCGCTTATTCAGCAGGAGGATCTGAATGCTTTTGATTGCGAGATCTACACAGACGCAGCAGGTGGAGTTGGTTATGGGGCCTACTGTGGAGGAAAATGGAGCGTCGGGGTGTGGCCAGAGGATTGGCGAAAGAAGGGGCTCACCAAGAATTTGGCATTGTTGGAGTTGTTCCCGATTGTGGTGTCAGTGTTTGTTTGGGGTGACAGCTTTCGTGATCGGCGAGTACGTTTCCATTGCGATAACTCGAGCGTGGTGGCCGTGATTAACAGCTTATCTTCTTCTTCCCCTCCAGTAATTAGGTTGGTCAGGGAGTTGGTACTGAGATGCTTGGAGTTGAATGCATGGATTACGGCGGTGCACGTGCCAGGAGTTCAGAACAATATAGCTGATGCTTTGTCTCGTTTGCAGTGGGACCGATTCCGGGATTTGGCTCCAGATTCGGAGGCGGCAGGAGCAGCATGTCCTTTGCATCTGTGGCAGGTGGTTACGGAAGGGGAGGCCGATTGATCCAAGCCTCGGTGTCAAACAGGACATGGTCAGATTATGCGGCGTCATGGGCCATGTGGGAAAGTTGGTTGTTTCAATGCGGCTCGGCTGAGTCAGATAGCGACAGGGCAATGGCGTTATTGGCACTGGTAGGTAAGGTCGTGGAGTGGGGTTGGTCCGTGTCTAGGTTAAACAAGTTTATAGCAGGTTTGGCTTTTGGTTTTCAGTTGCAAGGATTGAGGGACGTCACAAAGGACTTTGTTATACGGCAGGCGTTGAAAGGTTTTCGTAAGGGTAATTCGACTTTTGATAAGCGCAGGCCCATTTCTTTTGGGTTGTTGCAGCGGTTAGGGGAGGCCTTGGGCGTAATTTGTTCATCTCAGTTTGAGGTGGTACTGTTTCAATTGGCCTTTTCTCTAGCGTTTTTTGGTGCTTTGCGTCTGGGTGAATTGGTTTCCCCGAGCAAGGACAGGTCAGGTGGTCTTTTGGCGGAAGATGTGGTTTTTTGGGAAGGGGGAGTTGCCTTTTGGATAAGGCGTTCAAAGACGGATCAGCTAGGTAGGGGAAAGAAAGTAGTGCTAGGAAGGGTGGCGGGTAGCGGGATGTGTCCGCAACGCTGCTTAGAGGCATATTGGAATTTGTCATCAGTCAGGTCAGGCCCTCTGTTGCAACACCAAGAGGGGGATTTCTTGTCACGTTTCCAGTTTGTAGCCATTTTGAAGAAGGGCTTGGGTTTGCTGGGTGTTAACCCGGAAAATTTCGGCTCGCATTCTTTTAGGATTGGGGCCGCATCTGAGGCCGATGGTTTGGGCCTTGGGCCGGAGGTGATCAAGAAAATAGGCAGATGGAGTTCTAATCGTTACCTGTCTTATGTGCGGCATTAAATCAACAATGCGGGGTGAAGAGGGACGTCTTTGCGGATTGTTAATTATGGTTGTGTTTTTCAGGTCGTACCCCTCTTTTGGCGTGGATTGTCGGACACTCTTTCGTTTATTGGGGCGCCCTCCGGGCCGATGCGCGTGCGAATGGTAGGCAACTGGGTTTCGGCCGAGAGGCAGTGATCATCCGTTGGATGGGGACTCGTGGTATGTCGTGGCGTAGTTTTTTGCCGGAATTCTCCCGCGCCGCCCGTCTGGATCGCCCTCCGGATATTTTAGTGGTTCACTTGTGGGGTAATGATTTGGGGGCAAAACCCGTGAGGGAACTCATTCGGGATATCCGTTATGACTTGTTGAGGCTGTGGGTATCTTTTCCCGGTATGCTGACTGTGTGGTCAGACATTGTGCCGCGGAAGACGTGGCGGGAGGCCCATTCCCATAAAGGGATTAACAGAGCCAGGGTAAAATTGAACAGGATGGTGGCGAGTTTTGTGTCCCGGAATGGGGGTATTGCCGTGAGGCATTTCGAGCTGGAGGCCCGGGTCGGTAATTTTTGGAGGGATGATGGAGTGCATCTTAACGAGATCGGGATGGATTTATGGGCGCTCGGTCTACAGGAAGGAGTTGAAAGAGCTTTGGCGGTGGTGGGGCACTCACGAGCCTGAGGTGGTCAGGGCTGTTCGTGTGTGGCGGGGGGTGGGGTTCTTGGAGTTGGTGATGATGCTGATAGGGTTGATCTGGCTTTTGGTACGGGCTCTGGACGGGGTGTTTACCTCGGGAGCTTTGTGGTTGGTTTGCCCGAAATGGGTTACATGGTGCCCTCGAGCTGGTGGTTACGGCTGAGGGTAAATACGTGTTTTTTGTAAAAATTTTGGGTAGGCTCTCTGCCTATTATGAGCCAGATTTTTTAGCTCCAAGAGCCCCCCCCCTCGAGGTTTTATATATTTACTGTTTACATGTTGTTATTTATGTATTTGTTTGTTAATAAAATGGCCGCTGTGGCCAAATTATCCAAAAAGAAATTAACGTGGTGGTGTGTTTTCCTGGGTAATAGATGGAGGGGTTAAGAGGGGCAAGGTAGTTGGGGGTGGGGGATGCTTTACGGAAAGGATCCTTTATTGGCCATACGCGGTCATGTACATAGGGGCAGTATTGTAGTAGTTATTTTCTTGTACATAGGTGCTGTATTATAGTAGTTATATTCTTGTACATAGGAGCAGTATTATAGTAGTTATATTCTTGTACATAGGAGGCAGTATTATAGTAGTTATATTCTTGTACATAGGTGCTGTATTATAGTAGTTATTTTCTTGTACATAGGAGCAGTATTATAGTAGTTATATTCTTGTACATAGGAGGCAGTATTATAGTAGTTATATTCTTGTACATAGGTGCTGTATTATAGTAGTTATTTTCTTGTACATAGGGGCAGTATTATAGTAGATATATTCTTGTACATAGGAGCAGTATTATAGTAGTTATTTTCTTGTACATAGGGGCAGTATTATAGTAGTTATATTCTTGTACATAGGGGCAGTATTATAGTAGTTATATTCTTGTATATAGCAGTATTATAGTAGTTATATTCTTGTACATAGGGGCAGTATTGTAGTAGTTATTTTCTTGTACATAGGAGCAGTATTATAGTAGTTATATTCTTGTACATAGGAGCAGTATTATAGTAGTTATATTCTTGTACATAGGAGGCAGTATTATAATAGTTATATTCTTGTACATAGGTGCTGTATTATAGTAGTTATTTTCTTGTACATAGGAGCAGTATTATAGTAGTTATTTTCTTGTACATAGGGGCAGTATTATAGTAGTTATATTCTTGTATATAGCAGTATTATAGTAGTTATATTCTTGTACATAGGAGCAGTATTATAGTAGTTATATTCTTGTACATAGGGACAGTATTATAGTAGTTATATTCTTGTACATAGGGGCAGTATTGTAGTAGTTATTTTCTTGTACATAGGTGCTGTATTATAGTATTTTTATCCTTGCACGTAGAGACAGTATTAGTTTCCTTTAGTTTGGAAACAAATGTGAATAACTTTCAGAAGATTTCCACCAGTTCACGGACTGTGACATGCATTGGTCTCTGGCTCTCGGGCCCTACTGCTGACATCTTCTGACTGTTACGTGACCTTCCTTAACTTTGCAACCAATAAATCATCCGAGTTCTGCTGATTAGAGAGAATGAAATAGTGTTGAAATCCTGTAAGTAGAGTAGCGGGTCCATTTGTACCGTTTGTAGGTGTTCTCTTATACAGTTGTGTACAGAATGTCCTCATGAGTCAGACTATAGTGAATCACTTGTACGGCTCAACGGGGGACTTTCATGAAATCCGTCATATACTGATTGAAAAATGTACCTTTTAAAAAGAGGTTCTGCAGCAGCCTACGCCTGTTTACAGCGGTAGATGCATCATGACTCTGGTGTTGCGGTCGCAGGAAATTTCAGGTCGCAACGGGACAACATTAATTTACGGTATCGTGCGACCAATGTAGCATCTGAAAATTTTTTACTTCAGGAATCTGTTTAATGAATTGATAAAATATCTAGATATCACGTAGACGCTATAGGGCAGTATTATTGGCACTATGCGGCAGCTTTATATAGAATGTGTATGCAGTATTACATAAGCACTGGACATGATATAAACATTGTGCGCTATATAATAGTATTCTTTGAATATTATGTAGTAGTACCGATGTGCAATATATGGCGGTATTATTTATATTTGCAGAAAACTGTCATTAAAGCTGTAGAATCAAGAGATAGTTAAAAAAACAAAACTAATGCACACCTGGAAAATATCATCATCGAAAATATCCTTGTGGCAGAACTGAAGAAACACCGGAGAACCCCGAGCACCGGGAGAAAACAGGTTTACACCGCAAATTGGGACATTTATTCTTGATCCGGCTCCACAGACAACAGATCGGAGAGTGAAGGGAAGGGGAAAGTGTCAGAAAAGATGGTATAAATGGCCACACTGTGCTGCAGCCTGCTGGCATCTCTGCACCACAGGGCGACTTACACACTTCACTGATTTTCAGGACAAATATATTTACAGGTTTATTCTGAGGTTTCATATTCCAGGGGCCGATAGTGGTGGAAATATAATACACGGAGTACAGAGTACAGCAAAACCAGCAGAATAGTGAGTGCAGCTCTGGAGTATAATACAGGATCAGTAATGTATGTACACAGTGACTGCACCAGCAGAATAGTGAGTGCAGCTCTGGAGTATAATACAGGATGTAACTCAGAGTCAGTAATGTAATGTATGTACACAGTGACTGCACCAGCAGAATAGTGAGTGCAGCTCTGGAGTATAATACATGATGTAACTCAGGATCAGTAATGTAATGTATGTACACAGTGACTGCACCAGCAGAATAGTGAGTGCAGCTCTGGGGTATAATACAGGAGGTAACTCAGGATCAGTAATGTATGTACACAGTGACTGCACCAGCAGTATAGTGAGTGCAGCTCTGGGGTATAATACAGGATGTAACTCAGGATCAGTAATGTAATGTATGTACACAGTGACTGCAGCAGCAGAATAGTGAGTGCAGCTCTGGAGTATAATACATGATGTAACTCAGGATCAGTAATGTAATGTATGTACACAGTGACTGCACCAGCAGAATAGTGAGTGCAGCTCTGGAGTATAATACAGGATGTAACTCAGGATCAGTAATGTAGTGTATATACACAGTGACTGCACCAGCAGAATAGTGAGTGCAGCTCTGGAGTATAATACAGGATGTAACTCAGGATCAGTAATGTAATGTATATACACAGTGACTGCACCAGCAGAATAGTGAGTGCAGCTCTGGAGTATAATACAGGATGTAACTCCGGATCAGTAATGTAATGTATGTACACAGTGACTGCACCAGCAGAATAGTGAGTGCAGCTCTGGGGTATAATACAGGATGTAACTCAGGATCAGCAATGTAATGTATGTACACAGTGACTGCACCAGCAGAATAGTGAGTGCAGCTCTGGGGTATAATACAGGAGGTAACTCAGGATCAGTAATGTAATGTATGTACACAGTGACTGCACCAGCAGAATAGTGAGTGCAGCTCTGGGGTATAATACAGGATGTAACTCAGGATCAGTAATGTAATGTATGTACACAGTGACTGCACCAGCAGAATAGTGAGTGCAGCTCTGGAGTATAATACAGGATGTAACTCAGGATCAGTAATGTAATGTATGTACACAGTGAATGCACCAGCAGAATAGTGAGTGCAGCTCTGGAGTATAATACAGGATGTAACTCAGGATCAGTAATGTAGTGTATATACACAGTGACTGCACCAGCAGAATAGTGAGTGCAGCTCTGGAGTATAATACAGGATGTAACTCAGGATCAGTAATGTAATGTATATACACAGTGACTGCACCAGCAGAATAGTGAGTGCAGCTCTGGAGTATAATACAGGATGTAACTCCGGATCAGTAATGTAATGTATGTACACAGTGACTGCACCAGCAGAATAGTGAGTGCAGCTCTGGGGTATAATACAGGATGTAACTCAGGATCAGCAATGTAATGTATGTACACAGTGACTACACCAGCAGAATAGTGAGTGCAGCTCTGGGGTATAATACAGGAGGTAACTCAGGATCAGTAATGTAATGTATGTACACAGTGACTGCACCAGCAGAATAGTGAGTGCAGCTCTGGAGTATAATACAGGAGGTAACTCGGGATCAGTAATGTAATGTATGTACACAGTGACTGCACCAGCAGAATAGTGAGTGCAGCTCTGGAGTATAATACAGGAGGTAACTCGGGATCAGTAATGTAATCCAACATCATACTGGGAACATGGAAAGGGATTAGTGGTTCCTCACTGGAAACTAGAAGAACACAGGTGCCAGGAACAAGTGGCTGGATACCCCTCATTAGCAATGGCAAAAGAAAGAGGAAACAAAAGTCCCAGCACCAGGCGTCTCTTCATGAAAATCTTCAATATTTTATTTTCATGTCCAGTAATGTTTCCTTACCTGTTCAGGATCGGATGCCTGTGCTGTGATCATGTTTCTCTACCTCCATAGATAGTCCGTGCGCCTTATATTGTTTTAATGTCTGAATAATTTATTTAGAATTATTTGCTGGACTTTTTTCTTTGACCCGGCACATGGCACTTTACTTTGTATATGTGTATATATATATTCTTTATATGAAATCCATTTTTTTACTTTTTTTGCGAGCTCTTTTCCCTCATATATTTGTTGCCTCCCCGTTTCTAGGAGTCATTATTGTATATGAAATATCCTATTATATTCCCTAACATTGAAATCGAAGATGTTTTCACAATGTTTCTTCCATTTTCCCTCATTTGCATATGATTAACATATCTCTCCATCCTGTGATTTTCTTATTTTCCTGACTTTACCTTCTTACTGTCGAATATTGAGGATGATAAATGTCCTTAGTGAATGCTTGGAGTTGTAGTGTCACCGGTCTGCTGTCTGCCGCCGTCACATAGGAGGAATATGTGTAGAATACCATTGGCCATAGGCCACGCTTTCCTCGCAGGCGGCTGATGATCTGGTGTGACGGTGCCAAAAAAGTATAGATTCTACATCATTGAGATAAGGGCATCAATCTGACACCGGATCAATCCAAAAACCAACACTGACACCAGAAACCAGCCGGAGAGACTGGGAGAGATCGACTGAGAACGTCGAGGATTGTCAGGTGGCAACGATCTATTCACTAATACTCATGAGCAACAAAGATGGGATTCTTGTACATAGGGGAAGTATTATAGTAGTTACATTATTGTACATAGGAGCAGTGTTATAGTAGTTATATTCTTGTACATAAGAGCAGTGTTATAGTAGTTATATTCTTGTACATAAGAGCAGTGTTATAGTAGTTATATTCCTGTACATAGGAGCAGAATTATAGCAGTTATATTCTTGTACATAGGAGCAGTATTTTAGTAGTTACATTATTGTACATAGGAGCAGTGTTATAGTAGTTATATTCTTGTACATAAGAGCAGTGTTATAGTAGTTATATTCTTGTACATAGGAGCAGTATTATAGTAGTTATATTCTTGTACATAGGGGCAGTATTATAGTAGTTATATTCTTGTACATAGGAGCAGTATTTTAGTAGTTATATTCTTGTACATAGGGGGCAGTATTATAGTAGTTATTTTCTTGTACATAAGAGCAGTATTATAGTAGTTATATTCTTGTACATGGGAGCAGTATTATAGTAGTTATATTCTTGTACATAGGGGGCAGTATTATAGTAGTTATATTCTTGTACATTGGGGCAGTATTATAGTAGTTATATTCTTGTATATAGGGGGCAGTATTATAGTAGTTATATTCTTGTACATAGGGGAGAGTATTATAGTAATTATATTCTTGTACATAGGGGGCAGTATTATAGTAGTTATATTCTTGTACATAGGGGCAGTATTATAGTAGTTATATTCTTGTACATAGGGGGCAGTATTATAGTAGTTATATTCTTGTACATAGGAGCAGTATTATAGTAGTTATATTCTTGTACATAGGAGCAGTATTATAGTAGTTATATTCTTGTACATAGGAGCAGTATTATAGTAGTTATATTCTTGTACATAGGAGCAGTATTATAGTAGCTATATTCTTGTACATAGGGCAGTATTATAGTAGTTATATTCTTGTACATAGAGGGCAGTATTATAGTAGTTATATTCTTGTACATAGGGGGCAGTATTATGGTAGTTATATTCTTGTACATAGGGGGCAGTATTATAGTAGTTATATTCTTGTACATAGGGGGCAGTATTATAGTAGTTATATTCTTGTACATTGGGGCAGTATTATAGTAGTTATATTCTTGTATATAGGGGGCAGTATTATAGTAGTTATATTCTTGTACATAGGGGAGAGTATTGTAGTAGTTATATTCTTGTACATAGGGGGCAGTATTATAGTAGTTATATTCTTGTACATAGGAGCAGTATTATAGTAGTTATATTCTTGTACATAGGGGGCAGTATTATAGTAGTTATATTCTTGTACATAGGAGCAGTATTATAGTAGTTATGTTCTTTTACATAGGAGCAGTATTATAGTAGTTATATTCTTGTACATATGAGCAGTATTATAGTAGTTATATTCTTGTACATAGGGGCAGTATTATAGTAGTTATATTCTTGTACATAGGAGCAGTATTATAGTAGTTATGTTCTTTTACATAGGAGCAGTATTATAGTAGTTATATTCTTGTACATATGAGCACTATTATAGTAGTTATATTCTTGTACATAGGGGCAGTATTATAGTAGTTATACTCTTGTACATAGGAGCAGTATTATAGTAGTTATATTCTTGTACATAGGGGCAGTATTATTGTAGTTAGATTCTTTTACATAGGAGCAGTATTATTGTAGTTATATTCTTATACATAGAGGGCAGTATTATAGTAGTTATATTCTTGTACATAGGGGGCAGTATTATAGTAGTTATATTCTTGTACATAGGGGCAGTATTATTGTAGTTAGATTCTTGTAGATAGGAGCAGTATTATTGTAGTTATATTCTTGTACATAGAGGGCAGTATTATAGTAGTTATATTCTTGTACAAAGGGGGCAGTATTATAGTAGTTATATTCTTGTACATTGGGGCAGTATTATAGTAGTTATATTCTTGTACATAGGGGCAGTATTATAGTAGTTATATTCTTGTACATAGGGGCAGTATTATAGTAGTTATATTCTTGTACATAGGGAGCAGTATTATAGTAGTTATATTCTTGTACATAGGAGCAGTATTATAGTAGTTATATTCTTGTACATAGGGGGCAGTATTATAGTAGTTATATTCTTGTACATAGGAGCAGTATTATAGTAGTTATATTCTTGTATATGGAGCAGTATTATAGTAGTTATATTCTTGTACATAGGGAGCAGTATTATAGTAGTTATATTCTTGTACATAGGAGCAGTATTATAGTAGTTATGTTCTTTTACATAGGAGCAGTATTATAGTAGTTATATTCTTGTACATATGAGCAGTATTATAGTAGTTATATTCTTGTACATAGGGGCAGTATTATAGTAGTTATACTCTTGTACATAGGAGCAGTATTATAGTAGTTATATTCTTGTACATAGGGGCAGTATTATTGTAGTTAGATTCTTTTACATAGGAGCAGTATTATTGTAGTTATATTCTTGTACATAGAGGGCAGTATTATAGTAGTTATATTCTTGTACATAGGGGCAGTATTATAGTAGTTATATTCTTGTACATAGGGGCAGTATTATTGTAGTTAGATTCTTGTAGATAGGAGCAGTATTATTGTAGTTATATTCTTGTACATAGAGGGCAGTATTATAGTAGTTATATTCTTGTACATAGGGGGCAGTATTATAGTAGTTATATTCTTGTACATTGGGGCAGTATTATAGTAGTTATATTGTTGTATATAGGGGGCAGTATTATAGTAGTTATATTCTTGTACATAGGGGAGAGTATTATAGTAGTTATATTCTTGTACATAGGGGGCAGTATTATAGTAGTTATATTCTTGTACATAGGGGCAGTATTATAGTAGTTATATTCTTGTACATAGGGGGCAGTATTATAGTAGTTATATTCTTGTACATAGGAGCAGTATTATAGTAGTTATAGTCTTGTACATAGGAGCAGTATTATAGTAGTTATATTCTTGTACATAGGAGCAGTATTATAGTAGTTATATTCTTGTACATAGGAGCAGTATTATAGTAGTTATATTCTTGTACATAGGAGCAGTATTTTAGTAGTTATATTCTTGTACATAGGGGGCAGTATTATAGTAGTTATTTTCTTGTACATAAGAGCAGTATTATAGTAGTTATATTCTTGTACATAGGAGCAGTATTATAGTAGTTATATTCTTGTACATAGGGGGCAGTATTATAGTAGTTATATTCTTGTACATTGGGGCAGTATTATAGTAGTTATATTCTTGTATATAGGGGGCAGTATTATAGTAGTTATATTCTTGTACATAGGGGAGAGTATTATAGTAATTATATTCTTGTACATAGGGGGCAGTATTATAGTAGTTATATTCTTGTACATAGGGGCAGTATTATAGTAGTTATATTCTTGTACATAGGGGGCAGTATTATAGTAGTTATATTCTTGTACATAGGAGCAGTATTATAGTAGTTATATTCTTGTACATAGGAGCAGTATTATAGTAGTTATATTCTTGTACATAGGAGCAGTATTATAGTAGTTATATTCTTGTACATAGGAGCAGTATTATAGTAGTTATATTCTTGTACATAGGAGCAGTATTTTAGTAGTTATATTCTTGTACATAGGGGGCAGTATTATAGTAGTTATTTTCTTGTACATAGGAGCAGTATTATAGTAGTTATATTCTTGTACATAGGAGCAGTATTATAGTAGTTATATTCTTGTACATAGGGGGCAGTATTATAGTAGTTATATTCTTGTACATTGGGGCAGTATTATAGTAGCTATATTCTTGTATATAGGGGGCAGTATTATAGTAGTTATATTCTTGTGCATAGGGGAGAGTATTATAGTAGTTATATTCTTGTACATAGGGGGCAGTATTATAGTAGTTATATTCTTGTACATAGGGGGCAGTATTATAGTAGTTATATTCTTGTACATTGGGGCAGTATTATAGTAGTTATATTCTTGTATATAGGGGGCAGTATTATAGTAGTTATATTCTTGTACATAGGGGAGAGTATAATAGTAGTTATATTCTTGTACATAGGGGGCAGTATTATAGTAGTTATATTCTTGTACATAGGGGCAGTATTATAGTAGTTATATTCTTTTACATAGGGGGCAGTATTATAGTAGTTATATTCTTGTACATAGGAGCAGTATTATAGTAGTTATATTCTTGTACATAGGAGCAGTATTATAGTAGTTATATTCTTGTACATAGGAGCAGTATTATAGTAGTTATATTCTTGTACATAGGAGCAGTATTATAGTAGTTATATTCTTGTACATAGGAGCAGTATTTTAGTAGTTATATTCTTGTACATAGGGGGCCGTATTATAGTAGTTATTTTCTTGTACATAGGAGCAGTATTATAGTAGTTATATTCTTGTACATAGGAGCAGTATTATAGTAGTTATATTCTTGTACATAGGGGGCAGTATTATAGTAGTTATATTTTTGTACATTGCGGCAGTATTATAGTAGTTATATTCTTGTATATAGGGGGCAGTATTATAGTATATTCTTGTACATAGGGGAGAGTATTATAGTAGTTATATTCTTGTACATAGGGGGCAGTATTATAGTAGTTATATTCTTGTACATAGGGGCAGTATTATAGTAGTTATATTCTTGTACATAGGGGGCAGTATTATAGTAGTTATATTCTTGTACATAGGAGCAGTATTATAGTAGTTATATTCCTGTACATAGGGGCAGTATTACAGTAGTTATATTCTTGTACATAGGAGCAGTATTATAGTAGTTATATTCTTGTACATAGGGGCAGTATTATAGTAGTTATATTCTTGTACATAGGAGAAGTATTATAGTAGTTATATTCTTGTACATAGGAGCAGTATTATAGTAGTTATATTCTTGTACATAGGAGCAGTATTATAGTAGTCATATTCTTGTACATAGGAGCAGTATTATAGTAGTTATATTCTTGTACATAGGAGCAGTATTATAGTAGTTATATTCTTGTACATAGGAGCAGTATTATAGTAGTTATATTCTTGTACATAGGAGCAGTATTATAGTAGTTATATTCTTGTACATAGGAGCAGTATTATAGTAGTTATATTCTTGTACATAGGGGCAGTATTATAGTAGTTATATTCTTGTACATAGGAGCAGTATTATAGTAGTCATATTCTTGTACATAGGAGCAGTATTATAGTAGTTATATTCTTGTACATAGGAGCAGTATTATAGTAGTTATATTCTTGTACATAGGAGCAGTATTATAGTAGTTATATTCTTGTACATAGGAGCAGTATTATAGTAGTTATATTCTTGTACATAGGAGCAGTATTATAGTAGTTATTTTCTTGTACATAGGGGCAGAATTATACTAGTTATATTCTTGTACATAGGGGCAGTATTATAGTAGTTATATTCTTGTACATAGGAGCAGTATTATAGTAGTTATATTCTTGTACATAGGAGCAGTATTTTAGTAGTTATATTCTTGTACATAGGGGGCCGTATTATAGTAGTTATTTTCTTGTACATAGGAGCAGTATTATAGTAGTTATATTCTTGTACATAGGAGCAGTATTATAGTAGTTATATTCTTGTACATAGGGGGCAGTATTATAGTAGTTATATTTTTGTACATTGCGGCAGTATTATAGTAGTTATATTCTTGTATATAGGGGGCAGTATTATAGTATATTCTTGTACATAGGGGAGAGTATTATAGTAGTTATATTCTTGTACATAGGGGGCAGTATTATAGTAGTTATATTCTTGTACATAGGGGCAGTATTATAGTAGTTATATTCTTGTACATAGGGGGCAGTATTATAGTAGTTATATTCTTGTACATAGGAGCAGTATTATAGTAGTTATATTCCTGTACATAGGGGCAGTATTACAGTAGTTATATTCTTGTACATAGGAGCAGTATTATAGTAGTTATATTCTTGTACATAGGGGCAGTATTATAGTAGTTATATTCTTGTACATAGGAGCAGTATTATAGTAGTCATATTCTTGTACATAGGAGCAGTATTATAGTAGTTATATTCTTGTACATAGGAGCAGTATTATAGTAGTTATATTCTTGTACATAGGAGCAGTATTATAGTAGTTATATTCTTGTACATAGGAGCAGTATTATAGTAGTTATATTCTTGTACATAGGAGCAGTATTATAGTAGTTATATTCTTGTACATAGGGGCAGTATTATAGTAGTTATATTCTTGTACATAGGAGCAGTATTATAGTAGTCATATTCTTGTACATAGGAGCAGTATTATAGTAGTTATATTCTTGTACATAGGAGCAGTATTATAGTAGTTATATTCTTGTACATAGGAGCAGTATTATAGTAGTTATTTTCTTGTACATAGGGGCAGAATTATACTAGTTATATTCTTGTACATAGGGGCAGTATTATAGTAGTTATATTCTTGTACATATGAGGCAGTATTATAGTAGTTATATTCTTGTACATAGGAGCAGTATTATAGTAGTTATATTCTTGTACATAGGGGCAGTATTATAGTAGTTATATTCTTGTACATAGGGGCAGTATTATAGTAGTTATATTCTTGTACATAGGAGCAGTATTATAGTAGTTATATTCTTGTACATAGGAGCAGTATTATAGTAGTTATATTCTTGTACATAGGGGCAGTATTATAATAGTTATATTTTTGTACATAGGGGTCAGTATTATAGTAGTTATATTCTTGTACATAAGAGGCAGTATTATAGTAGTTATATTCTTGTACATAGGGGCAGTATTATAGTAGTTATATTCTTGTACATAGGGGCAGTATTATAGTAGTTATATTCTTGTACATAGGAGCAGTATTATAGTAGTTATATTCTTGTACATAGGAGCAGTATTATAGTAGTTATATTCTTGTACATAGGGGCAGTATTATAGTAGTTATATTCTTGTACATAGGGGGCAGTATTATAGTAGTTATATTTCCAGATCTAAGTGACTTTATGATAGTTGTTATATTTTTGCCATTAGGTTTTTCTTTGCGCTAATGCTTTATTATTATTATTATTATTATTATTATTATAGTAGTAAATAAAATGCATCATATTATTTATATTTTTCTGTTGAATCTTTGAATTAATCCATTCTGATTACAATCTGGGCTAATTTTAATTTTATATTTGGTTGCCATTTCTTTTTTTATTTTCTTTTTTTATAAAAAAAAAAAATCTAGAAAATTGCAGAATATGTTTTTTTCAGAAAATAAAAAAAGGAGAAGAAGAGATGAGAAGGACATTTCAGAGAGAGTGAGCAGAAAGAGAATTCAGTCATAATTGCGGTGGAAATATATAGAAACATGTGATGAGGTCGCAGAAGAATTCAGATCCACCGCTGTGCTAAATGTTCCTCCGGAGTGTAACAAAAAGTCATTTTCTCGCCATTTTCCACATGTGAATTGTGCTGTAACTGCCGCATGAGACATCAATGTAGTTTTAAGTGGAGAGGGAAAAAAAAACCATGCATTTTAGAAATAAACATCATCACAAACATGTTTTTGCCATATTTTTTCATATTCGCAAAATTAAGAATTTATTGTCTATTCTTGTTGCCTTAAGTGCAAACCATAAAATCTATTAACATTATGCCGAGGTCAAACATGTGCCTCCACTAGAGGGAGCCTCGGAGCTTACTGTATGCAGAAAGCTCACAAGCTCCCCCTAGTGGTGGCTGCAGTTAGTCAGAATTTCAGCATTTATCTTTATTCCTATGTAATTGATTCGGAGCTTTGTATCCCATATCTATGGAGGTAAAACACTTTTACTGTATATGCTCCATAATTTTGTCCATTAGGTTCATTTTGGAGAATGGTTGGGTGGTATGCATGGAAGAGGTAGACTGTGGTTGTGATTGTCACTGTATAGGTGGAGAAGGCGGCCAACACTGTATATGGGGTATGTAAGTGACCCATCTTCGAGATAGATGAAGGTCCCAAGGCTGGATCCAATCCTATCAAAGTGATTGGCCAATGCCAGTCCCATCACTTGGCGATTATCAGATCTCTCATAGAAATTAATGGAAAGAACAGAGCATGTGCGGCCATTTTTCCATTTCCACCACTGAGGATCTGCTTTGAAGGTATCTGAAAGTACCAACGGGGGATCCCATCCTATCAAAGTGACTGATAGATGTGGGTCCCATCACTTGGCAATCAGATCTTGGCAATTATCAGAGAGTAGTGCATGCCCAGCAACATTTACATTTGTTCCACACATTGAGACCCTGTTTTCATTATAGATAAAGGTCCCAAACATGGATGAAAATCCTAAGAGTAGATCCCTTCCTATCGATGTGTCATAAATATCTGATAGATGTGGGTCCTGTCACTAGGGATTTCTCAGATCTGCCATAAAAAATAATAGAGAGAGCAGAGCATGTGCAGCCATTTTTCCAATTCTGCCACTCACACTGAGGCCCCATTTTTAACATAGATGAAGGTCCCAAGTGTGGATCCCATCTTATCGATGTGCCATAAATGTCTGATCGATGTCAGAGCCATCACTTGTTAACTATCAGATCCCTCGTGGAAATTAATGGAGAGAGTAGGGCATGTCATGCCCCTAGACAACATTTTCATCATAGATAAAGGTCCCACGCGTAGATGAAGGTCCAAAAGGTAAATCCCATGCTGTTGATGTTCCTTAAAAATCTGATACTGTAGATGCAGGACCCTTATCTTGGAAATTATGAGCTCTCCCATAAAAATTAATGGAGAGAGCAGTGCGTGTGCGGTCATTTTTTCCAATTCTGCTTCGAATGTCTAGATCCTGTCTTCAACATAGATGAAGGTCCCAAGAGTGGATTCCATTCTATCAATGTGCCGTAGATGTCTGATGGATGTCTGCACCATATTTTGGCAATTATCAGATCTCTCATGGAAATTGAAGGAGAGAGCAGAGAATGAGAGCACACTTTTCCATTTCTACCACTCACACCGAGACCCCGTTTTCATCATAGATAAAGGTCCCAAGCACGGACAAAAGTCCTAAGGGTAGATCCCATCTATAGATTTGCCATAAATGTCTGATCGATGTCAGTCCCATAACTTGGCAATTATCAGATCTCTCATGGAAATTAAAGGAGAGAGCAGAGCATGAGCGCACACTTTTCCATTTCTACCACTCACATCGAGACCCCGTTTTCATCATAGATAAAGGTCCCAAGCACGGACAGAAGTCCTAAGGGTAGATCCTATCTATAGATTTGCCATAAATGTCTGATTGATGTCAGTCCCATAACTTGGCAATTATCAGATCTCTCAAGGAAATTAATGGAGAGGGCAGCACATGCCCGGCCACTTTTCTATTTCTTACGCGCACACCGAGACTCTGTTTTCATCTTAGATAAAGGTCCCGAGAGTATATGAAAGTCCAAAGAATAGATCCAATGCTATCAATGTTCCGTAAATATCTGATAGATTGCGGGTCCTGTCACTTGAGAATTATCTATAATAAAATGAATGGAGAGAGCAGCACATGCGCTGTCATTTTTCCAATTCTGCTTCGTACATTGAGACCCTGTTTGCAACATAGATAAAGGTCCCAGGGTTGGATCCAGTCCTATTTGTGCCATAAATATCTTAAAGATGCATTTCCCATTATTTGGCAATTATCAGATCACCCACAGAAATTAACAGAGAGAGTACAGCATGCGTGCACACTTTTCCATTTCTGCCGCGCACACCAAGGCGCCTTTATCATCATAGATAAAGGTCCCAAGTGTAGATGAAAGTCTTAATGGAAGATCCCATCCGATCGATGTGTCATAAATATCTGATTCCATCGCTTTGGCTTATATCAGATCTCTCATAAAAAAAGGGACAGAGAAAAGCGCATGCGTGGCCACTTGTCCATTTTTGCCATGTACCTAAACCTTATATTTCAGATAGGATGGGATCCACCCCTTGGATCTCCATCTGTCAATCTGTCACAAATGTCCCAGATTAGAGCACCTCAGATAGATATTAAAAAATCCAAAATCTCTCCCAACCAATCACCTCTCACCTGTGATGTTCTCGCCATAAATCACACGAGGTTATTGATTCAGCCCAAATTTTGGAAAAACAAAATTTATAAATTTCAATAAATATTCTTTATATTACAAAACACTGACCGTCCTCTTCTCGGATGAATTAGTTCTCATGATGAACGCTCCAGTCCCATTCAAGTTAGATAAAGTCAAAAACGAAATTACTCTTCATTTGCGGTGATTTTCTAATTCAGCGTCTTTAACGGTGATAATTACATTGTTTTGTTATTTTCTAGATGTAATTTTTTTCTTTTTCTTACCCTCAGACTATCACCTTGAAGTGTTGAGGGGAATTTTAACGCTTCCCATAAATGAGCGCTGCGCCACCTGCTGGTAGGAAAGCAAATAAACATCGCAATCGTCATTAAAAATGTTAGTGAGGAATTTAGCGCTCATTAAAATCTAATCAATGGCAGCTAACATTTACCGAGGAGGATTGGCCTAGCTCGTGGCAGCGGGAGCCAAGGAGAATGAATGATGCTTCTGATCACGGAGAGGCTCGGCGTGAGATGGCGCTACATCACGCCACGATAACGAACGAGCCCTGAGATAAAGTTATAAAGAGAGATGTATGGATGGATAGATAGATAGATAGATAGATAGATAATAGATAGATAATAGATAGGTAATAGATAGATAATAGATAGATGATAGATAGATAATAGATAATAGATACAGATAGATAATAGATAGATAATAGATAGATAATAGATAATAGATAGATAATAGATAATAGATAGATAGATAGATAGATAGATAGATAGATAGATAGATAGATAGATAATAGATGATAGATAGATAATAGATAGATAGATAATAGATAGATAATAAATAGATGATAGATAGATAGATAGATAGATAGATAGATAGATAGATAATAGATAGATAATAGATAGATAATAGATAGATAACAGATAGATAATTGATAGATGATAGATAATAGATAATAAATAGATAGATGATAGATAATAGATAATACATAGATAGATAGATAGATAGATAGATAGATAGATAGATAATAGATAATAGATAGATGATAGATAATAGATAGATAATAATAGATAATAAATTGATAATAGATAGATAATAGAACTATAATAGATAGATAGATAGATGATAGATATTAGATAGATGATAGATATTAGATAGATAGATAGATAATAAATAGATAATAGATAGATCAATAACATTGGTCAACGCAATTTTTCTGGCAAAAGGTTTTAAAGCCTATTTTAAGTCAATTTTGGCTGCTGATTACGAATATGAACTCCGTTTTTGGCCATCACATCAGGATTTCGAGATATTTTCAATTTTTTATGAAAATTACTCCTATCTAATGTTTTATGATGAAACACATGATTTTCGATACTACATTTTGTAAATTTTTAATCAAGGAATAACAAAGATTACAAAAAGAACCTGAAGACCCACCTCTTCCGACAAGCCTACAACCTGCAGTTACCACCGATCGACCAAACCGCTGCATGACCAGCTCTATCCTCACCTACTGTATCCTCACCCATCCCTTGTAGATTGTGAGCTTTCGCGGGCAGGGTCCTCTCTCCTCCTGTACCAGTTATGACTTGTATTGTTTAAGATTATTGTACTTGTTTTATTATGTATACCCCTCCTCACATGTAAAGCGCCATGGAACAAATGGCGCTATAATAATAAATAATAATAATAATAATAATAAAGTCTATGTACAGCAAATCAAATCTACTTACAGAATTAAACTACAAAATATAAACACATATATACGGCGCACAGATGAATGACAAATGGCCGTTATTATTTGAACTTTCTTTTCTCGGCTGATCTGTGATGTGCGGCTTCTGGGTTGTCTCTCATCAGGCTCCAGCAATAGTCGCCATCATATGTGAGTCCCTCCGGTCTTGATACCGTTCTTCCATTGTTTTAATGTCCTGATGAAAACGCTCCCCTTGTTCCTCGCTCACATCCCCAAGGTTCTCTGGAAATAGTGAATCTTGATCCTCATTCTCCATCCGAGATTCCGCAGACTCGTTAGTAGCTCTTCTCTTCCACAATCTCTTCATAGTTGTCGGCTTTCTTATTCCCTAGAACATTCTGCACCACATTACAAAATGCCTCCAAGCTCTTTCTTCTGTCTCATTCATTGATGTGATAACATTTGGGTCTCTCCTAAGTGTTCTTATTTGAGGTCCATCCAATATTCCAGCCTTTTTCTTCTCTTCACTAAGACCAGGAAAAGTTGAACATATATAGTTAAAGCATTCTCCACTGTGATTGAGAGCTCTGACGAACTGCTTCCTCAATCCAAGTTTTATGTGTAAGGGTACCGTCACACTATACCATTTCGATCGCTACGACGGTACGATTCGTGACGTTCAAGCGATATCGTTACGATATCGCTGTGTCTGACACGCAGCAGCGATCAGGGATCCTGCTGAGAATCGTACGTCGTAGCAGATCGTTTAGAACTTTCTTTCATCGCTGGATCTCCCGCTGTCATCGCTAGATCGGTGTGTGTGACACCGATCTAGCGATCTAGCGATGTGATCCAGCGATGCGTTCGCTTGTAACCAGGGTAAACATCGGGTAACTAAGCGCAGGGCCGCGCTTAGTAACCCAATGTTTACCCTGGTTACAAGCGTAAAACTAAAAAAAAAAAACAGCACATACTTACATTCTGGTGTCCGTCAGGTCCCTTGCCGTCTGCTTCCCGCACTGTGACTGCCGGCCGTAAAGTGAAAGCAGAGCACAGCCGCTGTGCTTTCACTTTCACTTTACAGCCGGCAGTCAGTGAGTGCGGGAAGCAGACGGCAAGGGACCTGACGGACACCAGAATGTAAGTATGTGCTGTTTGTTTTTTTTTAGTTTTACGCTTGTAACCAGGGTAAACATCGGGTTACTAAGCGCGGTCCTGCGCTTAGTTACCCGATGTTTACCCTGGTTACCCAGGGACCTCGGCATCGTTGGTCGCTGGAGAGCTGTCTGTGTGACAGCTCCCCAGCGACCACACTACGATTTACCTACGATCACGGCCAGGTCATATCGCTGGTCGTGATCGTAGGTAAATCGTATAGTGTGACGGTACCCTAAGGGAGGAAAGACAATGTCCTTCCTATCCACTAGCGGATCATGGATGACATTCTTATCGCCAGATGCCAAACTCTGTCGCTGAGGCCATTCACTTTTCACCCAACGCTCTGCTGTAGCTCTACTGTCCCAGTAGCACAGAAAACAAGGGGGTTATCATAACAAATGGGAATTATGCATGTTCAAAGAAAACAATGATATTCTCACATTTATTGGGAGACTAAATGAAAACTAAATTTACCTTAGTGAACCGTATAAACCGGCACTTTTCATACACTACTTATATTTATCATGGAATTTTTGAAAATGGGCTATATACCTATAGCGCAAAAACGTGATGTGATAGAGAAATTATAAGATCAGATTTGAATTCAGCACCCTCAAGTTAGTCTAAAACTGTTCTTAAAGTCCATGCCAGAATTTTTTTTTTTTGTAGACCAGTGTAATAGAGAGATAGATCAATCATAGGGAACACAGTCGGCTGCCTCCAATCATCGGGACCATTACAGAATTGACTGACGAGTGATGGATGACACCGCGGCTGCTGCCACTACTAGGCTCGTTATAGGGGAAGTCACAGTGAGCGTATGGTATATACCTCCCATTCACATGGAATATATATATATATATACCCTGGTAGAGTCACTGCCAACTCTACAATAACAAAAGGAACCACTAGCTTCCACCACCAATCGTTAATACACCTTTTACAGGTAGCGTATGGCTTCAGGGTGCGGTTTACAGATCAAGAAGAACAGAACTATTACGTTTTATATATTTCATCCAAAAGGAAAGCAAAGATGATTCAAAATGGGAACAAAACAATACGATATATATAATTACATAAAATAACAAGGAAATGTACTAAACCTGATGTCGCAATACATTGACTCTTATGAAGAGGAGCTCTTCGTTTTTGGGGGTAACTGTACAGAACCACAGCACATTGTGTCTTCCAGGACTTACAATGATTATAGTTCAGTATTTGCTTTTATTAACCAAAGTCACGCCAACATATCTCCCCTTCAGTGATTCATAACATGGCTGCTCATGGGATGTTGCTGGTCTTTAAAAAAAATCATGAGATCCCCAATTTTCACGATATTTTGCCCTTGGAGTGGAGGTCACAAGCGGGAGATTTCAACGTCATATTTCCTATCACAATTTTATCTTTCTATAGATATGGAATGGATATTATCATCCATCTGACCGATATTTATTTGGAGGTGCTGCAACTGTCCAGTGATGTAAGACAATGTGCTACGTTCACCACATCATTACGACGTCGAAAATATGTCTTCCTTATCGGTCACATCTATGAAATTCATAAAATCCTAATATTTACTCTGGAGCCTGAGCTCAAGCAGTCTACTCATCTTTTCGGTCACAGCGAGGCCAAAGGTGATTCAACGGTCATAAACCTGTCATCTTCCAAATCCCTCTGTCAGCCGTGACTAGTCTACGAGCCATCAAATGACCAACTTTAACTACCTGCTTGCAGCAGAAGTGTTGGATGGACCCAGCCGAGACTAAGGGTCATGTGAAGGTCATAGAGTGCGAGCCTTCAGTGTTCATTTATGAGAACTATGAGATGGCTTTATAGATTTTGCAATTACATTATGATGGATACAGTGCCTTGCGAAAATATTCATCCCCTTGGATTTTTACCTCTTGTTACAACCTGTTTAAATATTTTTGCAATTCGATTTGTGTGTGATGCATAGGCACTAAATAGTCTAAGTTGGTGAAGAGAAGTAAGAAAATTATAGGCATAAATTAAGTTAATGGGATAAAATAACTAAAAATTGGTGTGTGCATATGTAATCACCCCTTATGCTATGAAGCCCCTAAAAATTTCTGGTGCAAGCCATTACCTTCATAAGTTCCATGCTTAGTGATAGGACGTCCTCCCATGTGCAATCTAAGTGTCACATGTCTGTCAGTATATACACTTTACCTTTTCTGAAAGGCCACAGAGGCTGCAACACCATTAACAAGAGGCACCACTAACCAAATATCACCATGAAGACCAAGGAGATCTCCAAACAACAACATGGAGACCAAGGGGATCCCCAAACACCACCATGAGGACCAAGGAGATTTCTAAACAACACCTTGAGGACCAATGAGATCTCCAAACAACACCATGAAGACCAAAGAGATCTCCAAACAACAATATGGAGACCAAAGAGATCTCCAAACAACACCATGAAGACCAAAGAGATCTCCAAACAACACCATGAAGACCAAAGGGATCTCCAAACAACAACATGAAGACCAAGGAGATTTCCAAAGAACAACATGAAGACCAAAGAGATATCCAAACAACACCATGAAGACCAAAGAGATCTTCAAACAACATCATGAAGACCATGAAGATCTCCAAACAACACCATGAAGACCAACGAGATTTCTAAACAACACCATGAAGACCAAAGAGATTTCCAAAAACAACATGAAGACCAAGGAGATCTCCAAACAACAACATGAAGACCAAGGAGATCTCCAAACAACACCATGAAGACCAACGAGATCTCCAAACAACACCATGAAGACCAAGGAGATTTCCAAATAACACCATGAAGACCATGGAGAACTCCAAACAAGTCAGGAACAAAGTTGATGAGAAGTCAGGGTTGGGTTATAAAAAATATCCCAATCTCTCATGATCCCCTGAAGCACTATCCATTATCATCAAATGGAAAGAACATGGTACCACAACAACACCTAAGTAGGCCACCCACCAAAACTCTAAGCCCAGGCAAGGAGGGCATTAATCAGAGAGGCAACACAGAGACGAAAGGTAACCCTGAAGGAACTACAGAGTTCCCAAGTACAGACCACAATAAGCCGTACACTCCATAGAGGTGGACTTTATGGAAGAGTGGGCAGAAAAAATAATTATTTATGCACAAGAACTGTAAACCCCGTTTTGAGTTTGCCAACAGACATGTGGGAGACTCCCCAAATGTAAGGAGGAAGGTGCTGTGGTCAGAAGAGACAAATATTGAACATGTTGTCTACCAAAGTAAACACTATAGGTAACTTCACACTGAGCGACGCTGCAGCGATATAGACAACGATACGACCAAAAGGCGATCGCTGGAGCGTCGCTGTTTAGATCGCTGTAGAGACGTCAAACACACCAACGTTCGAACGATGCCGAAGCGATACAGTGACGTAACAGCGACTCGCGGATCGTTGTCGCTGGTTGCTTGCTTCACGTCAAACAGCAGTGGTGTAAACGATCCGATGAATTGGCAGCGTAGTCAGATAGGTGTCACCCAGGTGGGTGACACCCAGATAGGTGTCACCCAGGATGTGACGTCCCGGCGTCTCAGAATATAAACCGCGACTCTACAGCGATTGATTCACATTGTTCGAGAGCTGCGTATGCCTGTTTTTCCTGCATTTCTAGCGTCCTGTCCGGAACGATCCTTCTCCAGCTACGATCCTCTTCTACCGTGAACGTTCTGTTTGGAACGCCGTACTCCACGTCTTCATCGCCGGCGTCTTCATCGGTTCTTTTATTGCTCATCAACGGTATGTTCAAATTTTTTTTTTTTTTGTATAGTAATGGCTATGTAGTAATGCTAGACGCAATGCTTATCTAAGTATATGGTATAGTAATGTATAAAACATATCTGGCAGCTATCTTGTGCATCTGGTAAGCGGACACACAAGATGGAGGCACTTTCGGATGCAGTTTGCAAACTATTTGGCGCTGTGTAGCATTTTTTGCGCAAACTATATGGTAAGGCCAACCAACTCTTTTGTGTCTACCTTGGCTTAGCTGTCCCTGGCCTGCTCCGCAAGTAAATAAAAACAGCTCACAACTGGTAAACTAATTTTTTTTTTTTCACAAACTGACCTTATTTTTTTTTGATCAAGAGACAATCACTGTCACGCTATCTATATTCATCAAGTACGGTGTCAGAAAAAATGAATTCATGATAAACATATACAGGCTCCTGAATTCACTATTTCTGACACCTGGCAGGTGAGCATAGATATGTACCGTGTGACAACCATTGTCCCCTCAATTTGTGTGATTATGGAGATGCATGTAATATTTTTGGCCCACCTCATATCTGTATACTACAGACACACCAAGCTGCAGTCTTTTCATTTTTAACTACTGGAGATATTATGTGGGCCAAAAAGTGTGTGTGGCGACGTTTTTGGCGCACGGTGTGTTGCCGGCGGCTATAGACACAATAAACCAAACATAATTGTGTCAAATCAAACTTTTTTTATGTTGTTAACTGAAAAATAACAAGTAACAGAACAATATCCCAAACAATGAAAGAAAAAAAAAAAAAATCAGAACCTCCCACGCCTCAAGAGGTGTCGCAGCGTGCGGCCATGTTGCTGTACTTGTTGCAGCATGAGCGCTGCTGTCCGCTCCAGGCGGTCTTGCTTGGCCAGCAGCTCTCTCACGGTGTCCGGTTCTGTGATAGAAGAGGTTGGAGAATGGACAGTGATTAAGCTGCAACGGTGGCATGTGTTTACATAACCAGCAATTTTACGGTACCGTCAAAAATAACGATTTTTGTAACGATATCTTTGATTTCTGTGAAGTTGCAACGATATTGTTAACGCAATCGTTCTGTGTGACAGCGACCACACAGTGACTTACCAACGATCACGACCAGGTCGTATAGCTGGTAATGATCGTTAGTAAATCGTTTATTGTAAAATGGTACTTTTAACTACACACTCAATTTTCTACTGCCCCAGAGGGCATTTTTTAGGTTCAATGTTTTAGGGTCCGTTTAGTCGTTGTCAAATGTGACATCCCACCGATAACCCCCTCCCACTTTCTCAATACTTACGGAAAAGGGACGCCTGTTGCTCATCCGCGGAGCTGCTGACCACCCATCCCCTGGCTCGGGCCACAGCTCCTGCTGCTGAAAGGAAGCAAATACATATCTGGTTAACAATTGAACTCACTGTGGTGAAGCGCTCGCTGGTTTTGTCACTTACGAATGCTTGTCGCTGGAGAGAATGACGCCGACCCGGGGGAGGAAGATGGGTGTTGAAAGGGCGGGGTTGTGGCCTGCGGTGGGGTTACTGCACCTGTAATGTACACAATATTTAACCTCCCTACTAATGGCCCGTATGGCGTCATTAAATTCTAAAAAAGGGTGGTTAACTTACGTGACGACACTGGCTGTGGGCTTCCGCTGCTAGCCGCTGTACTGCTGGCTGCAGTGGGTGCTGTCCTCTGCCGGCGGCGTCTCTCTACACCCCAAAAAAAGACACGCAAGGTTTAGACACCAGAAGTACAGAGCTGTAGACTTAAATAAAAAATTAAGTAGGCGCCATCGCAATTGCCAGACATGAGGGGTAACTTACGTGACGGCCCTGGCTGTGGGCGTACGCTGCTGGCCGCTGTAGTCCTCTGCTGGAGTTGTCTCTCTATACACAAAAAATAAAGAAACACAATGTTTACACACCAAAGTACAGAGCTTCCGACACCCCCACAAATAACAAACCTAGGCCAGTGGCATAAAGGAATAAAATTTAAATTTAACTCCCCAAATCGAGGTACATATATAGAAGGTGGGAAGCGCCACACGGCAGTGCGAGTGTCCCTATTCCCCCCTCCCGATACTGTGTGTCTCCCAATTACACTATACTGTTACTTGCCTTGCCTGGTCTCTGCCCGCAACGTTGCCAGATAAAGTGGCTGTTTGTACCGGAGGTCGGCCCACTTTTTTCGCAGCTGCAGCGCACTGCGCCGGATGCCGAACCTCCGCTCCATCTTCTGGGCAATGTGGCGCAACACCTCATTCTTGTGTAGATTTGGGTGTGCTGGGCGACTCTCCCGGCCCTCATAGTCCATGGCATCCATTTTTTTTACAAAAAAGCGGACCTCTGTCTGCCCCAAAGGAGGACATCGCTGTCTCGCCGCCATTTTAGCAAGAGAGACGCTGTATGGCACCACCCAGCCACGCCCAGAGGAGGTCCTTGATTCTACCGTTCTGGCGCGCAATTCGCAACGCTATAGCGTCTCCATTTATGCACACCGTCGCGGGTGTGACGTCGGCTCCAGAAGTCACTATTTGGCGTTCCCGTTATAAATCAGCAGCGCTCATCGTCCTGTTTGTTTCAGTGGATGGTACATTTAATGGAGGGTATCTATGGGGTATGGCTGTTGTGTTAACGTTGCTTACAATTAGCCATGTATATCTCTGTGTATGTATATATATGTGTGTGTATGTATGTGTATATATATATATATAGTACCTTACATCCTATGTTAACATTTTTGTCAAATGGTGCAGCATCGGTGACGCAACGGAGAATGCATTACAGTATTGGATGTCTTGTGTAAGTTTTGAAAATGATATGTAGTAATTTTTTTTTTTCTTTTTTCCTTTCTCAGGTTGCCATGTCTCATTCGGATGTACCTGTGATTGTTGCGGCCGCGTTATTGGTAGAAGCTCACAACCAGCTGGAGGTTCAAGCGCGAAACAATCGTGTAAAGCGTCAGCGCCGCATGTGGACCAAACAGTGGCTGCAGAAGAGGAATCAATTGTCCCATATGGGCCTTATAAGGGAACTGCAGGATAACAACCCGCATGATTTTCGTAACTACCTGAGAATGTCGGAGGACTCATTTAATGTCCTACTTGCAGCTGTAGAACCTTATATCAGGCGGCAAAATACACAGATGAGAGCAGCTGTCCCTGTGGATGAGAGGCTGGCTGTCACGCTGCGTTTCCTGGTGACTGGCAGGTCTATGCAAGACTTGCATTACAGCGCAGCTATATCCCGATCCCTACTCAGCGTCATCATCCCAGAGACATGCAAAGCTATTGTCTCAGTTTTACACCGCAGTTACATGCCTTTCCCACAGACCCCGGATGACTGGAAAGAGATTTCAAGGGGATTTGAGGAGCAATGGCAGTTCCCTAATTGCGGTGGGGCCTTGGATGGCAAACATGTACGCATCACCCAACCACCACACTCTGGCTCCTTTTATTATAACTATAAGGGATATTTCAGCATAATTCTCATGGCCCTCGTAAATGCTAACTATGATTTCATAAGTGTGTCTGTTGGGATTAACGGGAGAGTATCCGATGGAGGAGTTTTGGAGCACACAGATTTTGGGGAACGCTTGAAAAATAATAAACTTGCCTTGCCGCCCAACAGTGACACAACAGAAAACATGAACTTTGTCTTTGTCGGAGATGAGGCTTTCCCACTGCATCCCAACCTTTTGAAGCCCTTCTCCCAGAAGACTCTGACACCGGAACGACGAATCTTTAATTACAGACTTTCAAGAGCTAGACGCGTTGTGGAAAATGCATTCGGAATTATGGCAAACCGATTTCGGGTTTTCCACACAGCACTAAACATGAAACTAACGTCTATTGACTCTGTGGTGCTTGCTTGTTGTGTCCTCCACAACTTTCTACGTCGCCGTGATGCCACTGCATACAGCCCTCCACAGTATGTAGACTCTGTGGACCAGGGTAACGGAGATGTAACCCAGGGCGAATGGCGTCTAGACGCGCACAGGGTTTGTGGTTTGGAAAGTCTGGGTTCTGGAAGGTACTGTGATGATGCAACGAATAGCAGGGACAAATACTCTGACTTTTTCAATGGGCCAGGGGCTGTCCCATGGCAGTATCAACAGCTGTAACGTAACTGTTGGCATAACTTATACCATGTATTATGGATGATATTGTTGGGGGGGTTCAAGTGCTCTTGTGTAAAAGTGCTCATTTTTAACAATTTTTGGATGACCCATGATACTCCTTTTTCTGTAATAAATGTGAACATAACGATATATCTATTTGTTATTTCTTATTATTTTACATACATACCAATACATACCAATAAACATATATATCTATGAACATACTCTACTTCTGTATCAATCATATGAAACCTGTGAGTCTGCAGCATCCTATGCACTAGTGATTTCCTGATGTGTGTGTGTATATATATTAGTAGATGTTCACCATATTCTAAAGGTACCTTCACACTCATCGACTCTGCAGCGATACCGACAATGATGTCGATCGCTGTTTGGTCGCTGGAGAGCTGTCACACAGACAGCTCTCCAGCGAGCACCGATCCAGAAGTCCACGGGTAACCAGGGTAAACATCGGGTTACTAAGTGCAGGGCCGCGATTATTAACCCGATGTTTACCCTGGTTACCGTTGTAAATGTTAAAAAAAAATTACAATACATACTTACATTCACGCTGTATGGTCATGTCCCTCGCCTTCAGCTTCCAGCACTGACTCAGCGCCGGGCGTAAAGTACAACGGTGATGTCAACGCTGTGCTTTACTACCGGACGGCGCTCACCAGTCAGTGCGGGAAGCCGAAGGCGAGGGACTTGACCATACAGTGGGAATGTATGTACTGTTTGTTTTTTTAACATTGACAACGGTAACCATGGTAAACATCACGTTACTAAGAGTGGCCCTGCACTTATTAACCCAATGTTTCCCTTGTTTCTTGTGACGACATCGCTGAATCGGCGTTACACATGCTGTGTGTAACGCCGATTCAGCGATGTCAGCGGGAGATTCAGCAACCAAAAAAAGTGCTGTACTTTCCCCAGCGACCAATGATCTCCCAGCATGGGCCTGATCGCTGGACGCTGTCACACAACAATTTAGTTAACGATATCGTTGCTACGTCACAAAAAGCAACGATATCGTTAACAATATAGTTATGTGTGACGGTAATGTATTGGGTATTCTAGCATTTGCATGTCCCCGTCGCATATTGCCCAGCAACGTAGTATATTGACCAGCGGCGTCATTTATTGCCAAGCCAAAGAGACACGTAGTACATACACAAATTTAAGAAACCAAAAATTTAATTATTTGTATTAAAAATTTTATTATTTTTTATTACAATACTTTTTTAATGTTGATGAGGCATAGGGGATTAATGAACGGGTGCCAGGAGGATGCCTGCAGGGGAGAAGGCATAGGGGATTACTTGTGGAGCATCTAAAACACAAGTCTCATTTATTTCAACTACAACACTACAAATTTTGGTAGTAAGTGTCCATCTCACTGTAGTGGTGCGTGGCCATAGGAGGTCCTTGTGATAAGTCACCAAAAGAAGGGGGTGCAGGTGGTGTCCTGAACTGAGAATTATGTGGCCCAGGTCTGCGGACAGGAGTGCTGTGCATGGGCTCCTGTTGGTGTCCCCAATAAAAATGGGCACTGGGCTGACGGACGTCAATGCTCAATGTTGATGTGTCGCATAGTTTTCCTGCGGCTGCCGCGTTCATAACGTCAAACATTATTCTCTCCGCGTGAGATCTTTGGGTATCATCCAGTCTGTTTAAACGTTCCTCAACCAAGGATGCGAATGGGGAGAGTTTGGTTGTGACGTGTTTGGACAAGATGCTGTTGGCCACTGCCAGGAGATCCACAGGTGTGGCTGCTGTTGATTTTCTTTTTCTAGATGGGCGCAGTGGACATGTCTGCTCCTCGATAGACGGGCTACTGGAGGACTGAGGGGACTGGACATTGTTCGCTTCCGTTGTTTCCCGCTGTTGCAGAGGCACCTGCAATTACATGAAAAAGAAAAATTTAAAATAAATAACATACAAACGACTCTGCCACACAGCCCTAGAGAGCCCACACCTCCCCAAACACCTCTATGCCCATTGGAACCTATGAGGAACAGTTACCTGGGTTAAAAAACAAAGGGGTTAAAGAGCTGTGCTGAACTACATTGGCCGGCAATACTGTACGAATGTGCGGAAGACACAATGTTAATTACGGACACAGGAAGTGGCAGCTGTTATCATCAGGGGGATTAAACATGAACAACGTGACTCACTATTACTGGAAGCCATGCAGTCTCATAAACATACAAGACACACGGCATGCTACAAGAAGGGAAGCTTGGGGCTACTTACATGGTCGTCAGGAGACTCAGGCAGGATATCTTCGGGCGATGGCTCACAAAGGCTAGTCACAGTCTGGCACGGGCGAGGGATCTCTTGGTCTCTAGTGAATGCCATCAGGTCGTAATACCACAGCCTGGGCACATAGACTTCCTCAGTTCCGGCCCCAGACTTCTTAGAATTTTCCACTTTGTTGACCTCTTTTTTGAAAACTGTGCGGAGAGCCTGGATCTTTTTCCTCACAATGTTTTCATCCACGGTCTCTGTGGGATGATACTCCCTGTAGACGGCCACCAGCTTCTCATACGCTTCTCTCTTCATGTAACGGTTGCTATAATCCTTAGATTTTATCTTCCACAAACAGGGCAGGGAGCGGTACATCTCTATGAGTGCCCGAACACAGTCCTGCTCATTTGTAGACATCTTTAAAAAATAAAAAAATAAAAGTTAAGAAACAGCAAAAATTAAAAGTTAGATGAGCCGTATGCCGTTCCTATTGTTATCAGTCATTTTTTGTATGGGATGGTCCGTGGGACTATTTCCACCATTTAGGGGATGGGATGGGGGCCGTTTGTGTGTTTCCCCATAGCCACCATTTGGGGATGGGATGAGGGCTATTTTTATCCATTTTGAGCGTTGAAAAATTTGTAAATTCTATTGGCTGCTATTTTGTCAATGGCCAATTTCATGTTGGTGAAACACACCATACTACAAAATCGTTTGCATTACCACTTAAAATGGAAATACTACGACGCTAAAGCGTCTTTGGTTATAAACGTGAAAGCTCTAAAAAAAAATCACTGCTGAGATGTAGTATACATCTATTTCTAGACACATAAATTAGTATTGCTGCATGGCAAATGAATACAGCACAAGGATATACTCACCGTAGATGTACTAATTGAGAACGCTGCAGAGTTGAAGATCTACAAACAGGTCGCTCAAAAGTTACAGCCAAGACGCCCACGAGTTGATGGAGAAGGAACACGATGGATTTCGAACCAAGACGCACACGAGATGCTCGTGGATGGCAGAGTACGCACAAGTGATTGAAAAGTTGTAAAGTCGCGGTTTATATTTCGGAACGCAGGTACACATGACCCCGATGTGACCTATCAGCGTTCTCAGTGAGACGTAACAACAAAGCCATTTGAAATATATAACGTTATGGCGTCACCTTTTGTAATGTAATAATGTGATTTAAAGGGGTCTTCTTTTGTAATAGTGATGCATTGTAAATACGCCCTTACGTAAAGTTCACACCTACCTCCTAGGCTGTCGTGACAGTTGGCGTCACCTTTTGTAATGTAATGTAAAGGGGTGCCTTTTTTAATGTAATAATGTGATGTAGGCATCACCTTTTGTCTTTGGAATGCATTTGGGAGTATGGTGATAATTACATTACTATAATAATGTTCACACCACCTCCCAGGCCATTATGACAGATGGCGTCTCCTTTTGTAATTTGTAATATATTGGGATCTTCGAAATAATTGCGTATCTATCTACGAGCGACATTGCTAAATTTAAAGGCGTCTCCTTTTGTAATGCATAACGCCTACCTGGCCACAACAAGACGCTGTGACGGCCCCTTTCATCGTTGCTGGCGTCGTTGCTTTTCATGTCAAACACAACGATTCAGGCTGATCTAACGACCAAATAAAGTTCTGAACTTTCGGTAACGACTAGCGATGTCACAGCGGGATCCGGATCGCTGCTGCGTGTCAAACACAACGATATCGTTATCCAGGACGCTGCAACGTCATAGATCGTTGTCGTTCTCATTGCAATATTGCTCAGTGTGAAGGCACCTTATGTCTGGCCCCAAACCAACACAGCTCATCACCCCAAGAACACCATCCCCACAGTGAAACATGGTGGCGGCAACATTATGCTGTGGGGATGTTTATCAGCAGCAGTGAAAGGAAAAATGGTCCAAATACTTTTGTAAGCCTCAATAGATAGAGAGATAAATAAATAGATAGAAGGATAGATAGATGATAAATACGGTAGATAGATGGATGAGAATTTATGAAGTCTGGCATTGTGTGTCCCTGTAGCTGCTGATGTAAGTTGAGCCAATTGCATTAATAGTTGCTCCACTATTCTTAAATCTGGCTCCTCTCTGTGCCGCCTTCATGCCAGAAAATAAAATGAGGTTGGCGTAGGTTTCACCTATATTATACAATGTAGTACATTTGATGAGCAATGATAGACCCTGCCGAAACCTTTAGATAAACCCTGGCCACTGGTTTTTTTTTTGATGTGCTGAATTTGGCACAAAAAGGAGATAAAATTGCTAATTTTGGCCAAATTTTGCAACCTTTTGATGCCAGTAAACTAATACAAACGACTTGGCACGTTTGCTCCAGAAAGTCAAATCTATATCCGCCATGGGGTGGCTTAGATGTCAGCAACCATGCGCGACAATCTTCTCGCCCCTTTTGCCAAGTCCGTCCACTTTTGCGGAACGTGATGACACCGGAAGGGGAAAAAAGTCGTAACGTTTGTCCCAGGACCGCCTCCATGACTCCTCACTGGAAGCATGCGCCACATTACAGCTTTATTTTTTCCTATATGCTCCGAGATCTGTTACAAGAGAACATTACCATTACCGTCCTGTATAACACCATGGCGGCATTTTAGTGTCTGCATGTTCTCCCCGATGCCTCCATACTGTGCAACCCCGGGAGACTCTCCGCTTTATTGCTGCGGCATGATCCAGGTGAGAGCGGAATAAAAACAAAGAGGTATTTAGCAAAATGGATTTTCCTCCCCATTTAACTCGGGAGGGTTTACTGTACCGCTGACGGTAATAACGCTCGTGACTGGAGTATTCGTTTTATTATTTCACATCACAATAAAGTTAATTTTTCTCCTGTTTTCCTTGTAAGGAGATTGCAGCAGGGACTCATCGAGGCTTTTTTTTTCGTTTAATGGTTTATGTCTAGATACTGGGAAATGTTACTTGACTTCACTACGGAGTCAGTGTGCAGAGTACACATACATGAACACGTATATGGACTGTTAGCTTCTAATTTATGATCACTGTATGGCGGTAATAATAGATAAATGGGTCATTTCGTGCAACATCGTTCCACGGTTCAGGTCAGTGCTCTCTGGCTGTCGACAGGATCCGCGCAAAATTTCCAAAGTTTGTGGAATCCCTTGTTTGAGTCTCCGGCCTGGTGTGACATCTCAGGTGCAGCGTCAGCCAGCCTGGCTAATCATATGCCAATCCTGTGATCTCAGAGAGTTTCAGTATGGTTGTATTATTACTACCGTATATGCCGATAATATGTTGTTATTGTCTGGCAGTATTATTCAGCTCTTGCATTGCATTATTGATGGTAAGATTGATCTTGGTGGAATAATTCCATCACTATGTGGTAGTAATATGTACTCATAGCGTTGCAGTGTTTTTTATCCTTTCATAGCGGTATTATTAGTAATCTTGTAGTAAATTTTGATTTCTTCAAAACTGAGGCATGATCATATTTGTGATAAAGACCAGCATCTTTAAAATTCCTAGGAACTGGAGCCTTGGAGTGCAAAAAAGGTCACTTTGGTCCAAACGAGAAGACCAAGACTAAGAAACATGAATGTTGGGGACCTATTGGAGATTTTGCATTGGGGCTCACAAGTCTCAAGTTACATGACTGTCACCAAGAGACCAATCCCACCTGCACAAATTTTCTAAAGTAGGGAACCCCTTTAGCAGAAATCTTTACTAGTATGAGAAAAGGCAACAGACTCGAATATTTGGGATGTGAAAATTTGAACCGTTCTAAGAAAATATTGCAGACCGCAAATTCTTATTAGAGTGCAGAATCTGCCCTGCAAAAGTAGTCCGAGCCGAGTTGTGATTAGTTTCCTCGACTAAAGCTAAGAGGCCTGAAGTACATCTGAGAAAAGAGAAACAAGATTAAGAAACACTAGAGAACCACAGGTTGAGGATCCCTTATTGCAATGAGAGACCGTTCAAGTGCATGTGCCTCTACAAAGATAAGAACCATCAAGCTCATGTATCCTATGTGTGGATGAGAGACTGTTTAAGCTTGTGTCTATCTCCAAAAATAAGTAATGTCTAGCTTGTGTGTCCAATGTGCAGAAATGAGACTGTTTGAGTGCATTTGCTTCTCTAAAGAGAACAACCAACAAGTTTATTTGCCCCATGTGTAGTAAAAAAAGAACCATCAGGCTTACATGCCCCATGTGCTGACAAGAAAATGTACAAGTGTCTTTTCAAGGAGAAGATCCATCAATCCTATGTGCCCCATGTGTAGATTAGAGATTGTTCACGCGTGTTTTCCTCTACAAGGATAACAACCATCAAGCTTAGGTGTCATATGTGTGGACGAGAGATTGTTCAAGTGTGTATTCCCATGTGTGGAAAAGAGACTGTTCAGCTGTGTGTGTCTTGAAGGAGAAGACCTGTCAAACTTATGTGGTCCATGTGTGGGCGAGACACTGTTCTAGTGCATCTGCCTCTCCAAGGATAAGACGTGTCAAGTTTTGGCACCCCCATGTGTGGACAAGAGACTGTTCAAGTGTGTGTGGCCTCTTCAAGCAGAAGAACCATTAATCCCATGTTCCCCATGTGTGAACAACAGATCGTTCAAGTGCATGTGCCTCTACAAGGATAGGAACCAGACAAATTATAGATAGAAAATTAACATATACCTTGCTATAAATAAGAGAACAGCAATAGAGCATATAAATAACATAGGGTACTTAGTAAACACTGTTTTTGATTAAATAAAAAGCGTAAAATTCATCCCAGGCGTACCCAGTCTGGTGGTCCTTACCTCTAGTATTAAAACCATACCATGTGTCAAAAATGACCTCAATGCGAATAAGGGCCGGGCAGGACAGGGATCCAACTATGGACACCACACAATGGAAAGCTACTGTATATACTGTAAATGTAATGTCCAGCTCAAAAAACGGGAGGCCAACGTCCTTGCATGCACTAAGTTCAAGAACCTAAAGAAAAAAACGAAGGAAATGAACTGGAGTATAAGTTGGTACACATGCAATGTGTTGGAACATGTTCACACTGGCCATTAAATGGACCAAACCTAAAATGGAAACAAAATGAACATATACCCTTCTGTAAGTACAGTAAATAAAAAGCAAGGATAAGAACCATCAAGCTTATGTGTCGATGTGTGGACAAGAGACTGTTCAAGTGTGTGTGCCTCTTCAAGGATAGAAACCACTAAGCTCAACTACCTCAAGTGTGGACAAGAGACTTTTCAAGTATCTACAGTATGTCAAAAATCTGTCAAACTCATGTGCCCCATGTGTGAATGAGAGACTGTTCAAGTGCATGTGCCTCTCCAAGAAAAGAATCATCAAGCCTATCGCCCCATGTGCTCAGAAAAAATTGCTTAAGCTTCTATCCAATGAGAAGAACCGTCAAGCCTACGTGAACGATGTGCATGGACAAGTGACTGTTCAAGTACATATGTCTCTCCAAGATTAATAACCATCAAACTTATGTGCCCCATGTGTGGGTTAGAATTTGGTTGAGTGCAAAAGAATCTTACGTGCCTCATGTCTCTCCAAGGAGAAGAACTATCAAGCCTATGTTGCCCGTGTGGATAAAAGATTGTTCAAGTGTATATGCCTCTCCAAGATTATGAACCATCAAATTTATGTGCCACATTTGAGAGCAAGAGTGTTAAATTGTGTCTTCCTTTGAAGGATAGGAACCGTTAAGCTTATGTTCCCCATGTGTGAATGTGAAACTGTTTATGTGCGTATGCCTCTCGAAGTAGGAGAATCATCAAACTTATGTGCCCTGTGTGTGGACAAAGGACTGTTCAAGTGCATGTGCCTCTCCAAGGATACGAATCGTCAAAATTATGTTCCCCATGTTTTTGTGTAAGACTGTTCAAGTGTATGTGCCTCTTCAAGGAGAAGAACCATCAAGTTTTGGTGCACAATACACTATTCAAGTGGTTATGCTTTTCCAAGGAAGAGAACCGTCAAGCTTATGAGCCTCATGTGTGGACGTTAGTCTCTTCAAGCACGTATGCCTCCCCAAGGAAAAAAACTGTCAAACATGTGTTCCCCATGTGTGGGTGAGACTGTTCATGTGTATGTGCCTCTTCAAGGAGAATAACCATCAAGTTTCGGTGCCCCATGAGTGCACAATACTTATGAGTCTCATGTGTGGACGTTAGTCTCTTCATGCACGTGTGCCTCTCCAAGGAAAAGAACTGTCAAACATGTGTGCCCCATGTGTGGGTGAGACTGTTCAAGTGTGTGGCTTCTCCAAAGAGAAGAACAATCAGGCTCATGTTCCCCATGTGTGGGTGAGACACTGTTCAAGTGTGTGGCTTCTCCAAAGAGAAGAACAATCAGGTTCATGTTCCCCATGTGTGGGTGAGACACTGTTCAAGTGCGTGGCTTTTCCAAGGAGAAGAACAATCAGGTTCATGTGCCCCATGTGTGGATGAGACAATGTTCAAGTGTGTGGCTTCTCCAAGGATAAGAACAATCAAGTTCATGTGCCCATGTGTGGGTGAGACGCAGATCAAGTGCGTGGCTTCTCCAAGGAGAAGAACAATCAAGTTCATGTGCCCCATGTGTGGGTGAGACACTGTTCAAGTGTGTGGCTTCTCCAAGGAGAAGAACAATCAGGCTCATGTGCCCCATGTGTGAGTGAGACATTGTTCAAGTGTGTGGCTTCTCCAAGGAGAAGAACAATCAGGTTCATGTGCCCCATGTGTGGGTGAGACACTGTTCAAGTGTGTGGCTTCTCCAAAGAGAAGAACAATCAGGTTCATGTGCCCCATGTGTGGATGAGACAATGTTCAAGTGTGTGGCTTCTCCAAGGAGAAGAACAATCAGGTTCATGTGCCCCATGTGTCGATGAGAGACCGTTCAAGTGCAGGTGCCTCTCCAAGGATAAGAATTGTCAAGTTTAGATGCCCCATATGTGGACAAGGTGCTGTTCAATTGTATGTGCCTTTCTAAGGATAAATTTGGTTGCCCCATGTGTGGGTGAGAAGCTGATAAGCGCATGTGCCTCTTTTAGGATAAGAACCATCAAGCGTACGTGCTCCACGTGACGTGTTTACTGTACAGTGATGTGGACCGTTTAATTTATGCCGCAATTTTCATTTTTTTTTTCTTTAATCACAGTGTTCTCTCCTGTCCTGTGCGACACCATACCCCTGATGAGATAGGTAAGGTTTGACACCGCACCATACCCCCCTGGTTCGGTCCCTGCGGTGGCTTTTGTATTCTACCTGAAGCCAGTATTTACGAGTTTGTCCTTGCACCACGGCCCGGCAGTGAATGCTGCATATCTGCAGTGGCTCCTGACGGTGACTAGCGATGCCATATATTCTGCTTTATACCAGTTAATGTAATATTGTGCATCGGATGGGACGAAGGATGGAGGGTCTGCGCAAAACGGTCTATAGACTGACATCCTGTGAACGAGATGCTCTGAATGATGGAAGGGCCCGCATTGCTGCTCCCCAACACAATACGACAGAAATAATTCCTCTCTCTGCAGCCTCCTTATCAGGCAAATGCAGATAGCTCCGTTCTGTGTCTCTCCGACGCTCGCTGCTACTTCTAACGAAATCTCCTCCTTTCCCAATACTGGAATTATTGTATTTTCTGCCTGCGCTGCAGATTTCTCCTCTTCTAATCCTGCAGCTACTGATTATTCCGCACCGCACTTCCAGCGGGGGCAAGTCTATTTCTGAAACAATTAAATGCAGGATAATTTCACTTTACTTATGTCTAGAAATGTTCGGCGGACGTGCCGAGAAATTATATTCCCGAGGAGGCTTGTGTTCCACGGGAGACGCCATTGTTTTCACTCAAGAGGTTCAAGACCATCATACGTTAGCTAGACTTAAAAGAGTCTACTTAAGAGGTCCCATCATGTGTGTTCCTTGGCAATAGAGTTCAATAACAACTGTGTAATACTTTGTTTCACCTGCGGAGGCACTGTGGGGAAACTGAACACTTGCTCCTACGTTCTCCCACAGGTTACAGGTGAACGCTGGGGTTTCCTGTAGCAGAACAGCCTATCATCAACTAATTAAGTTAACCCTAAAGCCTTAACCCCAGCTCTAACACTAAACTTAGCTCTAGCCCAAAACCTAGCTCTAAATTTAACCCTAGCTCTATCCCTAACCCTAGCTCTAATCCCAACTTTAGCTCTAACCCTAACCCTAGCTCTAACCGTAGCTTTAACCCTAACCTCTGTAGCAGAATATCCTATCATCAACTAATTTACTTAACCCTAAAGCCATAACCCCAGCTCTAACACCTAACCTAGTTCTAGCCCAATTCCTAGCTCTAAATTTAACCCTAGCTCTATCCCTAACCCTAGCTCTACTCGCAAATTTAGCTCTAACCCTAACTCTGTCATGCTGCTGCAGTGCAATATACCGCAACCTCCACCAGAGGGAGCTAGAGAGGGAAGTGAGACTGCGTACACAGAGAAGCACCACAGAGCAGCAGCACAGGTGCCACCAAGTGGCGAGAGAGTGGTCACACAAGCCGAGTCAAAATACAGAGGCAGAAGTACCAAAAGGAATCAGCAGTACATGTGGTCAGGAACAAGCCAGGAGGTTCAGCAACGGTCAGAAGCGGATAAGACAAAGTCAGAAGACAGAAGCGAGTCCGAATACAAGCCCAGTCAGAAACCAGAGAATCAAAACTACCAAACAGGGAAACGCTGTGAAAAGGGCAGACAAAGAGAGTCAACACACACGGGGCAAGTCAGAGATCACAGCAGGACAAATCAAGACCAACCAGAGTCAGGTTCACACGCCGTAGGCAGAACTATAGCTGACACCGCCAGCAGGATGCATAGGAGCTAAATAGCAAACTTGAACCTAGAATGAGGCAGAGCAAAGTTAACCCTTGACATGATCCGCCCGGAAAAAGGGCAGATAGGATTAAACCCTGGAACGGATCATAACAACTCTAGCTCTAACTGTAGCTTTAACCCAAACCCCATGTAGTAGAACATCCTAACATCAACTAATTTGCTTACCCTTAAAGCCTTAACCCTACCTCTAACACTAAACCTAGTTCTAGCCCAAACCCTAGCTCTACATTTAAACCGAGCTCTATCCTTACCCCTAGCTCTATCACTAACCCTAGCTCTAATCCCAACTTTAGCTCTAACCGTAGCTTTAACCCTAACCCCTGTAGCAGAATATCCTATCATCAACTCATTTTCAAATGAGCTTTCTAATAAAAGGACATTCCTTATAATTAATACTTTATAAAATGTACCTTGAGGAGGTTTGCCGCCACAGGTAAAGGCCTGGGACTATACCATTGGGAAAATGCAATTTTTTTTTACTTTCAGTTGGGTTTTTTTACCATTAAAACCAGGTTTTAATTGAGCCTTGTAGGGGACACACCATAGAGGTGGCTACATGGGACAGGGTCAGCCTTAAGGGCATTCGACGTGTGCAGTTTCGTGGAGTGCATCACTACCGGAAAGGGCACCATTGATGCCTGGAGGACCGTTGAGGACTGAACCCACATTTTACATCAAGCCCTAGATGACCAGTGGTGTCTAAGACCATCAGTGAACAAAATAAGGAAAAATGGCAACCAGGGAGCTCTACCTTGCTTGGTATCCAGGAGCCCACATTTCACATCAATTCCTAGATGACCAGTGGTGTCTAAGACCATCAGGGAACAAAATAGGGAAAAATGGCAACCATGGAGCTCTACTTTGCTTGGTGTCCAGGAGCCAAATTTATATAAATCCGCCCCTGTCTATTAGAAAGAGCCGAGAGCAGCCATCTTCCACCAGTGATGTTAGCTGTTTGTTGGTGGATTCTGGAAGACAAACCGATCAATGGTGGCTTCAGTTGAAAAAGAGGTTGTCTCAGGAAGAGGTATCATTACAGGAGGGAGTCTCCAAGTTGCAGTGGGCAGATGATCCTGGATACGGAGTCTGTAGGTTAATGATGGTAGCAGACCTGACAAAGTGACAAAAAATTATGATCACAGTCAATGTACCAACCTCAATCATTGTCTGCTATCTTCTCAAAACCGGCGCCACACCTGAGCACAGGTTGTGTGTGGTACTGCAGCTCAGAACTATTCTGGCTCTATTAGTTAAAAGTATGTACGGGTGAGGGTGCGTATAACAGGCTCAGGAGCAGTACCAGCTGTGTTATACAGCCAGCACAAGTCATTAGCAGCAGTGACTGGAGTTAGCCCCGATCGCTGTTGCTCAAGAAGTTGATCGCTACTTTTTTAAATTGATGGCCTTTCCTAAGGATAGGTCATCAATAACTGATTGGTGGAGGTACCGAGTAAATTGTGACATCTCAGTGGATCATCCGTCTGGGCATAGTGCCAATGAGTTGGTATCGCAGCAAGGGGCCTGTTGTAGATCCCGATCACCGCCATCTTGGTACTCCAGTGAAGCCCAACCACAAGCTGGGCTTCATTCATAGGTGACAATGCTTTACACTATATACCGCACAATATACAGTATATAAATATATATAATACAAGGGATCCCAAGTTTAAGGCCTCTCTGGGGATTGAAAAATGCAGTGTAAAGAAAAAGTTTTAATTAAACATATACATATAAAAAAGACTCAAATCAGTCCCTTCACTTTTTTTTTATTCCAAACAATCCCTTTAAATATTCTACCAATGCTCCTGGCAGGCACCCGGCAATCAATGAGCTAATTCTTCTTGCTTCTCTTCGGAGTGACACAGATTTTTATCAACGCGGAGAGATGCATTCATCTCAGCTACAATTCCTCAATGTAATATACCATTCACTGACAGCAATTAAATTGCTTCTTCGTTTGGACATACGAGGCCGGTATCTTGTTAATCAAGTGGACGTTAACGCAAACAAATTTACAATTATTCAAGCAAAGTGTGTGTTCAGCCATCTGCTTCCTCCACTAAAGGACGCTCCACCAGCAAGTGTCACCGCACCCGCACAACGGGCAGCAAGGACCTTTAACAAAAAATCTGGACCGGGAAAAATTACAATAACAAACCATCAGAGAGACAGATTGCAGTGGTACAGTCTGGGTTTGCCAGCGCCCTGGGGTAAGGCAAGTATTTTGCGCCTCCAAAACATTGGACCGCTAGCATTCCCTGTTACTTACCCCTAAGTGTTAGTGCTCTTTAAGGCCCTAACCCTAGCTTTATCACCAAACCTACTTCTAAATCTAACCCTAGCTTTATCCCTAACCTTAGCTCTCTAACTCTAGCTCTAACCCTAACTCTAACCATAGCTTTAACCCTAAATCTAGCTCTAACTTTAACCTTAGGTCTAACACTATCCCTAGCTCTAACCCTAAACCTAGCTCTAACTCTAACCCTAGCTCTATCCCTAAACCTAGCTCTAACTTTAACCCCCTAGCTTTAACACAAGGCCTAACCCAAGCTTTATCCAAAACTCTAGCTCTAACCTTAACATTAACACTACCCCTAGCTCTAATCCTAAACCTACTTCTAACTCTAACCATAGCACTAACCCTAACCGAAGCTCTACCCTTAACCCTAGCTCTATCCCTATCTCTAACTCTAACCGCAGCTCTAACAGTAACACTGGCTCTATATCTACAACCTAGCTCTAACTCTAGCCCGAGCTCTAAAATTAAAACCTAGCTCTAAATCTAACCCTAGCTTTAACACAAGGCCTAACCCAAGTTCTAACTCAAACTCTAGCTCTAACCTTTAACATTAACACTACTCCTAGCTCTAAACCTAAACCAAGTGCTAACTCTAACCATAGCTCTAACCCTAACTCTACCCATAAATCTAGCTTTTTGTTTTGTTATCTTAGCTCTAATCCTTGCTCTATCCCTAACCGTAGCTCTAATCCTAACCCTAGCTGTAACCATAACTCTACCTCTAACCGCAGCTCTAACATGAACCCTAGCTCTAAATCTAAACCTAGCTCTAACTCTAACCCTAGCTCAAAGCCTAAACATAGCTCTAATGCTAACCCTAGCTCTAACCCTAGCCCTAACCTTAGCTCTAACCCTAAACCTAACTCTAAACTTCAACCCTAACCCTACCCATAGCTCTGCACATAAATCTAGCTCTAGGTAGTGTTGTGTTAGAATAAGTATGAAAACCATTATTGTCATAGCCGAAAATGAAATTCCATAAGACATCTCCAGGGAAGAGACATGCCCCTCCTCCACATTGAATATATGGGGAAGAGGGAAAACTGAAGAAGAGCTGACACTCCAACTTTCAAGTGGAATTATGTTAGCTAGGGAGGGCAGAACTAATTCAAACTTCCTTTGAAGCAGAGACCTCCTGCCATGGACAGGTGATTAAAACAGGATATCCACTGGGAAAAAAGATTGAGATCGGTTTACTCAGACGAGAAGGAGTTCAGGGACTGCCTTTGTTCCAAGTAAGACGCATCCTGGGTTCAAAGGATTGTGCTGAGAATGTTCTAGATGTTTTGTCTCTGTTGTCCACATATGAATATTGGGGTGTTGCTTCGATCCGATATTTATGGAAGATACATTTGGACGTGACATATTCACTCACATTGCTAGAACTCCTCCAACTTAATAACAGACTCCTAGATGATGCGAACCATGCTATGTTTAATCTCTATGTAAAGGTAAAATCATGAATACAATCATGTATATACCGCATTCTTGTTCCCATTTTGTATCAGCTTGTATATCTTTTTATGATCACTGCCTATTTTTCTGGATTAAATATTTAAAATGTGAAAGCTTTGTTCCTCTTGTTCTGTAAACCGCACCCATGAAGCCATATGCTACCTGTAACGGTTGTCCAATCGGCCTGTATAAAAGATTGGTGGTGGCAGCTAGTAGTTCTTTTGCTATTGTGGAGCTGACAGTAACCGTATCGGGGTATATACAGTATATATATTCCATGCATTGGAGTCGGAGGTGTATATATGAGTTCCCCAACAACCAGCCTAGTAGTGGAAGCAGCAGCAGCCTTGTCCATCATTCGTCAGTCAATTGCGTAATTGCCCTGATGATTGGATGTAGCGGAGTTACGTTCTCTTGACAAAGTGGTGGCAGCGGTGGGATCGGCGTGATCTTTCCGGTGTCATCTGTGACAAAGTGGTAACAGTGGTGGCATCTGTGTGACCTCCCTCCTCAGCTGTGTATCCGTAACAATTACATTGTTATGTACAGTCAGTGTGGGGTTCTTGTTAGTTTTTTTAGGTTTTTTTTTTTTACAAGGGACACTTTTTAAAATTGGGACAGCTCAGTCATAAAGTATTAAAACAATACTGCAGTGGTAATTATGACTAGAGATGAGCGAATATGTTAGGAAAATGATCGCCAAACATAAATTCGGCACGAATATGGTACATTCGGATTTTTGATCGGTCACATGAGCATTTTTCTTAAAATTGGAAAAAGTCAGTAACATTCGGTAAAAGATAGAATAAAAGCCATCAATTCATGTGCCGCGTACGGTAAAATCACAGAGTGATAGGCTAGAATAGAATAGATATATACACATAGAATACATAGGTATATAGATGTCAGTGACACACACATATATATCTGTATTTATATTACATACATAGATAGATAGAAGAAAAGCCAGCAATTTATCTGCCAAGTACTGTAAAATCACTGCAGGAGCCGACAGGATAGAAGAGATGAAATACATACAATAAATAAAAATATAATAGGTATATATATGGATGTCTGTGACAAATATAATTAGTACAGTGTGTGCAGCTTACTATACATGTATTTAATAAAAGATTATTTTTTGGAAAAAAATGGGGTGGGCTCCCGTGCAATTTTCGTAACCAGCAAAGGGAAAGCCGACGGCTGGGGACCAATGTTTATAGCCTGGGAAGGGGGTAATACCCATGGAGCTTCCCAGGCTATTAATATCTGCTCACAGCTGTATAATTAGCCTTTACTGGCTATTAAAATGGGGGACCCACCAAAAAAGTGATGTGGGGTCCCGCACAATTTTCGTAACCAGCAGAGGGAAAGCCAACAGCGGGGGCAGATGTTGTGAATTCTGTGGCAGAGCTCCCTCCTGTGGTCACAAGTGGTACTTCGGCTGATTCTCTCTGTGAGCTTCTGTTGGTGGAGGGAAGTGGTACTGCGGTTTCTGAGTTTCCTCCCTCAGGTGATCTGGTGAGGTCGTTAGGTGCTTCTCTACTTAACTCCACCTAATGCTTTGATCCTGGCTTCCTGTCAATGTTCCAGTGTTGGACTTGCTTTTCCCTGGATCATTCCTGTGGCCTGCTGCTCTACATAGCTAAGTTCTTCTTTGCTATTTGTTTGCTATTTTTTCTGTCCAGCTTGTCTAATTTGTTGCTGGAAGCTCTGGGACGCAAAGGGTGTACCTCCATGCCGTTAGTTCGGTACGAAGGGTCTTTTTGCCCCCTTTGCGTGGTTTTCTTTAGGGTTTTGTGTAGACCGCAAAGTTACCTTTTCTATCCTCGATCTGTTAAGAAAGTCGGGCCTCACTTTGCTGAATCTATTTCATCTCTACGTTTGTCTTTTCATCTTAACTCACAGTCATTATATGTGGGGGGCTGCCTTTTCCTTTGGGGTATTTCTCTGAGGCAAGGTAGGCTTATTTTCTATCTTCAGGCTAGCTAGTTTCTCAGGCTGTGCCGAGTTGCATAGGGAGCGTTAGGCGCAATCCACGGCTGCCTCTAGTGTTGTTTGGAGAGGATTAGGGATTGCGGTCTGCAGAGTTCCCACATCTCAGAGCTCGTTCTATGATTTTGGGTTATTGTCAGATCACTGTATGTGCTCTGACCGCTATGTCCATTGTAGTACTGAATTGCCTTTCATAACAGTACAGGAAGCCAAAAGTACTAATGATTCTCAATAGAGGGAAAAAAGAAGTTCTGAGACCATTTTTTTTTTCTTTGCACTGTGTTTTGCCTTTTTTTCCCCCTAGACATTTGGGTGGTTCAGTACACAGGTGTAGCGATGGACATTAGAAGTCTGTCTTCATTTGTGGATCAGCTCTCGGCAAGAGTACAAAAGATTCAAGACACTATTGATCAGAAAGCTATGTTGGAACCAAGAATTCCTATTCCTGATTTGTTTTTTGGAGATAGAACTAAGTTTCTGAGTTTCAAAAATAATTGTAAATTATTTCTGGCCTTGAAACCTCGCTCCTCTGGTGATCCAGTTCAACAGGTTTTGATTGTTATTTCTTTTTTTGCGTGGCGACCCTCAGGACTGGGCATTTTCTCTTGCGCCAGGAGATCCTGCATTGAGTAATATCGATACGTTTTTCCTGGCGCTCGGATTGCTGTACGATGAACCTAATTCAGTGGATCAGGCAGAGAAAAATTTGCTGGCTCTTTGTCAGGGTCAGGATGAGATAGAGGTATATTGTCAGAAATTTAGAAAGTGGTCCGTGCTCACTCAATGGAATGAATCTGCGCTGGCAGCTATCTTCAGAAAGGGTCTCTCTGAAGCCCTTAAGGATGTCATGGTGGGATTTCCTATGCCTGCTGGTTTGAATGAGTCTATGTCTTTGGCCATTCAGATCGGTTGACGCTTGCGTGAGCGTAAATCTGTGCACCATTTGGCGGTATTACCTGAGCTTAAACCTGAACCTATGCAGTGCGATAGGACTTTGACCAGAGTTAAACGGCAAGAACACAGACGTCTGAATGGGCTGTGTTTCTACTGTGGTGATTCCACTCATGCTATCTCTGATTGTCCTAAGCGCACTAAGCGGTTCGCTAGGTCTGCCACCATTGGTACGGTACAGTCAAAATTTCTTCTGTCCGTTACCTTGATCTGCTCTTTGTCATCGTATTCTGTCATGGCATTTGTGGATTCAGGCGCTGCCCTGAATTTGATGGACTTGGAGTATGCTAAGCGTTGTGGGTTTCTCTTAGAGCCCTTGCAGTGTCCTATTCCATTGAGAGGAATTGATGCTACGCCTTTGGCCAAGAATAAGCCTCAATACTGGACCCAGCTGACCATGTGCATGGCTCCTGCACATCAGGAGGTTATTCGCTTTCTGGTGTTGCATAATCTGCATGATGTGGTCGTGTTGGGGTTGCCATGGCTACAAGCCCATAATCCAGTATTAGATTGGAAATCCATGTCGGTGTCCAGCTGGGGTTGTCAGGGGGTACATGGTGATGTTCCATTTCTGTCAATTTCGTCATCCACCCCTTTTGAGGTTCCAGAGTTCTTGTCTGATTACCGGGATGTATTTGATGAGCCCAAGTCCGATGCCCTACCTCCGCATAGGGATTGCGATTGTGCTATCAATTTGATTCCTGGTAGTAAATTCTCAAAAGGTCGACTGTTTAATTCATCCGTGCCTGAGCACGCCGCTATGCGCAGTTATGTGAAGGAATCCCTGGAGAAGGGGCATATTCGCCCGTCATCGTCACCATTAGGAGCAGGGTTCTTTTTTGTAGCCAAGAAGGATGGTTCGCTGAGACCTTGTATAGATTACCGCCTTCTAAATAAGATCACGGTTAAATTTCAGTACCCCTTGCCATTGTTATCTGATTTGTTTGCTCGGATTAAGGGGGCTAGTTGGATCACCAAGATAGATCTTCGTGGTGCGTATAATCTGGTGCGAATCAGGCGAGGAGATGAATGGAAAACTGCATTTAATACGCCCGAGGGTCATTTTGAGTACCTAGTGATGCCATTCGGACTTGCCAATGCTCCATCAGTGTTTCAGTCCTTTATGCATGACATCTTCCGAGAGTACCTGGATAAATTCCTGATTGTGTACTTGGATGACATTTTGATCTTCTTGGATGATTGGGAGTCTCATGTGAAGCAGGTCAGAACAGTTTTTCAGGTCCTGCGTGCTAATTCTTTGTTTGTGAAGGGATCAAAGTGTCTCTTTGGTGTGCAGAAGGTTTCATTTTTGGGGTTCATCTTTTCCCCTTCTACTATCGAGATGGATCCTGTTAAGGTCCAAGCCATCCATGATTGGACTCAGCCGACATCTCTGAAAAGTCTGCAAAAGTTCCTGGGCTTTGCTAATTTTTATCGTCGCTTCATCTGCAATTTTTCTAGTATTGCCAAACCATTGACCGATTTGACCAAGAAGGGTGCTGATTTGGTCAATTGGTCTTCTGCTGCTGTGGAAGCTTTTCAAGACTTGAAGCGTCGTTTTTCTTCTGCCCCTGTGTTGTGTCAACCAAATGTTTCTCTTCCGTTCCAGGTCGAGGTTGATGCTTCTGAGATTGGAGCAGGGGCTGTTTTGTCGCAGAGAGGTTCTGATTGTTCAGTGATGAAACCATGCGCTTTTTTTTCCAGGAAGTTTTCGCCTGCTGAGCGAAATTATGATGTGGGCAACCGAGAGTTGCTGGCCATGAAGTGGGCATTCGAGGAGTGGCGTCATTGGCTTGAAGGAGCTAAGCATCGCGTGGTGGTATTGACTGATCATAAGAACTTGACTTATCTTGAGTCTGCTAAGCGGTTGAATCCTAGACAGGCTCGTTGGTCGCTGTTTTTTGCCCGTTTTGACTTTGTGATTTCGTACCTTCCGGGCTCTAAAAATGTGAAGGCGGATGCTCTGTCTAGGAGTTTTGTGCCCGACTCTCCGGGTTTGTCTGAGCCGGCGGGTATCCTCGAGGAAGGAGTAATTGTGTCTGCCATCTCCCCTGATTTGCGGCGGGTGCTGCAAAAATTTCAGGCTAATAAACCTGATCGTTGTCCAGCGGAGAGACTGTTTGTCCCTGATAGGTGGACCAATAAAGTTATCTCTGAGGTTCATTGTTCGGTGTTGGCTGGTCATCCTGGAATCTTTGGTACCAGAGAGTTGGTGGCTAGATCCTTTTGGTGGCCGTCTCTGTCGCGGGATGTGTGTGTTTTTGTGCAGTCCTGTGGGATTTGTGCTCGGGCTAAGCCCTGCTGTTCTCGTGCCAGTGGGTTGCTTTTGCCCTTGCCGGTCCCGAAGAGGCCTTGGACACATATCTCTATGGATTTTATTTCTGATCTTCCCGTTTCTCAAAAGATGTCAGTCATTTGGGTGGTCTGTGATCGCTTTTCTAAGATGGTCCATCTGGTACCCTTGTCTAAATTGCCTTCCTCCTCTGATTTGGTGCCATTGTTCTTCCAGCATGTGGTTCGTTTACATGGCATTCCAGAGAATATCGTTTCTGACAGAGGTTCCCAGTTTGTTTCAAGGTTTTGGCGAGCCTTTTGTGGTAGGATAGGCACTGACTTGTCTTTTTCCTCGGCTTTACATCCTCAGACTAATGGCCAGACCGAACGAACCAATCAGACCTTGGAAACATATCTGAGATGCTTTGTTTCTGCCGATCAGGATGACTGGGTGTCCTTTTTGCCTTTGGCTGAGTTCGCCCTTAATAATCGGGCCAGCTCGGCTACCTTGGTTTCGCCATTTTTCTGCAATTCTGGGTTCCATCCTCGTTTCTCTTCAGGACAGGTTGAGTCTTCGGACTGTCCTGGTGTGGATACTGTGGTGGACAGGTTGCAGCAGATTTGGACTCATGTAGTGGACAATTTGACCTTGTCCCAGGAGAAGGCTCAACATTTCGCTAATCGCAGACGCCGTGTGGGTCCCCGACTTCGTGTTGGGGATCTGGTTTGGTTATCTTCTCGTCATATTCCTATGAAGGTTTCCTCTCCTAAGTTTAAACCTCATTTCATTGGTCCGTATAGGATTTCTGAGGTTCTTAATCCTGTGTCTTTTCGTCTGACCCTTCCAGATTCTTTTTCCATACATAGGTCATTGTTGCGGAGATACGTGGCACCTATGGTTCCATCTGTTGATCCTCCTGCCCCGGTTTTGGTGGAAGGGGAATTGGAGTATATTGTGGAGAAGATTTTGGATTCTCGTGTTTCTAGACGGAAACTCCAGTATCTGGTTAAATGGAAGGGTTATGCTCAGGAAGATAATTCCTGCGTTTTTGCCTCTGATGTCCATGCTCCCGATCTTGTTCGTGCCTTTCATGTGGCTCATCCTGGTCGGCCTGGGGGCTCTGGTGAGGGTTCGGTGACCCCTCCTCAAGGGGGGGTACTGTTGTGAATTCTGTGGCAGAGCTCCCTCCTGTGGTCACAAGTGGTACTTCGGCTGATCCTCTCTGTGAGCTTCTGTTGGTGGAGGGAAGTGGTACTGCGGCTTCTGAGTTTCCTCCCTCAGGTGATCTGGTGAGGTCGTTAGGTGCTTCTCTACTTAACTCCACCTAATGCTTTGATCCTGGCTTCCTGTCAATGTTCCAGTGTTGGACTTGCTTTTCCCTGGATCATTCCTGTGGCCTGCTGCTCTACATAGCTAAGTTCTTCTTTGCTATTTGTTTGCTATTTTTTCTGTCCAGCTTGTCTAATTTGTTGCTGGAAGCTCTGGGACGCAAAGGGTGTACCTCCATGCCGTTAGTTCGGTACGGAGGGTCTTTTTGCCCCCTTTGCGTGGTTTTCTTTAGGGTTTTGTGTAGACCGCAAAGTTACCTTTTCTATCCTCGATCTGTTAAGAAAGTCGGGCCTCACTTTGCTGAATCTATTTCATCTCTACGTTTGTCTTTTCATCTTAACTCACAGTCATTATATGTGGGGGGCTGCCTTTTCCTTTGTGGTATTTCTCTGAGGCAAGGTAGGCTTATTTTCTATCTTCAGTCTAGTTAGTTTCTCAGGCTGTGCCGAGTTGCATAGGCAGAGTTAGGCGCAATCCACGGCTGCCTCTAGTGTTGTTTGGAGAGGATTAGGGATTGCGGTCTGCAGAGTTCCCACGTCTCAGAGCTCGTTCTATTATTTTGGGTTATTGTCAGATCACTGTATGTGCTCTGACCGCTATGTCCATTGTAGTACTGAATTGCCTTTCATAACAGGCAGATGTTTATAGCCTGGGAAGGGGCCCCAAAAAATGATGTGGGGTTCCGTGCAATTTTCATAACCAGCAGAGGGAAAGCCAACAGCTGGGGGCAGAAGTTTATAGCCTGGGAAGGGGGTAATACCCATTTAGCTTCCCAGGCTATTAATGTCAGGTAACAGCTGTATAATTAGCCTTTACTGGCTATTAAAATGGGGACTCCCCCCAAAAAATGACATGGGGTCCCGCATAATTTTCATAACCAGTAGAGGGAACGCCGACGGCTGGGGGCCGATGTTTATAGCCTGGGAAGGGGGTAATAGCTATGGAGCTCATCTCTAGTCCTAACATCATCCTCAGTTCAAAACCTTATGGACCGCCAGCTCAATGAGGGATCAGATTACAGCAGCCTATTAAAGTCTATGAGGAAAGGAGGGGGAGAAATAAAGTGAAAATGAGAGAATAAGTGTTTTATCTTATCCCAGAGATGAATTCATAGCTACACTGCTCACGACTGCGGTATCATGACACCCATGATGGTGCTCCTAGCAACTAGCTTCCTAGTAGATCAGAAACAACAAAAAATTTTAGATAGTGATAATGTATGAGGAGCACCGTGAGGGCATCATAATGTATGAGGGGCACTGTGAGGGCATCATAATGTATGAGGGGCACTGTGGGGGCATCTTAATGTATGAGGGGCAGTGGGGGCATCATAATGTACAAGGGACACTGTGGGGGCATCATAATATATTAGGGGCACTGTGAGGGCATTTTAATATATGGGGACACTGTGGGGGCATGATAAAATATAAGGGGCACTGTGGGGGCATCATAATATATTAGAGGCACTGTGAGGACATTTTAATATATGGGGACACCGTGGGGGCATGATAAAATATAAGGGACACTGTGGGGACATGATAATATATTAGGGGCACTGTGAGGGCATCATAATGTATGGGGTACACTGTGCAGTCATGATAAAGCATGAGGGGCACTATAGGGGCATGATAATATATTAGGGGCACCGTGAGGGCATCATAACATATGGGGGGCACCGTGGAGGCATTATAATGTATGAGGGACATTGTGGGGGCATCATAATGTATGAGGCACCATAAAGTATGAGGGGTGCTGTGGGGACACCATAAAGTATGAGGGGATCTGTGGGGGCATCATAATATATGGGGGCTCTTTGTGGGCATCATAATGTATGAGGGGCACTGTGGGGTATCATAATATATGAGGGGCACTGTAGGAGGATCATAATATATGAAGGGCACCATAATGCATAAGGGGCACTATAATTTATGAGGGACAGTGTGGAAGCATAATAATGTCTGAGGGGCTCTGTGGGGGCATCATAATGTATGGGGGGGCTCTGTATAGATATTATAATGTAAGAAGGGCACTGTGGATGCATCATAATTTAGGAGGAGGATGTGGGGGAAAGGGTATCATGGGGTGTGATACGGCATGGGGTAGCATCACACTGTAATGGGGGGTATTAGTGGGAACACTAAATGACTCCACTAGGGGCGCTATTTCTTTGTGGGCGCGTGAACATAGGATTCCAGCTTACTCTGAAGTCACCTGAAGAGACAGGTACGCTTTAAGTATTCCACAATAAGAAATTCAGCGGTGAGCCATCCCGTGAGAACGAGTTCACACTCTGTCTTTGATGAAGGTAATGAGATTAGAACACAATAAATGGCCGATCGGGAAATGTTTTGTGTAAATTTATTTAAGGTTTTTTTTGTTGTTGTTTTTTTTTACAGAAAGTAAAATTTACCATCCTGCAATGATTTGCTGAAGTGGTAATGAATTCTAATGAATACCTTGCAGCTATTATCGCCTTGGTAATTGAGGATAATTTAACCAGACACCGAAACAAACAGAACACCACATCGTACAATTTATTTTGTGCCCCGGCCCCGCGGCGGCGGCGGCAGCAGCCTGGATCTTTATGACATTTCTGGAAGTGAAAGAGCTTCTACTGTTCGAGATTACAATTCGCCAGCACCTCTAGGTTAAGTGAATGTCACAATGGGTCATCGTAAAAACGCGCAGGCGGTCTCCTGCAGATGCCGTAAATGGCTCTTACCTCCATGAAAATTAACCCTACATTATGATCTATGGCCGCCCTCAGTCTGCCAGTGATGTTACGGCATAGGGACAGGTGGGGCGCCGTCTATTGCACCTGCCCCCCAAAAACGGGGCTCCGAAATGCCACCAATCCAGGGGCGGGCTGGGCCGGGTGGCAGCCAATCCATAAATATCTGAGGACGGCACTATCCATAAAAGATGAGTAGAGTTGTGGCACGCAGTTCATGCCACCACTCCATTCTAAAGAGATGTGTTAAAGTCCTGTTTTTGATTAGTGGTGGTCCCAGAGGTCGACCCCCACCTCCAGTCCACAAGTCATATCCTGTAGTGCGTGTGTCCGCAGGACCACAACCAGCAGGAGTTGAATAGTGCAGCAGGTTGCCCAGGCGCCCTGAAGCTCCATTCATCTGGATGGGCTTGGCCACCTTCACCAGAGTCATAGACCTGAATAGAGACCTTGTGCAGGGGGTGATGTGTGAGGTCCATTTATAGGGTGATGTGTGAGGTCCATTTATGGGGTGATACGTGAGGTCCATTTATGGGGTGATGAGTGAGGTCCATTTATAGGGTGATGTGTGAGGTCCATTTATGGGGTGATGTGTGAGGTCCATTTATGGGGTGATGGTGAGGTACATTTATGGGGTGATGCGTGCGGTACATTTATGGGGTGATACATGAGGTACATTGTTGGGGTGATACATGAGATACATTTATGGGGTGATACGTGAGGTCCATTTATGGGGTGATGTGTGAGGTCCATTTATGGGGTGATACGTGATGTCCATTTATGGGGTGATGTGTGAGGTCCATTTATAGGGTGATGTGTGAGGTCCATTTATGGGGTGATACCTGAGGTACATTTATGGGATGATGTGTGAGGTCCATTTATAGGGTGATGTGTGAGGTCCATTTATGGGGTGATACGTGAGGTACATTTATGGGATGATGTGTGAGGTCCATTTATAGGGTGATGTGTGAGGTCCATTTATGGGGTGATGTGTGAGGTCCATTTATAGGGTGATGTGTGAGGTCCATTTATGGGGTGATACCTGAGGTACATTTATGGGGTGATGTTTGAGGTCCATTTATGGGGTGATGAGTGAGGTCCATTTATGGGGTGATGTGTGAGGTCCATTTATGGGGTGATGTGTGAGGTGCACTTATGGGGTGATGTGTCAGGTCCATTTATGGGGTGATACATGAGGTACATTTATGGGGTGATGTGAGAGGTCCATTTATAGGGTGATACGTGAGGTACATTTATGGGGTGATACGTGAGGTACATTAATAGGGTGATGTGTGAGGTCCATTTATGGGGTGATACGTGAGGTCCATTTATGGGGTGATGAGTGAGGTCCATTTATGGGGTGATGTGTGAGGTCCATTTATGGGGTGATGTGTGAGGTCCATTTATGGGGTGAGGTCCATTTATGGGGTGATGTGTGAGGTGCACTTATGGGGTGATACGTGAGGTCCATTTATGGGGTGATGTGTGAGGTGCACTTATGGGGTGATGTGTCAGGTCCATTTATGGGGTGATACATGAGGTACATTTATGGGGTGATGGTGAGGTCCATTTATGGGGTGATACGTGAGGTCCATTTATGGGGTGATGTGTGAGGTCCATTTATGGGGTGATGAGTGAGGTCCATTTATGGGGTGATGTGTGAGGTCCATTTATGAGGTGATACGTGAGGTCCATTTATGGGGTGATACGTGAGGTACATTTATGGGGTGATGTGTGAGGTCCATTTATGGGGTGATGTGTGAGGTGCACTTATGGGGTGATACGTGAGGTACATTTATAGGGTGATACGTGAGGTCCATTTATGGGGTGATGAGTGAGGTCCATTTATGGGGTGATGTGTGAGGTACATTTATAGGGTGATGTATGAGGTCCATTTATGGGGTGATACGTGAGGTCCATTTATGGGGTGATGAGTGAGGTACATTTATGGGGTGATACGTGAGGTCCATTTATGGGGTGATGAGTGAGGTACATTTATGGGGTGATACGTGAGGTCCATTTATGGGGTGATGTGTGAGGTACATTTATAGGGTGATGTATGAGGTCCATTTATGGGGTGATGTGTGAGGTCCATTTATGGGGTGATGAGTGAGGTCCATTTATGGGGTGATGTGTGAGGTCCATTTATGAGGTGATACGTGAGGTCCATTTATGGGGTGATGTGTGAGGTCCATTTATGGGGTGATGTGTGAGGTACATTTATGGGGTGATGTGTGAGGTACATTTATGGGGTGATGTGTGAGGTGCACTTATGGGGTGATACGTGAGGTCCATTTATGGGGTGATGTGTGAGGTCCATTTATGGGGTGATACCTGAGGTACATTTATGGGGTGATGTTTGAGGTCCATTTATGGGGTGATGAGTGAGGTCCATTTATGGGGTGATGTGTGAGGTCCATTTATGGGGTGATGTGTGAGGTGCACTTATGGGGTGATGTGTCAGGTCCAATTATGGGGTGATACATGAGGTACATTTATGGGGTGATGTGAGAGGTCCATTTATAGGGTGATACGTGAGGTACATTTATGGGGTGATACGTGAGGTACATTTATGGGGTGATGTGTGAGGTCCATTTATGGGGTGATACGTGAGGTCCATTTATGGGGTGATGAGTGAGGTCCATTTATGGGGTGATGTGTGAGGTCCATTTATGGGGTGATGTGTGAGGTCCATTTATGGGGTGATGTGTGAGGTCCATTTATGGGGTGATGTGTGAGGTGCACTTATGGGGTGATACGTGAGGTCCATTTATGGGGTGATGTGTGAGGTGCACTTATGGGGTGATGTGTCAGGTCCATTTATGGGGTGATACATGAGGTACATTTATGGGGTGATGGTGAGGTCCATTTATGGGGTGATACGTGAGGTCCATTTATGGGGTGTTGTGTGAGGTCCATTTATGGGGTGATGAGTGAGGTCCATTTATGGGGTGATGTGTGAGGTCAATTTATGAGGTGATACGTGAGGTCCATTTATGGGGTGATACGTGAGGTACATTTATGGGGTGATACGTGAGGTACATTTATAGGGTGATACGTGAGGTCCATTTATGGGGTGATGAGTGAGGTCCATTTATGGGGTGATGTGTGAGGTACATTTATGGGGTGATACGTGAGGTCCATTTATGGGGTGATGAGTGAGGTACATTTATGGGGTGATACGTGAGGTCCATTTATGGGGTGATGTGTGAGGTCCATTTATGGGGTGATACGTGATGTCCATTTATGGGGTGATGTGTGAGGTCCATTTATAGGGTGATGTGTGAGGTCCATTTATGGGGTGATACCTGAGGTACATTTATGGGATGATGTGTGAGGTCCATTTATAGGGTGATGTGTGAGGTCCATTTATGGGGTGATACGTGAGGTACATTTATGGGATGATGTGTGAGGTCCATTTATAGGGTGATGTGTGAGGTCCATTTATGGGGTGATGTGTGAGGTCCATTTATAGGGTGATGTGTGAGGTCCATTTATGGGGTGATACCTGAGGTACATTTATGGGGTGATGTTTGAGGTCCATTTATGGGGTGATGAGTGAGGTCCATTTATGGGGTGATGTTTGAGGTCCATTTATGGGGTGATGAGTGAGGTCCATTTATGGGGTGATGTGTGAGGTCCATTTATGGGGTGATGTGTGAGGTGCACTTATGGGGTGATGTGTGAGGTCCATTTATGGGGTGATGTGTGAGGTGCACTTATGGGGTGATACGTGAGGTCCATTTATGGGGTGATGTGTGAGGTGCACTTATGGGGTGATGTGTCAGGTCCATTTATGGGGTGATACATGAGGTACATTTATGGGGTGATGGTGAGGTCCATTTATGGGGTGATACGTGAGGTCCATTTATGGGGTGATGTGTGAGGTCCATTTATGGGGTGATGAGTGAGGTCCATTTATGGGGTGATGTGTGAGGTCCATTTATGAGGTGATACGTGAGGTCCATTTATGGGGTGATACGTGAGGTACATTTATGGGGTGATGTGTGAGGTGCACTTATGGGGTGATGTGTCAGGTCCATTTATGGGGTGATACATGAGGTACATTTATGGGGTGATGGTGAGGTCCATTTATGGGGTGATGAGTGAGGTCCATTTATGGGGTGATGTGTGAGGTCCATTTATGAGGTGATACGTGAGGTCCATTTATGGGGTGATACGTGAGGTACATTTATGGGGTGATGTGTGAGGTGCACTTATGGGGTGATGTGTCAGGTCCATTTATGGGGTGATACATGAGGTACATTTATGGGGTGATGTGAGAGGTGCACTTATGGGGTGATATGTGAGGTACATTTATAGGGTGATACGTGAGGTCCATTTATGGGGTGATGAGTGAGGTCCATTTATGGGGTGATGTGTGAGGTACATTTATAGGGTGATGTGTGAGGTCCATTTATGGGGTGATACCTGAGGTACATTTATGGGATGATGTGTGAGGTCCATTTATAGGGTGATGTGTGAGGTCCATTTATGGGGTGATGTGTGAGGTCCATTTATGAGGTGATACGTGAGGTCCATTTATGGGGTGATACGTGAGGTACATTTATGGGGTGATGTGTGAGGTGCACTTATGGGGTGATGTGTCAGGTCCATTTATGGGGTGATACATGAGGTACATTTATGGGGTGATGTGTGAGGTCCATTTATGGGGTGATGAGTGAGGTCCATTTATGGGGTGATGTGTGAGGTCCATTTATGAGGTGATACGTGAGGTCCATTTATGGGGTGATACGTGAGGTACATTTATGGGGTGATGTGTGAGGTGCACTTATGGGGTGATGTGTCAGGTCCATTTATGGGGTGATACATGAGGTACATTTATGGGGTGATGTGAGAGGTCCATTTATAGGGTGATACGTGAGGTACATTTATGGGGTGATACGTGAGGTACATTTATGGGGTGATGTGTGAGGTCCATTTATGGGGTGATACGTGAGGTCCATTTATGGGGTGATGAGTGAGGTCCATTTATGGGGTGATGTGTGAGGTCCATTTATGGGGTGATGTGTGAGGTCCATTTATGGGGTGATGTGTGAGGTCCATTTATGGGGTGATGTGTGAGGTGCACTTATGGGGTGATACGTGAGGTCCATTTATGGGGTGATGTGTGAGGTGCACTTATGGGGTGATGTGTCAGGTCCATTTATGGGGTGATACATGAGGTACATTTATGGGGTGATGGTGAGGTCCATTTATGGGGTGATACGTGAGGTCCATTTATGGGGTGATGTGTGAGGTCCATTTATGGGGTGATGAGTGAGGTCCATTTATGGGGTGATGTGTGAGGTCCATTTATGAGGTGATACGTGAGGTCCATTTATGGGGTGATACGTGAGGTACATTTATGGGGTGATGTGTGAGGTCCATTTATGGGGTGATGTGTGAGGTGCACTTATGGGGTGATATGTGAGGTACATTTATAGGGTGATACGTGAGGTCCATTTATGGGGTGATGAGTGAGGTCCATTTATGGGGTGATGTGTGAGGTACATTTATAGGGTGATGTATGAGGTCCATTTATGGGGTGATACGTGAGGTCCATTTATGGGGTGATGAGTGAGGTACATTTATGGGGTGATACGTGAGGTCCATTTATGGGGTGATGAGTGAGGTACATTTATGGGGTGATACGTGAGGTCCATTTATGGGGTGATGTGTGAGGTACATTTATAGGGTGATGTATGAGGTCCATTTATGGGGTGATGTGTGAGGTCCATTTATGGGGTGATGAGTGAGGTCCATTTATGGGGTGATGTGTGAGGTCCATTTATGAGGTGATACGTGAGGTCCATTTATGGGGTGATGTGTGAGGTCCATTTATGGGGTGATGTGTGAGGTACATTTATGGGGTGATGTGTGAGGTACATTTATGGGGTGATGTGTGAGGTGCACTTATGGGGTGATACGTGAGGTCCATTTATGGGGTGATGTGTGAGGTCCATTTATGGGGTGATACCTGAGGTACATTTATGGGGTGATGTTTGAGGTCCATTTATGGGGTGATGAGTGAGGTCCATTTATGGGGTGATGTGTGAGGTCCATTTATGGGGTGATGTGTGAGGTGCACTTATGGGGTGATGTGTCAGGTCCATTTATGGGGTGATACATGAGGTACATTTATGGGATGATGTGAGAGGTCCATTTATAGGGTGATACGTGAGGTACATTTATGGGGTGATACGTGAGGTCCATTTATGGGGTGATGAGTGAGGTCCATTTATGGGGTGATGTGTGAGGTCCATTTATGGGGTGATGTGTGAGGTCCATTTATGGGGTGATGTGTGAGGTCCATTTATGGGGTGATGTGTGAGGTGCACTTATGGGGTGATACGTGAGGTCCATTTATGGGGTGATGTGTGAGGTGCACTTATGGGGTGATGTGTCAGGTCCATTTATGGGGTGATACATGAGGTACATTTATGGGGTGATGGTGAGGTCCATTTATGGGGTGATACGTGAGGTCCATTTATGGGGTGATGTGTGAGGTCCATTTATGGGGTGATGAGTGAGGTCCATTTATGGGGTGATGTGTGAGGTCCATTTATGAGGTGATACGCGAGGTCCATTTATGGGGTGATACGTGAGGTACATTTATGGGGTGATGTGTGAGGTCCATTTATGGGGTGATGTGTGAGGTGCACTTATGGGGTGATACGTGAGGTACATTTATAGGGTGATACGTGAGGTCCATTTATGGGGTGATGAGTGAGGTCCATTTATGGGGTGATACGTGAGGTCCATTTATGGGGTGATGAGTGAGGTACATTTATGGGGTGATACGTGAGGTCCATTTATGGGGTGATGAGTGAGGTACATTTATGGGGTGATACGTGAGGTCCATTTATGGGGTGATGTGTGAGGTACATTTATAGGGTGATGTATGAGGTCCATTTATGGGGTGATGTGTGAGGTCCATTTATGGGGTGATGAGTGAGGTCCATTTATGGGGTGATGTGTGAGGTCCATTTATGAGGTGATACGTGAGGTCCATTTATGGGGTGATGTGTGAGGTCCATTTATGGGGTGATGTGTGAGGTACATTTATGGGGTGATGTGTGAGGTACATTTATGGGGTGATGTGTGAGGTGCACTTATGGAGTGATACGTGAGGTCCATTTATGGGGTGATGTGTGAGGTCCATTTATGGGGTGATACCTGAGGTACATTTATGGGGTGATTTTTGAGGTCCATTTATGGGGTGATGAGTGAGGTCCATTTATGGGGTGATGTGTGAGGTCCATTTATGGGGTGATGTGTGAGGTGCACTTATGGGGTGATGTGTCAGGTCCATTTATGGGGTGATACATGAGGTACATTTATGGGGTGATGTGAGAGGTCCATTTATAGGGTGATACGTGAGGTACATTTATGGGGTGATACGTGAGGAACATTTATGGGGTGATGTGTGAGGTCCATTTATGGGGTGATACGTGAGGTCCATTTATGGGGTGATGAGTGAGGTCCATTTATGGGGTGATGTGTGAGGTCCATTTATGGGGTGATGTGTGAGGTCCATTTATGGGGTGATGTGTGAGGTCCATTTATGGGGTGATGTGTGAGGTGCACTTATGGGGTGATACGTGAGGTCCATTTATGGGGTGATGTGCGAGGTGCACTTATGGGGTGATGTGTCAGGTCCATTTATGGGGTGATACATGAGGTACATTTATGGGGTGATGGTGAGGTCCATTTATGGGGTGATACGTGAGGTCCATTTATGGGGTGATGTGTGAGGTCCATTTATGGGGTGATGAGTGAGGTCCATTTATGGGGTGATGTGTGAGGTCAATTTATGAGGTGATACGTGAGGTCCATTTATGGGGTGATACGTGAGGTCCATTTATGGGGTGATACGTGCGGTACATTTATGGGGTGATACGTGAGGTACATTCATGGGGTGATACGTGAGGTCCATTTATGGGGTGATACGTGAGGTACATTTATGGGGTGATACGTGAGGTCCATTTATGGGGTGATGAGTGAGGTCCATTTATGGGGTGATGTGTGAGGTACATTTATGGGGTGATACGTGAGGTCCATTTATGGGGTGATGAGTGAGGTACATTTATGGGGTGATACGTGAGGTCCATTTATGGGGTGATGAGTGAGGTACATTTATGGGGTGATACGTGAGGTCCATTTATGGGGTGATGTGTGAGGTACATTTATAGGGTGATGTATGAGGTCCATTTATGGGGTGATGTGTGAGGTCCATTTATGGGGTGATGAGTGAGGTCCATTTATGGGGTGATGTGTGAGGTCCATTTATGAGGTGATACGTGAGGTCCATTTATGGGGTGATGTGTGAGGTCCATTTATGGGGTGATGTGTGAGGTACATTTATGGGGTGATGTGTGAGGTACATTTATGGGGTGATGTGTGAGGTGCACTTATGGGGTGATACGTGAGGTCCATTTATGGGGTGATGTGTGAGGTCCATTTATAGGGTGATGTGTGAGGTCCATTTATGGGGTGATACGTGAGGTACATTTATGGGGTGATGTTTGAGGTCCATTTATGGGGTGATGAGTGAGGTCCATTTATGGGATTATGTGTGAGGTCCATTTATGGGGTGATGCGTGCGATACATTTATGGGGTGATGTGTCAGGTCCATTTATGGGGTGATACATGAGGTACATTTATGGGGTGATGTGTCAGGTCCATTTATGGGGTGATACATGAGGTACATTTATGGGGTGATGTGTGAGGTCCATTTATGGGGTGATACATGAGGTACATTTATGGGGTGAAGTGTGAGGTCCATTTATAGCGTGATGTGTGAGGTACATTTATGGGGTGATGAGTGAGGTCCATTTATAGGGTGATGTGTGAGGTCCATTTATGGGGTGATACGTGAGGTACATTTATGGGGTGATGTGTGAGGTCCATTTATAGCGTGATGTGTGAGGTACATTTATGGGGTGATGAGTGAGGTCCATTTATAGGGTGATGTGTGAGGTCCATTTATGGGGTGATACGTGAGGTACATTTATGGGGTGATGTGTGAGGTACATTTATGGGGTGATGTGTGAGGTACATTTATGGGGTGATACGTGAGGTACATTTATGGGGTGATACGTGAGGTACATTTATGGGGTGATACGTGAGGTACATTTATAGCGTGATGTGTGAGGTACATTTATGGGGTGATACGTGAGGTCCATTTATGGGGTGATGTGTGAGGTGCACTTATGGGGTGATACGTGAGGTCCATTTATGGGGTGATGTGCGAGGTGCACTTATGGGGTGATGTGTCAGGTCCATTTATGGGGTGATACATGAGGTACATTTATGGGGTGATGGTGAGGTCCATTTATGGGGTGATACGTGAGGTCCATTTATGGGGTGATGTGTGAGGTCCATTTATGGGGTGATGAGTGAGGTCCATTTATGGGGTGATGTGTGAGGTCAATTTATGAGGTGATACGTGAGGTCCATTTATGGGGTGATACGTGAGGTCCATTTATGGGGTGATACGTGCGGTACATTTATGGGGTGATACGTGAGGTACATTCATGGGGTGATACGTGAGGTCCATTTATGGGGTGATACGTGAGGTACATTTATGGGGTGATACGTGAGGTCCATTTATGGGGTGATGAGTGAGGTCCATTTATGGGGTGATGTGTGAGGTACATTTATGGGGTGATACGTGAGGTCCATTTATGGGGTGATGAGTGAGGTACATTTATGGGGTGATACGTGAGGTCCATTTATGGGGTGATGAGTGAGGTACATTTATGGGGTGATACGTGAGGTCCATTTATGGGGTGATGTGTGAGGTACATTTATAGGGTGATGTATGAGGT